>NC_140586.1:649328896-649951396 GCF_964204655.1 Triturus cristatus
GATCTATTGTTGCTGACTTGCCTCGGAAGTGGGACAGGAGATGGGCATGCGCAGGATTTGGCGGGTTTTGAGTTGGTGTACGCGCACGTACAGCCACGCGGTGTGCACATCTCCTGTCCCCCAGACATCCCATGTGCACCCGCAGCGTCTCTTCTCGCGCTCTCCCCCCTTTCACTTTCACAAGCGAGTTTCTGCTGTTCTGTCCCCACGTGAACGCAGCGCACGCATGGCGCACTTTAACTTTCTCTCCCTCTTAGTATCAGTGATGCGCTGGCGGGCGCGCTCTCCGACACACATCGGTGTGATGGCTGTAATTTATCCAGCCCAAACCCCTCATCTGTCCAGGATCACAGCATGCGGCTGCCGCGCCAATCTACCCCACCGTGCGTGACTCCGCCGATTGTCCGCCATAACCCCTGCTGAAGCACTGCCTGGCCACCGCACCGCCCAGTCCCGCAGCCAAAAGTAGAGATGCGCCCCTGCCCCAACGCCATTTCCCCCCCCCGCCCCCCCCCAGTCCTCCGCATCCCCTCTCCCCTCCATACACCGCGGAACCACCATGTGCTCCTGCTCCATACCCCCACACCCCTGTGCACTCCACTTTCCCCACCACCGCTCCCATCCGTGTCCGGGGCGACTGTGGGGGCAAACCTCCTGTACCACATTGTTGCAGCCATTGATGCACTGATACACTCCGAAACCCAAAACACATCATTGTTTTCGACACCTTAGGCCCAGGATCCATCTCCCGACCCATTTCCTATCTCAAAGTCGACTTCATAAAGCTGCTTTACCTCTTCTACTTCTTTCTCTCTTCTCCATTTCGCCACCTTCGCTTTAGGAAGCGATTTCTTTCCAGAAACCACAAGGAAGCTGGCGCTGTTGCTACTGCATCAGTTCTCTCACCGTATGCTCGCATTTAGTATACTTCGCTGGCTGCGAGAAACGTGTCTGGTAGATCTCCCTGAAGTAATGGTGCGTGCCCCGGAAGTGTGCGCGACGGCATTCCGGAACAGGAGGGAGCCTTGGGTCCTTCCCGCTTAAGCGGCTGAGCCAAGATGAGATTCAGAGGATGAATGAGGAGGCAACGTGAGAGAGTATGAGAGGTGAGAAGGGGCAGAGGGTGCGCGGGGAGCATTTCAAATCCTTTTCTTTTTTATGTAAAGACATACAGCGTTTTATAAAGTCCTCTCTGTCTCAAGTATGCTTAGCTGTATTGTCTATGACGTCATTAACTATTAGTCTTATTTTATATTATTTTATAGGACGACCTAGCCTACTTCAACTTCCATTGTTTCCAGCTGTGATGCTTATTCATACATAGTCCATTTTCACTTTCTGTTCTTTTTCTATCATATGTCCTGGCCTGGTCCTCTTTCTGCTTCTGATTTATTTGTAGCTTTATTGTCAATGACGTCATAGTCCTCAGTCAGCTTCTATTCTACATTATTGCATCTGACAACATAGTGCAATTTCAACTTCTAGCATTTGTACCCCTTTTGTACTATGATGTCACGGGCGTGTATCAACGTCTTTTAAATTATTGCGTATGAACATCTGGTCCGCTCTAAAGTTCTAGTTTTCTTTTCGTTGTTGTGTATAACGTCATTGCCCTCATTCAACTTATGTTTTATTTGTATTGTAGTTTTAATTAAGCTAGTGTTTGTATTATCTTCTTAAAATGACTGACTTAAATACAATTTATTTTATCCACTACGTATAAATTACTACGTAGTGATGAAGCCTGTCAGCTATCTGTTGTCCCTTATTAAAATCTAATTAAAAACAGTAAAAGTTTCTTGGCTACATATTTCTTCCAGTTCTGGCCTCAACAAGTGCGTCACAAAAATTGTTGCATCGCTGTGAACAGTAACATGCGGTAGATTAAAAATCAAAGTTTCCTGAAAGTAAAAACAGATTGTCGTTAATCTGCGGACGATGCCGTCATGGTGCTTGTTAATGCACTCACTTATGTCCGCATCTGATGCGAACAAAACACACCCTGGGTTTTAAAGACACTAAACTCGCCGCGTGGAGCCCCTCGGAGAGGCTGCGGCTCGTGGAAGTCGCCTTCGCGGCAGGTTTGGGTGGTGCTCGGAGCCCTCCACCCGGACAATAAGTAGACAAACCTCGTCTAGGTGTTAATGTTTTTCCTCAGCTGAGGGCTTTTTCCTTGGTACATCTCCTATGTTTCCTTGGAGCCAGACTGTAATAACAAACTGCGGTGTTTGGAAGGATGTCGTTGCTTGTTTTCGTTACCCCCTTTCTGACTCTGCCCCGTACCATGTCTTAAGAAAACAAGCATTTGCAGTGCAATAGGTCTCGCATTACTGAATGTTTGAGCTATTGGTGTTGCATTATTATTAGCAATACTATTAGCTCAAACTTTAATAATGCGCAACCTATTGCATTGCATATGCTTGTTGCATTTTGGTTTTGGCCATGCACAGCCTACACCGCAAAGCACTGTAAGTTGCAGAAAGCCCTGCAGGGGAATCTGGGAAGACATTAAAAATTACGATTGCACCTTTAATTGGACGCATTGACACAAATGCTTCAAACTTACTTCATTACTTCTTGATAATTCAGGAATGTGATGCAACATAATTTGATGTTATATTAAGTGGTGTCATTAATTATTGACTGTAAAACGCTTTGACACCTATATTTATAGATATAGTAGTTATTGCAATGAGTGCCGGTCCCCGACATGCAACAACCAGCTTAAATTGAGCCCTGCGCGTCCCAATTAGCTTTGTGTAACTTTTTTGTATTACTTAAACACCAACCCATTCTGCAGTTGGATTGTTCCCCAACACTACAACCCCATCACCGCCACACCCACTCCAGATAGCTGTCATCATGTTTGTGTCGCCGAAGCATGACACGTGTGCATGCGTCACCACGCTTACGCATGTGTACATCTTTGCGTTTTTTTGCCAGTGCTGTTCAACATCGGCAGTAACTGTTTTCTTTTATTTTTGCCCATGCTGAACAGCATCGCGAAGAAGCATTGGCAAAGCTAATAGTTCTGAATTTGCAAAGCTGAAAGGCAAAACCTGATGTCGTTTAAATTCTATTTAACGATCTGGTCACTTTGACATGGGTGTCCATTAGGAGTTGCTAGGGACAGATCTGCACCACCTGGCTTCCCCTTTGGTACCCTTTTGGCAGAGGTCGTAAAGGGGTGCAAGAACAGAAAGTAAACCGAGCTTTAAACATCATGTTTACTTCCTGTGATATCCACTATATTCCCTTCCATTTCAACCAGCTCCTCAGAACCAAAGCGTAGGCTGATGAGGAACTCTGAGTGAGTCAAGATGTCAACCTTGTAATGTCACAGTCAAAAGGTGTATGTCACTTCCTCCCTCCACGGAATTTTGGTGAATGAAGCCCATACATTCTGATTCAGGAGACCAGGAACTCGATGCTCTGAGGTGTCGCTATACATGACGTCATGTCAATCGGATATAGGTGAAGAATCTTTGGGCAGCATAATATGAACCAAGCTGGCTGTCTCTATAGATAACCATTGTATGTTGTTGAGGACACAGGCATTGTGGTCTAAGGGATAACTGCCTGAGGCAAGGTTGTCTTGCCCGATTGCAAGGTAGCCTTGATAGAGACACGATGGGCTTTATGTAAACTGCTGAGGATAATTTTTACATAATCTAGTCTGGGCATCACCAAGACCTCTGTGATTGTCTTACAGTACGGCCCAGAGAAGTAATCTTTATCATCTTTAAAAAGCCTTAGCTGGAATTGAGTGAGCTTGGCAATATAGTTTGCATGTCCATGTAGAGTAAGCCTTTCATGTAGGATGATGGATTTGGTAGAATCAATGATGGGGTGTTAGACCTGGCACATTGGCGTGGGTCTCCCTTCCATTTTTTGCTGTTGCCTCATATGTTTTTGCTGGTGTTAGTTGCTCAGGGCACTATGCCACTGCTGTCCAGTGCCACAGCGCTAGTGATCCCTATTGGAAATTAATGTATAATTTGTGATTCCATGATTGGTTGGTTTGGTTTACCTGTCAGACCCTAGTACAGTGCACCAGGAGTGCCCAGAGCTTGTAATCCAAATACTGCTGGTGGGCTTGCAGCATTGTGCCACCCACAGAAGCAGCCTGTAAACATTTGTCTAAGGTCTGCCATTGCAGAGCCTGCATGCAGTCTGGTACTGTCATGCTGACTGGGCAAGTGCACCCACTTGCCAGTCCCTAAACCTTCCCTTTTCTTCATATCAGACGGCCCAAGGGCAGGGTGCATTGTAAGGATAAGGTAGGACATGCCCTGGTGTGTGTGTGGCACTTTCTAATAGTGAATTACAGTCATTTTTGTTTTTCACTATTGCAAGGCCCTCTGTTCTCCATAGGCCAGAATGGGCAGTTTGGTTATTACATCTTATAATCTTAACTGACTCAGAGAACATGGTAGAAATTCGAATTTAGTATGCCTGAACTCAGGATGATAACATACATCTTTTAGTGAAGTTGGTTTTAACATTCTGTGTTTGAAAATGCCACTTTTAGAAAGTAGGCATTTTCTTGTCTAACCATTCAAACCTGCCTCTGCTAGGTGGTGTATTGCTTTGTCTGGAGTTTGATTGACAGGGCTGGGGAATTCCAGAAGACAGGGTGAGGTGCCCCAGTGGTGAATAGAGAGATCTGCATCTAGATGGGTGGGAGGAGTTGCACCTGGGACCTGAATAGGGCTGTGCCTGCCTTCCACAATGCTGGCTCCACCTCCTGGGGAGCGGTTGATGTCTCTGCCCTGCACAGTGAGTGAAGAGAAGGAATCCTGTCAACAAAGTGCTCCAGGACTGTACTTGCCTTCCAGAATGCTGGCTCCACCTCCTGGGGAGCGGTTGATGGCCCTGCACAGTGAGTGAAGAGAAGGAATCCTGTCAACAAAGTGCTCCAGGACTGTACTTGCCTTCCACAATGCTGGCTCCACCTCCTGTGGGGAGTCTAATGTTTCTGCCCTGCACTGTGAAAGGAAAGGAGAGGTCTGGTAAACAGAGTGCTCAGGAACTGGTTTGGACTGGGCAAAGGCCCCTCTGCATTCAGAGGACACAGGATTTCTGGGTATAAATATTGGAACCCTGATCCCAAGAATTTAGATCACTTTGGGAAAACAGGAAGAACCTCTGCTGAGGGAGGAACCAGAAGAAACTTAGGAGGAAACTATCCCTGAAACTGGGGGATTGGCCTGCAGTGGTTGCCTTACTGCCAAAGAGAGGAGAAAGGAACTTTGTGTGTACTTGTGCTCAACTTGTGAAGGATCTCCAAGGGCTTGGAAAAGAGCTTGCCTCCTGCTGAAGTCTCAGGAACAACAGACTTCACCCCCCAGCTCCCCAGGGTTCTTTGGAAGTGCCTGCTGCTGTTGTTGGGCCTTCTGAGGGACTGCGTGTCGCAAGGAGCTGGAAGCGCAACTCAAGAAGAAGCGTGCTGCCGTCGGAGCTGTTGTCGGAGCTGTTGTCGTCGCATCTTGTAAAGTGTGTCGCCGCTGCAGCACCGCATCGAGCGGAAGAGTCTTGCATCATCCAGGAAGTGTCTCGCAACGCCGAAGAAGCAAGCGTGTTGCCATCGCAGCCATCGTAGCTGACACATTGCACCACATCAAGAGAAGAGTCTCGCATCGAGGAAGAAGCGTGTCACCATTGTAGTTGTCGCATTGCACCGCATCAAGAAAAGTACCTCGCATCCACGGAGAAGCGTGCCGCCGTCGGAGCTGCTGTTGTCGCATCACGTAAAGGGGTGTCGCCGCTGCAGCATCGCATCGAGCGGAACCGTCTCGCAAACGTCAGAAGAGTGTCGCTGCCAAGGCCGCTGTCGTCTCATCACGTTGAGGGTGACGCCTCGGAAGCATCGAGTCGAGCCTTCTCACAGCATCGTAGAAGCGTACCGCATCTGGAAGATCTTCACTTCTTTATTTCTTTGCACCAAAAACTTAATCGCATCAACATCGTTGCAACACTTTTGTTGCCCTGCGTGTCGCATCTAAAAGGTACATTGACTTAAAGTGTCGCATTTAAGAACTTAAGAGAACTAAGTAAATTCCTACTATCTAAAGTAACAGTATTGTGTGTTTTTGTCGTTTTAATAGTCTTGTGGTAAATCTATATAAAGAATACTTATTTTTTATATAAAACCTGTGTGGTGTCCATTTGTAGTGTTGTCACTTGGTTACTGTGTGTTTGTCACAAATGCCTCTGAGATAAGCCTGTCTGCTCGTGCCAAGCTACCAAGGGGGTGAGCAGGGGTTATTTTAGGAGTGTATCCCCTTACAGTGACTAGAGGAGTGGGTCCCCATTTGTCACAAGTGCATACATGTGCCAACTAGAGACCCCCAAGTCTAACATGGGGTTTGATTCAAAGATGTTGAGGCATTTCAGCCATTAATGAACAGCGAGATTAGAGGAAGGCTCGGGAACGTTGAGTTTCAGATTATTTAATATCAGCCAAAACCTGGAACGAGCTCCCTGTGAACATCTGACGCTCCCCAATCCTTCACACTGTGAGGAGGGACCTTAAGACCTGGCTCTTCGACTGACCTGGAGCCACTTCCCCCCCCCCCCCCCCCCCCCCCCCCCCACAGCCACCCCACCACCTTGAGACCCTCATGGCTGATTACCGCGCTTTATAAGCCCCCTGACTGATTGATTGATCCAGGATCTGGCACAGATGGGGGAGGTGCGAGATGTGAGCAACTTAGTAGGCTGTCACATACAGTGTCAGCAGTGTATTGGTGGCAGTATATGTCTGATTCATGAAGTGAGACACCAGTAGATTCGAGGAAAGTTGAATTAATGTGGGGGCATGGATGTAACCTTTAGGAATGTCTTACTGGAGAGGGACTGGCCGAGAAAGGGAGTTAATTTTTTAACTTTTGTGCTTGGTTCTGCAAGAAGGAGAACCAGTTTAGGACCTTACATCCGGTACTAGTGATTGATGGTATCCGACTCAGCCAACAAGTTTAAAAGGCTCAGCAGCAAGAGTGCTTGCAGGGTGCCATCTGCTATCTGCAGCAAGGGAGTCACTGTGATCTAGCCTGGTGTGAAACCTTATTGAATGTCGTTGAGAAGGTCATTACATTGATAAGTGGCCTTGCAGTTGTAAATGACATTTGACAGGAAGTGGGGGGGACCTGATATAGAGCGAAAGTTGCCTGTATCGTTCAAGTCAGCTGGAAGGTCTGTGGTCCTGTTTATTGCTCATAGTTGGTGGACTAATTGTTGGCCTTAAGATGAGCAATGGTCTGTCATAGCAAGCTGAGAAACCCCATTAAAGGCAGGCAGTCAGACCGTGATTTCTTGATGAAGGTCAGGGAAGGATTAGATTGGGTGAGAAACACTGGATGGAGTTTGCGGTTTCTCACTTTTTCAGTTAAAAACTGTGTCTATACCTTGCTGGGAGCCTCATAGTCAACATTGGTAAATGAGGGAGTAAGATTTGTTTCTTGATTCACAGTGCCAAATGTTTAGGCCAAGGCTACTTTTAGTGGAAGTCATCTTGCTTTGAGAACAGAAGTCTCGGTAGCTAAAATGTTGTTATGATTTTGTTACCACTTCTACAGGCTTCTATAGGTTTAGTGGGTATTTTTTGGAAGGATGTTGTGGCCAAATCCACTTGGAGCACTTCACAATCATTCTTTCCTCCTTGAACTCAGTGGCGAAACATTTATCAGATTTATCTACCTTATCCCTTTTTATGTATCAAACGTCATGGTCGTTAAGGATACGAGTTGTAATCTCTCAATCGTAAGGGAAGATGTTGGTCATTTTAGTTTGAGGACGGACATGGCAAAAGTGCTGATTTGTGAGAATGAATGTTGATAATATATGTTTGGTTTGGCCAGTCACCCAAGATTGTGGGACATTTAAGAAGGGTATTGAAAATTATTGGACTAGAGTAACCCTATGAACTCCTCAGTCTGGAGGTTACCTCCACTAGAAATGATACTTTCTGGGTAAAACATGTCCTGATTGTGCGCTGTAGAGTGTGGGACCTGTTACTTGTCTAACAAGGATACAAAGTGTGATATTAAGGTTTAATCAGCCAGATGTAAATTTAAAAAAAATTGCAAGATGAAGGAACAAGTTTTTTCCCCATCTACATGTGTTGCAGGCATTCCCGGTTGGAAAAAAAGACACATTTTGTGAATGACAGAAATCAGTATTTTGAACTTTAGTATATTGTGCTATTTTGCGTGCAACGTGTGCTGTAGGCAAATGCAGAGTATTTGCCTTGTGAATTTGTGCTAGGGTGTAGTTTGGCACACATTCATTACGACTTTACAAACATATGATAATGGATAGACGTGTGTGTGTGTGTGTGTGTGTGTGTGTGTGTGTGTATGTATATATATATATATATATATATATTACCTACTGGCGGTCGCCAGTAGGTAGTTATAGTTAGGACCCCTTTTCCGTAGGAAAACCTCAACATTCTATTTTGAATAACTTTGGCGCCGGTCGATGAATCCTCGCGAATTTCTCAAAATAGGTGGGGCGCTACGCTCCTACCCTGAAAGTCTCGGGGGGGATCCGTCAAGCGGGGGCTGAGATAAAAGGGGGGACCCAAAACGCGTTTTCCCCATGCATTTTTCCATAGGACCTTTAGAACGAGCTACAGCCCGAACGGCTGAACAGAATTACTCGAAATTTGGCAGAGAGGTAGTCCCTAGGTCAAGGAAGTGCCTTTTGTAGGTTTGGTGTAAATCTGTTCAGTAGATTCTGAGAAAATAGCCTTTAAATCAATATATATATCTGAGCCCGCTTACGGTACGCTTACCGTACGCTTACCGTAAGCGTACGGTGGCGTGCGCGAGCGCGATTCTGATTGGCTCTTAGATCTTAGTAAACATTCGAATCGGCCGAAACCAGGAAGCGGCGGCCGCCATTTTGTGTATTTCACTCAGAAAAAAAAGAGTGAAAACAAGAAAAGGGGGCAATGAGGAGAGTTACAGACCCCCTTACATTTGTGAGGGGGTCAAAGAAGGACTGTAAAGTACAAAGAAAACATTTATTGATTTTAAAAAAAATCACGGGGTACGCGTACGGTAAGCTTACGGTAAGCGTACGGTCGAAAAAAAAAAAAAAAAAATGAAAATCAGATTTAAGTGTTTAGATATTAGGGGGCTCTAAAAAGAGCCGTTGTGTTTATGAAATGATTTTTTAGTGGTACCTACAAGTAAGTACCGATGCAGAGTCTAAGGTTCAAGAGGAAGACTCTGTTCCCTTCATCATTGAAGTGCACACCATCTCCTCTATAAATGTCTTGCATGTCATAACGCAAGTTGTTGTGGTAAATGGCACCCATACCATAGTCACGGAGGAAGCAGAAACAGATTTGTTGACGTGCTTTCTTGCTTTGTCATCGCACCGCGTGCCCACCGTGCGTGCACGGCACTAACTGCGTAAAGTGGGCGCGCGGTGCGCGAAGCGCACCGTGCGCGCACGGAACGAACTGCGTTAAGTGGGCGCGCACGCCACAAATGGCGTAAAGTAACTTAGCATTTAAAAAACCGTACAAATTCACTGAAAAAACCATAGGTTTCACACACGTTATAGTTAGGAATTAGCATTTAAAAAACCTTGCAAATTCACTGAAAAAACCATAGGTTTCACACATGTTATAGTTAGCGGAAATTTTACTGATAAAAAACCAATGAAATTCCCCCGTTATAGTTAGTGCAGGCAACTATAACTCACGCGACCGCAATCTTCTGCTGATGACATATGTGTCTTTATGAAAAAAAAATATTTGTAATATATGTATAGCTAAAAATGTATGGAAGAAGACATGGGCAAATAAGTGTCTAAATACAGTATTAGCATCAGCAGAGGATTGCGGTCGCGTGAGTTATAGTTGCCTGCACTAACTATAACGGGGGAATTTCATTGGTTTTTTATCAGTAAAATTTCCGCTAACTATAACATGTGTGAAACCTATGGTTTTTTCAGTGAATATATATATATATATATATATATATATATATATATATATATATATATACACACACACTGAAAAAAACGTAGGTTTCAGGGGCGTTGTAGTTAGTTGGACATTTCACTTGTACAAAACCATAGAAATTCCCCCGTTATAGTAAGTTCAGCTAACTATAACTCGCGCGCCCGCAATGTACTGCTGATGTCACATATTACATCACTCATGACCTGGTCAGTGATGTAATATGTGACGTCATCAGCAGTGCATTGCAGGCGCACGAGTTATAGTTAGCTGAACTAACTATAACGGGGGAATTTCTGTGGCCTTGTACGAGTGAAATGTCCAACTAATTACAACTTTTCCTAAAACCTACGGTTTTTTCAGTGAAAATAAATATATATATATAATCTCCACAAGAACACTGTGCTTAGCGCTTCCCCGCCTACGGCGTCTGTGCCAGCTTAGCGGCGACAGCAGCTGCTCGAAAATTAGAAGGAAGTCCTCTAGACTTGCCCCAATAGCAAAAGAACAAGATGCGGCACACCAGGAGACAGCACAATAATTTATTGTGCACCAATTCAAGCCTTTGTCAAGTAATTTCCTGTACATCGAATTCCTTTAGAAATAGACTCAGAAGTTCATGGGTATAGAAAACATACTTGGCATACTGAGCGTTGTTACAATTTACAAAATTTTTCGAACCTCATATATAAATAAATTAAAATTCATTATTAAATATTGGGCAATGCCTTCAATTAATTCACATTGAGAAGCAATCGTAATTGTTTCAAATAAACGAAAATTATGCTAATTGATATTCATAGTTGTTCTGAACAATAAAGTTTTCAATGTCAAAACCGCGGCGAATGCGAATCCTTCAATTACCTTGCGATCATAATTACAACGTTACGTAAAGCCGCCAATTAGTGCCACATTGGAATACAATCCTTATTGTTTCGAATATACGGGAGGTTTGAGTATTCATGTTTGAAATTTTCTCTATCTGATAAAGTTTTTTGTGTCAAAACATGCAACAACGGTTTCATTACGGACGCAATTGTGGCATCATAACCGATCCATGCATATTTCATGATCTGCCACCAAATTGATATATTAGACAATAGCTGTGCAGCGAATGAATTTACATTAACTCAAAACAGTGAGGTACTTATCATGGTTTGTGAACTACACGATAAATACAGTTCCATTAGTTTAATGCCTACCGATAATTTACGTAGCAAGTGCCCCTTCCTATTATTGTATAACGTAGGTTCCAATAATGAACAAAGTTTCAATAATTTTGGAAATACTAAGTGGCTCCACAGCAAATGCCGAAATGATTGCTCGCATCCCATGTTAACTCTACAAAATTGTATCTACCTATTCTATGAGGTGTTAATGCGCTTATCTAACTTTACCACTTATTGCAACAATGCACATCCCGCATGTATAGTCTAAAATAGACCAGATAACCTCCATGGTTGCCTGCAATAACATCCCTCTATGCTTGCATTGCCACTTCTAATCCACAGTAAGATTTGCAAATATATTACCATAATATTTGAGTCTGTCGTGGCCGAAATCCAGAGTGAACCCCTTACCTATATTGATTATAATTCACCACTTTATATTGGATGTTCTATTCGTTGTATAGGTGTCAAACTGGAAAGGTCCCCTAAACCTTTCATACTAAGGACAAGAATAAGCCTATTTAAGGTGCAGAAGGTGAATGGGACTAAAGTGAGTGGATGTCCCCTGACACTAGTGAAAATAGCTGGGATCTAAGAGGAATGCTGCCCTATCAATAGGATACCTATTAATGTATGGAACCCATGTAGTAAGCCCACATATGTAGCTGTGTCCCACAGTTTGATTGCTATATTGGGATCAGAAAAATTACATGCGGCACCCCAACCTATATTCCTTCATTAAAATTGTGAAAGAGTGACACTAACTGAAAACATATATGCAAAATTGGATAAAAATAAATATAAAATAAACACAAAAATATAAAAATGATGGGAATTGCAGCCGGCTGTTTAGCAGGTGGGATTTGGCGACCAATGTGTGTGGCAATTTCCTCGCCACTATTCAATACTTTGGGTGTTTTGGAGTTTAAGTCAATGATATATCTTGACTCAAGAATCCTAAGATTTTTCTCCCTGTCTCCCCCTTGTATATGTTTCGGAATTCTGTCAATTCATTACAACCAGGAAGACCGCCCGGGGTAGCGACGGCCAGAGCGCTGCCTCACGCCCTGAGTTGCTACCAGGAGCATAGGCGACTGTCCTCGATTTAATACGGGTGATTCATGAGAACCCTCGCAGTTCCACTTACTACTTGATGAGTAGGTATTCCTGTTGGTGGTATCGTCCCATTTAAGTCTGGGATGAGCTTTTTCTCACCCGGCTTCTATTTTTACTTTTTGTTGCAGTAGTAACATTTGGTCCTGAAGAAAGCCATGATCAAAAAGCGGGATCGTTAATGGCTGAAACATGTTGACCATGTTTTTATTTTTTGACATCTAAAGATACTTAATAAACATAATTTTGTTTAGATAGTCAATTTTAATACACTGTTCATTTACACTGCACTTTACATGCTACTTCACCATATGTTAGGCAGCTTCAGTCTCTGTGTAGATCGGTCTATCCAGGGTGTTAGGATTAAGAAAACATCCGTGAGCTCCTCCTTTTCCATCAACACAGGAGTTGTAGCTCCTTAACCACACTAGGTGTGGTTAAGAGGAGGCCCCAGATGATGAAGCATGCCACCTCGGTGGATGATGTGACTTCGTCCTCCTTATGAGGACTATTTTCCTTAGAGCCTTTAGTCTTGTTGGCCTCAGTATTTAGTTCTGTTTTTTCAGACCCATGGATTCCTTGTTAGTTGATAATTAGTGATTAGGGGATTTTTTCAGTGCAGGTCTTTAATTTTCCCCTTGACCCCCTTTACCCACCAGTATTTTTGCCACCCATGTAGTAAGCCCACATATGTAGCTGTGTCCTACATTTTGATGGCAATATTGGGATCAGAAAAATTACATGCGGCACCCCAACCTATATTCCTTCATTAAAATTGTGAAAGAGTGACACTAACTGAAAACATATATGCAAAATTGGATAAAAATAAATATAAAATAAACACAAAAATAAAAAGGATGGGAATAGCAGCCGGCTGTTTAGCAGGTGGGAATTGGCGACCAATGTGTGTGGCAATTTCCTCACCACTATTCAATACTTTGGGTGTTTTGGAGTTTAAGTCAATGATATATCTTGACTCAAGAATCCTAAGATTTTTCTCACTGTCTCCCCCTTGTATATGTTTCGGAATTCTGTCAATTCCAAAGAATTGGCGACAGCTGTTGTTGCTCTTGTATTTGTCTGCAAAATGCCAGGCAACCGGATAGTTGCAGTCGCAACTGGTTACAGCACGAAGATGCTGTAAAATTCTTAGTTTCAGTGGGAGTTTAGTGCTGCCTACGCACTGGAGACCACAAGGGCACTCCAGAACGTAGACTGCGAAATCACTGTTACAATTGATGATTTTGTGTAATCTTTTTCCTCCTGCCTACTCCTGTCAGATAGTCTTTGCAGTTTCTGCCATTACGGCAGGCTTTGCAAGCCTCGCGTGTAGTGAAGCCCTTCAATACCTTTAACCACTGAGTAGTTGTGGTATCCTGGAAATAGCTATGCACAAGGCAGTCCCTTAAAGATTTTGCTCGTTTGTACGTTATTTGAGGAGTACCACCCACATATTTGCCTATTATGGGATCGGCCACTAGGAGATTCCAGTGTGCCCTTATTACTCTTTTCAGTGCCCTCGCTCCTCTACTGAAGGTAGTTATCATTCTTGGTACTTCATTTGCTTCGTGAGACTGGAGGGAAATTCTACTGATAGATGGATTAAACAGTAAGTCCCTTTGTGTTTTGCTCTTCACTTTCTCTTTCGCTTTCATTAGAACTGATCTTTGTAGCCCCTATTCTAAAACCGTGTCATCATAGTGCAGTGTTCAGTATGAAATCCTTCATTGGTACTGCAATTGCGGCGAGCCCGCAACATTTCCCCATAGGGAATGCTTTGCACTAGGGAAATGGTATGATGGCTGGCCGCATGTAACACGGTATTCCCTGCTGTTTCTTTACAAAACAAGCGGGTTGCGATGTTCCTCCCTTCAATTTCTACAGTTGTATCCAAGAACTCACAATAACTTGCACTGATTTTCTGGGTAAATTTAAGATTTAAATCGTTGACCCCCAATTCTTGGATGAATTCTTGGGCCAGGGATTCTGGACCGTCCTAAATTAGAAACAAATCAGCGATCTATCTGATCCATATAGGTACATGGTCAGTATATCGCTCATATTTGTCAGTCCAGACAAATTGTTCCTCCCACCAGCCTAGGAACAAGTTCGCTAGGCTTGGGGCGAAACATGTGCCCATTGCGGTACCATACCGCAGTCGGTAGACAGATTTGTCGAAGAGGATTTTTTTTTTTCTGTAAGCAGAAAAGCATCATTTCCTCCAACATTTTGTTTTGTTGCCGTAGGCTATGTCTCCTCTTGTGAAAATATATGCATGCTGCCACCCCCACTGTTTGCTCAATACACGTGTAAAGGGAGTACACCTCTAACGCTATCATGAGAGAACCATCTGCCCACTGGACATCGTATATTCTGCGCAGAAACTCTGAACTGTCTTTGCAGTATGATCTCAAATTTAAAACCTATTGGGAGAGGAATACATCAAACAAAATAGAGGTATTCTCCAATAGTCCCCCATTTGAGGAAACTATTGGGCGCCCTGGTGGATTAGTGGCGTGTTTGTGTATTTTCGGCCGAAAATATAAACATGCAATACGTGGATTCTCCGTTCTCAAGAATCTGTATTCATCAATCTCCAATAATCCTCTTCGATGCCAATTTTCCAAGTGGCCATGATATTCCTTTATCGTTCGTTTGTACATCTCCCAATTGATCGATTCATAACATGCCTCATCGGTGAGCTGTCTCATTGCCTCGGCTCTGTAACTGCTTATGTCCATGATGACAACATTACACCCTTATCGGAGGGCTTGATGATAATATTTGAAACTTTCTCCAAACCATTAATTGCTGTTCTTTGGATTTTAGACAAATTGTCCCGTTTGTTATTTGTGGTTTTATTTCGTATCTTCATCAATTCAACTGTAACTGCTGAACTGTATGCCTCAATGTTATCATAGGGGACATTCGGCTTGTTGCTTGATTTTATTTTTAATCCGCTGTGACTGGCTTGGTTGGTGGGACATTGAAAACGTTATTGTACCGAACAACTATGAATATCAATTAGCATACTTCTCGTTTATTTGAAACAATTATGATTGCTTCTCAATCTGAATTAATTGAAGGCATTGCCCAATATTTAATAATGAATTTTCATTTATTTATATAGGCGGTTCGCAAAATGATGTAAATTGTAACAACGCTCAGTATGCCAAGTATGTTTCCTATGCCCATGAACTTCTGAGTCTATTGTGGAAGTGTATTATTAATAACCCACTGGTGCAGGGTCACCATTTAGTTCAAGGTTTCTTAACAAGTAAGGAGGAATCAACACTGGAGCGAAGTACAAACCATAGGTCATTTAATTAGCATTCATGAATGGAGCTCCGTCCGACAAGCACCATAGAGATACTCAAGGAGAGAGCACACCGAACGATGGTTACATGAGTTTTTATAGCAAAGATCACAAACGAGGAACGCCCCAAGGCAAATAGAGCTTTGGGAAGGACACACAAATGAAACAATCGGTAAGAATCAACAGCCTTGGTGCCTTGTGTAGCTTTCGCGTCCTGAAGCTGCACAACAAGATATGCTATCTGAATAAACTTTACTTGAGGCTTTCCCACTGTCTGGAAAAACCCAGTGCAGATGCCATCTCTTCTTTTGCTCTGACTCAGCATGTATACACAGCCTACAATGGCCCAATCTAGATTCTTTACTCATGTTTATACAGATGCGGTGTCAAGGATAGAGCCAGGCTGAAAGCAGAGCAGGGGTGAGAAATGGATGAGGCATAGCTTAATCAAACAAACAGAATCAGATTTTACATTTTAACAGCCCTTCTTTTTCAGCTGTGCTGAATCCATTCTAAAAAAGTACATATATTAATCTTGAATCTTGATATTCATAAGTTTGTAGATTTCAGTGTGCATCATCATTTCTCGATTCAATTCATGAACCTTAATCGGGGAAGGTTTAATATGATTACAAGTGGTTAATCAAGCTGTACATATCGTAGGAGCACATTGAATGCAGCAGCAGCAAGTGAGAAAGATGGCTCATGTAATTAATATTCCCATTAATAATTTCCAACCCCAAGTGGAAATAAGTCCCTGAAACCATTCAGACCAGGACCGTGTTCCTTGGTCTTGATTTATTTCTGTAGCTCTTTTTTTTATTTATTTTTTATGCCTTTATTTAACTTGTTTCCATTAAAGACATTAGACATCACAGCTGCAAGAAAGGTGTCAAAGAAAAATAAATTATAGGCATGCGACAGGTTACCACTGGGAGCTTTCAGTTATTACATGTGATTCAAAAGGTACACATCACAACAAGCACTACAGGTATATCTGGTCCTAGTAATACCTCACTGTTATATGAGAACAGATTCAAGCGACTTTGGGACACTATATGTAACCATCGGGCATCTGGAGGACTTCGCTGACAAACAAGTCATGGTACATTATATCATAGAGCGTACTGTGAAGATAGCTGAAAGTCCCCAACAGGGAACAAGATGATGGTCCACAGACAACTGCATTATTGAACGTTCTATGTTTCGAAAGCCATGGGGTGGGGATCGAGAAATACCTAAAGGAAGCTAGGCTGAGCAGTCCGACCTCGCTGTGGCGTGTGTGTGGAGGTATCTCTGGAGGGGACTCCAAATGTCTTTTGGTCTGGAGGTCGACGTGAGTGTCTCTGCATATGTGGCCAATTGTCCCTGACAAAAGATCAGATCATCAAGCCACTCTTTGAATTTTGGAGCTCTCCCCCTCCCCCACCTACAAGCCACCCTGCGCTTGGCCAGTAGCAATACTGTGCCAATGAATGTGCCTGAGGGATCTTTTCGGTATAGCCTAGTAGCGCCAATATGGGGTCTCCCCCCACCGGGACATTTACCATCTTCTCAAGAGCTTGAAAAACTTGTGCCCAAAAGTCTTGTATCTTCGGACATTCCCCCGCTAAATGTAAGAATCCTACTCCCGGACATTGGCATCAGTCGCACCGATCGTTGTCTGCCAGTTTAAATCTTAACTTTTTAGCAGGCGTGTAATAGAGACGCTGCAGGAACTTATAGTGTATGACACGTCGTCTGCAACTAGCAGCAACCTTGAGGTTTGGTGACAGCAGTATTCCCATTGTTCCTCTGTCACATCCCTACCCAATTCCACACTCCATTGTGTACAAGCAGTGCGGGGGGGCCCCAAATATTGTGCGTGTATGCTATGGTAAAGCTGGGACACTAGATGCTTGCCGTCAACAGAGCCCAGCATCTGATGCAGCGGAGCAAAGACCGTGGGTTCTTCCAGGAATTATGGAATGACAGAACGAATTCCCAGCCATAACCAGATATAAAGGAATGTGTCAAGAGGCGAGGGAGAAGTCTCCCCAATTATATGTGGGCTAGAGTGCGGAACCGGCCATCTTGAAATAGCTCCCCCCATGTGGTGATCTTTGTTCGTGTGCACATTTGATGATAAACCCGCTCCTGTGGCAGCGGCATACAGGGGTGGTAGGAGATGGGTAGTCTCTGGGTGTATAGCATAGGGGAGTCACAAAGCACGTCAATGCTATGCCACGCATCTACTGTACATGTAACGGTAGTGGGGGGGGATGTCCCAAGTGCACCTGGGTGCCTGTATCATTCTATCCAATGGGATGGGATCCGCCAGCCAGTGCTCCACAGCCACCTACGGCATGTACTGAGGGGGGTGAATCCAGTAGTAGGCAAAATGGGCTTGGGCACTAAGGTAATAAGTTTCAAAGTCCGGAATATCAAATCTGCCCTGCGCATAAGGCAGCGTGAGCGTGGACCACTTGAGCCTAGGTTGTTTGCCTCCCCAAAGCAGCCTAATGAGTTCCGAACGAAGTGTCTTAAAAAAATATCGCCCAGGGTGGTAGGGTATGTTCAGAAAAAGATACAAGAATTGTGGAAGCACCACCATCTTTATTGGGGACGCACGCCCAGCAAATGAAAGGGGCAAAGAGACCCATCGAGTGGCATTGCTGGTGAGGCGTTGTATAACGGTACCGTAATTAAGGCGAAGCAGTTCCTCGCGATCCCTGGAGAGCTGTATCCCGAGATACCAAAGATCAGTATCACACCAATCTAACGGGTAGTCTAAATCAAATTTAGTGACTGCTGCCGTCAACGGGAAAACCTGTGATTTCCCCCAGTTAATATCCACCCCAAGATAGCCTACCAAATACTATGAATTCGGGGATCAGATGATTGTTTTGTTGAGGGTCCCTCACATACAGCGTGATGTCATCCGCGTATAGGGATAAATGTATTTGGCGCAGGTAGCATCGGAAAGCTTTGTCACCATGGTACTGCCGCAACCTGGAGGCTAATAGTTCAATCGCTATAGCGAAGAGCAGGGGGGAGAGCGGGCACCCCTGCCGGGTTCCACGGGTTATGGGGAATGCAGCCGAGAGATGCCCATTAATTAACACTTTAGCTGTAGGTTTATAATCTAATAGTTGAATCCAGGATATAAATGTGGGAGGGGGGGGAGCCCATCCGACCCAGTACCCTGAAAAGGTAATCCCATTCCACCAAATCAAATGATTTCGTAGCATCCAGGAATACCGCAGCCAATGGCAGCTCAGGGGTAACATTTTGGAGCAAGGAGAAAAAGGTGCAGAGATTATGTGAGGTGGAGCGCCCTGGCACAAATCCCGACTGATCCGGGAGAATAAATTTGTCCAATAGCAGTGGCACTCGATTTGCAATAACCTTTGCCAGTATTTTGGTGTCGCAGTTGATGAGTGACAACGGCCTGTATGAGTCACAGGGTTTACACGGTTTCAATAGGGAGGTGATGAGCTCGTCCCTCATCGATTTGTGGAGGACTCCGATCTCCAGGGATTCCTCATAGACTTCTTTGAGTACTGGGGCCATGATGTCTATATAGGTTTTATAAAATTCAATGGGTATGCCGTCTAAGCCTGGCGCTTTACCCGATTGCATTTTCATTATCGCCTCACGTATTTCATCTAATTCAAACGGCGCGCAAAGAAACTCACGGTGCGCGTCGGTTAACCAGCCTAAGGCCACGTCTCTTAGGAACCCATCGAGGTCTAACGCGGCTCTTTGCTGCGTTGTATGGAGGCTTGTGTAATGTGCAGTAAAGATGTTTAGTATATCTGCAGTGTCTCTGTGCCGTTCTGCATCAGAGCCCTGGATTTCCAGAATGTAATTAGAGAAACGTGGTTGCCTAATCACCTCAGCTAGGGCCCGACCCGGCCTCTCTCCCTCACCGTACCTGCGAGCTACCCAATATCGCCCCCGGAATTTCGATTCCCTTATTGCAATCTCTTCATATTTCGACAGTTGCTTTCGGAAGTCTGTCTGCACCTGCCCAGTCTCCCCCATCTCCATCCGATGTTCCAATGCCTTAAGGTCTTTCTCCAGGGTCTTTAACGTCCCTTGTATATCTCGGAGTGCCCCAAAACTTTTTGAGATACAAAATGCAATCACCAGCTAGGTCGGGGTTTGTCAAATCACGGTGGGGTAAGTGTCCGCATCACCAGGCAGTGGTCTGAAAGCATTCTGGCAGGGTGTGTGGCTGCACGAATAGCCAGCCCCAACCCCCTCGTGTTGAGGAAGTAATCTATTCTAGCCCAGGTGGCTGCGTGTGTCGTGAAATGTGTGCCTTCCCTGGCCCGAGGGTGAATGTGGTGCCAGGCGTCTACCAGTCCTCCCTCCGTGAGGATGCCCAGCAGCACCTCTTGGGTATGGTTATAGTGGTGAGATGCAGGATTGGACCTGTCCAGTGCAACGTTAAAGTCCCCGCCCCATATGATGTGTCGACCCGATGTTCACAATCTTCCCCCTCACAGAGTGCAAACTAATTCTGGGGTGTCCATGTTAGGGCCATAACAGCATGCAAGTGTAACAGAGTCAGTACCCAGACGGCCACAGGCAATCACGTAGCATCCCTGTTGGTCAGTCACCAAACCTGCCAATTCAAAAGGCGTCTTTTTTTTTTTTTAATCAAAATCGCCATGACACGGGCATAGGAGGAGTATGAGGAGAATAGCCTATGGTCTGCCCATTTAGCAGCAAACGTGATGGGGTGTGCAGGGTTATCGTGTGTCTCCTGGAGCATAGCGATGCTTATCTGGTGGCAGTCTAAATAGGCCAGTACCTGTCGTTTCTTCCGTGGGTCACTCAGGCCCCGTACATTCCAAGACATAAGTCTTAGTTATGATGTGCGTGTCCTATCACTTATGTCTCCCATCTGCGGTAGTCCGATGATAGTGTAAGCGCTCCATGAGTAGCGTCCAACCAGGAAAAGAAAGGAACGTCCGATGAAGGGCTGTCGGGTGTATTATCATGCGTGTGGTGTCAGGCATGCCACTGCTGTTCGAGGTGTACTGTTATGTCATAAGCATACTAAAGCTAAAAAATACCCCCTATGACCCGCCCCCTCCCACTGAAGCAACCCCAACTTGCCAGAAGTAAATGTCCCTCCCCCCTCCCTGTAGCCCAACAACAAAACAGTAAATGCAGCACTTAGCGTGCGGAAGGAAACAGTGGGGGATCGCCTGCAGGGGGTACCTCCTTGGTGGCGAGCCGGGAGCACCCCGCCCTCAGATCATGGTTGATGGTGTGAGTAAACTCTGAAAGGGTTGGGGGTGCCCGGCGCAGCTGCGAAGTCAGAGCCCACAGGGACATCTTGTGCCGTTGCAATGTCTGGCGCGAAACCTCTGCATGTTGCAAATCCTCGTATTGCCCCACTCCGATTGTAGGCCGGGAGGCCTTGATGCAGCGTGTGCAGCCGCGACCTCGCGTGGTGCCGCCCGCCGATCCACACTCACCAGGAGGCCCCAGTGGCGCAAAGCAATCGACCCTCTCGCGGTAGTCAGGAGAGCGCTAGCCGGCCGAAACTCACACCGGCGGCACAGCCAACAGCGGACTTGCGGTGCAGGCGTTCAGGGCAGGATCGGACGCCTGTGGGCAGGATAAATATCAAATCTAGGCGTCGGACGGCAGGAGCCTCACGATAGTGTGGCCATCTTGCGCAGCGCCACCTAGCGCCCCCCCCCCCCTTTCTGTAGCTATTTTATGTAATTTGGAAATAGTCGTAGACAGAACGAATGAACATGCAACAGCTACTACCGATGATGCGACATGCTCCACCATGATCGGCAAGTACTACATCAAGCACCATTCTGTTTTGAAGAGTTACAATCCTTGTAATTTGGAGCTCTTCTGTAATATTTCCTAGAGCCATTGCTGTCTGATTAGTCACTGCTTCTACCACTCGGGTCAGGCGTCAAATCTTTCTACTATTGAGGGCTGCACCAACAAAGAAAAAGAGTCTCAAATTAAAATAAAACGTATTGCTGTAATGCTGTATCAGTCTGATCTACCACATCATTATTTATAGTTCTTTTAAATCTATTCAAAGAAATCTCATTAAACAGTTTCTGGTCTTTGTGATAAGAGGCAGGTGCTAAGAACACAGGGGAAAGCAAAAAGGACACATAACAGATGCCGGACCAACTGACTGGTAGATGATAACCTTTTTTTCCAAAAATTAAGTAAGTGTTATGGGAAGATAAAAAACTGCTATTGTTCGTTCCAGTGATATTCAACACTGTAGTACAGTCACTTTTTTTTCCACGGGAATACTGCCAATACTGCTCACACAAAGTTCTGCTGAGGCTCTGGTTACAGCGATAACAGGAGGCCCATTGCCCTTGGCTGTTCGAGTGTTGGAAAAAACATATCTTGTGGAGGAATTCCCTCTGCAATACTCCTCCATTTCCCATACAGTTCCTTTGGCTTGTGGATCCCCTTCCTCATCGGAGACACAAACCTTGTTTAGCTGGGCATTGAGTCTTCCTACATCAGCTTGAGTGATATTACTAATTGCAGAGGCCCATAAAAGTGCGAACCAGGCTCTACAGGAGCCATTATGTGAAAATGACAAGGGAATGAAAGGTATTCCTCCCTTCTTCTGATCAGCTGGCATGATTCCACATACCCAGCAGTTGGTAATGTTCGTAGCATTATGAGTATGATGTAACATTTGGATGAAAGTGTTATTGAGGTAGGACATCCGATGTTTCTGTTCATGGTAGGGAAGAGTGAAGTAATAATGTTCAATGGGGACAGGAGTGGTAGCGGGCAATAGGGTTCGAGCCGAAATCACTTTCTCCATTGTCCAAAAAACCGCTGCCAATATTATCAACAATGTGATCAGAGTCACCATACACAGAGTCTTATCATTACTTCGCAACTTGGATCCCAATTTCTGCATTTCTCCTTCTTGGTATCGATACAACCACAGGTCGGAGAGAGATCCAGGCACCACTGAAAAAGTATCACAATCCCCTCTGAACCTAGTTCAGCCGATTTGGTGATCGTACTGTGTCAGACGAACCGTTCCACTAATTGAAACCGGTCCTCCGGTATCTCTATCAGCTCCTTCCCTTCCTTGGTCTTAAATCGTACCTTGTTGCTGAAGCCGTAGTTTGACCAGGAAATAAAGTGTCTTCGTTCAGAGGAGCAACACTTTTCTGAGTCTGAAAGATGTCTTTCAGATCGTTTCTGCCTTCTGGCTGGAGAACAGTTCCTGGGATTCGCTTGCAGTGTGCTGCATTAATCCAATGGCGTCTGTTGGTGACACGGGCAGCAGTTCAAGTCGCAAGCAGGATCTGCTCCGGATTCTTCCAGCGAGGCTCCAAATTTTTAGAATGTTGAAAGTTGTTTACGAGGACAAAGTCACCAGGTTGACGACAATGAGCCGGACCCTCTAACTTGTCTGGAATAGCTTCATGCACTTGCTGATGAATCGGAGACAGTTTCTCAGTCAAGTTTTTTAGGTAATCACTCAAAACAGGGTACTGTATTTCTTTAATTACATTTGTCCTTGGGGGTCCCCATACATTCATAGGCCTACCAAAGATTATCTCTTAGGGAGAAAGTCCAATCTTACTATGTGGGATGGAACAAACAGATGATCATGCCAGAGGAAAAGCCTTTAACATCCCACTCAGCATCGACTCCTCTCCCGCAGCCCCCCCTAACGCTCCTAGGTCATCTAGATCTTGACCCTGAACTTTGGGAATTAATCGTTGCTGTGATTTATTTTGGGGCACTAGGGAGTTCTGGGTATTCATAGTAATATCCTCCTCAGCAGGAACCTCAGCCAAAATTTGGTATCTGTTAGGGGAGATGTTTTCACTCCACTCACTGACCTCTATAGGCATGCTATTAGAAATCTCACTTTCTATGATCTTCTTCTTTTTTTCTGTTGCCTTTAAACCTTTATCTCTCTTCTCCCTCTCCATCCTGTTGTCTGCAAGGAAAACTGTTTGAGGTATAGCCTTAAAAAAAGTCCTTAAGGAGGGAGTAACCCTTATGTCCTGCCTAGATTTCTCCTTTTGAATGGTAGTCTTCCTTTCTTTTGTTCTCTTCGCCGTTTTATTTTTGTCCTCCTCTCCCACCGCTTTTCCACCTCCTGATATTAATTTTATTTCACCTCCCTTACCCCCTCTTTCTCTCTTAATCTTCCTTAAGAAATATCGTGGGTGTGGGTGTGGATGTGAGCCTGGGGGCAGAACCGAAGGAGACTTCCCTTGAAAATCGTTTAACACGGTGCTAGTGCTACAGGAGCTCTCACTTCCCAATAATGCCTCTTGCAACTGACCTTTACTCGAGTCTGCCAACTCACCGGAATCGTAAATGGCTGTATCCAGAGTCTCCTCTGCACTCTTCGCAGCGCTTCTCCCTGGCAGACCCTCCAGCCCACTGGCTCCGTGACCCCCCTTCCCCTCGAAGGAGATTCTAGCAGCCGCACCTCTTCCCTTTCGGAGCTCCAGGGCCGCCCTCCTCCATGGCCGCTCCGCTGCTTCCACCGTCTCCTCCACCCTGATGCCGAAGCGCCGATCCCAAAGGCTCAGGAGCGCTCCACTGCCTCGCTTCGAGAACGGAACCACCAAGCGGCACATCCACAGTGAGTGTTGGGAGTACGGAAAAAAAAAACGAGAAAGCGAGAAAAAGACTAAAGTAAGCCTAAGAACTGAAGTCTAAAGAGAGGGTCTCCGCTATAGACCCTACGTGTCTGTTTTAGCTATCTAGGGCATGGGAATCGAAACTATCCTAGCAACGCTCTGGCGGCACCTCCGCGACCCGCTAGACGCTGGCCGCCATGTTCTCCCAACCCATGCTTTCCTGTCGATGCTGAGTGGGATATTAAAGGCTCTTACAGTGGAGATAAGGTCTAGGTTTGAGACATCAGAGGAAAATCAGAAAGAGATAAGACAAGCTTGTGATAACTTGGAAAAAAAGATTGACGATCTCAGTAGTAGAACGGCCCAGTTGGAGGAGGAAGTAAAGGAGATGAGGGAGCGAGTAAACTTAAATACAATTGAAATTACGAAGTTGAAGTCCTCTGAGGGAGAGTACTTGGAGAGGGTTGAGAGGTTGGAAAACTTCCGGAGAAGGAATAACCTCAAACGTTTAAAGGTCCCGGAAGGTAGAGAGGGGGAGGATATAAAAACTTTTGTAGTACGAATAATTAAGAAAGAACTACAGCTGGAAGAGTCTGAAGATGAAATAAGTAAAGATATCCAGCGTGTGCATAGAGACCCGTTGAGGTTAAACTCAAATTGGAAAAAACCTAGGAATTTTTATTAATTTTTTAACATTCTCCCTAAAGGAGAAAATACTTTCTAAAGCATTGAGTTTGAAATCAGTAGAAGTAGAAGGAGAAAAGTATGAATTTCATTCGGATTTTTCAGGTGCTACCTCAAACAGGAAATGGGAGTTAGGCAAAAGGATGGATCAGCTGAGAGGCCTGGGAGCGGTGGTTCAGTTAAGATTCCCTGCTTATTTAAAAGTGATGATTAATAATAAAATGCTTATTTTCCATTCTGCCGAAAAAGTAGATGAGTTCTTAAAGGACTTTCAAGCTACTAGAAAATAAAAAAATTCTTTTTTTTGTCATGTCAGTAAATAACAAAGTCGTAAGGGAAGAATGGGGATGGAAGAGTGATGATATAGCTTTTCTTTTTCAAGGGTGGAGGTGTTAAACAATGAGAGGGGGGAATAACTTTTTAGAATGTCTGGGGTTGAAAAGGGAAGGAGAAAAATAAAAAAAAGAGAGAAAAAAAAAACTTAAAAATATAATTATTGTATAGATAGTTGTTCCTATTTTTTCCTTTTTTTCTTTTCCTTCCCTAAGGGCCTTCCTCTTCTCTTTTCCTAAGGGTCCCAAGAGGGCATGGAAAAAACACTTTTTAAAATGTGGGTGGTATACGCTCTGGGGGAAAATCCAGATGACCAATTGGTCATTGAGGATATGGGGTGGGGGTTCTCTATGGGAGGGGAGCACACAGGGTGGGGAGCAGAGGGAAAGAATAAAAAAAAAAAAAAGTCCTCTATAACCTCTAAAACCTCTTATAATTTGTTCATAGAATTTGGACACTTAATAGCATTAGAAGATGGGTAGTAAAAAAGTTGGCAACATAAAAATATTATCCTGTAACGTAAATGGCCTAAGGGTAAGGAGTAGGAGGATGAAAATACTTCAGTACTTGAAAGATTCTCCAGCCCATATTATCATACTTCAGGAAACTCACCTGACCGAGAAAGAGGCAGTGGAATTATTTAAGTCTGTGAAATGGGTGGCACAGTTTGCATGTACAGCACAGACAGCAGTGACTAAAGGGGTGGTGATTCTATTGAAGCGTGGGGCTCAAGTTAGCTTGGATTCCTTTACATCAGACAAGGCAGGCAGATGGATAGTTGCTCAAGTTAAGATCTCAGTTAGATTATTCATAATAGCAGGATATTATGGGCCAAATCAGGATGATGTGAGACCCTTGCAAGATCTTTGGGAGAGGCTTTTAGACTCATCTGATCCAATTATCCTGGCTGGTGACTTTAATGTAGTGCTGAACAAAACATTAGATAGGTCCATATGCAGCAAAGCACAAACAAACCCTAATATGCTCAGATTAATTAAACAAATTATCGAACATTTAGGTTTGCTTGATATTTGGAGATGGAAAGCAGGTGAGAAAAAGGACTTTACTTTCTTTAACAAAAAATATAGACATCAGTCCAGAATAGATTATTTCTTGGTTGACTATAAGATTAGAGATGAGGTACAGCAGGTTGAGCATATAGGAGCCCATCTGTCGGACCACTCGGCCGTAATGCTTATCTTAAAGGTCAAGGAGGTTGCGGTTCAGTCTATATGGACTCTAGACCGCACAATTTTACTGGAGGAGGAGGTGATAGAAACACTTAAAAAAGAAACAGAAGAGTTTTTTTTTTAAATCAATTGGAGATCAGTGGCCCCTGGTATTGCTTGGGATACTTATAAGGCGTTCCTGAGGGGGAGGCTAGGAGCTCTAGGAGCTGAGAAAAGGAGAAACTACTATAAAGAAGTAACATCACAGGAAGGAAAGATCCGTTCTTTAGAAAAATAATTAAGTAACTCTAGCATAGATGAGCAGACGAGGATTAGTATGCTTCAAGAACTGCTGCAACAGAAGGCTAATATGTCATTGGTAATACAAGAAAGGGTAAGAAAGAGATGGGAAGCAAGTCAAATGGCACATTTTGAGTATAGTGAAGGGTGTGGGAAACTCCTAGCTTGGAAAGCAAAGAAAGAACAACTGAGAAATAGGGTTGAGGGAATTATCAATGAACAAACAGGCAAGCTAGTTGAGGACAGTGAAGGGATTGAGCAAGTTTTCCTTAACCATTTTAATAAAGTATATCAGGAAGATCTTAAGCAATCTAAAGATACCCTTAGTAAATGGGTAGGATCAGGTATGGGAAATTCCTTGTCAAGGGAAAAAGCGGATCTTCTTAATGATAAAATAAAAGTTCAGGAAGTGGGAAATATAATGGCGCATCTAAAGAAGGGGAAGGCCCTAGGGCCAGATGTCATTCCACAAGAGGTTTATAAAATCTTGGCGGATACCTTAGCTCCCATCCTAACTAAAATGTTTAATGAGCTATACATTGAACACTTGGATAAGTACAGATTTTTATTTTGTTTATTCAAGAAGGTTCTGTTTCTGCCTGTATTTTTTATGTATTTTATTATTTCTTTCTTCACGTTTATAGCAGAATAAACAGCTTTAATATTTCTTTCTTCACGCTTAACAAAAAAGGGAACAGCCGACACGCGTTTTACCCAGCGGCTCAAAGTTGGGCCAGGGCTTTATCAAGGCTGAAAGGAAATGTTAGTGAGGCACTGTTAGACAGATTTATCACAACTCTCTAGAGCCCTCTTTTTGCTCAGTACTAAATTCGACATGTGAAGCTCTGGCAGTGAATGTTTGCATCTCTCCTCATGACACTTTTTATGCTATTCTTTTATATTGCCCCCCGGAGCAAGAGGCGCGTTTTTAGATTTAGCAGGAATGTTCCTCGAAGAAGGACTAAGCGCAAACTCTTTTATTATTTTAGGAGATTTTAATTTTTATCTGGAGGACGACATGGATGCTGACAATGTTAAGCTTCAGGAAATATTTGGTGGGGGGGGGGGGACTTACTCAACTAGTCTTAGACCCCACCCACAAGCCTGGTCATACCCTGGACTGAATCTTTTCTAACAGCCCTAATATTAAGTTCAGTAATGTACTACCAATTCCTTGGTCAGACCATGCAGCCGTTTTTTTTCGAGATTTCTCATACTAGGCTCTCCAAGCCAATAATCGAACCTTCACCCAGGATTGATATCAGGGCTTGGAAAAATATTAATAGTGAGAAATTCGAAGACTACCTGAAGTCCACCTTGAATGTCTGGCCCATATCGGTTGACAAGGCCGCGATGGCATATATCGAATGGCTAGATTCGGCCTGCAAAAGTGCAGCACCAGTTAGTCTACACCCCTAGGAGAATGAAACACTTGGCCCCTTGGTACGATGAGAACTTAAAACACAAAAAAATAGAATGCAAACAATTAGAACGTATATGGAGGAAGGACTATACCATATCCACCAAAAGGGCGTACAGAGATAGCCTCCACAGTTACAAAAAACTGCTTATCGAAACTAAAAAGATATTCTACGGGGAACAGATTAGTAAAGCAAAATCCTCCATAAAAGAATTATTTAATACAGTCTTAAAACTCACAACACCTACTTTGGTAAAACCTCACGGCAATTTGGAATTTTGTGAAATTCTTGCCTCTGCCTTTCAAGATAAAGTGGGCACAAACTTTTCTTCCTTTAACAATTCACTGGGAGATGGTATAAAGATGGATGTTTGGGACTGTCCAACGGACACTAAGATAGTACCTTCGTTGAACTGTTTTGAGACTATGAGTCCCCAAGATACTGTTAAGCATTTGCAAGTAATTAAATTAGGTTCTCCTCTAGATCCCTGTCCTGCACAAATAGCTAAACTAGCATCTAATACTATCGGAGCTGCTCTTGTCCCTGTTTTTAACAGTATTTTTAAGTGTGCCTTGTTTCCCAAAATCTGGAAAAAAGCCTCTATTCTCCCCCTTCTTAAGAAAGCCAACCTGGATCCTAAAGAGCCGAATAATTATAGGCCCATCTCTCGATTTCCTTTATCAGCCAAGCTGATTGAAAGAGAAATGAATAGCCAGTCGAGTGCTTTTATTAATAACAATGGACTCCTTGACTCTGCTCAGTTTGGCTTCCGTACAGATCATAGTACGGAGCTTGCGCTGATCAAGTCAACTGAGGAAATCAGAGAAGTACTGGATCAGGGCGGCGCGGCAATTTTGATCATGCTGGACTTTTCGGCGGCCTTCGACACGGTCCACCATGAGGTGGTGTTGGACCGTTTAAGCGGAAAGGGGGTCACAGGCAAGGCGCTTGCCCTTTTAAGATCCTTTCTTTTAAATCTAAATCAAACCGTAGATATGGGTGCTGATTGCTCAAAGCCTTTTTCTCTGCCCTGTGGGGTCCCTCAGGGCTCAGCGCTCAGCCCCACGCTATTCAATATATATGTCTCTCCTTTGGCAGCCCTCATTCGATCTTTTGTCCTCCAACTGACCTCTTATGCCGATGACACTCAAATAGTGTTATCCATTCAAAAAGGCAAAGAGGCTGAGGCCGGTTGGGACTGCTACAACTGTATGCAGTCCATTGCCGGCTGGATGTCAGCAAATTGTCTCAAGCTGAACGCAGGAAAGACTGAGGTGATTATTTTTGGTAATCCCTCAAATCTTTGATCATCCAATTGATGGCCACAATCTTTGAGCTCACCCCCAGTTCCTACTGGGAAGGCAAAAAATCTGGGAGTAATGATAGACTCCAGACTGTCCTTTGCTGATCAGATAAGTAAGGTGGTATCATCCTGTTTTCATATACTCGGGATCATGAGAAAAATTAAGCGCTTCCTCTCGGATGACAGCCTTAGGACAGTAGTAACAGCACTTATTATGTCTCGTTTAGATTATTGTAGTGCCTTATACCTCAACATTCATAAAAGGCAGCTTAATCGACTGCAGATAGTACAAAATGCTGCTACTAGAGTCCTTCTGGGTATTCCCAAGTTTGTCTCCGTAAGAAAGGGACTTCGGGACCTTCATTGGTTACCAATGAGACAGCGGATAGAATTCAAGGCTCTCTGCCTGGTCTTCAAAACCCTGGAGGGATGTGGGCCGGCCTTTGAGTAAATACCTTCAATGGTATACCCCTCCTAGGGTCCTTCGCCCAACCAAGGCAATGTTGGTAAAAGTCCCACGCGCTAAAACAGCCAGTTGGGGGGGGGGGGCAGGAGCTTTTTCTGCTGTGCTGCAAAGCTCTGGAATGGCCTCCCTCTGCAGCTTAGAGCAGCAACGGGGCTCCTAGAATTTAGGAGGGGCCTAAAAACCTGCCTTGTTTCCTAACAGAACTTAATTAATTTACGTAATTCAACCTTTTTCGACCAGTAGGCAATCGTTTCTCAGCGCCAGGACACCTAACGGTGACAGTGCGCTTTAAAAGCCCTATTAACATAACATAACATATGTTTTAACCTGCAAAGGTTGTTTTTGAGACACAGGACTAGGAGTTGGTGTTCCATCAAATCCTATCGATGTAATCACTTGGCCAGACAAGGGTGTCCCAGGGACCAGTTTCTCTGAGATGTTGCACTACGTGTCGCCCCTGTATCCACTAAAAATTTCTGATCCTGCCCAAGGATAGTGGCTGATATATAGGGCCCTGACTGGTCTACAGGTATCTCAACTGGTCCTCCTTGTCCTACGCAAAATGTGTTCCCACAGTTTCCTCTGATTCCCGATCCTCCATAGAATATTGATTATTTCGTTGATCAAAATATTTTCCTGACCTATTTCTCTCTGGAGCTTGAACCTGCTATGGCTGCTGTCATGGAGGTGAAGTCCCCCGACTACCATTCACTTGTCCCCTTCCTCGCCCACCAGCAGCTAAAACAGGACATTCAGAACGCCAATGTCCCTTCTCCTTACAATTAGCACATTGATCCAGCCCTAGTGGAGTTTGTCTACGTGGTGGCCCTACTGGAGGTGGTTGTCTGAAATTCTTACCATAATTCTTACCATAATTTTGACCACGACATCGACCTTGAGGTCTATAGGTCTGGACCATCATCACCTTAGTTTTTAATTCTTTCAGTTTTCCTTCTTTTCGTTCTTGCTCAGTGGTCACCTGATTCTGATAATACTGAGCCATATCTAATATAGCTTTCGGGGTTACTGAAGCCCAAGTACTCTCAGAATTTTTTACGCGAACCGATATCTCAGGAAATACATTTCCCACAAATCGATCTACAAATGAATGTGCACCTGTAGGTGTAGATGTATTATGCCCACTAAAATCCTGGAACACTTCCTCTAAGCGAGTAAAGAAATCAGGGACGGCCTTTCCCTGTTTGTGTTTACAAGCAGTGAGAAGTGCCCAATCTTTTTTCCTGGCCGGAATCATCGTTTTTATATAAGTGAGTATGTTTCCAGGAAGATCCAGTATGAGCTGACTAGGTTTCTTACCTGGCTTCCCATCCCTATTGGCTGCTACCATGACAGCCGAGTCTCCTCCCAAATCAACAGCATGATCCTTTTTCAGGGTAAGTTGCCACATATCTGGTGGCAGGATCATACCAAAAAACATAGCAATATCTGCTAGGGTCATGATACAAGAATCAATGGCTGTCTGTACATCATCATAAAATCCTCTGGGATTTTTCCGTATGTCTGGTAAAGAGCCTTTTAAAGTGAGTACATCCGTCCTTTTCCAGGGCGTATATATCCAATTATACAAAAAACGGGCTCTAGCATCATGACTATTAGGGTCATCATTATCTGCATTCCCTCTTCCAGGAATGAACTGTGGCGCAGCTTCCCTCATAGGTCTTATTCGAGGAGAGGAAGAGAGTTCATTACGATATCCAATTATCGTTGTTATGGCAGACTTAATCCTACTTACAGGGAAGGCTCCTATCTGACACTGTTGATTAATAGCTCTGACATCATCAGGGCCATTCTGTCCTGTAGTCGTCTCCCATTGGACCATAAGTTGATGAGAAAGCTTTTTTTTTTTTTTAAATCCTCATTCGCCTCCGACCCCAGACTACCAAAACAAGTAGGATATCATTACCGTTACTCTTCTGCAAGAGACGTAGGCAATCGACATGAGGCCCTAAAGATATCACCCGCCTATTTGTATATATCAAAACCTACGGACTGTCGATGACCTCTCTTTTTAAAGGAGAGGGTGGTCGCACTCTTGTGATCGAAACCGAGACTGTGAAATATTGGCCTGCAGGATGTAGGAACTGTGGGGAAAGCAAGGCCAGCACAGTCGGAGAGCTTTCAGAGAGGCATAATCATCGGATCCAAGAGTTAATTTTCAAATTAAATGCTCAACAACTTAAACCCCTGAATAACTAAATAAACTTGTCCAAAAACTAGGAAGGAGACCACTTAAGCAAACAATCCCATAGTGCTTTCTTTCTACTACTCTGCAGTCTATCCAAATCCATTTTAGAGGTCTTGTATAAGGAGGACAGCCAATCTGAGTGAGCGGGAGGTGTAACCTCTACCCATCTCCTACATATTTCTCTTCTGGCCAGCAGGATTGCGTATAATAAAACCCCCCTAGCAAGGCCAGTAACTTCACTGGCTATGCCAAAGATAATCAGGAAATTTGGACATGTGTTCCCAAAATGTCAGCTAGGGTCGCCCCTACTTTCTCCCAAAATTCAGAAATGGCTGGACAATCTTTAAACATATGTATGTCTGAGGCATTAACCAGGCCGCACTTCTTACAACTGACAGGTGGACCCTTTGCTATTTTAGAAAGTATAGAAGGAGATAAGTAAGCTCTGTGTACAGTGAAGTAGTGGTTCCTCCTAAACCAGGCTGGCTTTACAACTGTAAACAAGGTGTTAAAGGAACTTTGCCACAGCTCTTCCCAGTCTTCACCTGGTATAGAAGCTCCCCACAATTCCTCAGCTAATTTAAAATCGCCGTCAATGACTTCTTCTTTGGCCCAGTAGAAAAAGGACACCTCTTTCTTCCCCACCTGCCTTGATACCAGTTGCTCCTCTAAAGTATTCCCTTTACCTATAGGTTTTTTCAGAGTCTAGGACCAACTCTGCAATTTCAAACGTTTAAACCTGGACATGCCCTCCTCTAACTTATTATCGAGTAGCACCCAAGGCAAAAGTGAACCATCGGCGGCCAAGTCGCCCCCACACCAAAAGCCCAGCTGTTTTGAGGGGGACTGCCAGTTTATCTTTCAAGCAGTCCGGAGCCCCGGGGAGTCCCACAGAGGAACCAAACTTGAAAAGTAGTTTAAGCCAGTACATTGCCTAACTCAGGCCCATATACGAGCCATACCCAAAAGGACTTTATGCTGGATCTTCTTTAAAAACCTTTGGTCTCCATACGTAAAAAGAAACCCCTCATGTGACAACCCCACTCCATCAAGCTTAGCTGAAAACATGACCCCCCCCCTCTTCGACAAATCTGGGGATTTTAGCAGCATTCTAGAGTGTGTTAGCTGAAAGGCCCAGGCGTAGTATTGGAGATCCGGAAGTGTAAGGCCTCCTTTCTCTCTCCTACGCCTTAGCTTCTTCCAAGCTATTCTTGTAGCTTTATAAGCCCACACAAATTAATTGATTGCTTGCTGAAGTTTTTCAATGGCCTGCTTTTCAAAATACAAAGGAATAGTATTAAAAAGAAAAGTAATATAACCATTTTAATCAAATTAATTCTACTCAAAATAGTCAATGGGTGATGAGTCCATGATTTCAAGAGTTTCTGGCACACCCTGGAGACATTTGCAAGATTAGTCTCTGAAATATTATCTATTATTTTGGACAATCCTAACCCCCAAGTATCGTATATCACTCTTGGTGTGATATCGACACTCTGGCAGGTTCCACGACATATCAGTTTTCTCCGCGTTGACTTCATAGCCAGAAACCTGCCCAGAATCTTGTGCCAACCTAATGACCTGAGGAAAGGACGATTCTAGATCAGATGTAAGAATCAAGACGTCATCCGCATACAAGGCTACCTTCCTCTCCCATTCTCCGAACTTGAATGATGCTATTCCCATCTCCTCCCTGAGACGCTGAGCAAAAGGCTCAATATACATGTCAAATAGGAGGGAGGAGAGGGGGCAGCCCTGTCTGGTTCCCCTAGTGATCGTGAAGGGGTTGGTCAGTTTACTATTGACTAAGAGTCTTGCCGATGGATCACTATATATAAGCTGGATAACTCTACAGAATTTCTCCCCAAAGTTAAACTTCTCCAACACCGCCGAGAGATAGGTCCAGTTGACCCTATCGAAAGCCTTGGTGGCGTTGTCATTGCAGCAAGTGGTAATGAAAAAGTGGAAGCGAGATCAATCGCTCCGATGAAATCGTAAGGGAGATCAAAAAGACTCCTGCCTTTCAAAAAACCCTTTTGATCTAAGTGCAACAATCCACCCGCCACCGTGCCCAACCTGTCTGCTGAGATCCTAGTGAAAATTTTATAATCTGTGTTTTAAAAGAGAAATTGGTCTGTATGACCCACAATTCACCGGAGATTTCCCCGCCTTCAAGATTAGTGTTATGTTGTCTTCTCCCCACGAAACAGGAGGTCTAAACCCTTCAACTAATATCTTGTTGAATAGAGCTGTCCTAGTCGGAATTATAGATTCTCCCAGGAATCTATATAATTCCACTGAAAGCCCATCTGGCCCTGCAGCCTTACCCCTCTTACAAGCTGAAATAGCATTCTTGACCTCTTGCTGAGATATATCCAGCTCGAGGTTTTCACGTTGGGAGGAACTTCGAGAGGGGAGCTTAATCTCACTTTACCACTCTCGAGCATGATTGCTGTCTTCATTGTATAGGTTTTGGAAGAAGGCAAACAAGGCTTCTCCAGTCTCTTCATCAGCAACTACTGATGTGTTATTGTGTTCATTGTCAATCTGTTTTATGATGTTACGAACCCTGTCAGTCTTGGCTTTCCAAGCCAGGAGTTTGCTAGCCCCCTCCCCGTATTAAAAAATGGGCAAGCTTACTAGCCTCCCATTTTTGGGAAATCCTTGTCTGGATAGTACTCTCTAGTTGATCTTTCAGGGTTCCCAGTTTCACCAGATACTCCTGACGTTTTACAATGTCATTCTCTCTATTCAGGCTCAACTCTACTGTCTTCATTTCACACTCAATCTGAACTACCTCCTCTCTGTATTGCCTGTTCTTATAACATGTCCTACTTGTGACTAGACCTCTTAGGTAAGCCTTCCAAGCATCCCATACTACTGAGATCTCAGCCCGACCGATGTTTATGTTAAAGAAGGACTCTGTCTCCTGGGACAAGTATTTGGCTTTTGATTCATCCAAAAGTAGAGAACGAACAAACGTCCACACCCTTAATTGTTCTTTCTCCGCCACAATTAAATTAATCCATACCACAGCATGGTCTGATAAGTTGGGAGTCAGATAGCCAATATCTTTAACTTTACCTCTCAGATCATGACTAACCAGAATGTAATCAATCCTTGATTTCTGTCTATATTTATGGTTGTAAAAAGAGACGCCTAATTAGGAGCCCAACCTTTCTCTCCAGATATCGCACAATCCATTCTACCTCATCATCATCTGAAGATATGTCCTAGACTTAGACAAAACGTTTGCCCTACTGCTTGGGGACTTATCCGTCTGAGGATTCAGAACTACATTAAAATCACCAGCCCAGATAATTGGTTCTGGGAAATCCAAAAGTGGAGGGGTCTTCTTGGTTAGGGCCATAATAGCCTACCACTGTTAAGAAAGAGCTCTGAACAGATAACTTGACAATGACCCACCTGCCACCTTGGTCTATCATCGTGTTTAAAACCCGGTCGTTTGCTTGTTTTTTTACCAAAACGGCCATCCCCCTAATATTAGCACTCTGGAACTAACAGTGTTCTATCCATCTGACCTTCCTAAAGATTCCACATATTTCCTCTTTCAGGAGATGTCTCCTGTAGAATAATTATCTGAGCAGGGGAATCTTTAAGGTAATGTAAAATGTTTGCCCTCCTATTCTTCACTCCGAGGCCATTGACATTCCAGGATAAGCACTGCAGAGTTCTCATGGTGTTTTAATCGACGGGGCCTTAAGTATGCCTGGTCTCCCCGAATGCCAATCCCAAACCAAGCGCAGCATCCATACAGAAGCCGAACAAAAAGGTGAATGAGAAATGTTTCCTTTTTTAACCCCTATGCTCCCCACCCCATGCTCCCCTTCCTTCCTCCCCCCTCCTTTTGAGCCCCTCCTGGAGTACCATACCTTCATTTAAAAGTCTAGATTCTGCCTACCTGGGCAGCCTACCCTGTCCCTAGTTCCTCAAAGTACTTCTGATGCTGTGACCCATGTGTATCGAAATGGCCGAATACCTAACAGCATATGATAACGTCATACCCGTGTATATGTTTACAAGTATCAGTGAGGAGAACATCGCGGCCGTCAGCTAAGCGGTCGCTTGCTCCGGTGGCACCTACGTCCTGCTTTTAAATGTGCTGAAGCTGTGACCCGTAAATCAGCACAACTTGACTCCTGTGACCCCGCATTTATTTTTAGAGGGTTGACTTACTTTAAGCCTGCGGGGGATGTGTTACGGCGTGCCTGTGGACCTGCTGTGTTGGACCGTTGCCGCCCTGGGGCTGAGAAGGGGCCACAGAGCAGCGGCTCGCGGACTCCTCCGAGCGGACTCCAGAAAGGGCAGAGGCAGCACAGGGAGGCTGTCGAGGCTACCCACGCTGGAGTGGGTTGTTTTCTCAGAGAGAACGGGCGATTGTTTGCCCACAGAGAGCAGTGGGTTTGCTTCGACTTTTTTTTCTCTGCAGCTGCAACAACGTGAGGTACAGGGGCGCCTGGAGGGGGGGGCACCTTTGGCGTAATTTCCACCAGCAAATCACCGGCAGAGGACTTTAAGCTTGTCCTGCCTTCTCTTTTTACGCCGCAAATTTGAGCAAAGCAAATATGGGGGGGTCAGGAGGAAGGGGGTCCCCTAGGTCCAGCACAGCTCCTGTCAATCTTAAAGCCCCGATAACAAAAAAGAACCCGAAGAGGGGTAAGAAGCGTGAGGGAGCAGCGCAGGGGCAGACAAAAGTGAAAACGGCAGATAAAAATATCAACTCGCCCTCCGAAGGCAAATCTGTCACTTTTAATAGTAGAATTCAGAAAAAAGGAGGTATCCTCTCCGTTACAGAACTTGAGAATAGTTCAACCTTCCAGTATTGGACTGAAAGTCCTTGATGGGGCCCCACGTTTTGGGCGCCAATTTGGGGAAGTGGATTATTAACCCACTGGTGCAGGGTCACCCTGTAGTCCACGGGTTCTTAACAAGTAAGGAGGAATCTACACTGGAGCGAAGTACAAACCATAGGTCTTTTAGCATTCATGAATGGGGCTCCGTCCGGCAAGCACCATAGAGATACTCAAGGAGAGAGCACAACGAACGATGGTTACATGGGATTTTATAGCAAAGATCACAAACAAGGGACGCCCAGAGGTAAATAGAACTTTGGGAAGAACACACAAATGAAACCATCGGAAAGAATCAACAGCCTTGGTGCCTTGTGTAACTGTCACGTCCTGAAGCTGCACAACAAGATAGAATATCTGAGCAGAGCAAACTTTATTTGAGGCTTTACCACTGTCTGAAAAACCCCATGCAGATGCCAGCTGTTCTTTTGCGCTGACTCTGCATGTATACACAGCCTACGATGCCCCGATCTAGATTCTTTACTCATGTTTATACAGATGCAGTGTCCAGGATAGAGCCAGGCTGAAAGCAGAGCAGGGTTGAGAAATGGATGAGGCATAGCTTAATAAAAAAAAGAGAGAATCAGATTTTACATTTTAACACTATTTCTAAAGGAATTTGATGTACAGGAAATCACTTAACAAAGGCTACACGCCGAAACGCGTCGTCCTTGAATAGGTGCACAATAAATTATTGTGCTGACTCCTGGTGTGCCGCATCTTGTTCTTTTGCTATTGGGGCAAAATTCGAGGATTTCCTTATAATAAATATATAATATTTGTGTGGGACAAGTCGTTTGATTTCTACTACTAAAGGTAGGGCCCTTTGAGGCCCTTCTTCTGTGTGGCTGTCTGGGGACGTGCTTATGTACGATGGCGCCCACCTGTGCACTAGCATAGGTGCTGGGAACCGAAGCATACGCAGCGCCCGGCCTGGTTAGTCATAGAAGGCCAGGCCATGGTGAATTCATGCTCCTTGCCTTGCTCTCCTATAACCCTAAGTTCCAGTTTGTGAATATAGACTTTCTAGTTGGCCTGGGGTGATCGCACATCTGTGATGCATAGAAAAGTATATTGCAGATGTGTGATTACCGTTTTGTGTTTCGATGCCAGTGTGTTCACAATGACTGTTTCAAGGTAGTAATCCCATCTCTAGTTTCACGATTATATGGCCAGGTACTACCTACACCCCCTCCTCCCCGCTCAAGGCCCAGAAAGTGACCGGAGAGAAGTTTGGATGTGGGGAGCGTTAAAACCCCCCCGGACGTATTTATTAAACAAAGATTAATATACATTTATCAAAATTTACAATATTCACATAATTTAGCAGAAAATATACATTACATTTATTACAATTGATAAGTACAGATGTCAGATGGCTAACCATAACATAACTCTAATACAAAGGTTTCCTATCCCTATCTAACATATCTTTAATAATCATTACGGTATTTATTTTCTGCGTACCTAATTGGGCCTACGGCAAGGTTACTAACTGTTGTCAGATCCTTATCCATTTTTAACCACGCCCTCCAGCCGGAGTGCGCATGCGCAGAGGGCCCGTTCCCGTTCACCGTGAGGGTACTTCCCCTCCCACCCCTCCAGTTACCACCGTACACTCTGTACATTATCTCCATAAAGGGGCCCTTGCAGCTGTGTGCCATTTACTGGCGCCGTTGTGCACGTGTGGGTTGGCCAACCAGCCTAGAGAAAGCGTGACCCCCCCTCCTCCCCCGCACCCACATGCCCCTGGAGTTCTAGGAGAGACCACTTGTCCCTCCCACTTGGGCGACCCCATTCAAGAATGGCCCCGCCCTCTAAGGACCTTAAATTTACTGATCACCAATCATGACCTTACCGCCACAGGCTAGCATAGTTGAACGACTATCTAGCCCCCCCGTGCGCTCACTAGAAGGTCATCCCCTGATGCTGAGGCCACACAACCATGCTAATATATTCTCTAAGAACACTTCATTGCCTACCTTGGACAAGTGCACACTGTCTTTTAGGGAGCACGGCTCACCCCTAATGCACCCATGGGCGATTGTCTGCAGGTGAGGAGCCCTGAAAAGTCTTTCGATCTTATTATTTATTCTCCTCGCGGAGTGATTTAATGCCTTTACAGATTCCCCTCCCCTCCAGTGGAATCGGGGTATTATCTGAGACTACCCGATAGTGCAACCCTGGCATGTCTTGGCTAACCAACCTATCTCTGAGATTATAGTTTCTACCAACCCTCTTCTTCCCAGGTTTGCTAGGTCGTTCCCCCCCACCCCCCCAAGTGCGGAACAATAATATTGGGAGGAGCCCCCCCCTTTCTTAATAAGTCTAGCACGATACCCCTGAACTGACTAAAGCAGAGCCCCCCTTTCCCATGAAATGCTATCTCAAAACCGGCCTGCCGTGCCCTGTCTTCATAATTTCCTGTAATGAAGAAAAAATTAGACAGACGCCTTACATATGAGTGGCCAACAATCCAAACTATCTGTGATCCTTTCTCTGGTGCTGATGGTCCTTGAATGCGGTCAAACTGCAGGCCGCCGTGTACATCCAGTTTGCTTTGGGCCACAAATTCCCCAATCCTGAATGCCCCATAAAAGGCCAATGAAAATGCGGCAGTAAACAATCGCACTTCCTCTGAGGTGTTGCAAATCACGGGGAGGGTCCCTAGTAATGATGTCAGGAACTCCTGGCTGCCTCGTATCTGGGGCAGACCCCTGGAGGCGTTGCCAACCTTTCAAGGCCTTCCTCACCGTAAAACTGTTAGTGGGATCCCCTTTGTCGCTGATCTGGGCAAAGAAAGAGATTGCCGCCACAGGCCGCTTAGCGGCTGCAGCAGAACGCCCTTCCCCCTTTTAAGAAAACCCAGGTACTGAAGGAGCGCCTCCGTGTTGTGCCACCTCCCAGCCCACTCCATTCCCAACAAAGAACAATATTGCCAAAACGCCCCTTCATATGCTTTCCTGGTCCTGGTTGCTAGGCTAGCTGCCACGAGGTAGTTGGGGGCACCAATCTGCCAGAGTAGTTCTGGGAAGGGGGTGGCGTAGACCGCCGCTGCCGGGAGGTGCTCCCTGAAAACCTGCATCTTAAAGCGAGAAAGTGCGTCAGCAGCATGATTGAGGACACCTGGCACATGTTTAGCTCTAAATTGTTCTCATATGCATGAAGCTAAATGTACAATCTCCTTCAAGAGGCGGAGAATCATCTTACACCGGACAGCTTGCTGATTGATGCATTCCACGACGGTCATGTTGTCTGACCAGAACACCACTGATTGATTACGCAGTTGCTCTGGCTATACCGTCAATGCCACCCAGATGGGGAAGAGCTCCAGGAAACCGATGTTATCCGTCAAGCCTATCTCCACCCACCATGCAGGCCACCGTTGTGCCACCCACTCGGTACCGAGTATGTCACCAAATCCCTCACTGCCCGCGGCGTCAGTCATTAAACCCAACTCCGGGGAGGCAGTGGGCGGACCGGACCACACTACTCTGCCATTGAAGTCCTGCAGGAATGCCTTCCAAATCTGCATGTCCTGCCGAACCTCAGCTGACAGCCTTGTGTGGTGATGTTTCTCCCTGAGCCCAGCCATGGCCTGTGAGATGGATCGGCAAAACGGCCTTGCCATGGGAATGACCCTTAAGCCGAAATTTAGTTGCCCTACTGTCTGTTGTAGCTGGTGGAGTGTGACCTTCTCCCTGCTCAAACATAGCTGTAAAGCTGCCCTGAACTTGGTGACTTTTTCCGTGGGCAACCTAAAACACCTCTGAATGGAATCTAACTCTATCCCCAGGAACTCTATCGTCGTTGCTGGCCCGACTGTCTTTCCCGGGGCCAAAGGAACCCCAAAAGCCTGCATGAGCGCCCAAAACTCCTGCGACGCCCACCCACACTCCGGGGAGCCCCGTGACCCAAGATAAGAAAGTCATCCAGGTAATGCATGACCCACTGATGCCCTGTCTTCTGTCTGAACGCCCATTCCAAAAATGAAATGAATATTTCAAAATATGCGCATGACACAGAACAGCCCATTGGCATACACATATCCATATAAAATCTTCCTTGGAACTTAAAACCAAGCAGATGGTAATAATCCGGGTGGACTGGTAGTAAACGAAAAGCCGATTCTATGTCTGATTTAGTCATCAATGCTCCAGGGCCCAACCCCCTGAGCAGTTCCACCGCTTGATCAAAAGAAGCATGCTTTACACTGCAAAGCTCATCATCAATTGCGTCATTCAGTGAATTTCCCCTGGGTGCTGACAGGTTGTGTATAAGTCTGAATTCCCCCTCAACTTTTTTGGGAACCACCCCTAACAGGGAGCAGACAAAATTCTCAACAGGGACGAACTCAAATGGGCCAGCTACTCTACCCAGGCGCAGTTCCTTGTCAATTTTTGTGGAACCTATACCGGGATTGGACTGCGCCGATAGTTGGTTCTTGCACTCTGGTGCTCCCACATAACCTAGTGCTGGTATCCTAAAACCATACCTGAAACCATCCAAAAGAGTTCTCGCAGTAAGATGACAGGGATACTTGTTGAGCCATGGTGTCAATGCCGTTACATCAATGGGAGACCGAACTTTGAGCGGGGTCACCAATTCACTCCTGTTTTTTTCATACCCTTGTCTTTTGATTTTTTGAGACATTTGGACTCCGGGTGAGATGGGTTGGCACAAATAGAACATGCATGTTTGAACCTGCACATTCCTTGTGGTCTGGTGCAAGTCCGTCTATTAAAATCCCAGCATGTTCCTTTCTTCCCCTCACTGCCGTTTGAATTATTGGTGGAACTTGTGCTACCCTGTGACCGAAAGGAATTAAATGGCTGAAAAGACTGCGGGGACTGGCTCTTTGTATTATTATGTCCTTCCCCACCAAATAGATCAAACCATGCTATTGTGTCAATGCGGTCCCATGATAGCGATGGATCAGATGTCTTGGGCATACTGAAATACTTGTCATATTCCAACCACCCCCACCCCCCTGCGAATTTATCATGAGCCAGAACTATCCTGTTTTGGTAGCAAGCCATCTGTGCCTGTAAATTGGGGAAACGCTCCACCGTCACTGCCATAAATATGGAAAAAGCTCTGATCCAGTTAATTACGTTTTCTTCCACCCTGTATTTCAACATTTGACTGGCCCATTCCCTAGGGAGCACATAATCTTTATTTTTTCTTGCTTCCTCCCTTTCTCTTTAGCAAATCAGCAAAGCGAACATATTGACATGTTCGCCAGCCCACATTCTGTTTTTTACCTCTTGTGAAACATGTCTGCCTAAAAGTTCTCTCTCTGAGCGGGACTCACCCACGTCCAACATTGGCAATGTCGGCAGCTTACCTGCTGCGGTGGCCCCAGCTGCCTCCTGCTGCTTCCCCGCAGCCGCACTGGAACCTGACAATCCCTTGTTCTCCAGTGTGCTGGTACCACCCCCTGAAATAATAGGCAAAGGTGCAGCTGGCCCTTCAACATTTTTTACCTCCGGCACCGTATGAAACTGAGACACTATTCGTTTCGCCTCCGCCAGTGCATCAGTACCCAAGTCCTTAGCCCCCACCGTTGAAGCGAGGATGCCTGCCTACCCCAACCATGGCAAGATTGCTGCCAAATGTGAAACTGTGTCTTGTGAGATCTCTTCCCCCCCCCCCCCCCCCCCCCCGGCGGGCGGGCGGTGCCTCCCCTGCGGGCATGGGCTGGGCAACAGGAGCCGGGACCCCTGGGACAGTTGGAACCACTCAAGGGGGCGCGGGCTGGGGGGGCCGGCACTGGAGTCACAGGATGAGCTGGCAGTGGTGTCGGGGTAGCCGGCGCCACTGTAGGAGCTAGTATTGGAACCAGGACGGGCGGTGTCACAGGAGGAGCTGGTACTGGGACCGGGGTGGCTGGTATCATAGAAGTGTCTGGTACTGGGACCGGGGCGGGGGGCTGGGGCATGAGGGACCTCGCCCTGAGGTACAAGTGGCACTTGAAGAACGTTCCCCCCTCGGAACCTGGAGGATGGGTGCAGCAGGTTCTTCCCCCACCCGCTTCTTTGCTCTAACCCTTTTTGGGATTGGGGGGGAAAGCTGCCTGGGGGGGGTGGGGCACATTGCTGCACCTAGCCCTCTCTTCTGGCCCCTCTTGACCCTCCACCTTTTCCCTAAGATTAGCAAGGCCATAACCCAGCTCATCCACCTTTTTCATCATTTCCTCCATCAGCTTCTCCATACGAGAGCGCTGGTCCCCCCCTCTTCGCTTTTGCCGCCATTATTCAACACACTCACCAAGGTACTCTGACCCGCAGTACAATGTCCCCTCACACCTGGCTACTGAATGAGGACTTGGCAGAATGGCGAAACAAGTACGTAACCCTGAGAGTAAGGGTATCCGAACATAACCTCTATGCTGACAATGTTACTATACTGCCAGTTCCGCAAAAACTTGGTGTATATAAATTGCAAAGCTCTTTTCTGACTTAAATGGGACAGTCTAAATCAACATTAAAAACAAACAACCGTGAGAGTAAGGGTTTCAGAGCGTAATCTTATAATAAGTACACTACCTATATGCCACAAAACAAGGTATATAATATCCTGCAACCACTCTTGTTAACTAGACAGTCCAGATTGAAATCAATTGCAATGAGCAGCTACAGTGCCTGCTCCAGTATTACTATAACGTTGCCCACTCTCTTTGGGGAATGCTATCTCGCTTGCTATTCTGTGCGCGCTATGGCGCCGACGCGCAGGGACCTAATTTAAAGTATGGCGCACAGAAGCAAAGGCCTGACGCTATGCGTGGACCGTGCGTGCTACGGTGCCGACGCGTGTGAACAAAATGCCAATTGTAGGCACAATTGGAGGATTGTTTTTTATTTTTTAAAGGCGCCACGTTAAAATATGCGTCGGAACAAAAACGAAATTGCGGGCACAACCGGAGGGTTAAAATGTGGGAACCCCCTAGCTCAACCGCGCGCGCAGTGAGAAAATCAACGATGGGCACAAATTACAAACCCTAACGTTCACCGCCACAACGTAACAGTGGGCACAACAGGGGGACGAGGTACAAAAAAATGGAGGGGTGTGCGCTTTCGAATGGTACTAGCGCCACCTCACCTGGGTACCTGCACCGTTATCAGCACGCCATACGAGACACGGAGCTTCCTGGTTGTCTTGTCAGCATCGCAGCTTCAGTCTTCCGTTCTCCCGACGTAATCCAGGACCTGCCGGCACACGACGTCAGAAGATCACGCTCACCGCCGTCCAAAGCTCCAGCACACGACAACGGATGATCCCGCTCTCTGCCGCCATCCACGAGTGTAGCGATACATGTAAAGACAAATAAAAACAAAGTTACAGCCTCCTAGCGAGGCTGGGGGCAGGCTGGGGAGCAAGGAGTGAAGAGACAGACTCCTGTGCTCCCCAGCCTCGTATATGATTACGGTGGCCAGGCTAGTTCTAACTGGCCTGACGTTGCCCAGTCGTGTGACCCGAAAGTGATTCTAATCACTTCCGGGTCACGCCCCCCGGGCCGGGACCTATGATTGAGGAGGCGTGCCTGTCGTGTCACTAATGAGCGCGACGGGCCCGGCTCCTGATCCGGAGGGGGCCGGATCGACCGCCATACTTATGGTGTGGCCGATATAGGCCCCGCCGTTCTCAGAGTAGCATTAAAACCCCCTTTGTGTTGCTATTCAAATAGTCTTTTGAGTAAGGGACAGCACTCCATTGAAGGCGCTGGAAGAGGAAACTGGTGACAGTAATTAGCACAGCAAAATCCCCAGCCACCCATGATTATCAGGCCCAACTGACTATTGGCCTCTGGTATCACAATTACCTTTGGGTCTTGCCTAGAAATGTATTTTAATAAAAGTCCTGCTTATCATATTCACACACCACCTTCTGACCCTCAAAAGTACTTAAGCGCCAGATTCAAGGTAACCATCCCACATCTATAGATATGTGACAATCAGCCAGAGTTGTATTGGGCTTTTAGGCTTTGTATGCAATTTGTAGAGATAGTGGACATGGAGTGGGAAGAACCAGGTTGTCATTGCTGGATCATTTTAGCTGCTTCACTGGTAGAAAGTCCACCCTGATTAAATTAGGGATACACCATGCTTACACCTATCACAGCAAATAAAATGCCTATTGTTGACTTCTGCAGTGTATCCGCCTATTATCGAACACCTGTTGAGACTTAAACTGTATGAAGTACATCAATAAAAAAAAGAAACTTATCCAAAGATGTCTACATGTAGGTGTACGTACAGGACTTCGAAAAAGCCTCCAGATCTGTCTGAAGCCCGCAGAGCTCTACAGTCACCTTATTTCCTTGCAGGTCTTTCTTCCATGGATCTGGGTTGCAGAAGCAGATTTTCGGCAAAGGCAACCACAGATGAGGTCCATGAAGGACCCAGAAGTGGGTAGGTTACATAATTGGTGCGTGGCTTCAGATGACTGAAGTTTGAAGTGGTTATAGGGGCGACATTGATGCATTTTAGGAGTGAATGTTCCAGTGTGCTTGTTTTTAGTTTTCCTCTTTTCTTTTTTTTATCTGTAGGATTCTGCAGAGGTGGAGCTCACTTTGAAGGAGCTAGGTCATTAAATCTCGGACCTTTGACATACAGTTAACTTTCAGATCTGCGCAGGACGTATATCGCTAATAGAGCTGTCTTACATGGATTTCTAAAAAATAGCATATAGATCACACATAGTTGTCTATCCGATGCATTCATTTCATCAGATATTTTGTCCTCTAATATAGAGTGCCAGCTTATTTTTGTGCCGTTTCGTTTCCATCTTCATACGTCTCGCACCCCTTTTCTGTCCCATTGTTTTTTTGTTTCAGAAGTTTTATTCTGTTATTTATTTTGACTTCTCTTTTCATTCTTTTTCTCTATTATTTTGTGTTCCATATGTTATTAGGTCTTGCGTAAAGTCCGCTTTAGCTATCTGTTGTCAAAGATTTGTTATATATATGTATATATATATATATATGTGTATATATATGTATATATATATATATATTACCTACTGGCGGTCGCCAGTAGGTAGTTATAGTTAGGACCACGTTTCCATAGGAAAACCTCAACATTCTATTTTGAATAACTTTGGCGCCGGTCGACGAATCCTCGCGAATTTCTCAAAATAGGTGGGGCGCTACGCTCCGCTCCTACCCTGAAAGTCTCGGGGGGATTCGTCAAGCGGGGGCTGAGATAAAAGGGGGGTCCCAAAACGCGTTTTTCCCATGCATTTTTCCATAGGACCTTTAGAACGAGCTACAGCCCGAACGGCTGAACAGAATTACTAGAAATTTGGCAGAGAGGTAGTCCCTAGGTCAAGGAAGTGCCTTTTGTAGGTTTGGTGTAAATCTGTTCAGTAGATTCTGAGAAAATAGCCTTTAAATCAATATATATATCTGAGCCCGCTTACGGTACGCTTACCGTACGCTTACGGTAAGCGTACGGTGGCGTGCGCGAGCGCGATTCTGATTGGCTCTTAGATCTTAGTAAACATTCGAATCGGCAGAAACCAGGAAGCGGCGTCCGCCATTTTGTCTACCGCACTGAGTGTTATGTATCAAACATGATGGCCAAAAACATGTTACGGGGATGTTTTGACAACTCCCTCTCACATAGTCATGTTGAGGGAGTCCCCAAACATCCCCCAAGAGCAAAAACGGCATTATTTTTTTTTCGGCAATTTCGCGGGGTACGCTTACCGTACGCTTACCGTAAGCGTACGGTAAAAAAATAAAAATAAAAAAAACACTATCCACACTTTCTCCACCCCTTGTGCAAATGGTGGCTGAAGGCCACCATTTGTGCATGGCTTATCAGAGCACAGAAATTTCCCAAAAAATTTCAACAGATTACCTATCACAAGGAAGCGCATAATATGTCCTCCATGTGCGCACGGTGCGCGAAGCGCATCGTGCGTACATGGCCCATCTAGCGTAACGTGGGCACGGCACTAACTGCGTAAAGTGGGTGCGCGGTGCGCGAAGCGCACCGCGTGCTCCCTGTGCGCGCACGGTGCGCGAAGCGCACCGTGCGCGCACGGAACGACCTGCGTTAAGTGGGCGCGCACGCCACAAATGGCGTAAAGTCACTTAGCATTTAAAAAACCGTACAAATTCACTGAAAAAACCATAGGTTTCACACACGTTCTAGTTAGGAATTAGCATTTAAAAAACCTTGCAAATTCACTGAAAAAACCATAGGTTTCACACATGTTATAGTTAGCGGAAATTTTACTGATAAAAAACCAATGAAATTGCCCCGTTATAGTTAGTGCTGGCAACTATAACTCACGCGACCGCAATCTTCTGCTGATGACATATGTGTCTTTATGAAAAAAAAATATTTGTAATATATGTATAGCTAAAAATGTATGGAAGAAGACATGGGCAAATAAGTGTCTAAATACAGTATTAGCATCAGCAGAGGATTGCGGTCGCGTGAGTTATAGTTGCCAGCACTAACTATAACGGGGCAATTTCATTGGTTTTTTATCAGTAAAATTTCCGCTAACTATAACATGTGTGAAACCTATGGTTTTTTCAGTGAATTTGCAAGGTTTTTTAAATGCTAATTCCTAACTATAACGTGTGTGAAACCTATGGTTTTTTCAGTGAATATATATATATATATATATATATATATATATATATATATATATATGTATATATATATATATATATATATATATATATATGTATATGTATATATATATCCAGCTCCTTACTTGCACAGTAATTTAGGGCCAGCACTCACGTTAGGTATAATCCGTTATAGATTTATTAACGAGAATCAATAATCACAACAAACGCGTTTCGGCGTGAGCCTTCGTCGGTGTCGACGAGCGCCGTTGTCGTGGCAACTTAAATTCCAAAGCAAACGCATGCAACAAACAAAGGACTTCTGCTCGATTTTTCTGCTTAGATCATGTTCCAAAGAGCAGCAGGGGAGGTGACAGAGAGAAAAGTCTGAGGAGATTGGAATCTCGCTATATTATTGACCTTCAAACAAAATACCCAGGGGGTCTGAACAGTGGGGAGGAACTTGCAGTTCATCTATTATGAGCATATGAACATAAATGGTAACCTTCTGTTTTGGTTTAATTTTGCATGCGATCATCTAACTGGAAACGATCTGGTCATACCGTTAGTGATTTTAATGATATTGATAGGATTTGGACATATCCAACAAACACTAAGATAGAAAGCCCATACAGGGCGCAATAGAGACATTAGTGAATTATCAATGATATCATATATATGTAAGAATGTACAGAAATGATGCTAGAGTCACTGTCCATAGCGCAAGCCCATCCAAGGCGACATCAGGCTATTTAAAGAAAGTAACGGAATTTTACATTCCATTTAGGCGCCAAAATGATTAGCTGTGTATAAATCAGTTTATGAACTGTGATTAGGATTTAATCCATTGGATATTATGACCAGATGATTGTGTTATAAGTTTAATTATTTTGTAAGGCACGATATGTGAGTAATAACATACTCTAAGATGGCGCTCAAAGTCGAGCAGAAGTCCTTTGTTTGTTGCATGCGTTTGCTTTGGAATTTAAGTTGCCACGACAACGGCGCTCGTCGACACCGACGAAGGCTCACGCCGAAACGCGTTTGTTGTGATTATTGATTCTTGTTAATAAATCTATAACGGATTATACCTAACGTGAGTGCTGGCCCTAAATTACTGTGCAAGTAAGGAGCTGGATACAATAGCGGTTTGCCACCGCTGGACCGGGCACCCGCTCGCGAGTGCGGCAACAGGCTAGACCAACGGAGCAGCGATACATATATATATATATATATATTCACTTAAAAAACCATAGGTTTCACACATGTTCTAGTTAGGTGGACATTTCACTCGTAAGAAACCAATTAAATTCCCCCGTTATAGTTAGTTCAGATAACTATAACTCGCGCGCCCGCAATCCACTGCTCATGACGTCACATATTACCTCACTCATGACGTCACATATTACCTCACTCATGACCTGGTCAGTGGCATCACTCATGACCTCATCCTTTTGATAGAGTGGCGGTCGCGCGAGTTATAATTATCTGAACTAACTATAACGGGGGAATTTCATTGGTTTTTTACGAGTGAAATGTCCACCTAACAATTCAATTCATGCTTTATTTCGATTATAATTTCAAATCATAAAAGCGTACAGCAATACAATCATACAATTATACCACTCCTAAAAACCTAATTATCTACAAGTTAAATGAGATTAAAAAGGAACAACTGTTTAAAAAGACGAATAAAGCAAAAAAGTGCATATCCACAATGACATGACATATCAATCTAAAATCTTGCGGTATTTGACAATAGATTTCAAATAATTTGCTAGTAGAAATACCAAGTACTCCCCCTCCAGCAACTGTAAAAATAGTAAAGCTGGGCGACATTGTCTGAGACCAATTCGCCTCAAAAACGGAATTAGCCATTTTTTCCTTAAATCCATATAAAATTTACAAAAAAGGATGGTATGCAAAGTCGATTGTTGGGAGATTTGGTCGCCAGGACAAAAAGGGAGATATTTAGCCCAATTGTTTCGTGCAGGGAATGTGACCATTCGGTGGAAAAAATTCAATCTGAATCTTACCAATAGGTAACGCTCATAGCTTGTGGTATTAAAAGTGAGGTACGGCTGTAATGTGGGCACCAACTGAATTAATAACGAATGAGTGGCAGAAGGTTTAACGATTTCATTCGTCAGTCTTCGTTCCTCCAGATGGGCGAGGGCTTTGTTTTTTAAAGTCTTCCTTGTGACCTCACATATGGAGGAAGGATTATGGTAAAATGTATCCCAGCCCAAATCATGGAGAAAACTAGCAATATACGAAAGACCTATGAACGTTATCCATTGAAAGGCAGTCAGACAAAATGGACTGAGTGAGGGTTGCCTTGTCAGAGGTCCAGATCTTGCGCCATAATAAGAGTTGTTCAACTTTGGCTTGGTCCGAGACATGAACAAGGCCCAACTCTAAATGACAGGCAAAAGTACCCGCACTCCCTGGCACTGCGAGGATGTATCGCAAGAACGAGTTTTCCACTTTCTGGATACAGTCTGTATTCACAAAACCCCAAAGACCCGCCGCCCCATACAAAGCCACAGATAGACATTTTGCTTTATAGATCGTGATAATTTCCGCGGGAGCTCGATTTCCCAGCTTCCTGGTGAAATTAATGAGGGCTGTAGTTGTTTTTAAAAATAAAAGTTTTCTCGTTTCTACAGCCGATTTCCAGGATAATTTGTCATCCATAATAATGCCTAGATAAGGATATTTTTCTGTAGTGGCTATTTTTTTTTATCCAAATAGATACCCCTCATTTTGATGGTGCTTTTTTGGACGGGACATGCCCTCATTACAAACGTTTTAGTAACATTTATCTTGAAGTCAAGGCCCGCCATAAATGTGGAGTATCTATTCAAGCTCTTTTGTAGTTTGCGGGGGGTACGGGCTAAAATCACAGTATCGTTGGCATAAAAAAGTGCAGGTATAGGGTGTTTGTTCACCATAGGGAGGTCCTGGAATCCCTTAATCATCTCTTTCTCCAAACCATTTGTGTACAGTGTAAACAAAAAAGAGGTCAGGACACACCCTTGCCTAACCCCTTTTTCTACTGGAAAGGCTTCCGTCAAGTCCCCCCCCCCCCCCCCCCCCCATCCCATAGCGTACTCTTGCTGTAGCATTGGCATACAGTTCCCTGATAAACTTGAGCAAATTTGGTGGAACCCCCATATCAGCCAATAAAGCCCAAAGCTTAGAGTGGGACACACAGTCAAATGCGGCTGATAAGTCCACATAGACCATATAGAGATCTCCTCCTTTGATATAAACATATTTGTCTATTAAAAGTGAGAGATTTAAGGCTTGTTCAATGGTCCCCAAGCCCTGGCGAAACCCGTACTGCAGGTCTGAAATAATCCTCCCATCCTCCGCCCAGACTTGTAATTGCTCTAAAATGACTCGACCCGCCGCCTTTCCCAGGGAGTCTAAGAGAGAGATTGGACGATAGCAGGTTACTGACTCTCGATCGCCTTTTTTAAAAATAGGGACCAGTATGGATTTCGACCAAGAAGGTAGTAGACCTACATAACAAGAAGCATTCAAGACTCTGGTTAAAAGGGGGGTCCAGAGATCCATTTGATTTTTAAATAAATCAATAGGTACACCATCTGGACCCGGTGCCTTTCCATTTTTGCTTGCATTCAGGGCGAGGGCAATTTGCTCCAGTGAAAACTGTAAGTCAATGGGATAAATACTACCCCGATCATTCTCAAAATTGGGATTCTGAAATTTTTGATCAGTGATTATTTGACTCCGTGCCAACTGAGAAAATCTTGGAAAAATAGAGAACCCATTCCTTTTCTTGTATAGCTAGATCTAATTTAGGTTGGTTAGCATTATCATTTAGAAGAGGAGACTTGACCCCTTGCCAAAAAGCAGCTGAGTTTCTTTTGGAGCAGGTTTGATGCAATTGATCCCAAAGTTGGTTTTTTAGTTCCTTTTTCCTTGTTTTTAGTACAAAGTTATAGATTTTCCTTAAAGCTGTGATCTCAGATGGCACCCTAACCAATTTTCTTAGTGCAGCCTTCAGGTTTGAGTAAGCGACCGTACAGTCATGATTGAACCAGCCCTTCTTTTTTTGTTTATGCTTTACTTCTACCCACAATGCCTCGTTGATTGCTTTAACAATCAATTCAAAGCTTAAAATAACTTCTATGTAGGGGGTCTCTAAGTTAAGACATTTCATAATGGAAGAATTAGCCTTCACAACCACTTGCTTTGTTATCTCCATAGGGTCTACTTTCCCCCAGTTGAGGGAGTAACCATTTACTCTGCCTAATACCAAATTATTTTGTGATAAGAGGGAGCCCAATCCGCGCTTCAATTTGGTGGTCAGTGAGAGGGAGATACTGAGGGGATAATGGTCACTTAGCGGGATAATATGTCTATTAAATCCTGCATCTAGTGTCCTCACGCGATTTGAAGCCAAAATGTAATCTATTGTGGTTGAACATCATCTACCATGAAAAGTGGGAGCCAATGTTAAATTCGTATCTTTCAGGGTATTTACCTGGGACAGGTCCAGCTCAAACAAAATTTCGTTTAGGTAATTACCTAAGGTGGAGTGTCTAAATGTTGCTAATTCTGGTAGTAGAACATGGTCCCAAGTTAAAGTCCTCCCTCTCCCCCCCCCCCCCCCCCAAACAATTACCTGTTCATTTAAGGACTTCCTTATGCTATTTTGTAATATGGAACGGATCTGGGATACCACAGTGATTGCCTCAGGATCAGAAAGATTATTATAAAAATTCACTATGAAAGTTGTCCCTATTATTTAAAATCAGTTTAAGAATCTGAAAATTTAAATCTAAATTTATGGCGACTACTTCCTTTAGGTTGAGGAGGTTTGAAAGTAGATTGTTAAACCTCCTTTAGGTCTACCTGAGGAAGAGGGTAAAGCAGGAGTGAAATAAGTTTTAAAACCTTCCATATGTACCACATCAATGGTCCAGGTCTCTTGGAGTGCTATGATGTCGAATTTGGAACTAAATTCCCTCCATATATCGTTCCCAACCTTCGATCGCTGGCCTGCTATATTCCAAAATAGTAGTTCAATTCAAAGATTACTCTTCTCTCCTATACATTCCTGCACGTCCAGCACTGATTCAGTCATGGGATTAGAATTTGAATCTAGCTCTAAAACCGAGGTCGAGTCGACCTGATTTAGGTCTGTAGTCTTGACTAATAAGTCAGTAGATATAAGCTGAGACTGCTTCGATCTTGGGTTAAGAGCATATGATAGATGCAGGATTTTTTTAGAATTTACTTCTGTACGTGTAAAAGAAACCTTTAGAGGACTATCAACTGGTTCTTCTTTGATTCCCCGGAAGTTAAGTCAATCCACACCTTCCAAACCTAATAATGGTGCATCGCGGTTATGAAGGGGAAAGAATTGATCATCTTGATGGAAGGGTACAAAGCTAGTATAGTCCTGAGTTGTGGGATGAAACCTGAAAGGACGTTCCTGATACTGAAATGGAAACCTTGGGTAATGATTCTGGTGTTGATTTGAAGGGGCAGAAGAAACTACGTGAGCGCGAAATTGTGATCCAGAACAATGATTCTGATTTTGCAGTGAAAACCCACAAATGTCGCTCTGATGGCGACGTGAGGAATTATAATAATTCCTCTTCCCTAAGCGAAAAGAGCTGGGATAATCCTCCAGATGTTGAGATGAGCAGATGTCATGGTCAGCTTGATAATTAGATGGGGGCCTAGAGTAACCATCCTGAGGTTGAATTAAGGGTCTAATGCAATCATTCTGCTGGTGAGATAATAAATTTAAATTAGTCTCTTTTATCGGGGCTACTCTGGGATAAAAATAGGGCAGTTATAAAGGTTTGATGATGTTGGAGGAGTTAGAGGTAAACCAATTTAGGATAAATCTGACTGCCCTTTTATCTCAAATTAATTATTATAATATCCCCCATAATATCTTTTTTCCTTTGACCCAGCCAAGGAAGACGCATAACATGTAGGATTTCTCCATTTATATCTGGGGGAAGTGGGCGGTTTTGTCTAAGCCAGAATATAACCTTATTTTTTAGCTGACCATGATCTTCTTTTTTGTCGGCCTTTAGGGGAGGAACTCCCGTAAGGACCACCACGAGAGGCACTGCCTCCGGAGGCAGATCCACATTATGGATTGGGAAAACAGAGTCCTTACGGGATCTTCAATATCAGTTCGATTATGAGATATTTGGTGAAGATATGTTTTCTCGCCCACCTCCACCTCTTTTTCTCTAAATGTCACACTTAAGGAAGATTTTGGACGGGAGTTTGAATTATTAGACTTCGATCCTGTTTGAATCGTTGAGTTTACTCCTTTTTGGTCGATAATATTTAAATCAGATGTAGTTAATGAAGACGTTGGTACAGACTTTGATCGATCCCTAATTTCCTCTTTGATCTCCCTAATTGTTTGTTTTAAGTTCCCCAAGTGGGAAACAATTGTTTTTAGTCTTTCTAATATTGGTAAAATGAAAGATCTAATCATTTTCTCAATATTTCCCAGTAGATGGATATCTGGGATTTCAACCACTGGGGGATATGAAGAAATAGCCCTAGGAGATGATAAAGATGTTTTAGATGAGGAAGTTTTAGACTTGGCAGGCTTGATTAATTTAACCTTGTCTCTCTTTGGGCCACTTCCCCTCTTTTTCCTTTTTTTGGGTGGTGGGCCTTGAAGACCTAAGGTCTTAGGAGTCTTAGGGAAACCAACGATTTTCTTCACCACCTGTATGGATGCATCTACTAAGGCATCTGACTCAAATAATGCGTCAGATAAGGAAGAAGATAGATTAGTGATTGAATCTTTATTTAGGTCAAAAGGAGGGGTGGTGTCTCGGAAGAGTAGAGGTGTGTTATCAAGGAAAGATACATCGCAAGTGTCGGCTTCACAAGGGGTACTAGGTTGCGAAGAAATGGCTAACTGTGAAGAAAGCAGAGATGAAGATTTAAATTTTGCCGCTTCGACAGAGCGACGTCTCTCAGCTCGTCAAGAAATATATCCCTGTCAAATCCAGTAGGTACCCTAATCACAAAATTATCTAATGTCCCTCGATTGGACGCTCCTCCCGCTAGCGATGACACTTTGGAAACGGGGAGGGTCATATTGCATACTACAGTCATCTGTACACAATCACTATACAAATCAACAGTCGGCAGATAATTAGAAGGGTAAATAATCACTGCCAACAATTAGTGAGAAGTCTCAAGCGAATCAGCTTACTGTTTGTGTTTCTCGGATAGATCGTCAATCACAAACAGTCACGGAACCAGAGGGAAGAAAAAGGAGGGCCCAGCCTCCTTGTGCCTCTGAGGGCCACAGAGGGCCCGCCCTTTGCCCGGGCTTAGCCCGGCACGGACCCGCGAGGCGGTAGCCCAGCTGTTATTTATGCGCCTCCAGGCGCGAGACTACTGGAAGCGGCTTCCTCTTCCGCCGCTGGGAATGCTGGGGGATGTGGTCCCCCTCCGAACAGCGGCCGCGTTGGAATGGCGGCGGCGGGAGGGAGACGGGCAGCAGACGCGGAATTAGAATCCGGAGAATGCAGGTTAGGTATCAGGCTTCGGGAACACAAGAGAACAAAAGTCGCCCGCTCTGCCGATTGCCCAGCTGTTATTTATGCGCCTCCAGGCACGAGACTACAGGAAGCTGCTTCCTCCACTGGGACTGCTGGGTGATGTGGTCCCCCTCCGAACAGCGGCTGCGTTGGAATGGCGGCGGCGGGAGGGAGACGGGCAGCAGACGCGGAATTAGAATCCGGAGAATGCAGGTAAGGTATCGGGCTTCGGGAACACAAGAGAACAAAAGTCGCCCGCTCTGCCGATTGCCCAGCTGTTATTTATGCGCCTCCAGGCGCGAGACTACAGGAAGCGGCTTCCTCTTCCGTCGCTGGGAATACTGGGGGATGTGGTCCCCCTCCGAACAGCGGCCGTGTTGGAATGGCGGCGGCGGGAGGGAAACGGGCAGCAGACACGGAATTAGAATCCGGAGAATGCAGGTAAGGTATCGGGCTTCGGGAACACAAGAGAACAAAAGTCGCCACCTAACTATAACATGTGTGAAACCTATGTTTTTTTCAGTGAATTTGTACGTTTTTTTAAATGCTAAGTTATGTATTTATTATTATATTTTTTAATATATTTATTTTATAATAAACTACGTATCAACATTTTTATTTTTTTATGGTTTTTCACGGTGCGCGCGCCGTGCGCGCACCCCGCGATTTTTTTAAAAAAAAATTAAAATGTTTTTTTCTGCCTTCGGGGTCCTTCAGGGACCCCCTGACAAAGGCTAGGGGGTCAGGAACTCTCTACCCTGCCCCCTTTTCACGTTCGCCACCTTCCTTTTTCACTCTCGCACTCAAAACAAACAAAATGGCGGCCAACACTTCCTGATTTCGACCGATTCGAACGTTGACTGACATGTAACCACCAATCAGAATTACGCTTGTGCACGTTACGGTGCGCGCACCGTGCGAGGCTATATATATTTATGTACTTTAACTGCAATTTTCTCAGGAACTACTGAACAGATTGACTCCATATATGCAAAAGGCACGTCCCTGACCTGAGGACTACCTCTTTGCCAAATTTCAAGTAATTCTGTTCAGCCGTTCGGGCTGTACCTTCGACTAAAGGTCCTATGGGAAAATGCATGGGGAAAACGCGTTTTGGGACCCCCCTTTTTTTTTCGGCCCCCGCTTGACGAATCCCCTCCCCCCCCCCCCCAGACTTTCAGGGTAGGAGCTGAGCGGAGCGCCCCATTAGTTTTGAAAATTTCGCGAGGATTCGTCAACCGGCGCCAAAGTTATTCAAAAAATAGAATTTTGTGATTTCCTATGGAAACACGGTCCTAACTATAACTATCTACTGGCGACCGCCAGTAGATATTATATATATATATATATATATATATATATATATATATATATATATATATATATATACTCTGTGTTAACCCCTTGCTCTTGACTGGATAGCTTTCCTGTCTAGCTCTTATCTCTCATTCTTACTCAGTGGCTTTCCTCTCTCATCGTTGTTTGTCCTGTCACTGAAGCATGTCTCCCTTACTGTGTGATGATTTGGAGGACTTGTTTCCTTCAACTGCTTGAATTCATGAAGCTACTTTGTTTTTTCAGCACTCCGTCAGGGTGCATACGTTTGCTCGCCCTCTCCATTGTGTACATTTTCCCTATGAAATACCCCATCCCGTGCACGCTGTGTTGCTCCCTCCTCTCCCTTCTAAACTAGCCTGCTGCTTTCCCCGCCATTCCCAGTGCTGCTTTCCCCGCCATTCCCAGTGCTGCCTTTCCCCCTCCCTTCGTTTCAAGGTTCTTCCTTGCTTCCCACCTCTCTTCCCCTCTCCACGTTGCTCCTCTATGCTGAATTCTTCAACCACTGGCTCCTACATTGTTTCCCACACCTCATCCCAGTCTTTAAAACAAACCTTTTATTTTTTGGAGGGCCTGGTAATTTCAATTTGCTGCTGGACTGCTACTTTTCAAAAAACGGTTTTGCACACATTTAAGTGAATTATTGTTTTAAGTTGCTGCTCCAGGTTTGGTGCCTCCTAGTTTCCTTCTAGTACCTCACCGGCTCGCCTCGTATACAGACTCTGTGGCTTGTACCATGGACCAGAAGGTCAAGAGCAAAAGGATCTCTATTTCCTAAGAAGGGGTGGACTTTTAACGCTGAGCTTATCCAACTACTGGAGTAACTGTCTGCTTCTTCAACATAAGCCGCAGTAGCAGGTGTGGAGTGTATCATAGTTGAGGAAAAACAGTCGGCGTACATATTTTTAAAGAAGCATTGCTTCTGGGTCATGGTAGTGCAGATGCTGTTGGTGTGAGACCTTGATAACTTATGGAGGAAAGAGTGGCAAGAGATCAGACCAGCTGACTGGAGGGTATGAGAAGAGATCAAGAAGGTTAAAGGAGATGGAATTCAACTAGTTTATGTCCTCATGGTGGTAGAATGACAGGCCCTATGTTTGATTCGATCCACGGAATAATTTAGTCAAGTTTCAATTTTAGGTTATCTATCTTGCAGGGCTTCAAGTGGGCCGGGTCTCGCCGATCCTGAGCACAGGCAGTTTTTTAAAGGGGGCCTCAAAACGGTTCTCTATCGAGCTCTGTTTTGTGCCCTGGCACAGGCGGTCTGTTTTGTTCCGGACTGCAGTGACAGCAGGCACATCGATGTGCGCTGCTCACACTGCTCACTTCTCACTAGTGGAGAAGTTACTGCATGACGTCATGTAAGGTGAGCGTTCGAGGGGCAGGGAAATCCTTTAAAGAGTCATTTTCTCTCTGGATTTCCCTTCTCTTTTTGAAACTCAGGAGCAGCATCATTTTTTATTTAAACTTGTATTTATTAAAAACCGCTTACACTGTATCTGGTACAAAGGACATGCATATACAATTTAGTCAGGATCAGCAACATTGTCGTGGTGTCACCAGGGCTTTAAGTGGACGTTTTTTCAATATTGTATACAAACCATAGTTGCTGGTTATTTTTCTTATGCAACTAACAACCATTGACAAAGCCAGTAGTCCTGACTTGTTGTAGGTATGATGTTACTTGTTGTATCCTATATCTGGATGCAATGACAGAAACTGCAAACTACAAGACGGGCAGCACGCTATGCTAAGCACAGATATTTAGCTTATGTCTTTTTAAGCCACGCCCTTAATTACATTGGCCATGCCCTTTTGAGAGACACCCCAGTTTTCTCATGCCATTTAAAGCCCTGCTACCTAGTTAAAGTCACCGAGGATTAGGAGTTTTTAAGCTTTTAGGCCTAGAGGAGCAAGTAAGTGGGTGAATTTAAGGCCAAAATCATTGGGTGACTCTGGAATTTGATAAATAAGAACTCTTGCATAAGGGGTAGAAGGACCTGGAGATAAAGTGACGGGTAGACATTTGGCTTCATTAAAGGAGGGTGTATGTGGCTGTGATGGGGTGAAAGACGTAATTCAAATGGTATTCACCGCACTCCGGGCCTGATAATGAGTGCCCCAGTTAACTGCGAAATGCGCGGTCACTAATGTTGCCACACACTTTGCATTTAGGAGTGTGACGTGAAGCATCCTGCATCCCGCTATTTTCTCCAGGTAAGTATCGTTAGGTCAAACCTGCTGATAGATACTAGGGGAAAAGGTCCTGAAAATACCAGAACCTGACGATTTTAGAGAAATGAGCACCAAAATCCTCATGTTGTGCCCCATTTTTTGCAGGTGAAACTCATAAATGGAATATTTTATTGCATCAGACAAATAGTGATTGCCAGGGTATCATTTTTTTTCCAGATGTGATCAAAAAAATTCCATTATCGAGACACTCGTTGAGAGGCCGAACAAAAAGTTTTTAACACAAAGGAAGGTGCACTCAAAAGACAAAGTCCAAATTCATATATATTCCAAAGAATTTTTCTTGGTCTTCTTATTTATTAAAGAGAATGACAGCCAACGCGTTTCGTTCCTAAAACACAGGAACTTCTTCAGGGCTGAAAATCAATACATAAAACAACATATATAAACAAATACATATATATACACAATACATTTACATCACAACATATAAAGATAACTGAAAAATCCGCAATAACCACAAATCAAAATGGAATACAAAACCAACCTAAAGTACAACATGTGTATATACATACATATTAAAGGGTTAAAATTCTGTAGGTGTAGGCTTTTTCTGATTTATATAATTCTGTCTCAAAGATTAAAAAGCAAGATTTGTGTATACCAACTTTATATATCAGGAAAACATAACAAACGGAGAAGGAGGAAGACAGAGTAAAGAAAAACAGAAACAAAGCCAGAAAAAGTGAAAAGAACTCAAAATAGCAGAGGCAAGTACTAACAGAAACAGGGAGCAAAAGCATTATTATAAATATCAAAAAATATCAATCTAATCAAAAAACTATAACTCAATCCAGGCTAGAGAAACAGAGAAAGGGAAAAGAACAAAAAACCAAGGGGTTGGGCTCACCACAGAGTAGATAGCACGAGAGAAATCTTATTCCATATTCTTTGAATCCGGCAATACCCAAATCATAATGACGTATCACACATTTGGTGTATAATAGCACGTCTGAAACACAAATATAAATATAAACAGCCCCATAATATAGTGGGCACACCAGACAACAAAAGCATCTTGAGTAAAGAAGTATATATGCATGACCTAAGTATATGCATAAAAATCTGAGGTCATCAGAAAATACACTCACCCGCAAATTTAAAAGTGAACGCAAAATCTCATATTAAGATTGAATGGTGTGTAGTACACAATGTTCACTCAAAGTGGTAGGGAATCCATTATTAGATCAATAATTCTAAAAAAGAGAAAAACCAAAAAAAGGGGAGATATGTAATCCCACCACAAGATATACAATATAATATATATTAACATTAATAAATTAAAGCACATATTAATCGCTTCAAAATTAAATATGCATATTAACACATATATGCACCCAAGATACAGTGTTGATAAGGAACTTAAATCATAAAATGAACATCATATTCATGGATTCAGAAAGTGGCCATAAATGCGCATTAAGACACATATATACATCTAAGTGGCCTTCCAGAGAACAACTTTGTCAATAAACAGCAGGTACCCATTGAGTATGTGGGCAATGTTTGAGTATTATATGCTGTAAGGCCATGTCAGATTAGGTCCTCGTAAGGAAAAGCCTTAACCATATCCCAAAAAGGAGCCTTTACATTAAATGGTGCCATACGGGGGGTCTATGTGTAACGAGAGCATCCGTAACAATATATTTACAAACTCCAGAGTAAGGAGAAACCGTTACGTGAAGGGAATAAATGAACACATTCCCCATAGCCTATGTTTCAAATGCAGTAACATTAACCTAGTATCTCAGTTATCATACAGCGCAATTTTCCTAAAAAACACACACAAAGCACATATAGCACACAAGAATAGTAGAAACCGCTGTATGCCCATTACTACGAGTTGAAGCGAAACAGCGCGAGTCTTTTGCGAATGAAAACGCCAGATACAAAAACCAACCTATCATTTAAAAGTCAAACGAGCGTATAATTCAACAGCCCACCCTGCGTTACCACAATGCGGACCCGTAAGTATTTGCAAATAAAACGCCAAATGCGAGAACCAGCTTATCATGAGAAGATCAAAAAACGTATAATTCAAGCGCCCACCCTGCGTTACAACAAAGCGGACCCATATAAGCGGACTCACCTTTTTATTCAGAAAGAAACCGACGGCATGATAACCGGCACGAGAGCAATACTGCAAACAGACCCACATGTTGAGGTCGGTTTAAATATACCGGCCAAACGTTGCCGTGCGTGCTCCAGCAGTGGTGAAATAGAAAAAGGTTAACAGACAAAGCTAATAGCGCCGCCATCTTGGAATGTGCAAATTTAGTCAAAAGTCATATGGCAATCTAACATAATCCCTTATAATAGTGACACATCAATGTCATATAAGGGAAATAACCAAACTGATATTCAAAATTTCTAATATTACTTATATAGGAAGTACATTGTAATTATAGTAGCGCAATATTTGCACAGAACTTGTCAGAAAATGTGTCAAAGCAGACCATGCGGCCATCTTGGAATGGTATACCATAAAACAAGGGATTATCCATTGACACAAATATGAACCAAGGAAACAGTTAAGAAGGACCATATGTAAAAATAGAAAATAAAAGATTTTGATGAAAAAATGACAAAATAAAGATGGAAACCAAAAAGGGGGCAGAGGAGTAGGGCATAAGAGAAAACAAACACACAACCATAATTCATGTATCAGTATGTGTGCTACACATTAGTCTGTAATGTATAGACATGAAGTCATGTACAGTATGCATCAGAGATAATAACAAAATTGTACAACGCACACAGAGCCTTATTTGTTCCATACAGACAGTATTATTTGAATATAAAGCAACCAAGTTGCTTCATAACCAGTTAGGAGAACAACACTAACCTAAGAAGTAATGCAATTCCTTATCAGTATTGTGACCTGCGTCAGTCGCCCTGAGTCTGCATATCCACTTTGCCTCCTTTTGTCTGACCAGAAGTTCCCTATTGCCCCCTCTGTTGTTAATAGGGACATGGTCTATTCCATGAAACCAGAATGTATCATTGTTTACATGTGCAAGTCTGTAGTGTTCACTCAAGGGATATCTCCGATCTTTATTTACAATAGCCCTACGGTGCTCCTGTATTCGGATTTTTAAGGGGCGGATTGTACTCCCTACGTAAATGATGTCACAATTACAGCCTATTACGTAGATAACATGAGTGGTATTGCAATTGATAAAATGCATTATATCATACTTGACACCAGTGTTGTAGCAGAAGTTGAAAGTTTTATTTTTCCCATGTGGACACATATTACACGTTCCACAGGTGAAAAAACCTTTGGGTGTGATTGGCAACCACGTTAACAGGAATCGTTGTTAACCTGGCGGTAGATCTCATTCATGTAGTCAACATGGTTCATAATCACAACATTACCGCCCTTATCGGCCTCCCTAATCACAATACTTTTATCCTGTTTTAAGCGATTGAGGGCTTTTCTCTCTTGTGCGGTAATGTTGTGATTATTCCAAGGTGTAAATTTTTTGATAGTCTCCATCCTATACAGATCCTCACTCACTTTCTCATAACACTTACCTTGACAATATTTTGGAATCTAGAACTAGATTCTTACAGAGGGGATATACTAGAGAAGTAGTGGACAAAGCCATCGAGAAAGTAAAATGTCGCACTAGAGAAGACACTTTGCAACCATCTTACAAAAGGGATACGCCTAATGCAAATCCAGTTAGGTTTATCACACAGTATAATGCAAATAGTTCTAAGGTCTTTAATATTCTAAAGAAAAACTGGAGTATACTTGGAGAAGTACCTTCTCTAAAGAGTTGCCTTACTAATGTTCCGTCTGTAACATATAGAAGAGGTAGATCGCTGCGGAATTTCCTATGTCCCAGCTATGTTACTACCCCAAAGGAAACGTGGTTGCCAATCACACCCAAAGGTTTTTTCACCTGTGGAACGTGTAATATGTGTCCACATGGGAAAAATAAAACTTTCAACTTCTGCTACAACACTGGTGTCAAGTATGATATAATGCATTTTATCAATTGCAATACCACTCATGTTATCTACGTAATAGGCTGTAATTGTGACATCATTTACGTAGGGAGTACAATCCGCCCCTTAAAAATCCGAATACAGGAGCACCGTAGGGCTATTGTAAATAAAGATCGGAGATATCCCTTGAGTGAACACTACAGACTTGCACATGTAAACAATGATACATTCTGGTTTCATGGAATAGACCATGTCCCTATTAACAACAGAGGGGGCAATAGGGAACTTCTGGTCAGACAAAAGGAGGCAAAGTGGATATGCAGACTCAGGGCGACTGACGCAGGTCACAATACTGATAAGGAATTGCATTACTTCTTAGGTTAGTGTTCTCCTAACTGGTTATGAAGCAACTTGGTTGCTTTATATTCAAATAATACTGTCTGTATGGAACAAATAAGGCTCTGTGTGCGTTGTACAATTTTGTTATTATCTCTGATGCATACTGTACATGACTTCATGTCTATACATTACAGACTAATGTGTAGCACACATACTGATACATGAATTATGGTTGTGTGTTTGTTTTCTCTTATGCCCTACTCCTCTGCCCCCTTTTTGGTTTCTATCTTTATTTTGTCATTTTTTCATCAAAATCTTTTATTTTCTATTTTTACATATGGTCCTTCTTAACTGTTTCCTTGGTTCATATTTGTGTCAATGGATAATCCCTTGTTTTATGGTATACCATTCCAAGATGGCCGCATGGTCTGCTTTGACACATATTTTCTGACAAGTTCTGTGCAAATATTGCGCTACTATAATTACAATGTACTTCCTCTATAAGTAATATTAGAAATTTTGAATATCAGTTCGGTTATTTCCCTTATATGACATTGATGTGTCACTATTATAAGGGATTATGTTAGATTGCCATATGACTTTTGACTAAATTTGCACATTCCAAGATGGCGGCGCTATTAGCTTTGTCTGTTAACCTTTTTCTATTTCACCACTGCTGGAGCACGCACGGCAACGTTTGGCCGGTATATTTAAACCGACCTCAACATGTGGGTCTGTTTGCAGTATTGCTCTCGTGCCGATTATCATGCCGTCGGTTTCTTTCTGAATAAAAAGGTGAGTCCGCTTATACGGGTCCGCTTTGTTGTAACGCAGGGTGGGCGCTTGAATTATACGGTTTTTGATCTTCTCATGATAAGCTGGTTCTCGCATTTGGCGTTTTATTTGCAAATACTTACGGGTCCGCATTGTGGTAACGCAGGGTGGGCTGTTGAATTATACGCTCGTTTGACTTTTAAATGATAGGTTGATTTTTGTATCTGGCGTTTTCATTCGCAAAAGACTCGCGCTGTTTCGCTTCAACTCGTAGTAATGGGCGTACAGCGGTTTCTACTATTCTTGTGTGCTATATGTGCTTTGTGTGTGTTTTTTAGGAAAATTGCGCTGTATGATAACTGAGATACTAGGTTAATGTTACTGCATTTGAAACATAGGCTATGGGGAATGTGTTCATTTATTACCTTCACGTAACGGTTTCTCCTTACTCTGGAGTTTGTAAATATATTGTTACGGATGCTCTCGTTACACATGGACCCCCCGTATGGCACCATTTAATGTAAAGGCTCCTTTTTGGGATATGGTTAAGGCTTTTCCTTACGAGGACCTAATCTGACATGGCCTTACAGCATATAATACTCAAACATTGCCCACATACTCAATGGGTACCTGCTGTTTATTGACAAAGTTGTTCTCTGGAAGGCCACTTAGATGTATATATGTGTCTTAATGCGCATTTATGGCCACTTTCTGAATCCATGAATATGGTGTTCATTTTATGATTTAAGTTCCTTAACACTGTATCTTGGGTGCATATATGTGTTAATATGCATATTTAATTTTGAAGCGATTAATATGTGCTTTTAATTTATTAATGTTAATATATATTATATTGTATATCTTGTGGTGGGATTACATATCTCCCCTTTTTTTGGTTTTTCTCTTTTTTAGAATTATTGATCTAATAATGGATTCCCTACCACTTTGAGTGAACATTGTGTACTACACACCATTCAATCTTAATATGAGATTTTGCGTTCACTTTTAAATTTGCGGGTGAGTGTATTTTCTGATGACCTCAGATTTTTATGCATTTACTTAGGTCATGCATATATACTTCTTTACTCAAGATGCTTTTGTTGTCTGTTGTGCCCACTATATTATGGTGCTGTTTATATTTATATTTGTGTTTCAGACGTGCTATTATACACCAAATGTGTGATACGTCATTATGATTTGGGTATTGCCGGATTCAAAGAATATGGAATAAGATTTCTCTCGTGCTATCTACTCTGTGGTGAGCCCAACCCCTTGGTTTTTTGTTCTTTTCCCTTTCTCTGTTTCTCTAGCCTGGATTGAGTTATAGTTTTTTGATTAGATTGATATTTTTTGATATTTATAATAATGCTTTTGCTCCCTGTTTCTGTTAGTACTTGCCTCTGCTATTTTGAGTTCTTTTCACTTTTTCTGGCTTTGTTTCTGTTTTTCTTTACTCTGTCTTCCTCCTTCTCCGTTTGTTATGTTTTCCTGATATATAAAGTTGGTATGCACAAATCTTGCTTTTTAATCTTTGAGACAGAATTATATAAATCAGAAAAAGCCTACACCTACAGAATTTTAACCCTTTAATATGTATGTATATACATGTTGTACTTTAGGTTGGTTTTGTATTCCATTTTGATTTGTGGTTATTGTGGATTTTTCAGTTATCTTTATATGTTGTGATGTAAATGTATTGTGTATATATATGTATTTGTTTATATATGTTGTTTTATGTATTGATTTCAGCCCTGAAGAAGTTCCTGTGTTTTAGGAACGAAACGCGTTGGCTGTCATTCTCTTTAACCCCTTCAGTGCCCATGACGAGCTGGACTCGTCATGGGCTGCGGTGGCGCTGTGCCCATGACGAGTCCAGCTCGTCATGAACTCCGCCCGCTAATGCAAGGCGCGGCACTGGGCGGGGAAAGGGGCGGGCATCCAAGGGGTTAATAAATAAGAAGACCAAGAAAAATTGTTTGGAATATATATCAATTTGGACTTTGTCTTTTGAGTGCACCTTCCTTTGTGTTAAAAACTTTTTGTTCTGCCCCGCATCCAACAACGACGGATGTTGGAAGTTGTTGCACCACGTACACAGACATAGTGTACTTTAATAAGAAGGAAAACAGTTGGAATCCAAGTGCTTGACCTTGGTCCGTCGTTGGGTTTGCTTTGTTTATGACTCGTTGAGAGGCCCTTAGTGTAAAAGAGTCTTGGGCAGCCACATTGAATCAAAGGGGGCATGATATTGAACCTGATTGTTATAAAGGGGAGCAATGCATATTGCTCAGAGTGCATTTTTGGGAGTGAAATACATATTGCTCAGAGTGCATTTTTTGCTTCTTCAATGAGTTTATTGCCCAGGGTGCATTTGAGGTTTTTAGAGGGGTGAATTGTCCAGGGGCATCTGAGGATTTTCAAAATCTATTGTCCAGCGCGTTGGCCACTTCAACTCTCAGGCCTGCTTTTATAGTCTCTTCACCCTGTTAGCGCTTTACAAACTAATGTAAAATGCTTTGTGTCACTACAATATATACTTACTCCTTCCAGCACTTTTATGCATTTAGCAGCCCAGAAAGCAATTTGCCATCTTCTTTCGTCTTTGAAGTCTTTCCATGAAGTAAAATATTGACATTCTACAATGTTTTTTTATTTATGTGTCTGGAATGTATAGGATGTGTACTTTGTAAAGATAAGTGATTACAATAAATACCATTTTGGTGCCCGATACTATTTATATTATTATATAGTTGTCCCTTCCGTATTGTGTTGTGTTGAATAGTGCTGTAAATAGCAAAAGTTATGACCCCCCAACAAAATGGTGCACGAGTTATCGACCTCTTTCGAATGAAATGATGCATCAGCCCTATCGAAATTCATCGATGTGACTTTTAGATGCATGGATCACAGCGGTGAGTGCTCCGGGGTCCACCTAACTAAAAGAAAAATACCAATCAGTTTATATTTTGTGTTTATGGAAAGACCAACGCAATCTGTGTAAAAATGATGTGTATTTATTGTAACATAGCGGCTCTGTTCGTATTACAGTACTTTTGTATTCTTTGCGACAGCTCTGTAATACCCGATTTCTTCTTGTTTTGCTGTTTTGGTTATTTTTTATATGTGAAATTTGTCCTTTTTGCTCGATATAAAATATGAGCATGCTGTTAAAATGCGAGCAGCCCTGGTATGTGTTGGCCTGCTCGTTCATATACAATCTCATTTTTTGTAAGCATTATTGCCTACCCAGAAAGTGCGATTCGCAGATGCTGATGCAGGGTTTAACTTGTCAGTTTCGCCTAGGAAGAACGTACGTGCCAGGAGATGAGCAGTTACACCGAGCTCCTCGGCGCGTCAGAAGGGGATGGGTGGGGCCTGTAGAAAAGGACGGGGTGTAGGAGGAGCAGGCTGGGAGGGGTGGCAGCCTGTGGCGAGAAAAGAGCTAGCGACAGGGCGCATCACACAAGGCGGAAATGTTTGTTGTTGAAACTGGATTACAAGAAGGAACTACGGCAGCCTCGGGGGCGCGCCGGTGAATTTCAAGGATGCCTGGCACATTAATAAGCCCCGGGACTTTCTGCTAGGTTTGTAGAAGGGGCCACCACCCCACATGTGCGTGTGACTATTGCCAGACGGTCTAGTGCACGGCAGTACGCTCGCCAGAGCGCACAGACACCCAGTGGACTACCACAAGACTTGTTTCATTTTTTTCGGTCCGGTTACCTTGGTTGTGACTTTTGTCAGAGTTGAATTTAGTGGCTGCAACCTATTACTATCCGAAGAGATTCCTGTTTCTCCTGTCTTGTGGACGAAGAAAACACTTTCTAGCGATACTGTAAGTTCACGCCTTCATTTTAAATGCAGGTTTAAACTTAACCCGAAAGTAGTGTTTGAAAGTGTTTCATACATATTTTTGAGCGGGATTGGAGACGTTCACTCAGAATAAAAAATACTGAGGTGATTGCGTCCAAAGCCGGACATGCCCCGTCTGTGCATTTGTTGCCGATGTGAATATATATTTGTTTTTATGTATCCCATGTGTTGTCGTCTGTCGCTTTCCTCTGCATGCTAGATAGTGTTGTTGTCTTGTATTTTGAAACATGGTCACTTTAAGAATAATTGCTAGCTTTTTTGGTGAAAAGGAAACAAAAATAAGCAGTTCATTCGAGAAGATTTAAAAATAAAAACTCCATAATACTGCTCAGTTCTATCGCCTTATTTGCTTGTTCTGTTTAATAAATTAATTTGCAAACTGTTTCGTTCAACTGGTGCATGGTGTACAAAATAATTTCGTAAATGGATTCGTTCTGTTTTATGATTGATTGGTGGGGCATCAAAGCCCAAACAAAGCCCCGTCAGCTCCTTGCTGTTGTCAGGCTGCGGATTTGGGATTAGGCCGGCTGAACACAGCACAGATCTTAACCTAGGTTCTTAACATCAGAAATAACCTGCTGGCGCAGTGGGAAACTCGGACTTAATCTTTTAATCTCTTGAAGTTTCTGAAGTGCTTATTTGGCTTCTCATGGGCATGACAAATGTTGGGTGTGGGGTGTTCAAAATGCCACAGTTGTAACTTTTTGTGTAATATCGGATACATTCACAGCTGGATGGTTAACATACTGTAATGATATTACTATGACATTTCAAGGTGTAACAGTGCCCAGAATGGTATAACTAACTTCTAGACCAAGGGCAAAATATTATTTCAGCGTGCATTATATGTATAACAGTGGTTCTTAATCTTTGCATCAGGGACCCCTCTGGGTCCGCAATTCCTACTCAGGGAGTCCCTGACTGCTTAGACAATTAAATTATATTAACAGATTAATAAAGCGTTTATAAACAAAGAAGCAAAATGTACAACTGAAAACTTAAAAAATGTTCTTTAAATGTGAAGGAATTTGAAATGGGAGGCTAACAATTAAGTTCTCAGATTGATTTGTGGGAGCAGCGCAAATGCACCAAACAATATAGTATGGATGACGGGTGGCCTCAGTTGAGAAACGTCCCAACCTTCCCATTAAAAATATTTGTTATGATTTACAGAAAATATTTCAGTAGTTATGTATTTACATATTTGATGAATTGTCGTTTCTGTATTTTAATATATATTTTTTGAGACAGTCATTGAAATTGCTTAAGTCTGGGACCACAGCTTCCAGTAATGATTCATGGGTGCCCCAGACTTGATGTTCAGAACTACTGATGTAGAAATACGTACCATCGGCTGTTTATGAGACTGTAGATCTCAAAGAGGGCAGGCATGTTATTTGCATGTACATAAGGCCACCCATAACTAGTATTAGTACAGCATTGTGCTGCAGTCTAAATCTTGGCCCTGTTTCATTCAGATCTTGGAGTGCTGTCAGTTGATTGAGACTCTTGTTTGTTGGCGTTTGTTTGCGTGAGGCTTCTTTGATGTGTAGTTTAGAGGTGCTTTTGTAGATTGTGATGTGTGCATGATGGCGTGATGTAGTTATGCTGAATTTATCACAGTGGTTACAGGGAATATCTTATTGCGATCTGTTACTGTACTGTGCATTTTTGCAGAATGTTGCCAATTGCATGGTTTTGGAGCAGAGTTATGTGCTTGTGGGTGTGGGAGATCTGTCTGACTTAACATGTTGTATGTGGAAGGCCAATGATGGATCTGTCTGGAACGTTTGTCAGTGTTGACTGCGCTGAGAGGAGATTGTTGTTGGGAGTCCGATGAAAACCACATTATTGGCAGTCAGGCAAGTGTTGTGTGTACGCAGTGCTTAATTTGTAAAAGCATAGGTGCCAGGGCCAAACGTTTTGGTCAGAAACCAGCGCTATTAAATGTCGGTGTGCTGAATACTAAGGTAGCGTGGTCATGATGCCATCTCATGCCTCTTAATCCACCACAACACACTGGCTGTCCATTGACCTCACTCTACTGGTTTCTATCTCTGTTTGTGGCAGTGTTTGCCTTTCTCTTCCTCCTTTTCTCTTTGTATTTTTTTCGCTCTCTCTTGCTCGGGGTTAAGTCTGCTGAAGAAAATAAGTGCTACCACAGGCTCAAATTAAGCACTGTACACGTGAGGGGCAAAGACAGCCTATAATGTACTATTTGCAGAGTTGTGTGTCTTAAGCTAGGGTGAGTTACGGATTTTATTATTTCAGCAGAACTGTTGTATATGTGTTTTATTCAGGATTTCCAACGGTTGGTCCTGTAAGGAAAGAATCCTGATCGGCCACGTAGGGTGCATAATTAGAGTTTCAAAATCATTACATGTAGTATAATAGGAAAAAAGGGTAGAATGCTTGAGTTATATAAAATTGCTTTCTAGCTCTCTTCTGACCTTCCACATGGGCCGGAGGTGGGAAATGACTGAATTCTGACATGGCTGTGGAGCGTTAGTTTATAATTAGCAATCCAGCAAGTGGGCTAGTGAAGTCAATCTCTCCTCTTATGTCTTAAGCGATTAGAAGATCAAAAGTTTGAATCGTTGCAACGCAGACTCCGACTTCTATCATTCTATGAGCCATACATTGAGCACCACTAAATTGGGTAGTAGTAGCATCTGTTATTAATAGTGCATAGAAACCGCAGAAGAGAAGTTAAAGCGCTTTATAAAAAAAAAGAAGCTATTCTGGCTTTGAGGTCATTGCTGCAAGAAGAGGGCCGCAACACACTTCATTGCACTGAAGAGCCCGGTGTAAGTACCGGCTTGTGCTTGCTAAGAGGAGGCACATATACGCATGGACTCTGTCTGCGTAAATACACAGGACTAAGGAGAATGTATTAAATTGCTGTGCCACAATGTCGAAAACAGCTGGAATAATTAAGGAAAAGCGACTCTTAATGGCTCTGTAATGTGGCAAAAATAATCTTGTTGAGCATAGTGCCCATTGGCAGCCGAAGGCCGTTAAAATGCGATTTTCACTTGACTCTTACTGCACAAGTGAATTCATGCTTACTCCCTGCCTTTTTCTAGGAGAGGGAAGACCTTTTCAGACAGACTGCTGCTGGCTTGGGTTTGGGCCTTCTGAAGACCTTGCCTTGACACTTCGGTTCTGTCGCCCTTCCGGTGGTGATGTAGCCCCTGTAGTCTGCAGTCTCAGTGGAATGGGTGTAGCAGCTCCTATGGAGCAGATGCTGTAGCTCCCGCAGCATAGGTTCTGTCGCGCTTCCGGCAGTGATGTAGCCCCTGTGGTCTGGGCCTGCAGCCTCAGTGGAATGGGTGTAGCAGCTCCTGTGGAGCAGATGCTGTAGCTCCTACAGCACAGGTTCCGTCGCCCTTCCGGGGGTGATGTAGCCCCTGTGGTCTGGGCCTACAGCCTCAGTGGAATGGGTATTGCAGCTCCTGTGGAGCAGATCCTGTTGTTCCCGCAGCACAGGTTCTGTGATTCTTGTGGTGCTCGTCCAGCAGTGCTGCTCCTCAGAGACCGAGATCTGGACATTCCATGGTACAGATTTTTCTGCAGAAAAGGAAGTTTTCTTAAGTCTCTACAGATGTTCTACATTTTCTTCAAAATTGGATAATTTTCCCTTGGATTTTCTGTGCCAGTTTTGTTTTCCTGGCAGTACTATAGCTAAATAACTATAAAAAAAGGAATGAGGAGTGAATAGGGTCGGGGAAGCCAGCTGTACAGCCAGCTATTCATATTAGCTACCAAAGAGGGATATCACTGACAAAGGTACTAAGATATTGTAATATCAGGTCAGGAGAGTGATATGCTGGACTGAGCTATGATTATGGGAGCGGCCGGTCAGGAGAATGGCATGCATGCGGAGCGGTGGTGCTGGTAGTTAAAGGTCAGTAGCATGACATGCTAGGCTGAGTAGTGAGTATGGCAACTGAAGGTCAGTAGAGGGATGCTGGCTGAGTGGTGGTTATGGTAGCAGTACGTCACTAGAGTGATGTTGACTGAGCAGTGGTTATGGTCCCATCAGTGTGCATTACCTCACTGATCATGACGCAGACAGGACGTTCGGATCTGGCTGGAGGAGACACTTTGAAGTCAGGGCGTACAAACTGGGGTTGTTTAGGAGAAATTTGCGTGAATCGGACTGAAAACCCACATCTCTTGAAGCTTAAATGAATGTTAAAAGTAGACAAATATGTTAAGAATTTTGGCATTAAATCGAAGAACTTTAGTGTACGTTTGCTGTGTCGTTTCCGCAGATTTGGTAGGCTCGATTCACAAATATTTTTCACACATAAATTTGGCCCCATACCCTCAGATAAACACGTACTTACCCCAGAATGGGATTGCCTTCAGCCTCTGGCTCCTGAAGTGCCGTACTTCTGGTCATGGACTCTTGTTCATGTTTACCGTGCATGGCAGCTGCTCTCGGTACTACCTTACAAACCGTGAATTGTCTCAGTGATTTGGGAAGGTGAAAGAAGTCAGGAAGGCTGGAGCAGCAGAGTAATCAGTGGTCACCGGGGGTGGATGGAGGGATGCTGGTCAGCGCCAGGATACCCTCCAGAGTGATAGTGCACTCTAAAAATTTGCATAACATGATTCACACAGCCAGCTATTTAATGTGTCCTGAGAGGGCGAGACACACGTGAAGACGGTTCTTTTTTTTAGTTTTTTTTTTTATATATGTTTATTGAGAAGTACGTGTCAGTTTATAAACAATACATTAAACAAAAGGAGTATAAACAAATCAAATTATGGCCACACAATAAATTACTATGAAATGTTACCTTCTCAGATTTCTAAATATAAAAAAAGATAATCCAGATATCAAAAGATACAATAGTTGAGGTACTCATAAAACCTGGAAAGGGAGAAATAGGAAAGGTGGGATAGGGAGGAGAGGATAAAGATAGTATACAATATGTAGTAAACCATGCATTATAGATAGTTGGAAGATAGTAGCGATAATTTCATACTAATATAATATTTCAAGTGAAGATATTCCCACTAACTCAACAATTTCAAATAGGTGAACAGTAAGTCCTAATTCAAATACCAGTGTTACTGGCTAACGTGTCAACAATTCTAATGATAACATGAACAGCATGAATGTAAATAATGATGGTAATGAATTAATAAGTACATGAAAAAAGAAGTTATTCCCTTATTGTAGTTCCCAATTAGAAGACAAATTTGAAATATTACTAGAAATAGAATATTTATTACCTAGAAAGGGGTTCCAAATTTGGATGAAAGTTAAAACATTGTCCTGCAATCTATAAATTAGTTTTTCATATGATGCTATTTTATACATTTCAATAAGCCATTCATCATGTGTATGGCATTGTGGTGTTCTTCAATGTCTTAATATACAAATGCTTCCTACAGTGAGTGTAATAGTATCAATCGTTTTATATGGTTTGTGAGATTCGGGAGATCAGTAACATCATGTAATAGAACACATTTTTACGTTAAAGGAATGGACACTAGAATAGCTCTGTGTAGAGAGGCAGTTATGGCAGACCAATATTCCTTCAAAATTGGGCATCGGAATAAAATGTGTACTATATCGCAGTCCTCCTGTGGGCACCTCCAACAGGTAGATCGGTGTAGTAAACCTGCTGACTTGAGTTTTTGTGGTGACCAATACCAGTTATGAAGAATTTTGAAAAGAGTACATTTCATTCTGGCCTCTCTGATTCCCTTATCCATGTTCATAATAACGTCCTCCCATTCTTCATCGGAATAAGCTACAGTAATTAACCCTTGCCATTTGACATAAAGCTGTGCAAGTAATGGATACGAGTGTAATTTATGCACTATGAGATTATAAAATCCAGAGACTGCGCCTTTGAATTTCCCCCAAATTTTTAAATATTGTAACACTAGGGAATCTTCAACTATCCAAGGAAATGGTCCTAGTCTACGAAATAGGGCTTGTTTTAGTTGTAAGTATTTCCCCTCTTGGGAGGCAGGGAGTTGAAATTCTATCTGAAGCATTTCAAAGGTTTTAAGCTTACCTTCTAAAGTGAGTAAGTGATCCAACGTTGGAATACCTGCTCTCTCCCATATATCACAGGATATAGTCTGTTTACCTATTCTAATATCAGTGTTATGCCATATGGGGGCCTTTCCATGCAGTCTTGGGTCATTCTTAACCCCTTCGGTGCTCATGACGGAATGGTTCCGTCATGACCCACTGTTGAGCTGTGCTCATGACGGAACCATTCCGTCATGACCACGCCCGCGCAAGATTCCGTCAGCACAGCGGCGGAATCTGCGCAGCATCGAAGGGGTTAAGGAGTTTGTGGGCATGTATGCACATCTTAAACATAGATTGAATAATAGGAAGTTTGTAAAGCAGGTGATTTATGAGTGTAAAACATGTGCAAACCTGAAGTTGCCTGTACAGTTTGTCTTTCAATGAGAACCCATAGTGGGGGATCATCCTGTCTGTGCTAAAGATAAACAAATTGAGATAAATGGAGGGCTGTATAGTAATGCTCAATACACTGTAAACTAAGACCCCCATATCACCTGTGAGCAATCAATTTTGAGATTTTAAGTCTAGGTCTCAGGGATACCCAAATAAAGGTTTTAATACCTTTATCAATATCTCGCAATATTGATATTTTAACTGTCAAAGGCAACATACCTAAAACATAAGTGAAACTGGGCACTATAATCATTTTCACTGTCTGTACTCTACCCCAAAAAGACAAGTTAAGATGGGACCATTTTTCATACTCTGACTGCGTTTTGGCAATAAGTGGATCTAAGTTATCTTGAATCATACGTTCTATACCTGTGTTGATGTAAATACTTAAAAACTTCAGGCGGTCCATTTTCCATTGAAAATTATAGCCCAAAATCGCTGCTTTTGTTGTACCCCTGGACAATGGTAGAGCTTCACTCTTATTCCAATTGACTTTGTAGCCAGAAATGATCGAGAAGCGAGAAATGGTAGACATGAGTCTAGGGAGAGAGGTAGGCAGATCAGTAACTGTGAGCAATATGTCATCTGCATAAAGAAGTCTTTTTGAGATCCCTGCTGGTGTAGGAATGCCTGCTATTTGTGAACACGGTCTTATTGCCACAGCCAGCGGTTCAAGTGCAAGAAGGAACAAGAGAGGCGATAAAGGGCAACCCTGGCGGGTACCTCTTTGCACTAAAAAAGATTTTGAAAGGAAACCCCCACAATTCACTTGTGCGGATGGTGTCTCATATAACCATTGTGAAGACGGTTCTGAAAAAGTACAATTGCAGTACATTTCCAGAATGTGCAAATTCACGGAAAATATCTAGACTATGTGTGCAACTAATGAATCTTTGATTTCTGCCGAAAAGCCTGTGGCACATATTGGGGGTACCAAGAGGTGTGTGGCTCTAGCAGGGCAGGCCGTTGCCGTTTACGTTGTAATCGACTATTCCATATTTTCACCATCTAAAACAATAGACCCACAAGGATGTTTTCCGGGCAGTGCTTAAGCTGTGCAGGCGGATGCCAAGATGAAAAACTGCCCTCAGTTTTGGGTCCGTTGTCATTCTTTTCGTCATCACACCCTGACTCAGAGCAGCAAAGATAAAGAGGGAGGTGAGAAATATAGAAAGATAGTGACAGAGAGAAAGCAGGGATGACAAGGAACGAGCCAGAGTGACATAAATAGACAGCTTGAATAGGGTGGTGGAAGAAAGAAACATGCAGTGGACTGAGCAGCCTTTGTATTTACCAACACATGCATGCAGCATCGCCTGTGGTGAGATTTGGTGAAAATCTTTTGGCCCTGCATTAATATATATACGTGTGGTGTGTGTGTGTGCGTGTGTGTGTGTGTGTGTGTGTGTATATATATATGTGTGTGTGTGTGTATGTATATGTATGTATATATATATATGTATATATATATATATATATATTCACTGAAAAAACCATAGGTTTCACACACGTTATAGTTAGGAATTAGCATTTAATAAACCTTGCAAATTCACTGAAAAAACCATAGGTTTCACACATGTTATAGTTAGCGGAAATTTTACTGATAAAAAACCAATGAAATTCCCCCGTTATAGTTAGTGCAGGAAACTATAACTCACGCGACCGCAATCTTCTGCTGATGCTAATACTGTATTTAGACACTTATTTGCCCATGTCTTCTTCCATAAATTTTTAGCTATACATATATTACAAATATTATTTTTTTCATAAAGACACATATGTCATCAGCAGAAGATTGCGGTCGCGTGAGTTATAGTTTCCTGCACTAACTATAACGGGGGAATTTCATTGGTTTTTTTATCAGTAAAATTTCCGCTAACTATAACGTGTGAAACCTATGGTTTTTTTCAGTGAATTTGCAAGGTTTTTTAAATGCTAATTCCTAACTATAACGTGTGTGAAACCTAATGGTTTTTTCAGTGAATTTGTACGTTTTTTTAAATGCTAAGTTACTTTACGCCATTCGTGGCGTGCGCACCCACTTAACGCAGTTCATTCCGTGCGCGCACGGTGCGCTTCGCGCACCGTGCGCGCACAGTGAGCACGCAGTGCGCTTCGCGCACCGCGCGCCCACTTTACGCAGTTAGTGCCGTGCACGCACGGTGGGCACGCGGTACGCTACGCGCACCGCGTGCCCACGTTACGCTAGATGGGCCATGTACGCACGATGCGCTTCGCACACCGTGCGCACATGGAGGACATATTATGCGCTTCCTTGTGATAGGTAATCTGTTGAAATTTTTTGGGGAAATGCTGTGCTCTTATATGCCATGCACAAATGGTGGCCTTCGGACACCATTTGCACACGGGGTGGAGAGAGTGGTTTTTTTTAATAAGTTTTTACCGTACGCGTACGGTAAGCGTAATCGGCGAAATTTTCGAAAAATAAAAAATTACCGTTTTTTGCCTTGGGGGATCTTTGAAGACTCAACTAACATGGTTATGTGCATGGGCGCTGTCTAAACAGCCCCTTTATATGTTTTTGGCATTTGTTTATCAGCTCCCCCCTCAGAGTGCGAGAGAGAAAATGGCGGCCGCCGCTTCCTGGTTTCGACCGATTCGAATGTTTACTAAGATCTAAGGGCCAATCAGAATCTCGCTCGCCACCGTACGCGTACGGTAAGCGTACCGTAAGCGCACCGTAAGCTGGCTCAGATATATATATTGATTTAAAGGCTATTTTCTCAGAATCTACTGAACAGATTTACACCAAACCTACAAAAGGCACTTCCTTGACCTGAGGACTACCTCTCTGCCAAATGTCAAGTAATTCTGTTCAGCCGTTCGGGCTGTAGCTGTGTCTAAAGGTCCTATGGAAAAATGCATTGGAAAAACGCGTTTTGGGACCCCCCCTTTTTCTCAGCCCCCGCTTGACGAATCCCCCCGAGACTTTCAGGGAAGGAGCGGAGCGGAGCGCCCCACCTATTTTGAAAATTTCGCGAGGATTCGTCAATCAACGCAAAAGTTATTCCAAATAGAATGTTGCGGATTTCCTATGGAAACACGGTCCTAACTATAACTATCTACTGGCGACCGCCAGTAGATAATAAATAAATATATATATATATATTCACTGAAAAAACCATAGGTTTCACACAAGTTATAGTTAGCTGTACATTTCACTCGTAAAAAACCAATGAAATTCCACGTTATAGTTAGTGCAGGCAACTATAACTCACGCGACCGCAATCCTCTGCTGATGACATATGTGTCTTTATGAAAAAAAAATATTTGTAATATATGTATAGCTAAAATTTAATGGAAGAAGACATGGGCAAATAAGTGTCTAAATACAGTATTAGCATCAGCAGAGGATTGTGGTCGCGTGAGTTATAGTTGCCTGCACTAACTATAACGTGGAATTTCATTGGTTTTTTACGAGTGAAATGTACAGCTAACTATAACATGTGTGAAACCTATGGTTTTTTCAGTGAATTTGCAAGGTTTTTTAAATGCTAATTCCTAACTATAACGTGTGTGAAACCTATGGTTTTTTCAGTGAATTTGTACGGTTTTTTAAATGCTAAGTTACTTTACGCCGTTCGTGCCGCGCGCGCCCACTTCACGCAGTTCGTTCCGTGCGCGCACGGTGCGCTTCGTGCACCGTGCGCGCACAGTGAGCACGCGGTGCGCTTTGCGCACTGCGCGCCCACTTTACGCAGTTAGTGCCGTGCACGCACGGTGGGCACGCGGTGCGCTACGCGCACCGCGTGCCCACGTTACGCTGGATGGGCCATGTACGCACGATGCGCTTCGCGCACCGTCCGCACACGGAGGACATATTATGCGCTTCGTTGTGAAAGGTTATCTATTAAATGTTCTAATTTTATATATGCCTTGCACAAATAGGTGCCCTGCGGGCACCTTTTGCACACGGGGGGGGGGGGGGGAAATATGTGGATTTTTTTTTTTTATTAATATTTTTGCCGTACGCGTACGGTAAGCGCATTCGGCGAATTTTCAAAAAATAAAAGGTGGAGAACGTGAAAAGGGGGCAGAGTGGACAGTTCCTGACCCCCTAGCCTTGGTCAGGGGGTCACAGAAGGACCCCCAATTTCATTGGTTTTTTACGAGTGAAATGTCCAGCTAACTATAACATGTGTGAAACCTATGGTTTTTTTAAGTGAATATATATATATTATTGCTCCCAAGGTGCCCACGTGGCAGGAAAGCACTCCAGAACCAGCGATGCCTCTCGATGCCCCAGCAGAGGAACAATGCGGCCAGACGCGTTTCGAGTTCCTATCTCTTTATCAATGGCCGTTCACCTGTGTCCTGTGGCCATGCCCCGCCTACAGCCCCTGCCTCCTGATAGGCGAGTGTGTAACTGGCAGTCCCCACAGAATTGTGGTTAATGTAGTGCGGCACAGAATAAAACCCTGAATGGGTGCCGAAGGATCAGGATCACTCATGCACGCCCTGGATGGGCTGACCCCTCTGATGACTTCTTCTCGGCTTAGGTTCCCTCGTGGAACTGGGGGGATCCCCAGCTGACGACCCGCTTGTGTTGTTGCGGTGGTGCTCTCCTCGCGGCTGGACCAGCCGCGTGTCAAGTAATTCTGTTCAGCCGTTCGGGCTGTAGCTGTGTCTAAAGGTCCTATGGAAAAATGCATGGGAAAAACGCGTTTTGGGACCCCCCCCTTTTTCTCAGCCCCCGCTTGACGAATCCCCCCGAGACTTTCAGGGAAGCGCCCCACCTATTTTGAAAATTTCGCGAGGATTCGTCAATCGACGCAAAAGTTATTCCAAATAGAATGTTGCGGATTTCCTATGGAAACACGGTCCTAACTATAACTATCTACTGGCGACCGCCAGTAGATAATAAATAAATATATATATATATATTCACTGAAAAAACCATAGGTTTCACACAAGTTATAGTTAGCTGTACATTTCACTCGTAAAAAACCAATCAAATTCCACGTTATAGTTAGTGCAGGCAACTATAACTCACGCGACCGCAATCCTCTGCTGATGACATATGTGTCTTTATGAAAAAAAAATATTTGTAATATATGTATAGCTAAAATTTAATGGAAGAAGACATGGGCAAATAAGTGTCTAAATACAGTATTAGCATCAGCAGAGGATTGTGGTTGCGTGAGTTATAGTTGCCTGCACTAACTATAACGTGGAATTTCATTGGTTTTTTACGAGTGAAATGTACAGCTAACTATAACATGTGTGAAACCTATGGTTTTTTCAGTGAATTTGCAAGGTTTTTTAAATGCTAATTCCTAACTATAACGTGTGTGAAACCTATGGTTTTTTCAGTGAATTTGTACGGTTTTTTAAATGCTAAGTTACTTTACGCCGTTCGTGCCATGCGCGCCCACTTCACGCAGTTCGTTCCGTGCGCGCACGGTGCGCTTCGTGCACCGTGCGCGCACAGGGAGCACGCGGTGCGCTTTGCGCACCGCGCGCCCACTTTACGCAGTTAGTGCCCACGTTACGCTGGATGGGCCATGTACGCACGATGCGCTTCGCGCACCGTCTGCACACGGAGGACATATTATGCGCTTCGTTGTGAAAGGTTATCTATTAAATGTTCTAATTTTATATATGCCTTGCACAAATAGGTGCCCTGCGGGCACCTTTTGCACACGGGGGGGGGGGGGGGGGGGAATATGTGGATTTTTTTTTTTTATTAATATTTTTGCCGTACGCGTACGGTAAGCGCATTCGGCGAATTTTCAAAAAATAAAAGGTGGAGAACGTGAAAAAGGGGCAGAGTGGACAGTTCCTGACCCCCTAGCCTTGGTCAGGGGGTCACAGAAGGACCCCCAATTTCATTGGTTTTTTACGAGTGAAATGTCCAGCTAACTATAACATGTGTGAAACCTATGGTTTTTTTAAGTGAATATATATATATATATATGTATATGTATGTTCACACAGAATCTGATCTTGGTAGAGGCTGTCATATAGGGTGGTCCTCGCTCAGGATATTAGAAACCCTGCAACATGCAGCACACAATTCCTGACGTTTCAGAAAAAAGCAAGGACATGCGTGACCAAGGTGTAAGCTGAAACGCGTTGCTGGTGCAGTCAGTATTATCTTTACACTGCAATTTCCAAGGTGTCCTTTCTTTTTTCTGAAACGTCGAATTGTGTGCTGTGTGTGTGTGTGTGTGTGTGTGTATATATATGTGTGTGTGTGTGTGTATATATATATGTGTGTGTGTGTGTGTGCTATGTTAAAAGCATTTATTAAGCGCGCATACACCAACGGTTTCTTGGCGCTCAGATAAGGATCACGGCAGTGGCAAGGAGACTGCTTAATCAGTATATGCTTGAATGAACAACCAAGTCTTTAACTGTTTCCTGAACTGGGCAAGGGAAGTCAAAGACCTAATCTCCGCTGGGAGGGAGTTCCAAAATTGCGGAGCAAGGACAGAGAACCTTGGTCCGCCATACTTTTTCCGTTTGGCTGAAGGAGTTTCCCACAGATTCAAGTGGGAGGATCTAAGATTAAGAGAGGGAATGTAGCGGTGCAAGCGGGCCGAAATAAAAGCCGGACCGTTGCAATGTAGTGCTTTAAAAATGGTGCAACCCATCTTAAAAGCACAGCACTTACTCACTGGAAGCCAATGGAGGCTTTTCATTAATGGGCTGACATGATGCCATTTAGGCTGATGAAAGATCAGCCTGGTCGCCTGGTTCTGAACTAGTTTGAGGCGCCTCAGTTGATATGCCAGAATGCCAACATACAATATGTAAATTGATACTTGTATAGAGCACTACTCACCCGCAAGGGTCTCAAGGCGCTTGTACGAATACCGCTGTGGAACCCATCCTGGCTTTCCCTGTGAGGTGTCCACTCCTGGGCACCCCCAAGGTGGAGGCCAGGCATCCTTAGCGTTGTGGGGGCCGTTGTGGAGATTAAGCAAGCTATTGCCCAGAGTTACAGAGTGGGATTCCATGATTGGAATAGGCACCGAGGTGAGAATTATCAGGTCCGTGGAATTTTGAGCCCAAGACCCGCCGAGGCAGGGAATTGAACCCTGGTCCCCGGGCCAGACCTCTGCATCAGGGTCTGCCGCTCTAATCATTGAGCCACACTTCTCCACATGAGTTGGCATAATCCAAGCAAGAGAGCACTAGGGCTAGAATGGCCAAAATCATAGCCTCCCTGCTCAAGAATCGACTGATCTTCTTTATTCTATGCAGCTGAAAGAAACCAGCAGAGACTACCGAGCTGATCTGAGCCTTCATGGACAAATAAATACTGATAATGATCCCCAGACTAGACGAGGCAGCTGGCACAGGGGCATTACCAAGTTTAGGGGGCCAGAAATTGGAATGCCATGGATTTGCTTACCCACCTGTAAGAATCAACTCCGTTTTCTCCGGGTTCAGCTTCAACTGGTTGTTGTTCATCCAGTCACTTATAAAAACCATTGTATCTTGAACGTTGGTCTCAGATGAAGCAGAAGAATTATATACATGTGTGTATATATATGTATGTGTGTATATATATTGTTGATGTCCTGTGCAATCTGTATGACTTCAGTTACTTAACCGGTAATTCTGTTGCTCAAAGTCTGGCTCTCACATTAATTCATTAGTAATTGAGAGCCTGTTGTGCCTCGTAGACCCCCAAGCGCTTTTAGCAAAAAAAATAAAGAAATCCCACCCTCACCATACCCTGTTTCAGTTGCCTTGTGCTTGTGCTTCTAGAACATAGTTGACCTGGTCCTAAGTGGGGGAGGGGGGTGTCAGAGATTTAATTAATCAAAGCAAGAGACCGACTCGGAGTAATTCAATTGCCGGTAAGTAATTGAGGCATTACCTCCTCGTCACTCTTGCTTTTCTCCATGCTTGAAAAGTAAATTTTTGTATATTCAGAATGGGTTCATATTCTGTTTACTTCCTAGCTGAAATAACTCTTGAACCCAAAACGCTCTCAACCTCCAACTCCTGCATCACTGTAATGTTTCACAAGGATGCATAGGGAGGTCCATGTCACATAGACTTCTGATAGGGATGCATGTGCCCCCGCTAGGGAAGTAGGGATTCCTCTTACTAACCGCCCCTCAGTCCCTGCTCGTTGAGGGACCCCTCTTTTCTTATAGGCTATGGCTATCAAGGAGCGTGCTCGTCTGGTATGTATTTGGGGTGAGTGTTTAAAACCCTGCTTGTCCTGACCAAAATTAACAAATCGAGATGAAGAAGCTCTAAAGCCAGAGACTTTCCATGCAAATTAGTACTGCATGTTTTACATCCAGAGAGAGCAGACTCCCCTCCTCTTAAGACTCAGGATTAGGACAAAACACCGGCAGAATCGCCTCCTGTTCAATATGAAATCGAGAATTCATCTTTGGCATAGATGACGGACCTGGGCGAAGCACAGTTCTCTTGTCAAATACCAGAAGAAGCTATGCTTGCAGCATAATGACCCTAGCTTTCCTAATCTCTTCCCGTTGGTGGGGCAACTAGAAAAAAAGGTAGTGTTGGGATTCTAATGTACACCCAAGGGGAATTCGTCGAGGACTGGAAAATCTAGAGAAGATCCCAAGAGCTCATGCTAGTAAAGGCTTTAAATAATCTTTGAACTAACCCCTGCTCGTCCTGAAGGTTAGCCCAGAAAGCTCTAAAAGCTATAGTAGCCGCCAGCTGGACTCTAAGGGGGGGAAAACACCATGCTAACACTCTAGGACCTGCACACCATCCCAGAGTGTGCCACAGGCCGTTTGGCACACCATCTTTGGAGATCCCTACTGTGACCGATCTGCAAAAATCTCGCTGGCTCAGGCAAAACCCTCTTGAAGGAATCTCCCTGCTTAACCTCTCAGCCGCTGCATTCGCTGTTCCCTGGATGTATACTGACATGAACAAGGTAATCTTGTTTAGTCCCATACAATAATCTGATCTGAAATCTTTGAAAGGCAATACCCTGGGGCACTTTGACATCTGATTTACACAGAAGACTCCCTAACGTTTTGTTTGTTCTTCAAGTCTTTCAGATGAGCCTGTATGTGACGAGCCATTTTTTCTTGGAAAAGCAAGCTGTATGTGCTAGGAAGTTTTGATCTGTAGCTGATTCCTGTGGAGCCCCAGTACCTAACAAGCATTGGCAACGCCAATAGGTCTCACCTATGCAAGAGCTATTGGCGTTGCCAGTGTGGTTTAGCTAGCTTGTACACACGTGTCTGCTGTACAGTTTGGCTAAAAGTTTGTAGCATTGAGGAGAGTGGGGTGGATGGTCATAGAGTGGAATGACAAAGAGTGGAGTAGAGTGTTGTAAAGTGGAGTGGCATAGTGTTGAGTATTGCAGTGGCTTAAAGTGGAGTCACGAAGAGTGGAGTAGAGTGGAGTAGACTGGTGTAGAGTGCATTGACATAGAGTGTTGCAGAGTGCAGTGGCGCAGAGCGGTACAGAGTAGAATATAGTGCCATATAGCAGTGGCGGCCGGTAAGTTTAGGAGGGAGAGGGGGGAGGGACACACACAAATCCATACACACAGCTGGGCACACACACACACACGCACCCCCCATCCATCCATTCACAAAACATTATCAAACATTCATACATACACGCATGCACACACACAACATTAATAAAAAAGCCACACACACTTACCTGCAGCTCATTCCCTCGAGGTCTCAGGAGGCTTGGGACTGCTGCCTTCCTGTGATGAAGTGTCACTGATTTGACACTCGACTCTGGACGCTTCAGTGCTCAAAACTGAAGCGCACAGGTGCTGAGGAAAGGGCCTCAGGGACCCTTGCTGAGCTGAAGAGGTCACGCCTACAGGAGCTGTGACTTCCTCAGCCCAGCAAAGTTCAGCTCAGGAAGCCTGGAGCCTGCGCATTTAGCGCATGTCTGGCTCCTGGCTCCTGGCTGCCTGACTTGAAAATGAACAGTGGCTGTCAGGCTAACCTTTGTTCAGCCTGGTGGACACTGTTCATGAGGGGCGAAAGGTGGGGGGGTGGCCCTCCGCCCCAATGGACTGGCCATGGATTCCTTAGAGTGCAGTGGCATAGAATGGGGTGCTGACGAGTGCATGACCCAACTTTACGCCACTGCAGAGTAGACTGCATTGGCATAGAATCCAGTAGTTCAGAGTTCAGTGGCGTAGAGTGCTCTGTTGTAGAGTGGTGTTTAGTAGAATGGCGTATAATGCAGTGGCATAGAATAAAGTGGACAATGTGGAGTGCATTGGCATAGTGTTGCCAAGTTCAGTGGCTTAGAGTGCAATGGCTTAAAGTGCAGCAGCATTGAATTCATCATGCACCATTGAAGATTGCAGTGGTGCATAGTAGAGTGCAGTGTAGTGACATTGAGTAGACTGGCAGAGAATGCAGTGACATAGTGGTCAGTGCATAGTTTGAAAGGAAAAAAAGGAAAAGAAATAAGTACCAGGGCTCTCGTCAGGAGGCCACTGCAGCTCGCACCAAACATTTCTCCTGCCATACTCCCAATGACAGTACCAACAAAACTAATAACCATCACATTCCTACAAGTGTGACAATTCAGACTATTTCAGGCCCCCAAAGCTATAAGAATGGGGTGAGTGGTAAGTAATAGTCATTTTTGATGTATATTGAATTCATAATTAACTGTTGCTGTGGTAATCTCTAAATAAGCCGGACCATGCCACCTTGTGGCAGACTGTCACAAGCGCCGGTGTTGGCAATTAAGTGCTGATGCCGAGCACCAGACACCACCGGCTCAAATTAAGCAGAGCGGTACTGTGCCGAGTGGTGCGGTACTGTGCCGAGTGGTGCGGTACTGTGCCGAGTGGTGCGGTACTGTGCCGAGTGGTGCGGTACTGTGCCGTGCCGAGTGGAGTGGTGTAGAATGATGTAGAATGTAGTGAGTCAGATTAGAGTGACGTAGAGTGCATTGGCATAGAATGCAGTAGTGCAGAGTAGAGTGTCGTAGAGTGCATTGGCATAGAATGCAGTAGTGCTGAGTAGTGTCAGAGTGCATGGTTAAGAGTGCAGTGGCATAGAGTACAGTGCCATAGAGAGCAGTTATGTAGAGTGCAGTAGTGTGCATAGTTCCTGGTGTTTCTGTTTTCCACGGTTTGTTCGAGGGCCACCAGCTGCACTGAATGGACTACGCGGAGGTGAGGACCACAAGTGCCTAACGGAACGGAAAAGCGGCCTCGGCAGTGCAGGCGCACGTGAGGATAGCGTCGTGAGTCAGACCACAAGTGAGGACCACAAGTGCCTAACGGAACGGAAAAGCGGCCTCGGCGTGAGTCGGAGGAGCTGAGATTCCAAGATGCGACACACAGCGCCTGTTAATTAAACACAGTGGAAAACTCTGTCTCAGCGTTAAGCCGGTGGATGCCCTGGTGGATGCTCTGCGGAACTTGTTAAGAGGGAATTGCGGTGAGAACTCCGTAATTCATTAGCGCGTAATATTCTGCTGCCTGGGGAGGAGATCAGGACCCTCTGAGAAAACATTCATGCCGAGGTTCTTTGATTGGAGGCTCCCTGCTCGCTTTAGTTGCTTAATAGCTAAATAGCAGAAAAGTTCGGCTATACTGAAGAATTAGTGGTAGCCTCGGTTGTCTGCTCTGGTAAGGGAAGATTGCCCATACGGACAAACACGGATTTGCATTGTGACTCATTTGTTAAAAAATACCTGAATCCTTCACTGCCTGTCTTCTGCCCTGGGACACCGCTTGGGACACTCTCTAAGACCCTGCCCGCCCGCCCGCCTCCTGCCTCCCGCCTCTCGCCGTGGGACCCCTTCTGCCATCTCGGGAGTCCGGCTGACGAGCGGAGTGTGGGCGTGGTGCAGGCACAGGACCACAACACCCAGCAGGCCTAGCGGTACATACCGCGATATTTCGGCGCCAGGAGGCGCATAAATTAACCATCATCCCCGCCTCGCGGGACGCCGGGCGAAGCCAGGGCAAAGGGCGGGCCCTCTGAGGCCCTCTGAGGTCGAGGAGGTTGGGTCGGGTACACCCCTCTATCATCATCTGTGCCCTACGTTATTCCAGGTACTTTTCTATTATTACCTATACGTGTCTAAAATTCCTCCCTCGCTCCTTAGTATATTAAGTCAAAACTGCTTGTATGACATTGAGTTCCCCTGCATCAGATTGATTGAGAGATCTCTGGTTTCACCTATCACTGCTTGCCATCACACCCGGCCCACAATTATATCGCAATGTCTACCAGGGGAAGTAGAAGCAAAACTGCTGCTGCAAATAGTACATCCATCATCGGCCCCATTGACAACTTTATTACGAGAACCCATGACGCGATTGATTTAAGCATCTCTCTTCTTGAAAGAAGAGTCTCACAAGATTTAGAAGCTGCCAAGCGTAGGGCCTCACATGAACTATTAACAACTAAACGTTCCTCCCTTGGCGACATTTTGTTGGCAAAAACTCCTGTCAAACAACATGAACAACAACCAGGCTGCCTGCAAGAAACACGGCCTGATATTCACACCATTCCTAATGAAATTAATTTATCGGCCACAGACCCACTGATAGAGTGCGACTCTGACACGAGCAATGATCTCGAAAAGACCCCAGATCTAAACATAAACCTTACTCCGGAAAACATAGAACCAAACAGTCCCATACTAATAAGACCCACCGAAGAGGGCGCCATTCGTAAACAGACTCAACAACCAACAATAAGTATCCCTTCCGTGGGTAAATTACGCAAAAAATTCAAAGTTCAATCTAGAAAAACCACAATCAAGTATCCCATAGCCAACGGAACATTTAAACAACCTGGCCCTTCAACTGAAGCCATGCAGGAAAAGGTCCAGGAGTATGTAAATAGCCTTGACGCATCAGTAAAGCTAATAAAAGATGATCAACTGATAGAAAGCGTCGGCAATCTCCTGGCAATTTACATCTCACCAATCGAATCTAGACTGACTAGAATTGAAAAGAAACTTGAGGAACTCATCGCTGTTAATAAAAAGACTCTCACTAGAGACATTGTACCTACTAATACAGCAGGAAAACCAAACACCGGTAACACTACTACTACAAAACAGACAGAAAAAACTACATCGACTGTAACTAGTACAACAAAACCGCAACCAAACCTATCCATTCCAGTGAGCAAAAATAAGCCTACAAACAACTCTACCACAGGAAGTGGCCCAACTTCAAGCACATCCACTAGTACTCAGGCGGTAAACACTACTCCAGGAAAGACGACCACATCATCTCAAGAACAAAAAAAGAGTCAAAATAATTCAACATCCACTATCACAAACTCTCAAAAACCCCGGTTAACACACGATCCACCATATAATTCAAGGCAGATCCCTTCAAGAATCAATTTTCCCCCCGAATGTGGTGCTTATGTATTGATTTTAGTGAATGTGCCTAGGCTTAGGAACGATCAAGAGGAAACTCACTCATCCTTGAAAAATAAGATCCTGCATTGGTTGATAGCAAACTGTAACTATCCGATAGAATGCACAGCAGAAATAAACAACGTACAGAGAGTAGGATGGATAGGTCCTTTAAAAAAGAAATTTGAAGGTGATTGTGTATCTATTAGTTTCAAGAATCCACAGTGGGCCGAGAAAACTCTGGCCAGAGCCCCTCCACCTTCCGTATGGGAATTTAATACTACCCTACTCCCACTGGGGTACTTCTATAGGCATCTGATCACTGATGTACCAACAACAGAATCTAACCTAGCCACACCTTTCTTCGATCATCATTCAATATTTGCAAACAACTCCCCCTTTTTACAGCAGTATCCCAAATTTACATATCCAAACATTCACATGCATAGACATCATCCACAGGTTCATCCTCATTTCACATCTCACCCTTATTTGTCTATATTGCCAAACAAAGAATACAGGGACCCTCGTTGGCAACATGTTGCCGCAGCACCTGGTAACCTTTATAGTATTCCAACTCAAAACAGGTTTGCTGCACTCTCTACTCTTGACTTTAACGATTGACAAGAAAATATCTACCCTGTAGACTCAGTGAACCATACATTAAACCCAGCAGGCCAGACGTCAGAAAGCCCCCCTAATACTTATGGATTAGACATGCAGAACATAATACCAGAGAATACCTTAAATACTCAAAATCAAATAGGACCTAATGATGAAATTAACTTAGCTGAATCAAAAATTAGCCACCAACATCATGGAAACTCATTAATCAAGAAAATTTCAAACTGCAATAACAAAAGCACTTCCTTAATAATTTTAACTTTCTGGAATATAGCAGGCTTGCTGGCTAAAGTAACAAATCCTAACTTTTTAAACCAAGTAACTGCGAGCAGTATTATCTGTCTTCAGGAAACTTGGGCTATCGACCCACTGCATATAACGGGATATAAGACTTTCCTTTCTTCAGCAAAAAAATCTTCTTCTGGCAGAAACAGTGGCGGTCTAATTATCTATATAGCCAACACCCTACAACATGAAGAGATCATTCCAGTTAAACTACATGAGAATTACCAAATAGTAATTTTGAAGACAACTAAACAGACAGTATACATTATTGTAAACTTTTACAATAACAAAAAACTAGACGACCTAATTAACCTTCTTCAAGAAATCTCTGGTACTTTACAAAACCTAAAAGAGAAATTTATTAATAAAACATGCACCATACTATGGGGTGGAGACTTTAACATCCATCTATGTGACAACAATAACACTGATAAATGTGGGATAGTAGAAGATGATGGAAATATGATCACTCACTTTACTCATTCACATGAAGGTGAAAAAATGAATGAGGCTGTAACTGAATTAGAACTGGGTTTTGCAAACGAACTAAAAACTCCTCAAGTACCTTTTTCCCCAACCTTTAATGGCAGGGGACTGACGAGTCTGATAGACTACGTTATGATCTCAGCACATAAAGGTTCAACTATAGAATTATTCGAAGTAACCAAAAATCCTTTAAGTGACCACTTTCCGATTGTAATCACCCTAAGAGAACAAAGAAAACAAAAAGACTTTGATACTTTTTCTCTACTGCATCAACAAAATTTAGAGATGGGGTCTCTTAATGGCTACACCCTAAAATGGGGAAATGTTGATAAAAAAGCGACCACTTCAACAATTGTTACAGCATGTAAAAATGAGATATCACTTTGTCTAGACCATGAGGCAGAAAGCCTCAAGATAATAGCTAGCTTCAATATTATCACAGATAAAATAAAAAAGGCTTTAACTAGATCCCGCAAACAGATTAACTGCGATAAGAAAGGCTGGTTCAATTCAGCTTGTACGAAAGCATACGTAAAACTAAAAAAAGCATTGGCCAGTAAGTATAGAGACAGGGTGAAAATTATCGCTCTAAGGAGAGACTATGCCTTAGCAATTAAAAACAGAAAACATGAGATAAAAACTGACCTCTGGGAGTGTCTAAAAAAAAGTACAGAACTCAAAGATAGTGTTGAGTTCTGGAAAATAGTAAGGTCACCATACCTCACAGGGAAGGAGGATATACCCTCTATTGACGTCGCGATCTCCAACACTGAATGGGTAAAACATTACTCAAATGTTTTTGGTTTAAGTCCATCAGATAATATGGAAACAACGGACTTGCTGAAGCAAGTTATCTATCCGCTAAACCTGCAGTTTACGCATGACGAGGTACAGAAAGCATTAAGATCCACTAAATTAGGCAAAGCCCCGGGGCCCGACGGGGTTCCCGTTGACATCTATAAATACGAGGAAGAACTCTGGTCCCCGCTCCTGACAAATGTCTTAAACGCTTCCCTAGAAGAAGGCCTGATTAAATCATGGAAGACCTCTGTACTCGTCCCGATCTTTAAAAGGGGAGACCGAAACTCACCAACTTGTTATAGGCCTATCTCCCTCCTGGACTCTCTCGGGAAGGTCGCTGGTCGGATAATTCTCGAGAGACTCCAGGAGTGGGCAGTCACTAACAATGTCATATCAGACATACAATATGGTTTTCGCGAAGGCCTAGGCACTGTGGATCAAGCACTAAACTTGACCCTATTGGCAGGAAAATACTTGGAGGCCAAGGGGAGTGCCTTTCACATGGTGTATGTGGACCTATCCGCAGCCTTCGATTGTGTTATACATTCAAGGCTGTGGACGATCCTGTTGAATATGGGAGTAGATCCCCCTATTGTAGATTTCCTACGAGAACTCTATACTGGAACAACAGGCAGAGTGCGATTCGGGACAAAGGGTCAACTGTCAGATAGCTTTTGGGTAGAAAAGGGGGTCAGACAGGGATGCGTACTGGCCCCCTTTCTATTCACCCTCTACACAAATGGCCTTGAGACAGCACTGCTTGAGGGAAGTAGAGACCTCCCATCGGTCGGTCGTCGGCATATACCCGCGTTGCTATATGCCGACGACGCGGTCATTTTAGCGAGAACATCTGTGGAACTGCAGCGAGAATTGGATAGATACTGTGAATTCATGTTAAGTTTGAACTTGTTTTTAAATGTTAAAAAAACTTTTACTATGCATGCGGGGAGGAAAAACATGAAACCTAAAAGACTATTTGTGAAAGGGGAAGTCCTGGAAAGAACACCCACTTACCAATACCTGGGAATTGTCATTGACGATAAATTTAAGTGGAAAGCGGCAATTTCGGCGAGAAAACTAGCATTTCTAAAAACAACAGCGGCCTTGAGAACATTTGTCCAAAAACTGGGTCACAAGCCCCCTCTAGAAACTTTAAAAATCTACAAGGCAAAATGTGTCAGTACTGCTATCTATGGGGCAGGGATATGGGGCTACGCAAACGTGACTGAATTACAAAAAATAGAAAATGCCTTCTTAAGATTCTTATTGGGGCTGCCGAAAAATTCTTCAACATACGCCTGTCACGAAGAGCTGGGCATAGACCACCTAGAGGACATTATAAGAACACAACCTATAATGCTCTGGAGAAGAATTTGGGTCACTGAACAATGCAATTTAACCAGACTCATCATTCAAGACATTCAGACGCTGGAGCACTACGGGCGGATGAAATGGACAGCCTATGTAAAAGCCTTTCTTACAGATATGGGACACAGTCATTATTTTACAGATCCATCATCTTTATACAGTATTTCCAAAAGAGATCTGAGGAAAGCATGTCTATCACACCTGCATCAAACACGTCTGCTAAAAGAAATCCATAAATCCTCTGTACAACAAAGTCTATTAGTCCAAACAGTATCATCCATTGAACCCTATTTGCTGTATAACATGACCCAATTTGAAAAACTACTTCTGACACGCTTCAGGTTCAACATGTTCCACTTAATGGTCTGCTTTCCCACACAAAATGATTGGTCATCAAAAATGTCATTGTGCCCTTGTGACACCCAATCAAAGCAGTCGACAATACATACAGTCTTATTTTGTACATTTTTTGAGGCACCCCGCAGACAATGGCTATTGCCCATATTTAAATATTGGGGTCTACGCCAATGTCGCCCAGCCTATCTGGCGTTACAATATCTAGAAAATGAATTGATAGCAAAAGCAACTGTACGTTTTTTGAAATTTTGCATACGCCATAGGTCTAATCTCTGAAAATCAAATGTATGAAGAGACTACAAGGGTTGGTAGTAAGAGTCTAACCTCTTCTTTTAATGATTTTACAAAATGCATTTTAAACTCATGATTTTTTAACAGTCTTTTTAAATTGAACTAATGTATGAAATGTATTTCTATGAACTTTTATGGTCTTCTTTGCAAAACCGAATAAAGTGATTTTTTTTTGAGTGCAGTAGTTTAGAGCACAGTGGCGTTGAATGCAGTGGTATAGAGTGGAGTGGCGCAGAGCGGAGTGGCATATAGTGCAGTGGCATAGAGTTGAGTGTTACAGAGTAAAGTGGATTAGTGTATAGTGCAGTGTTGCAGAGTGTCATAGATTGGACTGGCATATAAAAAGTTGTGCAGAGTAGATTGGAGTATCCTGGACCTGAGTGGCAAAGTGTGCAGTGGCGAAGAGTGTAGTGGTATAGAGTACAGTGCGTAGAGTCCAATTGACATAGAGTAGAAAGACGTAGAGTGCAGTGGCATGGAGTAGTGCAGAGTAGAGGAGTGGTGTACAGTGTAGTATGCATGGTGTGGTAGTACAATGCCATTACAGACCACACATTTTCATTTGAAATGACCATTACATTTGCACAGACATATAGCTTTGCTAATAAAACTATAAAGCACACAAATTATAAATGTGGAAATTGCATCACCTAGTGAATTGATTTGTTTTGTCATATTAAAGTATTTGTTTCCAGTGCACTTCAGAATTAACGAAAAATGTGCCACATTGTGTTCATAATTCTGATTTATTCTGCCATACTTGCACAGTTCATTTAAATGTTGTTGATGAAAATCCTTTCCTGCCCCAAGTATCCAGGAAGATTATCACGTGTAAATCCTCTAACTTCGAAGTTCGAGTATGAAAAGTAAACACCACGCTCCCTCAGAAGAGGGAGCATGACAGTTGACCTCTGTCTTTGAATGCACAGCAAATGTGACCAGAGTTTACTGGCCTGTTGACAGCAAAGAGTACTTGGGGAAGAATACAAAGGGAGTTGATGTGAAAAGGTTTTGCTCCTTGGGAGGGCCAAACTTACTCTTGACAGCCTAAAACAAATAAAGCCAGCAAATGGAAAGCCAGAAACTGTTAGTTGCAAACCACAAAGCAACGGGCGGAATGCATTCCCTGGGAAGCTTTCTGGCTGCCCCCCAAGGTGTCTTTAGCAAACCAGACATCTGTGCTGTCTGAGTGGCCTCGACCAAAAAAGAGCATTGTTTCACAGATAAGGTGCATCTCTTCCCGACTCCGTCTCTTCGTGTCTACAAGCCGTATTGTATTCTCTTCAGAGAGAGCTTTTGTTTACGGGCTGCATATAACCATCATTAATCACTTCCCTGAGTTTGACACTTGTTTCCAAAATATTTGACTTTAATTTGCATAGTTCTGCTGCAAGGCTCTCACTCAAAGGGCTTCCACGTGACGTTTTGGTGAAGCTCTTCCTCTTTGGTACAACGTACACCTGGGAAGGCCATAGTGCTTTGAAAGGGCCACTACGTGTAGAGGAAACACTTCTTGCAATCGGCATCACTAACCATAAACATTCTATAATGTTCCTTTGATGTTAGCTGGGGTTTGGAGCTCTTTTGTGACATTATTCTTTGGATGGCCCCGTTAAGGCCCTTTTGGCCGCATGTAGATTGTCTTTAACAGTAAACTGAGGTCTTGCACATACAATATACTGTGCCAGGCCCAATTAAAAGAAGGCCTTTCAATTTGAGTCAGACTTTATGTGGCACCGGAGGGCGAAGTTAATGTGTCCATCCATTGAATAGTGTCAGTATGGCCTGAAAACGCAACGAGATCTCATCAAACCAAGGAACATTTTGGTATAGCTATCGTTGGTGGTTGTTAATCATGCTGCACTGGCTAAAGAGAGCTGTGTTTTTTTCTTTACACTGCATGAGCCCTTTAAAAGAAACAGTTGGCTAAATTGCAAAGCAAGGAAAGGCAAATATTATGTGACATGGGGCAAATTACCAAACCCATTCAGTTAGTTGAATTCTTTTTCTGCTATTTAAAATAATAATAATAATAATTTCCATTTTCAGCACCACAATATCCACGTTGCTCTAGTACAGGATGCCAACGATTAACTCCCAGGCTCCACCGTCCTCCCCGTGCCATCAGGAACAATTTGGCATTGCACTACGGTGTTGTTGCCACAGTTTGTGTCTCTGGTATCGTCTGTGTACATCCATTGCACATGTCACAATCCTCTGTTGGCCCAACAGCACTGCCATATTTTAGACCATTTTATAGGACAGCCTCGGCTGTCATAAACTTGCTGTTCATCTGACATACATACACAAATCAATGTCCTTTTTCCACTTATTCTGTTCTCGCGGGTGTGGAGACCCCACTGACTAGCAATGTTTCTTTGTGCTATCGTTTGCCAAGGGTCATAAGTAACCGTGAATATTTCGAAGGCCACCTCCTTTCAAATGTTTAACACTGCAGCTCCGGGTGCGTCCAGGACCTGTTGACTCGGCGCAGGCACGCATGGACCCCCACCCAGATAGGTTCCAAAGTGCCTGGCTTTAATAATTGAGAGGCCGCTGCGCTTTGTAGATGCTCCCACACCAAACCCTTTAAGCATACAAAAGGAGGGGTGGCTTAACAATCAAAGCAAGATACAGTCTTGTAACAATGGCAATTCTGAAGCAGGTGGAAAAAGCCATAGCCCATCTGGCAGACATCTGACCACACTCACTCTATTTTAAACAGCATAACCTTTGTGTAGTCGGACCTGTGAAGTATGCAGAGTTGCACTCATGGTGATCGCAGTGCTCCTTTCCTTATCAGCTTTACCTAAATCATCTTCCCAGGATGTTTTTAGTCAGGTCAGTGGGACTGGGGAGTTGTTCGTGATTTTCTTACGTGCGAGAGAAATAGCCTGTTGGATTAGAGGCTCACTATCTTTAGTGGTGCGCGCTCATCGATCTCAGTAGGCTCCTGTATGTGGGCATGCAGTGCGTGTCGTAACTGCTGGTATCAAAAGGCCTTTGTGCCTGCCAGCTGATGCTCAGCTTTGAGAGTCTTCCATGGAATTATGGTCCCCTCTCTCTACATTTCCCCATAGGTACTGATTCCAGTTATATCCTACTTAGTGAAGCCTGAGAGCCCCCTGACCTCCACCGAAGCTTCACTGTCACATAGTGGCGTTCCTGGTGCTAGTTTCTCTCTCCACCCTAGGTAATTTGTGGCCGCCTCCTGTGATTGTTCGGTACCCAGAGTAATTGCCAAGAAGTTGAAAGATGTGCAAGAATCCAGGAATCGTTTAATCGGGCTGCGCCACGTATAGAAGAATATCACCCATGTGTAATGATATACGATCATTGCATTAACCCCCCACCCCGCTTGTCTAGCCCATGCACCCGTGGGTCCTCCCGAACTCGGCAGCCAGGGGCTCCAGTGCTGGGCAATCAGCATGTGGGAGAAAGGGCAGCCCTGCCGGTACCCCCTGTAAAGCAGAAAAGGGTAAGACCACACACCACGTTAACCCTCACCTTGGCCCTCTACCGTTGGTACAATAGTCTCACCCATTTGATGTTGTTGGAGTCAATGCCTACCCTCTCCAACACTCCCCAAATGTAGGACAAACACCATGACCGCATAGTAACGCCAGATTTAAACTTGCGCACTTTAACTTTTTACATCAAACAAATCTCACCCCATCCATGCTACACAGGATAGACCCTTCCAGGTTTTAGCATTGCCCCTGTTGCCGCCATCCGACAGCATACTTTTTACACCTCGCATGGCACTGCCCATCGGTACATGCCTTTTGGGCACGGTTGGTTGTGAGGGTAGCAATCCCCTGTCCAGCACACTGAAATGCATGTATCTTGGGGTATAGTCGCTGCAAAAAAGGGTCCAAACATGGCTTTCAAGTTTCTCCACTTCTCGTCCTGACCAAGTGCTGCGTAGCAATCACTTGCATGGGCACAGCGAGCCCAGACCTGAGGCGCTGGAAGCATGATGTGACCAAGTGGACGGCTGCAGAGGAAGTGAGACTGAAAAAAATGTAGAACTGGCGACAGTTTGGGGGAGGACCTCGATACCTGGGGTGGACTGCTGTCTGCCTTCCTGGACTCCTCCGGGGCTGGCCAGGCCTCAGGAGGTGGGAATAGTAACTCTTCCACGTTTACCACTGATTGATCCCAATGCTCTTACACACGTTCCACATTGTCTTTTGATTAATTGTGGGATCATGAGACTAGCTATTACATACTGTATAATGCATACTTCCGAATTATGGTGCGGATCATGAACTGTACCTTCCTGAGAAGGTTTTACATGGCATATGTTTATGAATGACTTGTCATTTTTTTCTTCTTGATGTTACCAGTAACATGCAAGGAATGTTTCAAAAACAAAAACACCTTGACTGCGTCCAAGGACTTATCCGCTTTGGTTTCAGATATACCTTTCACCCTTTCTCTACAACGAATCAGGCATCTGATATTCAATCGAGTTCTCCTATGGTGTATTAATTCTGACTGATCTGGGTGTACCAAGTCTGAGATCCCCCCTGAGACGAGTGGCTAGAATTTAGTCCAAAACTGTGCTCTCCATGTTAAGCAACGAGATGGGCCTATAGGAGGCGCACTTGGTTGTTGACTTGCCTTCCTGTATAAGCATTGTTGTGGCTGTGCACTGCTCTATGGGCAATATCCTGCCTTCTCTTGCTTCTTGGAACATCCCAGGCTCGTGGGGCACAAAGTTAGTGGACGTTCCTTTTATATAGCTCAATAAGAATGCCATTAGGGCCAGTTGCCTTTCCTTACTGCAAGTCCCCTATTGCCCCAATTATCCCTATGTCTTGAATATCTACTTCTAACTCTAGTGCCTTTTCTTTGGAGAATCTTGCGATCTTAATGTTGAAGAGAAACTCCAGAATCTCTCTGTGGGTCTTTCCTCCTGAGGAGCTATATAATGCAGCGTTAAATCGTGCAAACTGTGTTGCAGTCTGCCCATCTCCTCTGAGCCGACTCTCGGAATCTATCTGGAGTTCCTGCAACCAAGTCCTCTCTCTTTTTACTCAACCATGCCAAAAGCCATCCCACCTTGTTTCCAACCTCATATTGCCTATGGAGTGCGGCCAAGGCAGTTGCCCTGGCTTTATTTTCCAGTAAGTCTCTGTATTCAACCTGCTTGAGTCTCAGCCTATGTTCCACCTCAGCGACTCAGATTTCCCCCCCCCCCCCCCCCTCCATTTTAGTTCTAGGTTCAAGATGTCGTGTTCTAGCTTATACACCTGCTGACCCTACGCTTACTGGACCCAGATATCAGTAATATAGCATGTCCCCTGTGGGTCGCCTTATAGGCCTCTCAGACAGTGGCTGAAGATTTCGATGAGCCTGCGTTTTTCTCAAAATAGTGCTTAGTTCCTTCTCTTTTTTTTTTTTTTGAACGCTTATACAAAAGTGATTCTTTAAAAATACTTGGGTTTCTTAAAGAAGGACATTTTATTCACCAACAATTTTTAATTTTGTCTTGCACTGAAGCACATGGATGTCTCTCTATTTTATCCTTTCTATATCCCGGAGTAAAATATATTGGGGAAAAACATATCCAATATTGCACCAAGGAAACAACAAGGCTACAAGAAATTCCCTATCTGATAGAGACCTCTTGCCGCAGATTCCTTAACTTAGAATATCCCCAGGCGTCAGACTGCATCCGCAAAAAACTTTGCAGCAGCACCTCCGCGCACTGGGGGACGGCGCCACACGACCCAGTCCTGACGTCGTCCACGTACGTGACGACAGCGAGGTCATATAAGTATCTCCCGGCGCTCTGACATCAGTTTCCTTCTTTTCTGCGTGCAACGCGGATCCAGAGTGAGCGATTCCTCTAACCTGTTTTCAGGCCTTGTCGACGCTTTGCGTCGGAACAGTGTGCGATGCCTTCGGGCTTTAAAACTTGTAATTCCTGTTGGCGACAGATGTCCGCGACGGACCCGCATCTTATTTGTATGTGGTGTCTAGGCGAGCACCATGACTCCACGAACTGCGAGGCGTGCCAACACCTGAAGCCCAAGTCTCGGCGCGAGCGCCGTATGAAGCTTCTCTCTGCGTGGTTGTCCAGGTCGGAGTCGTCTCGCCCCCTGGCTTCTTCAATGGCGGGTCCCTCCCTCTGTCGTACGGCCTCCGGGGCCGCCGTTCGCCGCTTGGTAAGTCGAGGCGCTTGTTGCCAAGGTCTTCGACCTCCCCTTCTTCTTCTGTTGTCAGGTGCTCTGTGTCCCGGAACATTCTGGACGTGCACTCCTAGCAGTCGCCCTACCCGCCCTTTCCGGGTGTGGGGGCAACTCGGGGCCCAAATGGAGGCATATGCTGCAGCTTTGCAGGCCTCCCTTGGGCCCTCTCCAGTCCCTGGAGCATCCTCGGGGCCTCCGCTTCTTGTGGGCTTTCCGACGGACTCGCCGGTGGGTTCGCCCCCAGTGCCAATTGAGCCTCTACCTCCCAGGGACGTCGGAGATGTGGTACCGTTAGGGCGCGCCCAGTTGGGTCCCCCTCTATGGTCCACGTGGAGTCGTTAGAGCGTGGCCTGTCGGGGTCCCCCTCTACAACCCACAGCGCCTCCGCCGTGCAGCATAACCCCGCTGGGCTCCCTGCGGTGCCGCAGGTGGTTGCCGGTGCTCATAGCCCTGCTCTGAGCACACCCCAAGCTCCCGGTCAGGCGGTCTCCTGGCCGGAGCCGGGGTCGGTGCCGTACCGGCGACGTAGGCTCACCTCCTAGACTCCGCCTCCATTGCTTTCTCCAGAGTCGGAGCCTGTTGATATGCCCCGGGCTCCCGGGCAGGCGGTCGCCTGTCCGGAGCTGGGGTCTGCGTTGTACCATCGTCGGAGGCTCACCCCCTCTGCTCCGCCCCCGCTCCTTTCCCCGGAGTCGGAGCCTAGCATGGATACGGTGGAGTCGACACCGGGCCGGTGCTGAAAGCCTGCCTCGCCGGCTCCGGCGTTTGCTACTTTCTCGGAAGGGGAGCTTTCTCGACGCCGGACGCAGCCGAGTCGGCGTATAATAATGCGGGGTTGGCGCCGACGCGCGTCGCTTCGGTGCCGTGTCGGCACAGAATTATGGACTCTTCTCCAGAGGCCTCGGAAGGAGTTCGGCGCCGTCTTCTCGCCCACCATCACCAGACTTACTGTTGCCTGTGCCCCCCTTGGAATTTGTTGAGCTTCCTTCGGAGCTCCTAGATCCGGCAGGTTCTTCGCCTCCCCAGGAGCAACGTCCAGATCCTCATTCTTCAATGGGAATCCCTTATGTGGAACATTGGTCGCACCCTCACTGTCTGGGGAGGGTTAGTTTACAACCCTCCCCCACTGAGGAGTTGTTGTCTCCTACACGGAGGGCTACCGAGGCCGGTTTGCAGATTTTTTTGAGGGTGGTCTCGTTGGCCACCCGCATTTTAAGCATGCAACCCCCTTCTGCCCCCTTGTCTGTCGACCCCTTGCTTGAGGTCCTTCATCGGGGGTCCAGGACTGTGGAGCCTCTACTACTCTTTGAGGCTTCCCGTTATGGTACCCTTTTATGTACCTGGGTCCATTCTGCTTCAGGTGACCCCGTGCTTCGTTTTGAACCGCCACCGTCCAGCTCCACATGATCCTGTTTGTCTTTTTGTACACCCTGATGTCCAAGGGTTTGTGTTGCAGACTGCTTTCCCCTCCCTGCCTCCTCTAATGCTTCCTCCCTCTCGGGAGACCAGGTGGCTAGAGTCATGGGACAGGGACGTCTTTGCCTCCACTAGTGCGACCCTACGATCCTTGAATACAATGTGTTTTAGCGCGGGTTACTTCTGCCCTGTGGGACTCTGCAGAGTCTTAGCTTTCGGCCACCTCTGAAGGTGCTCGGGTTGATCTCCTTCCCCTCCTCCGGGATGGCTGCGACCTTGCCGAATTCATAATCCGCTTAGCCTTAGATACTGCGTATTCTTTGGGGCGTACTATGGCATGCTCTGTTGCCTTGAGGCGTCACGCTTGATTGTGCGATAGTATCTTCCCCGAAAATATCCAGGAGCGACTGGTTGACTTGACTTTTAATGGGGTTTCGCTGTTTGATGCTCACGCCGAGTTGGCGGTTCACCCGGCTCCTTGCGGGCTTTCGTCCTCCCACTTAGGTCTTCTTAGGCCTTTCTTCCGTGGTGGTACTTTTTCATTTCGCATCCTTTAGCTGCGCTCTGTAATTTACATGGGCTGTGAGCCTTGCGTCTTCTTTTCCTGTGGTCAAGGGTGATTACCCTTTTATTGGCATCCCTTGGATGCATTTTGCTTTGAGCTGCCTGTTGGCCTACTGTGGCCGTGTTCCCCAGATTGCTGTGTCTGGTCCTCTGACTATGGTATTGAGCCAGTGGCTCAGCTCAGCAATGTCATACGGCTCGGAACTCATGTTCACGGGTTCAGTTCGTTACTGCGCTTTTTTAGCTTGGCGTATTGCCCTAAAAGGTGTTCCCTGTTTGGGGTATGCATACTCCATGTGGGGTACTTGTATGCCATTATATAGCTTTGCTTATCTCACCTGGGCCTGGAGATCCTGTGGGCTCCATGCGTCGCTTGGGGGCCTGTTGTACGGTGTTCTATGTTTTTCCCTGGTGCCATCTTCTTACGCCATGGTCATCCTGCCTGTTGCCAGTTCCACCTCCTTGGGAGGTTTCTTGATCTCTTCTTCAAACACGGCTCCTGTCTGCCCTTACTGTACTAGGTATGCTCCGGTATGGACATGTTCATGCTCCTGGCTTGTTCTGTCTCTACATATGTTTTTATACATTTATGTGTACGTGCTGGTTGCTTTGGTATTCCTCTTCCTACGTCGCCACCTCTTTTCGGGGCTGCGATGTGTGGAGGAGCTTTTCTGAGTTGTTGCAAGTTGCCCATAGGTTCCTCCTTGCTTCCGCTTACTGGGGTGATTTCCCAGTTTGACAAATGCTCCATTTTTGTTGTTCGACACTGTATGTGTCTCTTCTGGAGTGTTTGGTCTCGGATTCTGAGGCTCTTTCCAATTGTTAACGCTACGCCTGTGGAACAGCTCTTCTGATGAGTCATCCTTCACTACTGCCTGCAAGTCTATATTGTGAGTCGTTTCTCCCTTTGGCTTCATACTGCCCGGTCGGGCACTCTTAAGCTTCTTGTGTAAGCCACTTTAAGGTCTCTGTGGCCGTTTGACTGCCGCATGTTTCTACTTGCTTCAGCGGGTTTAAAATTGATGCTATTTGCCCATATTTCCCCTTTTTTCGTATTGGGTGCGCACTTTGTGTGTTTCTTTAACCGCCGGCTATTCCAAACGCATTGCTCATGTTCTAGCTCTTGCCTTTGGGCTCTTGGCACCGGCTCCTTCAGCCTTCCTTCTATGGGCTAGTCTGTAAGGCTCTGGTTGCATCTCATCAGGTTCTTTTGAGCTTGGGTAGGTGTACTCATCGTGCGCAATTTAAGCGGCGAGTGGTCCTTTCCCTTCCTTTCCCTTCCTTTCCCTTTTAATACTGGTATGACATGGCATTTTTAAGATATCTACCATCCCGTTATTTCTGCTCTTCCGAGCTGCTTGGGTTGCTGTCTGGCTGTTCCGCCACAGCCTCCCCCCTTTATCCGTCACTCTGTTGCCGGATCGGATGCTTGGTGCTGTCTGTTAATCTGTCGCAGACCCACCTCCCGTTTGGGGTTTGGCTCTGGTATCTATTCTAATTTAAGGAATCTGCGGCTAGATGGCTCTATCAGATGTACGAGTTACTTACCTTCGATAACAATGTATTTGGTAGAGACGTTGTATAGCCGCAGATACCTTAACGCCCACCCAGCCTCCCCGTTCTGCGAGGACCTTGTCAGGTGGGGTTCTACGCTGGCCCCCCTGTTACAGTTGGCATAGATTTTTTCTCTCATGGGTGCTCACATTGTTGCGTCCCTTTGAGATTTGCCATGATATCACTGACTCCCGCTCATGGGTTTCTGTCACATTGATACCGTTGCCTCCCTCACAAGGGTTTCTTATCTGTAAAATGAGGCCTTTTCAATTGTCCTTCACCAGGAGATTCCTCTTCATTTTCTTCTTCTCCTGCTGTCTTTCCGCCTTCTCTGTTGGCTCAAGGTTCTGGGCTCCTCTACGGCACCCTTCTTTGGAGCTCTGTTTGCCTCTGTTTCAGACCTCCGTTACTATAGGGGTAGTGCCAGCCTTTTCATTCCTGCGGTGGACTGTTGTTCTCTCTGTTCTTGCTGGATGGCACAGTTCTACATTTGTCTGTTGAGATGTTCTTCCCTTCTTACACTAGGGAAGGGTCTTCACTTAGGTTGCGAGGTTCTTTCTCGCAGCTTTTTCACCTATATGTAGGTAGTGTCTAATTCTGTCTTTTACGATGGTGTCTTGCACCATCCTCCTTATTTATTCACAGATTTTCATCCATCGCACACTGTTCCCATACTTTCACAGTTTTTTTTATTGGTGGCTCCGCGGTGTGTCGCGGAAAAGTCTCCGAAGAAAACGGACGTCAGCGCGCCGGGAGAGACTTATATGACCTCGCTGACGTCTTGTACGTGGACGACGTCAGGGCGCGCAGAGGTGCTGCTGCTAAGTTTTTTCCAGATCCTGGGGATATTCTAAGTTAAGGAATCTGCGGCTAGACAACGTCTCTACCATATACATGGTTACCGAAGGTAAGTAACTCGTACTTTTGTAATAGACTGGTTTATTCAGCACACCCCACTAAAGCTGGTAATCATTTTCTGTATTACCTTGTGTTCACACTATGTGACCCATGGAACACCTCCTGATATTAAATACAGCTCTGCAGAACATTATAGTGCAATTCATCTTTGTTGTGTACAATTTCAGTACTTCTCAGCAGAGCGCGCCTATACTCCTAATGAGACATTACAAATATTTCTCAGCATGGCCGCTATAATTCTAGTGAGACGGTACCAGCAGTACTCAGCAGGACTGCTCTGCTTTTAACAATGCAGCAACAACCTTTCCAGCATCAAAGCTATTCTTCCAAGATTACAGTACAGTACCCATACTTATAAGCCGAGCTGCTATTAATGAAACACTAAAAGCACTTCTAAGCATGAATGCGATAATTCTGAGATGGTACTTCTCAGCAGTGCTTCTATACTAATGAGGCAGTAACAACACTTTCCAGCATTACTGCTTTGCTTCAGAAGTGGCAGCACAGCACCAGTGCTTCTCAGCAGAACTGCTATAGTTATAATGAAACATTAAATGCTCTTGTCAGCATGACTGCTATAGTTCTGATGAGACTGTCAGCACATCCCTTCAGTACTGATACACTTGTAATATGATGGCACTAGCATTTTTTAGCAGAACTGTTATGTTTCTGATGAGGTGGTATCTGCATTTCTCAGCAAGACTGAGATACTTCTGATGAGATTGTAAGTCATCATCCTAAACTGGAGTGATATACATGTAATGAGGCGGTACCCGCACCATTGCTTCTGATTAGGGCTGCTGCTATTCAGGTACTTCACAGGATTGATATACTTTTAAGTGGGAAGGAGTTACAAGAAATGTACTCCACTACTCGTTCTTCTCCCTCTCTCCACCCTACGCTGCCTATCTCTTCTTTACCACGATATCCATGATACTTCCATTTTTAATTCCTCTGTTCCAGGAAGGATCAGTCGCATAGCCACTGGCTGAGAGATTCCTCGTTGTTTAGGCTTCACACATCCCAGTTCCTCATCCCACCCCACCTTTACCCAATCTTATTCCCTGCTGCCGTACCCTCTGACAGGCCGGTACCTCTTGAGCAGACTTGCATGATATTGTTAGACTGCTCAGAAGGTTCGGGTGCCTGATGTATAGATTCATGTGTATCGTCGGGTCACTGGTTTCAATTTCATAGTATGATGATTGTGTCAGTTAATGTGCCTGCTGCAGAGGTTTTCATGCAATTGTAGATTAAACGTTTTAATCTTTGCTTTGCCTATGCTTTTGTCCACTTGAAATAAATAAAATGAGCATGGTTGTATCTATTGATTAAATGATGTAGCAGCTACAAGACTGGCAGCATGCACCAGATAAAGGCAAGTTATTATTGGCATATATGGTTTGCAGTATTAGATCTTGTCACATTGTACCTCTTTTGTGTCGTCTAATGCAGGTGACTAACTTTAAGCCTCCATCAGCCTTATTATGTACCCAGTACGGCACATTACAAGCACTAAAGAAGACTATTCGCCATTAATGGTCTTTGTCCAATCCTTTTCTTCCTTCTCCTAACCTCAAAATCTCGATAAATTGCTAGTAACTGTCATCTCACTATCCATCTCCTTCCTCTCTGGCTGTCTGCTCACCATGATAACTTCGACTTAAATCTCCTTTCCACTACTGGCAGCTCCATTCAACTCCATATTGAGTACGATAACCACCATGATTCTTAAAATGTTCATCTCTTTAAGCTCATGGCTTAACTCTATAAATATGGTTTCACTGATAGTGCAGAGGGTATCCAGGCACTGAGAGCCATGCTTGTCGGGTGGAATTAGTTGAACAGCCAAGTCTTTTGTCCCTTCCTGAACTCCTGAAGAGAATCTGATGTTCAGAGTTGGAGGGGGAGGCTGTTCCAGGACTTTGCAGTGAAGTAGGGAGGTGGAGCGCAGGTGTCTGGGGGGTTTGTGGAAACTCGGGTGCTGGTTGATGTATGCTGGTCCTTGATTGTGCAGGACCTTATAAATGTGGTCAGAATCTTGGATTTCCATCTCTAGTGGACGGGGAGCCAGTGGAGCTTCTTGAGGTGTGGGTCTGTTTGGGGAGGTCGAGGATGAGTATGGCCACTTTGTTCTGTATTGTCTAAAGTTCTTCAGGAGGTGGGTGGTGATTCCTCTGTAGAGTGCGTTGCCATTATCCAAGCGGCTGGTGGTGAGGGCTTGCGTGACGGTACGTCTGGTGCTGACTGGGAAGATCTTTCGGAGAATGTGAAGAGTGAAGAAGCAGGCGATGGATATTTAGTTGATCTGATTTTTCATGGTGAGTTTGCTGTCCAGGATAATGCTGAGGTTCCGAGCATGGTGAGTGGACGAGGGTCCCAGTTCAGCAGGCCACCAGGAGTTGTTTCACAGGAAGGTATTGTTTCAAAAGATCAGTACTTCTGTTTTGCATTCAAACACATTGGTCATGAAGAGATGAAAGTTGGACCTTGCGTTGGATGGGTATTTGGCTAGGGAGAGGCTGAGTTGGGTGTCGTTTGCGTGGGTGTGATGATCAGTCCATGGGTTAGGATGTTCACCGGGTTGGGGGGGGGCGGGGGGTCCATGCAGGCGTTGAACAGAATAGGTCTGTGGGATGAACCTTGAGTGACACAGAAGATGATTTTCTTGAGTTCTGGGGTGAAAAGTGATAGGCAAATTCTCTGGGTTCTTCCAGTGAGGAAGGGTGCGGTCCTTTTGAGGGCATCCTCATGAATTCCAATATGATGAAGCCTCTTGATCAGAGTGTGGTGGGACATGGTGTTGAAGGCTGCTGAGAGGCCAAGTAGTATCAGGGCAGCCGTTTCTCCCCGGTTTTGGAGGGTTCTGCATACGTTGTTGGCTGCAATCAGGGCAGTTTGGGTGCCGTTGTTCATGTGAAATCCCGATTAGGATGACTCCAGGCGATCGTTGCTCTCAAGGTATTCGGTGAGTTGGCAGTTGATGGCCTTTTTGAGGACTTTGGCAGAGAAGGGGAGCAGAGAGATGGGCCAGTAGTTCTTGAGCTTGTTGGGGTTGGCAGATTGTTTTGTGAGGACGGGGTTGGACTTCACCATGTTTCCATTCCCTTGGGAAGGTGGCTGAGGTGATGGATGTGTTGAATCTGGAGGTGAGCTCATTGCTGAATATCCTGTTCCGAGGTTGAATATGTGGTGGGGCAGGGGTCCATGGAATCTTCTGAGTGGACAGAGTGCATGATGGCTATGGTGCTCTGTGTGGTGAGCTGGTTCCAAGTGGTGATCCGGTGGTCGCTGTTTGCATCTGTGGCTGAGGATGTTGGAGGCGGCAGGTTGGGGTTCAAAGTGTTTGTAGATGGTGCAGATCTCATCATGGAAGAAGTCCACTAGGGTGTTGCAGAGTTCCTGGAAAGAGGTGATGATGCTTAAGAGATCTTTGCTGTGGTTGAAGCTGACTTCGACACTGTTGGCTAGGGCGTTCTTTTTCGTCTCTTTCAGGAGTGAGTGGCAGTGTTTGAGTGATGTCATGAAGGTGGTGCAGTCTTAGTGCTCCTTGCTGGTGTGCCATTTTCTTTCTAGTTGCCTGCATTTGCGTTTTGTGGCTCTCAGTTCCAGGGTGTACCAACTCGCATTTTTGGTGGACCGCTTGAGCTTGGAGATTTTGATGGGGGCTACTCACTTGACTCGGTCGGTGATCCGGGCTGTGAAGTTCCAGACAGCCTGTTCAAGGTTGGTAGTGGAGTCTGGGCCGGAGGTGTTGAGGGTGTTCGTCCATTGGCTTTTGAATACTTTGTTTCAGCTGCGGTGTGGGGTGCTGGTCAGCTTGGTGGAGGTGCTGGGGGCTCTTGTGACGGTGAAGTGGACTATTGAGTGGTCGGTCCAGGTAAGCTTGATGACATTGCTGTACTTGGCTTTGCCACTGGCTGTGTAAATGGGGTTGAGCTTGTGTCCAGCAGTGTGTGTGGGGTCGGCGACCAGTGAGGCAGATGTTGTTCATGCTTTCAAGGAGGGTGGCCGTGTTGGCTTTGCTAAAGTCGTTGAGGTGAAATCGAGGTCTCCGAGGAAGATTTAGTGTTTGGTCATGATGGCTAGTCTTGCAATGAATTTGGGATGGCATTGTAGAATGCAGGGGCGTGGTCCTGGAGGTCTGTAGGTGAGGGTGCCTGTGATAGTGGTTTAGCTATCAGTTGGAAGTTGGTGTTCCATGATGGGGGATGGTGTTGTCTGTGGCGGCTGTACAGTGGATGGTTTCTTTGTGATTGATGGCAATTCCATCTCCGTGTTTGTTGATGTCCCGGTGTCCTATCGTGTAGCTGTTGGGCGTGGGCGTGGCGATGTCTGACTCGGATGCCGGGTTGAGCCATGTCTCCGTGAGGAAGAATATGTTGGAGGTGAAGGAGGTTATGGTGTCCCCGATCTCTGCGTCGTGTTTTCAGAGTGACCGGGCTACAGTGAGAATAACACACCGGAAGATAAAGTGCAGTAATAGGCTAACCGTGCAGCGGGAGCACAAGCTAGGCATAGGCTGTGGGGGATGCTGGCATGGGTACTTGTTCATACCATCACAAGTCAATGCATCTAGGAAGTGAGCTGGTAATTTCAACTCACCATTTAATGTAGAGGTAAACCTATTCTTTGTACCCTTATGTAAACAACTGAGAAATGTACATACTACCTATTTTTTAGTCTCACCTACTAGACCGCAGATGCGCTGTCTGTTGGGAGACTTATTGTTAACCTACAGTGGGCTTATAGCCTGCCCGTTGCTTACCATTGGTTCATTTTATTGTCACTCATTTACTTGCTTCTTCTTCATTAGGGTTTGTGGACTTTCCTTCCTCTTTGTGTGATTGGCGTTCCCTGGAGCAGGGGTGCTTTACTGTGTCGTTAACACTGCTGGCTTTTTCAGATTCTACTTTTTAGGTCGAAGCCTACCAGAGCTAACGACTTATTGTGGGCATTGGCTTTGTGGTTTGTAACTCACATTTGCTTGCTTTCTGTATGCTCGCTATTTGCTTTTGTCTGTCCAGCTTAAGTTCATCCTGCCCATGTCCTATACACACAGTATCGTTTGTGTGCGGTAAAACTGTATGTTTGGGTAAAAGTGATGGTCATTTCTATTGTAAATATGTTTTCTGTAATGGCAGTGCGCTACCAAATCAAGCATACTCCACACTATGACTCCATTCTACACCACTCCACTCGACTCTCGCCCCTCCACTCCCACTTCAAATAGGACATGCCCCTCCACTGCACACTTCTTCACTCTACACACCTCCACTATAAGACACTGACACGCCACTTCACTCTACGCTACTCCACAACACTTACCCTACTTCTCTCCAATCCACGCCACACCACTCCAGTCTACCTTGCTCCACTCCAGTCTACCACACTACACTCCAATGTACTACAGTCCACTCCAATCTACTCTCGTCAGGGAGGAATACAGTGGTGTCATTAACAGATTAAATCAGATCATTAACATCCTTTTTGGGTCTTACCTTCTACACAGCGCATGTGTTATTTGTTGCGCGACATATTGTAAACATACAGTGGGCTTATAGCCTGTCCATTGCTTATAACTGGTTGGCTTTACTGTCACTCATTTTATTGCTCCTTATTAGCGTATGTGGCCTTTCCTTTCTTTGCTTTTGATTGTCCCTCCCCCGAAGCGTGGATGCAGTACTTTGTCCTTAGACTGATTGTTTTTTCAGGAGCTACTTTTTTCTTTTTGTTTAAGCGCTCCATGATGGTGCATGTATTTTCCAGCTGTCTTTTTCGTGTACTTCTCCCCCAGCCACACTTGTCTGCTCGTCTCCTTCTCCTGTGCTTTGCTCCCTCGTATGCTTCTCCTCCAACGCTTTTTTGCCTGTATGCTTATCCTCCATCTTTCACTCTGTCTCTAATCTGTTTACTTCACCTCTCTCCATTTGCTTCCCTCCTCACGCTGCCCTTTGTGTTGCTTCCATTTGCTCCCCACCTGCCTTAGGCAATTGGTAGGCAGTACAATATGATGGGATGGCAGCATCAAACTTTCTTTGTTCTAATCTCTAACCATGCTTCATCGCATCAGGGACACTGTACAGCATGGCTAAAAACCTTAGACAAAGTCAATATGTCCCATAGGCTAGACCTGTTGACTTTAAGTGCATATTATGATCATTGTAAAGTATTCTAATGTTATTCGGGTGATGTCTGCTCTGTAGAAAATACGAGATTTTTTTTTATTTTTACTGTTCAAATAAAGAGGCTGGAACCATATTAGCCTATACAGTGTAGCATCAGGCTGGCACATGCATCCATCGATATCTAGTCATAATGAATGTGTATGATCTTGACATAAGAACAAGAACATTACTAGGGATGCAGCAGCGTCCCCAGTCATAACGCAGGCTGAAAGTGGATACCTTGATTGATTGGCCTTGCAGGTCTTATTTGCTATCAATATTTATTGTACTTCGAAAATATAATTCAGACCATAAGGCCAGAAGTGAGCTATAGTTAACAGTTAAATACCTCCTGGTTGCAGCAGTGTGGCAGAACTAGCAGTTGAAGTGGGATCCGGACCCAAATTATACTCCTGATAGAATGACCAGTCAGAGACCATGGTGGTACTGGATTCCTGCTGTATTTGGTGTAACGTACAAGTTATGATGGCATGAAAGGTGATGAAAGGAGTAAGTCCAGAAAGAGGGACTGAAATGAGTTGTACCTGGAGGTTGCTATTTTCACCATAATCCTAATCTACTTTTGAGAAAAAGAATCAAGTAGACTGATGCTAATGTCATCCGTGTCACCTGATGTCATAAAAAATTACATGACTGTTAACTGGGCTACTTTGAGGGTGTAAGACTGGTTACCAGGCACACGTTTATAACCACAAGCTCCACCTTAAGCTATGCTAGGGAACTAGGGGCATGAAATTGGCTGCTGACTGCTCCTCAAATCCAGGCATGCATGAACATTGACGGTCTCTGTCTAAATACACCTAATTATCTGCATGTGCATTCTACATGTGCCATGTGACCAGCTGCACGAGATTGATTTCACTAAACTTTTTGGTTGTTCTGGACAAAGTTACGCATTCTAAAGGTTGCTGTACCACCCTTTATTCCGGTTTTGGGGCAATCCGTGTTTAACTGTGTTTCAGGGGCCACTAATAGTATTGAACTCATTTGGATAACCATGTTGCTCCCTTTGACCACTTTAGTCTCCAAGGATAGCTAAGTCAAGGCTTACTCTTGCAGGCCATTAATAGTAATGGGGTGACCCAGTATCCCTCAGAACCTGGGAACTTTAGTGGTATGCAACATTAATTGGTTCTGTGGGTAAATGTATTTCTTTCACAAAAGACATTAATTAATGCAAAATATTTTCTGTAGGTCTGATGACTCGATTTAATTTCAATCTTTAGTCGATCAGGTTAAAATGATCATAAAAGCACAGATAAATACATAATCATACAATTTTTAAGAACAGCAAATAATTCATCGTAGATTCTAGAATAAAGACCCCATTACAATAAAATCATTTCATATACTAAAAACTATACAGTGATTTAACACCTGACAAGCTCAAGACTCTTAGTGCCTCCCCTTCCTCTTTCTCATGCAGGCCCATAAGAATGTAGCTATCGAATAACAAACCAGGGGTTCAGGTAGCGATTTTAAGAAATATAGTGCCACCCGGCATTGGTTAAAATTCCCTTGCTTTAAAATTGGTTTAAGGTAGTCATTCCTTTCTTTCTCATAGAGCCTGCAAAATAAAACTAAGTGCAATTCAGTTTGTGGTGAGAGGTTATCACATGGATACACACTTAAATCCGAGTGGTTCTATGTTTTTTTCAGGATCATTAAAGGGATCATGGTCATGCGGAACCTCAATAATATAAATCTATGTTGCGGCCTGGTGACATTTACTAAATAGGAGTTACCCCCCTTCTATTAGTGGAGGGTTTTGGCGGTATATACAGATCGCGGATTTCTCTCTATGATATTCCTTTCGCTTATACTCCGACATCAGTGAGAACATGTTGGTGACCTTTCGTTTGGAAACCTTTCTACAAGCCAGTGGGTCCTTAAACAGTTCAGGGAGGCCAATCTCCTTTAGTGCTGACTCCACATAGCTGAGCCACCTAGACCTCTTCCAATTGTCCATGCTTAAGCAACTCTTTATTACTGTTTGTGCAAGAGTCACTGTGTCTCTCCGCCAGATTGAGTGCCATAGAAGGATTGGGGCTAGATGTATTGAGTCTGAGATGTAGGGCAAACCCAATTCCAAGTGTAAAATATAATTTGATGAGGAGAGAGGGAGGCCCACTATAGATTTGAAAAAGTTATTCTCGTGGTTTGCAGTGACGTTGACGCTACCACACCCCACACACCAGCCCTGAAAATTGCTGCTACCTTTACTTTAGCCTGGTAGATGTTTTTTATTGGTAGTAATGGTCTTGCGCCCAGTTTTTGGGAGAAAGATTTAACAGCCGCGGAGCTCTCTCCATTACCAGCTTGCTTCCTTCCTTCCACCAACTTTGACCATGATAGGTCTTTACAAAGAGAACCCCCAAATAGGGAAAGGAGTCCACCACCTCTGTTCTTTCAGTGTCTGCATGCAGATATGGTGTTTTGTCTCTTTTTTTGGCCCTAGCTATTATTACAAAGGACTTAGTTTGATTTACCTTCAATTGTAATGAATCCATGAAGGATACATACGCAGTTATCAGACGTTGTAGGCCAAGCCCTGTTCTGGCCATTAATACTGGGTCATCCGCGTAAGCTAGTATTGGTAACGGTTGGGAATCAAAGACTGGGACGTCCCGAGTAACCACAGTAAGTGCTTCCTCGACTCCAGTTGTATATATGGAGATGAGGAATGGGACAAGGATGCAGCCCTGCCATACTCCCCAGGCAATTTTAAATGGGCACGAACAGTCTCCATTCTTAGTATAGCGGACTGATGCCGCAGCGTTTATTATTGTTTTTAAACCTATTTTATTGATTTTTCACATCAAACAATAAACCAAAAGACAGTAGTTGGTGGGTTTACATGTCATCACGGAGCATCCCATCAGAAACAATAATGCAAGCATACATCAAAGTAGTGCCCCAAGATTATAACTGCTCAGCGGTTGACATATAACAAGTGTAAGTAGTCCGATCTCCACACTTCCCTGCGTACGTTGTTCAATGTACTCCCCGCTCAATCGACCTTTTAATGTTATATACCTGTATAAGATAACAGTCCATGGTATCCGTGTCTCTTCCATCATAAAACACTAAACTAGCCCCTATACCCACCCCCCACAGACTCTGTATCACTGCACACAATGTGTCGCTTCCTTCAGGCACGGGAGGCCAGGTAACAACCTGGTTCCGTTTTTGTCACCCAGAACTGCTGTCAGGGCAGACTGCAATATTCAGACTTGCAACGTTGAGGCCACACCCCAACCAAACAACTCAGTCTGGAACAGCGGTGATTCACAGCTGGGTGGGCGGGCACAAGCACAGATTCGCTGCAGTGCACACAGCACGTCCAACGTCTGCAAGAGGAGGTGGAAGCCAGGATTTAGTTTAAATTCCTCTGTCTACTTTTCAAAGGTAGATTTGGATTTTTTCTAAGCCTTGAAAGCCATACATTGGTTACCCTTTGCCAGAAGATCCACATTCAAGCTGCTTTGTATCCCCCACAAAGCGATACATGGAACAGGACCACTCTTCCTCAGGAATAACCAAATGCACAAAATACATTCAGCAAAGGAACCTCCGTTCTAGATTGGCACCTCACCTCAAAATCCCACCATACAAGAAACCAGCATTGGCTCAGCCAGTAGGTCTCGCCTCTGGGACCTTTATAAGTGTTTAGCCATGCAAAGTTGATGTTGTTGCACCAAGGATATTGTTTTGCATAACTAAATACTTATAAGGTCCCAAAGGTGAGACCTATTGACTATGCCAATGCTTGTTTATGGATTTGGACGATAACACTCGTTGACTGTGAGGGGGGGGAGGACCTACCAGAGCTATACTATTCTGGACCTTCGTTAAGACCCGTACCCATAAATCTGGGTTATCCTGAAAGAAGTCAATAGGGACACCATCTGGTCCTGTGGCCTTCCCCCATACTACATGATTCCAGCCCTATTTTAACTTCGATAAGTGAAAAAGAGAGAGGAGCGTGGGACTTTGGCTCTAGAGACACAGAGGGTATTGGGGGCTGAGGATTAGGGGCAAAAATGTTCTGAAAATGGGAAGCCCATGCCTCCTCATCTACATTTGTATCTGTTGTGGGATCGCTAGAATTTTTAAGATATGGTGCGTTTACCAGCTTCGAGAAGTCACAGCTGTTTTCCATTCTGGCTGCCTTGTCAAGGTCCGCCCATAGTTCCTCCTTGATGGCTTTTTCTCTATTTATTCGTGCCAGTTTATGAGGCCCACAATATTTTTAGTTGGTCCAGGATTCTGGGTCTGATTTCCAAGGCATGCATCAATGCCTTCCTCACTTTTGTGCACAGTGAATCAAACCAGCCCCTACCTTTTGCTTTGTTTGGCACTTTTGTGCGTGTGAGGGCCGATTTTACCCTCTCTAGGATGTCACAAAAGGCAAACACCACTTCCCCCGCATCAGCTTTTGGTTCTAGACATTATAATATACTATCTTGTGTATTTGATATAATTTCAGGGATCATCTTTATCTTATCGATATGGACCCATTTCAGTTGGACACCGTTTTTCCTTGCCACAATTGGGGTTTCAACATGCTGGTGGTTGTGTGGGTCCCATATAAGTACCTTTAGCTCTATGGATAAAATGGCGTGGTCACTAAAAATCTAAAAAGTTTCCTACCATGGTAGCCCTTGTGCTGAGGGGGTTTGTTAGTAATATAGTCATTCGTTGACTCCGCCCCATTTCGGAGGAAAGTTCCCACTGGGTTGCCTGTTGGGGAGTCTGCATCGCTAATTACTTCCATGTTTAGGGAGGCTAATGACCTATTTAGGCAATTACCATACTCATCGTGGGTGAAGTGATGTATTGGATTTCCCCCATGTCCTCTAGACCACAGACTGGGAGTGCGTTGTGATTGCTAAGGTTGTATATTAAAATCACCCAACCAAATAACATTGACCTTCTCGTTCTTAATGTTGCGTACAATGTTATCTATTGCCTTGTCAACCTCTCCCACAATTGTATGCATGTTTGGGCCAAATCTATTGTTATAGAAATTCATTAGTGACCATATACCTTCCTGTTGTACCTCCATCGTAAGGATATGGAAGTTTAAATTTGAAAGATCACACTTTTACTTTTACTGATAGGTCATTGCGTATTAAAGTCAGGATGCCCCCCTTAGCCCTCCCCAAGACCGGTTTAGCTTTGGTATGAAAGGAGAGGTATCCGTTTACGAACACTGGCCCTATAGCCCATACACTGACCCTATATGACTCATATGCTTTGATATGGACCATAAATTATATGATACCGGCAACTAAAATCAATGGTATATTAAATTATCATATATCATAGAGTGCTGCACAGAATAATAAATCACAATAATATATATCACAGGACTGTTAAGGGACATACACAATGAAAAACCAAGGACTGGAGACATATACATAAAGTGAAAATACAATCAAATCATGGACTTAAAACATACACAAATTACAGTGATACATAAATTATTCGTTTTTGGGGTATCCCGTAAGCGTACTATCACTATTTACACATGGGACAAGCTTGCAGGTTTGAGGGACTACCAAAGAATATCATTGACGTTTCGACCCTTTAATGTGTGCGAATCCTAATCATCACGTGTCAGGTCCCGCGTAGGCCTCTCAGGATCGGTTCGTTGCTCAATGGGGGCCCCCTTATTGACAACCCTAATTCCGAATAGCCGTAAAGGCACGGAAGCTTAAGGGGGTCAATCGAGGGGAAGGAAAGGATGGGAACAGCGGGGAGGGAGATCTGTAAAGGAAGCACAGGTTTGGTTAGCCGGATCGCCTGTAGCTGAAATGTCTTTACACCCACTTGACTCACATAAACAATCCTGTCTACCTGTAAAGAAAAAATAACCAGTTCTAGCTGTGACAGCAGAAGGGCGATTAAATATCGTCAAGGCCGCTTCAACGCCAGCTAGCTGCAGTGTGCACAGGGACGTCGCTATTCTGTATAGGTACTCACAGGGCACGACTGTAGATACACAAACAACACATAAGAACCCCCCCCCCCTTGTTTTATAACAGCAGCAGAATATACCTTTTTGCCAATATAGGGTATCACCATATACCCACCAAAGAGGGTGTGCAGGTAGGCCTCACTGAGGAAGGAAGGTCTTACGCTGTAGCCTAGCTGCCCCTCTACAAACCCCCAGCTAGAAGACAACACAACACACACACAGTTCATCAATACATGTTCAGCGGTGACTTCAGGAAAGGCAAAACATTGTTGTATAAAGAATTTCACAGCGTGGTATTTAGGGTCATACCACCTGGTAAAGGTCAAGCGTTAATGTCGAGCACTCCACGCACTCACTCCGGTTCTCTTAAATGCCTGTCACAAAGTCTCACAAGCTTATTCGTTTTTTGGGCAGTCTGATATCACGAAGCACGGATACACAAACGGAAGCACAAACGTGTGCCCTAAAGGACTCTTGGCGGTGTCACTGACACCCTTACCGCACCCGGGGAACTCCACAATGAGATCTGCAACACGGTCAGGTCAGGCTCCAGGATAATCTGCGAGCAGTTCTCCGCGGTTCCTGGCTAAATGGATTCCCGTCTTTTGCGCCGCGTCACTTCCTGTGCGCGCGCGTCGGGCCTAGAGGCTGCTGGGAAGCGTAGTTCCTTGGCAGCTTTGGTAGTCTCCCATAAGCCCCGCATTGCGCGGACATGGTTTGCGGCCCGATTCCAACGGCCCGCTTCTTCCCTGAGGGACGGCGAGAGGGCAGAGGTCAGGTGAGTTTTCATGACATCACGTCTGGTTTTCATCAGGACTGGGCAAGAATAACAGCCTGTAGTGACAACAAGTAGTAGCCTCAATATTTCTTATCAGATTCGCACCTTCAGTGAGGTGTCGAAAAATCCTTTCAAGAGGCTGGGAAAATAATTCTACCAGGGAGTATATAGTGAGCTCCTAGAGTAGCTCTTTGATGATCCGTAATTTCCAGAGATCCAGTTAGTATTCTCTATAAGGGAGAGAATGAATCTGCCCTCCTCCAACGCTGGAGCTGTCAATGGCTTTCTGATGAGAAATATTGAGGCTACTACTTGTCACTACAGGCTGTTATTTTCGCTCAGTCCTGATGAAGACCCGTCGTGATGATTAGGATTCGCACACATTAAAGGGTCGAAACATTGACGATATTCTTTGGTATTCCCTCAAACCTGCCAAGCTTGTCCCACGTGTAATTAGTGATATGACACTGACTTGGACAAGCATCTGTTCCTACAGGACACCCCGGAAACGAATAATTTATGTATAACTGTAATTTGTGTATGTTTTAAATCCATGATTTGATTGTATTTTTAGTTTATGTATATGCCTCCAGTCCTTGGTTTTTCATCGTGTATGTCCCTTAACAGTCCTGTGCTATTATATAAGTTATTGTGATTTATTATCCTGTCGAGCACTCTGACATATGGTCATTCAATATACAATAAGATTCTTAATATTGGTTTTCCGTGTCATATAATTTATAGCCCATATCAAAGCAGGATTGAGTCATCGGACCTACAGAAAATATTTGTGCATTAATTAATTACTCTTGCAGGCAGCATGGGTTAAAAGGCATATATAGTAGTCGGTTTGTCCTGTCAATACTACAAGTCTATGGCTTTATTAATGTGTAGGTATAATGGGGGACTTAAATTGCATTAAGATATAAACGAATCACTGTAGGAAATGCCACCTTCCTGGGCCTAATTACATTCTAACAGATATGTAGCATTTACAGTCTAGATTTCTAAATAACATTGAACCGTGCAGCCAGTTTTATCCGCAAGGCGTTGTTCAGATGTCCTCAAACAACTTTGGGACTTAACGTGTTCACCACAGGGTTTGAAAACGGATACGCGGTCATTGGGGCAGAGCTGGCGGACTGAAGGATGCATAGCATCCAGTTAGTTATGGTCAGTCTATCCTCTTCACTAGCGGCTGCCGCTTAAAGGTGCAAAGAGGTTGGACAATGTAGCGAGTTTGAGACCCTGCTGATGAATTTGCAGCCAAACTGCCATAAATAACAAATGTATGTCCCTGTGTAGGGCTGTGGAAATGAGCCTTTTTAGGGGCCCACTGTTGCAGGGGTTCACCCTTATCTGTCCACTGTTTTTTTAAACCAACAAAGTAGAGATTGGCTCGGAAGCTGGAATATCAAATAACAAGTTTATTAATCTATCATGAGTGGGACTAAATCAATACAGCACTCGCAGGCACTGTAGGAGGTAGTCCAAGGGATACAGAAACCAAGGGTCTTGTATACCCTGTTTACAGCTGAGTAAGCATGGAGACTCAAATGGGAGGTACAGGCATACACAGGAATAGCTATTCTAACATGGACAGATAGAAATCACTTAGTCAGCAGAGTGGGAGGGGAGACAGAACTGCTTACAGCAGTTGGAACAGCCTGACAGTTACATTCCAAAACAAGTGCATTCTAGCAGCTACAGGCCTTTCTGAGCTTATACATAGCTCTGGCTCAGTACTGAAAGAGTTAACTAGAGTTGATAACTCAAGCAGAATGGAAAGGCAAGCAACAGTATAGACAGAAGAATCACATGGCTAGCACATGACTAACAAAATAGACGCCACAACCAAAATGGCTTCAGCTTAAGCGAACAGCAATTTCTGCGATTTCCATAGACGGCCCTTTTAGCATTAGCTGAAGACATCCGCTATGCAATAGAAGAAACATGGAAAATATCTTGCACATCTATTCTCATCAGGTTATTGATCTCCTGGTCTATTACTAGTTGGGCATTTACATTCTGAACATTTCGTTTAGCTGGTACAAGTAGAAATACATAGGGAACAGAGCGTTGGGCCACTTTGAATACAAAGGCAGCAGGAAAAAAGGTTTGCAACAATTCTATATAGGGCTGATCATAACTTCCAGCCCCAGACAGAAAACAGTGTCCAGAGCCATCCAAACCAATTCCATGTCCCTGAATTCTAGTGGATTTCAGTGGCTATTTTGTTCAGTTTGGAAATAGCCAACAGCACATGTCTGATGTAATGTCTAAATAAAAACATTATCTTGATAAACCTTCCAGTGTTCTTCTTTATGTGGGCTAGAGTACCAGTGATATGTTCAGGGGTAGGGCGGAGTAGTACTTATCGAAAGTGTAAAAAATATTTTTCTTGCAGAAAAAACAATATTCCAAATACGAATATTAAAGCAAACACATAATTGTCACAAAAACAATCTTTGTTTTTGGGGACCAGGAGGACCAAACGGGGCCATGGGAATTAGGACGATGGGATGACCAAAGGGGTACATTGCTAACAGAAAAGTACTTGGGGAATTGAAGCCGCTGTACAACCAGCCAGAGGGGAGTCTTTTCCCTGTGTCCATCTGAGCCTCACAGGCAGGCTCTTATCGCTCAAGTGTTAACTTCTCCCACGGTGGAGCTGCACAACTTGCAACTCAGAAAAACAATCACGGCCCAGGTTAAGGAAAAAGTCTTTCTTTCAGGATAGGGCAATCACCCTCCAGGGCAAATACCCTCAACGATCCTGTCCAGTGTCTCAGGCAGTGCACCAGTATTTTTCACTCTAATCTAACAGGCACCAGAGGCACAGCACCTGTACCCTGAACTCAAGTCCTTCCCTAACTTCTGTGTTGCTCTGCTGGCGCACTGCCCTTTCGTTGGGGCCGTAGATTGTTCCTTGTGTGTCCAGGCACCTCCTTAACAACAAAGGTGCAGACTTGCATTCACTTGGGGACTGGGACTCCGAAGCCTGATGCTGAAGTATCTGAAGCAACCCTTGTTTCAGAGGGGGTCACCTCAAGCAAATCCTCCTTGTCGGTCTGTACCTCTCTCAGCTGGGCATCAGGAAAAAAGGAACACAGCAAGGAATCCGTTCTCCGTCCTGATTTGTGTGACCCCGTCCTTCGCCCAAGAATTTTCCAACAGTGGTAGGGGTACACGTTTCACGTCACTTTCATGTGCTTCCGGCCTTCTACCTTCACTGCGGTCCTAGTTGCCAGCACCACCTCTGCTGGTTTCCTTCACCTCCGCTCCAAGCTGGATTTGCGCTGAATCCCCAGGCTGGATCTGATGTCCTGGCCCCTCTGGCAATGGTTGTAAGGCAGCAGATATCTGTTAGTGAACAGAACAGAAATCTTCAGACACAACCTACAAATAATCCAGCAAAAGAGGCTATTCAATTTCGGAAACGCCCCTATATTATTATTCTGAAGAGCCTCAAAGAAAAAGGAATTTCAAAACAACTATTCTTTTAACAAACTTGACTTCTAAGTCATAGAAGTCACAATACAGCGTCTACTTTGTGAACTTTCACTATTGCGCAAAACTGCAGACTCCTAAAATTATTTTCCTTGCATAAGAACAACCATGTTTTGCTCTTATGACCATGCTCCCATATTATAGGTGAAACTCTAAAACGGTTAATGTAACAGAGATCCATATTGCATGAGTAAACATAACCTAGTAGGTATATGAATTTTCCAGCAGAACTTGTTTGTGGCAGACAAGAAAACAAGCAAAAGAACATTTTGTTCTTAAAAAATGTGTGCTAATGGCATATGGGCATCTTTCCTAGCATTGTGAACCATTTGCATCATACTTTTCACGATCTGGGCCATGTAATATCCTATTCAGAGGAGAAACCTATTCACCAGCTCTAGCAAGGCTGTCAGCTTAATTACATAGACTAACTAATAAGGGACTTGTGATGCTTCTGCGACTTATGTAGTGCTGTAATAACGTCAACAATAATAGTGTTGCCACCTGGGAATTTGTAACAAAAACCACCAACATATAGTTCCCCTTAAAGGTCAAATAAGGGAACTTCATTTACAGACAGAAGGGGCAATAACATGGCATATTTATTTATTCATTTTGTTGATTCTAACAATTTGTTCAAACCGTATTACTTCTAGCCAATTGGACGTGCACTGGTGAGGTACTTTGTCTCTATTTATTCAAGAGCATATTCACAGCATCCTGTGAAATGAATGACTAAAGCGATCCCAACCGATTGTCTCATGGCCGTTCCTAGACAGCTTAGACAGGCTCGAAAAAGAGAGCGAGGGAGCGCACAAAAAACAAAAACAGCGTGTTACTTAATTTTGCTTACCCTTAATTTGCCCAGGAACTAGTCTCCTTTTAATTTGCCCAGGAGCTAGTCCCCTACCCCCGTTCGACAGTAGGTCACCTAAGCAGGTGACCTCTTGTCGACAATACTTTCCTCTTTAGGCAGCTGGGCACGGACAGACTTGTAGGAGATAAATAACTTGGGGAAAACCACACCAAGGAGGCCATGTCCAATACTATTGGAGTGTACCACCTTGTAAATTTTGGTGTACAAGCACATTGAGCTAACTAGAAAACATTAATCCAATGACCAACTACCAATTCCTTTAGCTATTGTGCTGTTTAATATGAGTGTGCATTAATGCAAACTTTATTTCATTGCCCCTCTCTGTGCCAGGGCTACACATGGTCCACAGATGCTGCTGCCCCTCCTTCTCTCTCTACGCTCTGGCCCCCTCCTTCGAAACCCTCCAGTGTGGGCATTTTGCTTTCAACCATGCTAGTTTGCTAAAATACAGAACTTGACCGCTGACCCTTAAACCTGTTGTCCCTTGTCTGAGCAAAGTTATCCCCATGTGGCCATCACAATTCAAAGTAACTTCAAGAAGCATGACTGAAGGGCATCCCTGCTCCGTGTTTGTATGCTGATATTCCAAAGGTAGGATGGAACGTTTGCTCTGTATTTTTTTTATTTTTGTGCACTGTGCTTTCTAGCACCTAAAGAACTGGCTCAAAATTTTAGTTTTCAGAATGCCATAATGCGCCCAGAACTATTGTGCATTAAGGCGTGCGATGTAATTCACATGTCTCTAGAGCTACTCTTTTTGTATAACTTTTAATTGTATTTGAGACTGCAGCCATTAGGCCATACTAGAAATCATATTTTAAGTTTGTCACTAAGATACATAATATTGTCATTGTTAGAGAAACTAATATTCGCCTTTTTAATTTTGATGCACAATATATTTAACCATGTAGAAATTGAAATCTTAATGCACACTTTGCACAGGGTAGTTTTCTACATTGCTAAATTTTATTGAATTTTCACATTAGTGTTATTAGACATTATAAAGATCATGATAATGCAAAAACGATGTTCGTGCAATGAGTTATAATAATTTTTTTCATGTAGTCCTTTTTGAAGACTGATCACTAACCCTTTTTGTTTCTACATATGAAAAGCAAGCCTCATTCCTTTCCTTTTGTCTTTAAATGCATTTATTTATAACACTTACAAAACCTCTATTGAAACTGAGCACAGAAGCTGTACTGAAACAGAAACTTTGTTTCACCTATTAGAAAGTAGTAATTATTTACCATCCGATCCACAGATATGCTTCTTAGAAAAGCAACAGGAAAGAAAGTCCTTACTTATATCCTTTCTCTTTTATCCAAAATAATGAAGCTGTATTTCTAACTTTCAAAATTAGTAGTCTTTAATGCACGTGCTTTTGTCATTTTGTACTAACTTAAAACCTAGTTGCCACAGTGTTTATTTCTAGCTTGTGCCCGAGTAAGGCCTGTCTTATTTATTTAGCTGTGTTTTATGACCGGCAAGTGTTAGCTTCTACATTTTTCTCAGGAGAGAAGGCATTGTGTTCTGGGACTGCTAAATCCAGTCCGACAATTAATGGCACAGGGCCCCTTATGGTTCTATCTGTTTCCAATATGACAGCAATGTGCTTTGTTCTAATGTCCTCACAGAAACCCAAAATAGTTGATAAACCACACATTAACCCCCCCCCCTCCCCCCCCCCCCCTCTGCTCTGACAGACAGCTTCCTTCGGACAGACAGGACAGACAGCTTGAGCAGCTGTTAAAAGCTCTTTTTCTGGTGCTGGGAATGAGGCTCAGTTCATTCTATTAAAAACCAGGTATTCCAAGACAGTCAAAATCTATTGTTTGCAGTGTGGTAAAAGGAGGATGCTTTTATTTTAGCAGCAACCAATTACTCATATAATGTGAATGCCTTTTAATATTTATTATGATATATCTAAGGACAGTTCTTTAACATTTTTCACAGCTGATAGGCAGTACTAACAAAATGTTTGGCACCTATTTTTAATTTTGTTAAGTCCTAGTTGTGTAAAACACACATTTGTTTTTCTATGTGAGGCCTACTTTTTCCTATTGAGTTTTAATTCTAATTTTTACCATTGTGGCAATATAATTATTGAATGTTCACACATCTATACTTTGTTACTGCTTTACTTTCCATAGTAGCGTGCAGCTACTTTAAAATATTTTATATAATTAATTCTTTGAAATTTAGAGTGTAAGTCTTCCAATGGCATCTGCAGAACACAATGACGACGACAAACCAAATTGAGCTCTTTCCAAACATTTTCAAGAAGGGGCCACACACTCATAACACACAACACCGCTTGCTGAGGCAAGCCATCCTTACACAAAGAGCACAGTCGCTACTCACTCAAACAAGTACGTCACAAACATTACCACCGGTGTCAGTCCACAAACCTCATAGACACTCAAACACACAATCGACCCACAAATCAACACCAGGACAAAAACAAGAGGCATCCCACAGACTGTACTCAAACCAATTGTAAATCATATTTACAAACAAAAGAGCTCTCAAAAAGCAGTCCAGAGACTGCACCAAGACAAGTAAACAGCCCAAAGACTGCTCCATATTCAGAAGACAGGCTCTAGCCCCAGACCTTTTCCCAAAATACACCGAATTGCCAGTTGGTCTGGCAGAGTGTTCGCTAACACTCTGTGTCTTTACCAAATCATACTTATTCCAGAAGGTATTCCTATCACAGTAGCTCAGGATCCTTTTTCGTATATTTGTTCCATACTGTACTATACATTATGGAAGAAATACCATATAATATACATAAACCTATTAGGTGTTCCCTCTAGGGGAGCCGGCTGACCACATTCTAGATCCATATTGGTAACAGCAACACATTCTACAGTGTGTGCTAGGAGCAGGCATGCCAAAAATATTATAGTAAAAATATTATAACTAAAGTAGTACTTATCTCAAATATATAAAAATTAGAGACAAAACTTCTCCTCATTACCTGCCTTTGTTTATTGCAATAATCAAACAAACAAAACCAGAATCTTGGCCAAGCAAATCCAAAACAAGAGTGTCGCTCCAGCGACCTTACCAAACCAAAGTCTCCAACCTCCACCTGCCAAGCTCTGGGTCGACCTAATGGTCACTTACGCCAAAGGAGATCTCATTCGGTACCGGCCAACACCTGGAGGGTCAAACTGAAGAGGCTGCGGTAGGAACGATTCCTGACCGGTTCAGCAGTGCTTCTGGAGCTCAACCAAATCAGCATTCCAACCTGAGCTCTACTTAGAGTTTGTTAACGAGCTGCTACACGAAGATACTTGGAACCCACTCAGGGTATGTACTACAGGGTCCAGCATGCACCGTGCACTTAGCTACACCCACTCAGGGCGGGACGTTACTTAACAAGCATGCTGGGCCGCCGAAAAAACTTTGAATGCAGCTGCCCATGAAGAAGAGGAGAAAGTCCTCGAAACGCGTCGGCAATGTGATTTTAATTCAGGATGTAATTGCTGGTTGCTGCCAAGAAATAAAGATTACAGTAGCACTGAGTGCGTCCAGATATGCTTGGGCAATTTGAGTGAATATATATATATATATATACCTTGAACTGTTGCTTTTGCCAGTCACATCTCTGCCTGGTAAGAGAGGGCCCTAGCTAGACAGTTTGTTTTGAGACTCACTTTGGACATACCTTCTTTTAGCAGAGCCGGGTGTCTGATGTTGACCTCCTCTTCATAAATTGGGGATCACCTCTTAGGGGCTCACAGATTGTCAGTTCCACAAGAGGAAAAAAACATGGAGCAGATCAGAAAGAAAAGAACCGGGTAGAGCATTTCTAAGGCGTGCAGCGGACCTCTGTCCCAGCAACACTGCGCTCCATCCATTTCCAAGGCTCCTTCCTCCATGGGCCAGTGTCCTCAGTTGACGTCCAGCAGGGCTCTGAAGACCCTCTTGCTCTGCTGGTGACCTCTAGACCCTTGCCCCCTCCAGTTGCTCTGCACAGCAAAGGCCGAGGGAGAGGGATATGGTCCTCGACCAACTAGTGAGAGTTGGGGAAATCGAGGACTATAACTATCTGTAATGTAAACACACAGGCTGTTCAGTCTGTTCCTTCCTGGGACTCCAGGGATGTGCTGTGAAGTCCCGGGTCAAAACGTGGCAACTTTAGCTCGACGAGGCTTGAACGAGGGTGCTAAGAGTCCATGGGCTCGAGGAAAGGCGCTATGTTCTGATCGGCAGAACAAAGTAGCCGTCAAAAGGGGATATCTAACAGGACATTGTGGGTCGACAAGCCGCACTCCACCGAAGGCATTGTCGGCGAGCTGTGCCGGGATGAAGAGGGCAGACATGTAACCAGTGAGTGAGACCGCTGGAGCCGTGATCTGTTTAGTTCGAGGCATGTGGGCTGCTGAATTCATATCTGTGCATAGATCGCCGCCTAGTGTTGGGTCCGGATGTTTGCACGTTGTTGTCCTGGAAGAGTCTTCAAAGTATCCTTGGATAGGTGACTCCTCCCCTGGACTACAGTGCGCATGGGCATCCTCTCCATCCTCAGATTGTTTTTTTCCGCCATTGGGTTCGGATGTGCTTATCTTGACTCAAGTTAGGAAAACCTTTTTACAGGCCAAAAGGCCTTTAGTTATCTGTTCACCTCTCTGCGACCCCTCGCCCGTCTTCACATAGGAAAAACCTTGGTTATGTTACAGCTGAGGCATGCTCGTGGGTCCTTCGCGGTTCACTGTTTGGGATTACCGGCTACAAATGAGAAATGATTCACTTTGACTTCTTTATTCGGCTTGGTACATTAGTTCTGTTTAATAGAAATGAACACTTTTAGATGCAGCACGTGCCCTGTGCCTTTACCCTATAAGTGTTCAAAAAGATGCTCCAATTGTGCGAGCCGCTGCTGAAAAGAGATCTGTGATTAATGTCACTAAGAGCCCAGATTCCCGCTGTCATCCAGACGGGGGCCAAGTTGAGTTTAATTATGTAATGTTCTATTTATAACTTTGATTCAGGGCTCTATAAATTAATTGCTTTACAAGTGGTTCGCTAATGTATTCTCTTAGAGCTGTGGTGATAAATGATCTATTATGACCGGTAGCGTGCGAGCACCGAACGAGTGGCGGCGCACCGGACTGAGAGCCCAGGCCTGGAGTGAGTGCAGTCCGAATATAAGAGGGACTTATGAAAAGGATTGTATGCTGTGCCCTCCAAAGTGCTGCGGCGCTTTGTCAGGGGTAGGAGGTGCGATATAAAGGCATTTGCAGAGCAATACGCTGTACATTTTCATTTCTCAGGAGCAATAAAATGTCTGGCCTCTACTGATGCCGTTTGGTCATTTGCAGTAATAGAGATGTGCCCGGTGTTTATTTTAGTTCTACTAGGAAAATACACAGTAGTTTTTCCTTCCTCATTTTGTCTCCAAAGTCACATTTTACAGGATTTCGTCGGTGATCTCCTGCAGCTGTTCTCCTTGGAGACTGTTCCACCGAGATGTGCTCATGGCCCTATCTTCCCATCAGTTTTTTTGGGGAGACTGCTGCCTTCCTTAGTACAGCAGACAACACAGTTTGCCAAATGAATATCCTTGCTTGCATGGTCAGGGACCACGCGTATCGCAGTATGGATCGAGGACCTCTCGGCCTCACTCGATCACCAGAGTCTGTGTGGTCAGACATAGGTTTGGGCAGATGACCTCTTTGTGATAGTGACCGCTGGCAGCTATTGAGGATTCTTCTTGGACAGTCTTGGGAATGGACAGAAGCGTTTCTGAGCGCTGTGCGGTGATGACCGCTCCCATGAAGCCTGCCCATGGTTAGCCCTGTACCTGCGAAGAGTCCGTTCCAAGCCAGATGTGCTGACCATGCTTCCCAGCAGTGCTCTGATACCATTGCTGCACTAAAACTGCAGCCTAGGAATATATACGATTTGACTTACATAAAGGCTGCCATCTATTATTAAGGACGTTTCTTTCCTTCCATGCTTAATAGGGAGGGTCACTCTTCAATTTGTATGCAACCAATTGTTGCTTTCCTCTTAAACCATGATTGTAGGATTCTCCTCAGTTTAGGAGCGGGTTTTGGTGTTGCTCCAGCTGACTTTAAGCAGTGGATGGTGGGTTTCGGGATCTGCATGGGCATTCACTGTGGAATTAATCTTGGTTGGACGGTGTGAATGTTTAGGGGCTTCAGCCTCCTGTCCTCCAGCTTTAAGTGATTATCCCAGCCCACACAGACTGTGCAAAATGTAGTCTTCAAATACGACTGAGAAGTTTCCTTATGCACTCAGCTTGTCCCAATCACTTTACCACTATTTTTCTACTGCAAGCAACTACCATACCTGATTTGGGATGCTACGTTTGCTGTAGTGACTCTTATGTTTAAGTTCGTACTGGAATATACCAATTGCTTCTCTCTTGACCTACTAAGAAAAGCTCTTCTCTTTCTTTAACTGCAGGAGAGCTCTTTTTTTCACATCTTCATAAGCTTTCAGACTTCATAAGCTTTCAGTCCCCCTAAAATTATTAAATGGTTGCCTGGTAGGGACTACACATTTCCCCCGTCCACATCCATGGCTTGCATGTTTTTCTTACAAGAAATCAAACACAAGAGTCACCAACTTACTCCATATGGCCAAGTAAGAGAAGTCCTCAGTGTTTCACTTTATTCTAAAACATTTCAAGACCAGTATACACTACTGTGAGTTGTGTTTATGCACAATTGCAGGGTCATGCCAAGTTGATCCTTCTAAGTAATTTACAGTCAAAAAGAGCGTCCTTCACTGGGATGGCCCTGCATGTGGCAAAGACGGACTGACATGGCAGACTTAGTCATTCTCTCTTTTATATGCTTTGTGCTCTTTCGCCAGCTGAGACTAGAAGTGTGACTACTGTAATGTATGTGCCATAATGATTTTAAGATCCATATCCATACAGCTAGAGCAAGTAACCCTTACTCCTGGATTCTTTCTGTTGATTCAAACTGCACTTCACTCTCCGATTAAAAACTACAGCCTGTGCCGACAGCCCTAAAATATTCCTCCTGTGGTTATACACTGGTGTGGATACTCCAGTGAACCTCATGCAAACCCTTGGACAGATCAACACGTAGGACAATAACAATTATTGTATATAGTTCAATGCATTGGAAAAACCCTGGAGACTAACATTTGTACGTTTTTGCCCCACTCAAAGACGTTTTCTCTGGGTAGTTTGGGTACCCTGGGGCTGATGGCAGGTCCTCTGGGTCATATATAGGGTTGTGCTCTTTCTCTAGCCGCCTCATTTTGCTGGCTGTTGGGTTTGTGTCTAGGCCTGCTGCCTCTACCTTTTCTTTGTCTACCTAATGCAGGGTACAATCTCGGATTCTCATTTGACTAATACCTAGATTTAGACCCTTCTCAGGCTGTGCATGAGCATTGTACCAAGGTATCAGCGACACACCTCAAATATTTCTCAAATGAGAGCAAAGCCTTCTACTTTTCAGTGAACCCTCCCAGGTTGACAGAATGCCTAGGCATACTAACAGCCATAGCTGTTGCATGCACCATTTTCTTCTCCTGCAGTGGCTGTTTGTCTCCAGGGTTAATATGCCCTTAAAGGTACATCTTTTCATGTATTTTCAGTAGGCACCATTTTTTTTTATTTACTGTTCTGCAATGGAGCAGTAAAAGGAAAAAAAGTAGAGTGAAAGTGCTTTTATTTAAATAACGGAAGAGTCAGCAGCAATATGCTTCATGTCCTTCCATAAAAAGATAGAATTAAATAAATTAAATTAAAGAAAATAAAATAGGACCGCGGGTGGGTTGGAGTTGTTTAAGCAGAAGAACGTTGGAAGGGAGGTAAAAGATTAAATTTAGGCAGGAGCAATAAGGTGGTTGAGGTAAACAAGCATGAGGGAGAGAATACAATGGTGAGGGGAGACACACATTAGCGAGAGCAACATGGAGCAGTGGGGTAGAGAAGCAGACAGGCAAGGGAGTACAGCACGGCATGTGGGAGAGAATCACATGGACAGGAGAGTGCAACATGAAGAGAAGCACACAAGGGAGATAGATGGAAAACATGCACACTCATGGAGTGCGTAAACAAAAAGTAGAAAGTAGTTCCCTTAAAGTGAGCAGTGATGGACACAGATACAGAAGCTATGCTCCAGGGGAGGGACAGGCTTTAAGCCCACTATATGCTGTTGATCTATTGCAACCAGACGGCCTGCATGGTTTGGTATGCTTGACCTAAACTTTACTTTATCTTGCCTCCATCACTAAAGCAGGCCATTTGTTGATAGACGGAGCTGAGCCAAGGCAGATATGGAGCCTGATTGGATTAGGACTGTCACATGGTTGTAGATTTAGTGATTCTGGTTCTCAGTGACGTCTTTGAGCTGTGATCATGGAATTTGTGGTTCTGGTTTTAACATTGTACATAAAGACTGTTACTAATAGTAAAGTATGGAGAAAGTGTAATACTGGTTGTAGCATTTAATTATTGTTAAAGCCACATTTTTGGGTTTTTCATGGATGGTGTGACTTGCAGGAGGAGAACCAGCTGAATTAAGATGTTGGAAAGAAGCATTGCTAATATTATATTTTGAATTTCAGTTCTAGGCTAAACAGCAATGGCTGTATATTAATAACTTAGGGACTGATTTAGATTTTGGCTAATGGAATACCCCGTCACAAATGTAACGGATATCCTGTCCGCCATATTACAAATGCCATAGGATATAATGCACTTGTAATACGGCAGACCGGATATCCACCAAGATCCAAGTCCGGCTCTCATTTTGTACAGCGCTTCATACTGCAGGTTTTCCAGTGTTTTGATGCTGCAAATAAAATGTTATTGTTACCGGGGTTTGTGATCCTTAGTTCTTCAGACTGATGACCAGCAGGTCACAGCAGATTTACCCGATAAGTATTTGTCATGAGGACTCAAAAGCGTAAGCAATTAGGAGCAGGCCATTTGAATTATGTGGCAATGGGGGAACAAATTCTGCTTCATATTTAACTAAATTATGCAGCAATGGAAAAGCCGAATATTAATTACTATAACATTAAATTAAAATTATGTACAAGTTGTGTGCTTTGGAATTAAATAAAGTTATTGTGATATTTTAAACCAACCCTATACAAATGAGATCTCAATGCTACAAACAATACAGACGTTTCTTAAGAATAAAAACTATATACATCTAACCTATTCTATTTAAAATGCTATTCACTAACCATTAATGAATGTATCTTATCTGGAAGCACAAGAAGACTTGGGTGCTCTGTCTGCCTTTCAGAAGAAAATAGTTTGTGTAAAACATATGGTGTTGCACCCAGTTCACTCGGTGAAAAACCTGCCCAGGTGCACACACTTCTCTTAGTAGAAGATGCCCTTCTTTTAATATGGCGTTCAGTTTTATTTCAAAACCTCTTTTCATGTTTAAGTTAGCCCTGTATTCTTCACACGATAGGGCTTCTGGGAATATCGCTTTACATTAAGAAATAGACCTGAATACCTGTATGAGGCAGTATGCATTTAGATAAATGTCTTTTGGGGCAGAATGGCATCAGATCTTAAGATGTTTGAGATTCTTATAGATGCTCAGTGCTGTCTTAAAGCAGCTGCTTCTTTGAAAACGCAGCCTGGGATATTGACATGAATTTGCGTGAATAAAGAAGCCGTTATTCTTCACTCACTGTTTGGATTCCATTGAAGTGTGTACGGTTTTTGTTGCTTCTCACCGATGCCTTTGCATTATCCATCAGTTATGAAAGTTAACTCCGTCTGGGCCATATTATCACTTATGTAAAGCCGGAATACAGCAATCTACAGATGGGAGTTGCCAGTTAATGTTTGAAAATGTTTGGTATTGCACCCGATGTGCAGAGTTTTTAGCAATTTATATTACTTAAAACAGATGTTTTTGGAGAGCTCTTCAAATTATGTACCATATAGTGAATTATATTGGATGCAGCTAATCCACATACATGTATAATACCCTGTGGCCAATGAGCAACCAACCATTCTGGAAGAACACCTGAAAAGCTGCACCAGGCGCAGGTTTCCAAGCGCACGAGTGGGATCGTCATGTGCCAGCCACAGTGTTCTGCATGGTGAAAGCAGTTGTTCCAGTGCGGAAAGTTCTTCCACAGCCCGACACCAACTCTGGAAGAAGTTCTTTCCTTCCCTCCCTGGACGTGGAGTTACTCCAGCTCTCGTCTGACTATTTCCAGGCTGGGAAAGGGTGGGATAAACTGAGCTTTAAGTGGGATGAAAAAAATAAGGGGGGGGGGGTCTCTCAAAGGGGCGTGGTCAATGGAATTAAGGGCGTGGCTTAAAACATGTAAGCTAAAAACCAGTGTTTAGCACAGTGTGCTGCCCGACTTGTATTTTGCTGTTTGTCATTGCATCCAGATATAGGATACAACAAGTAACATCATACCTACAACAAGGCAGGACTTTTGGCTTTGTCAATGGATGTTAGTTGCATAAGATAAATAAGCAGCAACTATGGCTTTTATATAATATTGAAAAAACGTCCACTTAAAGCCCTGGTGACACTACGACAATGTTGCTGCTCCTGACTTTCAAAAAGAGAAGGGAAATCCAGAGAGAAAATGACTCTCTTAAAGGATTTCCCTTCCCCTAGAACGCTCACCACACGCACATGATGTGCCTGCTGTCACTGCAGAACCGCCTGTGCCAGGGCACAAAACAGAGCCCGATAGAGGCCCGTTTCGAGGCCCCCTTATAAAATCTGCCGGTGCTCAGACCCGGTGAGACCCGGCCCACTTAAAGTCCTGGGGATAAATGTGCATTGCGCCTCGTCTGGGGTACTAGCGCTATATATATATACAACCACAACGACAAAACACGCAAAAATGTGAGCATTACCAAACTAATCACGCCTGGTTGCATGCACTTCCAACCTCTTGCGTTTGATTAACTACTGCAGATTTGTTTGCACTTGTGAAGAAATCCTCAGCTGCAAACCCCGTTGTACCTCCTGGGATTTCGTTTGGTGATTCTTGGCATGCTTTCATTGTGGGTATTTTCCGTCGTGAATGCAAGTATATTGGCTTCAGTGTTTTGGGCTACCTGCCTTTGCCCATGCTAGGCAAGATACACTCGATATGAAGGCGTGCCCATTCGCTCAGTGCCCAAAATCCCGATTTATGTTCGTTTCGTAAACAGTCACCCCGGAAGCCTGAGGTTTGTGATGTCCCCTTTTTAGGTCTCGGCTAGCGATGGCTGCGCTTGCGCAGTCTATCTCGCGAGAGATAATGACTTGGGAGAAGAGGGGCTTGAACCCGCCCCTCTTCTCCCCTGTTCTCCATTGGCTGGCCTAGTAAATGCTGGCCAGCCATTGGAGAAGAGGTCCCGTCACTCCAATCATGCCCCGTCCTTTTCGGATCGGGGGGCGTGTTTTGGGCGAAAAGTCTCAGGGAGGAGACAACAGCAAAACACGCCCCCGAATCCGAAAAGGACGCTCCCTTTCTCCGAGGCATTTCTGCTGTGCCTCGGAGAAAGGCGGTGGTGTCTTCCGGTGCCCTCGGCTTGTTCTTTGCTTGCAATAAACTCAATGAAACTTCTCGGTTTTGAATCAAAGCTGCTCTTCCATCTGCGGCCACACCTATTCTTGCCCTCTTGACCTAGAAGTAATTTACTGAGGCTTTTGAGTGTTACTCATTGTTAATCGTGACACTGCATACTTGCCGTGTCTCGTCCTGTTGCTGTTTTCGGGTCCTTCTGTGCTCTCACGGATTGTCTTCTTCTGTGCTGGGAGGTCACTCATGCTTGCAGTCACGCTTCATTGCTGCCAGCTAACATCTCACCTTCCCGCCTGCTCGTGCCCTCAGGTCCATACACATTCTGCTGACGCTCGGCTCCAGTAAACATCCAGCAGTGCCCCAGTTTAAAGGAGAAATAACGCTCCCCTGCTCTGTGTTGTGCGCGGATGGGCTGCATTACTGTGCAGTAATGCCCTGTGTGTGTCAACATGTCCGACACTGCTTACAAACACCACGTCATGCTACTGCGCCGGAACAAATGCCCAATATGGGCCAGTATGGCTGACTCTGATTACAAGGCCCGACGGCTGCCTCCTTTAGGCATGGCGGGTTTTCAGAGATTGGGTCAACTCTGAGAAAGGCAGCTGCTCAAAGTTTGAAAGCTGCCTCACTGTCACGACGGAGCAAAGGACTTGTATCTATAGCTCGTTGGTGCTGAGGATTTACTTGTTCCTTTTCTGCCTGCTCCCTGCACCGGCCCACCTGACACCTCACAAGTTTCAGTAGCTGTTGCCCCTCCTGGGGCCCTTGCACGTAAGATCACGGGAACCAGACTGGGAGGGCACAGAAACTCGAGTGCCTCTTGGGGTGAACAGGTGCCCGCCTGGAACCCCGCTGCCATCATGCGTAGGGGCCGCACTACGTGGCACCCAGGGAGGTCCGACTCTCGGGCTCGAGGCAGGAGGAAAGGTGCGTGCACAAACGGAAGCAGCAGTTGGCCGCGGAGCTGGTCCTCTACAAAGTCCACGTTGTCAGTTCAGCAATGTCTATATCGTCCTGTCCAGCCTGCAGTTCCGGGGAGGAATGCCCAAGATTAAATTATCCCTCACCTCCCGCAGTGCCGGCCCAGTCCTGCTCTCCTGCCCTCATGGGGGCTGGTCAACCCTCTGGCAAGAGAGAAGAGCAGGGAGCAGAGGCCAAAGAGTCGCGTGAGTGGTGGAGGGTTAGGAATCCACAGGTACCCCCAGCCTATCACCACCACCCCCTAAACAAGGTGAGCCTTCTCAGTGTGTCTGGCCTGGTGCTTTGGTGTGCGTGCACCACTTTTGCCATAGCTTATTTACTTAAAAGTTAGAGAAATAGTTGGGCCTCCAGAGGTTTTCTTTGAGGAGCGCACAACATCTAAATATACATGGCACATGCTCCAGTAGCTGCGCTGAGACCACCAACCTGATTTCGAATATATTGTACCAAGGAATAATCTTGAGATCAAACACTGCCAAATTATGCTGAGCTACTAGGTGTGTCATTGTTTTAAGTATGAGCCCCATTCTTTTTCCCTCTAGGTCACTCCTCATTACCGTACGAAACATTTGATTTGGAGCTCTGGTTATTTATATTTGCAGTATTTCTGTGCTTTTTGGTGCTCCTTTTATTAGTGTTCCCTGAAAAGTGCCATTGTGCATTCTGTAGAATATGCAGGAAATCCGCAACAGTTGTGTTAGTCGTCTTTCTGCGTTTGGCATCTTCTAAAATTTGAACACAAACTTAGAAAAAAGACTGAAAATGTTCCTGGTTGTAAAGAAATATAAAGGGTTTGTTTCTGCTTTGAGGGCTATAACATTACATTTAAAAACGAAACTACATGTTATGCTTTTTGACTGCCCTTTTCCATTCTTTATTTGTAAACATGAGGTGTTCTCGCATAACCCTAGTGGACCGTTCAGTTGACAGTTTCAAATTATTTTTCCTGCATTTAATGGAAGCATAGAGGTGTTTGGCAATTTAACGAACTCCCGTGAAGAAAATTATATTAATAACAGTTTTATTTTTTAATCGGTTACTGGTATTTGATTGTATTTTTTGATCCAATCGACATCCGTTTTTTTCTTCGGAGATAGTGTAACATCGAAAAATGCTGTTCTGCAGCAGTATACAGGGCAAACCCTTTGTTGCTGCTCAACAGGAATGGCCACAAATAAAACTTAGATTCGTTTTAGCAAAAAGTACATTATTCTTTGATCATGAACACTAATGTATACTGGACAATTAATTATTATTATTTTTTTGTTGTTGCTGTTTTACATCGCACCGACTTGGCCTAATGACATTAGAGCACTTTGCTTTACTAGAGAATCTGAGTAGTTTCACGTTTTTAAGGCATGGGGAGATGAAGTTCTCTGCCCAGAGTCCAATAATGATGAGCCAAAGCCGGGATTCGAAACTGGTTCCCCAGCTCTGAAGTCGGCAGCTATGTACTGTAGGCCACAATTCCTCCCTAGATACATATTTATGCTTTTGTTTCTGCTGTAGATAAGAAATTAAAATAAAAGTGCACAAAATCTCATCTAGCCCCTAAGACTGGCTTAATTGATTTGTCCATTTTAGTGCTTTGCTTTTAGCGCCTCTGATCCTAGTGTAATGCAAAATCCTTACTGTGGAAGAAATGGCTATTAAGACTTGCTTGTTTGCAAGGCAAATTAACTGGGAGACATCCGCAGTGCGCTTATTGGAAAGTGCCGATGAGGGGTGGGCAGACAGGAAATCTTGGGGTGAATACCTCTGCATGTGTATATTTTTGTGAAAATGGAACACATAAATTTACTTGCAATGCCATACGCAACACGAGATCACCAATTTCAGGAGATATCAAGTCCAATTCTCTAAAGAAGTGCTGGGCCCATATTGCACAAAATGTGGATCCCCGTTCTCACAAAATGAGCCCATCTGTTGTGGGATGGGCAAGAGGGTGAATGCAGCAGCAGCACTACCAAGGTTCTCTGTGAATAACAGTGCCACCAAATGCTTAGTTCTTCTTTGGTTCCCATCGTCCATGTGAACGAAGGAACATGGATCTACGGACATTAACAGGCTCCTGGCTCTCCACCAACATGAGGTCCCTTTCTCTAAATTCTTTCTTTTTCGTTTCCACCTCTAACAAATGGGTGAAATTTGAAATGTGCATAGCAACATTCAAGCACGGTAAGAGCAAAGGTATATTGGGTGCGCCTAGACTGGACGATCAGAAACTGCCTTCTCTGGCTTACAATTTACTCCTTTCCTTGTGCCTTCTAAGATCGTACGTTGAGGAAGGCCATCTTGGAGTGGGCACACCTACGTGAACATGGATTACATGCATGAATGCTCTGGCAGTGCCGTACGTAGGCTGTTTGTGAACAGCCATTGAGCATATTGCTTATTGTTTGCGGAACCACAATGGATTGGCAGCTCCTAAGACATTTTGTGGAAAGGCTTCAGGAGTGAAAGTAGTGATAGTGTGCCTTATTCCTCCAAAATAACTGAAGCAGCACAGGTTAGCACAACACGCCATCATTTTGTACCAGCCTCTTCTGGTTTTACTTGGGAACATTGTCCACCAGGAGCACATTTGGGTTAATCACTCAGTTATCTGTGAAGCATGTCTGTATCTAGCGCCAAGCACACTATGCATTTATAGGCTATTTGAACAGCCTTTAACAATAAAAAAACACCTCGACTAAAGTTTGCTAGTAAAAGAGCTGTGTAGAAATGCCTTTTGTAAAATCCTTCTATATTATTTTGCCCGCTTGCTTTACATTTAGAGTGTGAGCTTAATTTCAGTACCCTTTTGTAGGTCTTGCCTACCAGACAGCGCAAGATCTATTGCCAGCTTACATTGAGCCTAGAAGCCTGCCCACTTCTTACCATTGGTTGGACTTATTGTCCCTCTCACTCACTTGCTTTTTATTTGTTAACTTTTGTGGGCTTTCCTCCTCCTCCCTGTTGTGTTTATCCCACCCCTGGAGAAAGGGCACATTACTTGTGTCCTTCCACTGCTTACTTTCAAAGCGCTAGCGCTTTCTTTTTGGTTAAGCACTCCATGAGTGCATGTGCTTTTTCCAGCTCTCTCCCTCGTGTATTTCTCCCCCAGGACCCTTCTGCCCCACTCCATGTTTCTCTCTCTCTCTCGCCCATGTGCTTTTCTCCTCCCCTCCCCCTCTGGATACTTATTCCACCACACTCCTTGTTGCTTCCCCTGCCCTCTGTGTCGGTTCCCTACGCCCTCTGTATAGGTCGTCCCCACCCCCACCCTCTTTGTCATTTCCTCCCACGCGCACCTTCCATGTTGCTTCCACTCCAACAATCAACCCTCCATGTGCTTCCCTCACTCACTTAAACAAGCATTTACAATGCAATGGTCTCGGCATTGGTAAAGTTAGAGCTATTGGCATTGCTCATGACATTATTTTTGTTTATGTTTTTGTTTTTAAAACATGTAGAGAAACGGCATTGTTGTTTACAATGTCAATAGCTTAATCAGTGTGTGTGTAGGTGGCTCTGTGTGTGGGTGCAAATGCAATAGGTCTTGCATTTGAGAGTGATTAAGCTATTGACATTGTAAATAACAATGCCATTTCTTTAAATGTTTTAAAAACAAAAACATAAAAATAATGTCATGAGCAATGCCAATAGCTCTAACTTTACCAATGCCGAGACCATTGCATTGTAAATGCTTGTGTTATAGTGCAGCTGTGCGAGGAATTGCGGGTCTTCCTCTTCGGGGTCTATAAATACCCAGACAACTCCACCCCCTTATGGATTCTGAGCCCAGCGAGAGCGAGGGGGAAGTAGCTCTGCTTGGGCAACAGCCACCCTCCCCACCCTTCGCAGCTCCACTCAGTCCCCAACTGGAGAGTGCAGGGCGCCCGCAGATTCTTTCGGCCTCCCTCGGGCCTAGCACACTGCTTCCGTGTCCCCCTGTACAGCAGGGTCAGTGGACGTCAGGTGATGTGACTGTAAGTGCAAACAAGCAAGCAGGCAGCTGTCAGTTTTCAACAGGCAAAGCAGGGAAAAGCAGCGCACTGCAAGCTGTGGCAGGAGACCCTGGCCTGGCGGGGAAATATTCCAATGGGGGGGCGGGGTGAACCGCGCCGCTCAAGGCCAAAAACTTTAGTTCATATCTGCTGTTATTGTTCTTCTTAAAACCATTTTTGTTAGCAGAATTTGATAGTTTGTTGCCTTTAAAGTTGTTTGTGGAACTAATTGGCAACAGTGTATTGCTATTCTTGCCAAGAGGCATTTATTTTTCCATGAAATAATACTTGCACAGAATCATTCATTATTCTCTCTAACAGTAGGTCATTGCACAAACGATAACCCCCCTTATTCCCTGCCGCTCCTTTAACCGGATCCAGCTTCACAATCAATCATACCTAATTTCCTAGGTATTGATTATTGCATACTGTCCTTGTGAGGGTTTGCCCTGGTATGAGGTGCACATTTCTCCACAGTCTGTTATTCGCTTTAGGCCGTGGCTCCCAATATAAAGTCGGTTGTCTTAACTCCCTTGAGCGTGATGTATCTGAGTTTTCATTTAGTAAATTCTCAATAAGATGTTTCCAGACAGCATTACATCTCTGTCTCATTTCCGTTACAGTCCTATTTCTTGTTTGACTGCTAGTAATGTGGGATATGCAGTGCTCAATGTGAGCCGGTGGTGTCCAGTGCTCGGCACTGGCACTTAATTGTCAGCACTGGCTCCTATGACAGTCTGTCAAATGGTGGCACTGGTTGTCTAGTATGGAGACGAGCACAACAACAGTTGGTTATTAATTCAATATACCTTAAAATGACTATTACATGACGTCCAAGCCATTCCTGCAGCCTTGGGGGCATGGAATAGTCTGAATTGTCACATTTGTAGGAGCAGTGAGCTGGTGCCAGCTGCGGTGACCTCCTGACGAGGGCCCCAGCACTTATTTGTTCACAAATTAAGCACTGGGGATATGAGTCTCAAGTCAGTTGTTGTTGGGCACCCCAAGTCGTGTGGACTTATTCCTAAGACTGTAATTATTGGGTCACTGTGTATCGGAAATTCTTTTACCTTTTTATTATGGCATACAACCTCGTTCCAGAATACATTTTTAGTTCCCACCATGTCCATAATGCATGCAACAGTCAGCCTACATCCCACTCTGAGGGTGGGTACATGTTCTTAAGTTTGTGAGCAGTCATACACCAATTATACATTATCTTGTACCAGGTTTGTCTTTTTTGGACACTTCATACTATCCATGCAATGTTACGCCATAACTTCCCTTATTCAGCTTCAGTTATTTCTCTACCCGCTATTTTCGCCCATTGGGTCATAAAAGGGCCAGCTGAGGGTTTTCTGGCACGAAGTGAGAACTGCATACATTTTAGTGATCATCCTTTGTGGAGTCGTAGGCCGTGAATACCTTCTCATAAGGTTTCAGGTCTCTGCTACCTGCCTGCTTACGGTGTGAGTGCCCAGAGTCTGGGTTGGAAGCAACTTGGTCGCTCCTTTCAGCTACCTCTGATTCTCCTTTGCAGGTTTCAAACAATGTCATTTTCTTTTGGCTAAAAATGTGTCCGCATTCGACAATCCGATATCTCACATATAGCTTAATGGGTTCCCTCTACGCTAATCCGAATTCTGGATTGTGGTGTAGTGGAGTAAGTCATGATGAAAATGATGTAGTGCCCACATCTTTCGAAAGCGTACCCAAGTCTCCATGAGCAGTCTTATGATTCCGGAGACCCTCCCCCCCAGGGTGTTTTGGAAGCGAAAGCATGTCCCAGGTCTGTCTGCCCACTAGATCCCCTTTCATGTGAAACCAGCATCTTTCTGTCTGTCAGTGCTTCTTCAAATCCAATTCTTATTTGGGCTAATATATATTTTTCAATGTCCAGAAAACCAAGGTCCCCTTCTCTTTTGATTCTCTTCATCAGTGCCTGCCATAGTCTCCGCTTCGTATCGCTTTTTTTAGTGTTTTTCAGGTCTTCCTCTAGCTTGTCCTTTGTCAAAGCCCAAGTGTGTCTCTGGGCTTTTGCCCCTATGCCCTACTACTAATGACCACTTTGAAGTCATTCCAGACTACATTTGGAGCCCTCCGCCCCCATCACATATATTTATCTGGGAGTATTCCCTGACCTGATCCCTCCTTTCCAATTTGATACATTTTGTCTTTCGGTATGGATGGCCGATTCTCTATGCCCCCTTCTTCTGAGATTCATCTCACATGTGTAACCCCACATAACTAGGGCATGGTGTGAGATCGCAAGAAGTCCCATTTCTATTTTGTCCTTTGCTGGCAGCATCACTCCCGTACCCCATACTACATTAATCCTTGAATATGTCTAGTGACTATGGGAGAAAAAATGTAATTCCCTCTCTGCTGAGTGCAATTCTTGCCAGACATCTTTCAAGCCCAAACAGACAAGTGATTACCAGAAGAGGTAGGCTATCCCCTCACTTGTGAACGTATCCAACAGGTGTCTATTGATGTCTGCTATGTGTCTCAAATTAAAGACCTCCGCCCAAATTAATCCTCTTGATACTGTAGCCCTAGTCAAATCTAGCATGCAAAGAAGGTGTGTTTCTCGGTTCGTGTCGGGTAAATTTGAAGCTGTCAGTGTCACCTAATTTCCTAATTTCCCCAGCTCGCTAACATACCTTAACTCTTTTGTGTCCGTTTTGATTTCTGTCTTCTTAACCCCTTCGGTGCTCATGACGGAACGGTTCCGTCATGAGCGTCAGTTGAGCTGTGCTCATGACGGAACCGTTCCGTCATGACCACGCCCGCGCAAGCAGCGCTCAGCACAGCGGGGGAATCCGCCCCGCATGGAAGGGGTTAAAGGGTAGTTAGTGCCTTATGTATCTCAGTCATTACCAAACACACTTTCAATTTTCCTGACGCAAAGCATTGGGTTTAGCGTCTGTGGGACATTAATGTGGCATCCCTCAAAACCAAATGAGCTTCTTGTAAACAGACTATGTTAACTGGGGAGTTCATTCCCTTGACGTTCCATGAAATGAAATTTACCATTAGGTCTGGGAGTAGCTTTTGATAATCCCCCTTTGTGTCCCGTACCTGATTACCCCATTCCGCAATTTTTTCACATATGTGCATCATATCAATCTTACTGATGTTATGTTATTTAGATTTGTAGAGAGCACTGTCACCTGAGAGGGTATCCTGGCACTGAGCTGTGTGAGTCTAAACAGTGTAGCTGATAGTGTCACCTCTCCCAGCCCCCTGCCCTCTTGTAACTAGTGATTTCAAACTGTAACCCAATTAGCATTAACTCCTCCATGGGGAATAAAAACATCCTGGGACCGGTTTCCGGTTCATAACCCTTATCAGCCAGGCTATCTTGAATCCAGTGGCAAAGTGAGCAAGGGACCCATGTCTGGGCATACCCTGCCAACTTACGGCTGGGGGTGAGTGTTTGATTTGCTCAAGTGCTCCGCCCATCATCCCCTTTGGTATCGCTTTGTTCGTCCTAAATTGGCAGGGTATGCCCAGACGTGGGTCCCTTGCTCACTTTGCCATTGGATTCAAGATAGCCTGGCTGATGAGGGTTATGAACCGGAAACCGGTCCCAGGATGCTTGTTTCCGGTCCAGGGAAGACATGGCTTGGCAGTTCGGGCTGGACTGTTCCCATGAGGCACAGGGTCAGACTGATTTGCATATGGCCATGTCTGAACTGGGGTGGTGGAGTGAGCTAAAGAATGATGATGGATGAAACCCAGATCAGTTGACTGGGGGTGAGTCTTTGATTTGCTCAAATACTCCGTCCATCATCCCCTTTGGTATCATACTCACAGTATGCCTGTGATTGTGTAACCAGCATAAAGCATAATGAGTCAGAATGACTGCTTTTTGTTTCAGATGTACAGAAACAATGTGACTGCTGCAGTTCTTTCTGCACCAAGTGTACAGAAACCATGTGAAAGCAGAAGAAATGCCTGCACTATGTGCACAGAAAACACGTCAGGGCAGCAGTACTACCAATAAAAGGTGTACAAACACGACTTAATCAGTTGTATACAGTATATCAACAGTATACAGATTAGGAGGACAGGAGTTCTCTTGCCTCTCTCCATAAGCGTGGAAAGACCTGCCGCTACACATTGAAGCCTTATCCTCTCTCCTTGAACTCTGCAAGAAGTTGAAGACCTGGCTTTTCAATTAACCAACCTACCATAGGCCAGGTTAAGCACACACCTGCTCAGTGCCAAGATACCCTTGTGTGTGATAGTGTTCTTTTCAGATGCCCATAACATAGTGCGCAAAAGAGATGTATAGAAACACTGACAGTCGCATGGCCACCAAAAGCAGAAATTGTATGACAGCAGCAGCCCATGGCAGCATATAGCACAGGGCTGTGGATTAGCCCATTTTAGCCATCGGCTCCATTGGGTTAAGAGTGTCAATATTTTGCCTGATGATACATGCACAACCACCTCAAATTTGATGCACTTCAGTGCCAGGGCTTGCATGTCAGTCATTTGCATTTATCCTTTCATAGGTTCTCCTTTTTTCTTTCCTGGACAGTGCTACTGAGCTGTACCTTTACTGCTCATTTCATTGGCAGTGCAGAGCATCCTGCATGTTTGCTGCTTATATAATGAGCGGCTATCTTGAAGGATATAGTCCATAGTGTATAGGTTATTTACCATTACAAGATTATTGCTACATTCAGAAGCAATATGTCAACCATCTTGGATTTGTACAGCAGTTAATCATTATACATTCCAAGATGGCTGACTGTCATGTTTAATTTTATACTACTACATTTGCAAGCATATGCCCCCCCACATTTATTTAGTAGCATTTTTCTCTTTTGCTAATTTTAGTCTGTTAATTTATTTTGCATATACTGGATGATTTTTTTTAATGTGTTTTTTATTTTGGATGCGTGAGCGGATGAATGTAAGGATGAGTTTGGGTTAATGAATGAATGAACGCATGAGTACAAGGATGAGTGACGAAGTGCCTTCATTGATGTAGTATTGATTACCTAAACACCAGTAACTGAAAAAGCACTTTGAGTTATAAGCCAGACCTAGTGGCATTGCCAATTCCTATTTTGTTAGTTACTGGTGGAGATGAGGTGGCTTGTATGTGATATTAACGTCCCAGAAGCATTCACTTTATTTGTTTTGTGCCGACCTTTGTAGAATCTGTACACTTGCTCAAGTTGAGTTTGCCCCTTGCCTGGGTCGAGTCTCTGATTGAACTCTCAACCCGGAGAGGGCCAGTTGACGGATTGGTTTGACTTTTCAACCGGGCTTGCAAATCTGCTGACCTAGATATTTCTTATCCTTGGAGTTAGGGGTTTGTGAAGAAGAAATCGTTCTGAATTCTTCTGTGTTCGCAATATTGAGGATGTTGTTTAATCTTCAGTGGAGTTTCAAATTAATCATGCCTCTGTACAGCATACTTGCCAAGTATTTTGAGTTCACAGAGAAACTTTAAGTATCTGTTGATCATTTCGAACGAATGGGAACTTTTAGTTCTCTGCTGTCTGTTGCTGAGCGTTGTTTGTGTTTTCAGTTGTTTTTTTTCTTTCATCCAAACATTTTGTTATCTTTCCACTTGTTAAGCAGGTCAGCTATTATCTTGTTGCAAGTTAGCATTTAATGCTATATCTGTGTTCCTGTTTGATTTTCCTATACCTTCAGTTGATGTTTTCCCGGTTTGCTGTGCTGTTTTGACACTATACCATGAGTAGAGAAAACAATGTGTTGAGAGGCGAGTTTTGTATCACTTGAAGGGATTTACATGTTGTCATTTCACGAAACACTGAGGCACCATCTTTAAAATAATTCCTTTCTAGATGATATACTTATGGGTAATAGCTTAAATTATCATTTTCTATGGTCTGGTTACACTTAATCAACGAGATTAAAGACCCTTTGTCGAAAGTATCTACTTTGTAATATTCTGTAGTCTAAGCCGTTTGTTGAATAGGCCACGTTACACCGCATGTGTTTAGAACGCATGCCATAACAATGCGGTCATTACAAAGACCGCGTTGTTACATCGCAGACCATTACAACGCAAGTCATTACGACTTGCTGTAGGGGGGTGCTGAATATTGGAATAGTATAATTTACTATTCCAACTCCAGTCTGTGCAACGGTAGGTAAGGTGTTGGATTTAAAATCCAACACCAACCTGGTTGTAAACAATGTTATCTGAAAGAGTCTATTAGTTATGGATTCATTACCTTGGAATTACCCCCAGGCGTCAAACTGGATCTGGAGAATTTTTCTTCAGCAGTACCCTTGCACGTCGGTAGGTGGTGTCTGTCGACTCCTCGTTCTTCGTTGGCGTCGTGATCACTGAAATGACGTCGCAGTATCTACTTAAGACACCGCCTGTGCGCTCTGTTGTCAGTTCTTTCTTTTCATGCGCCAGCCAGCGCAGATCCGGTGAGAGCGGTACCTCTAGGCACTTTTTGACTGTCTTTTTTCGACTTTGTCGACCTCTTGTTCGAGTTGTTTGACTCCTGGTGCACAGAGATATTACATCAGTGAACTGGCTTCGAGCCTTGTGGCTGCTGCTACAAGCTGATGTCTGTGACGGATCCACATCTAGTGTGCCTCTGGTGTCTGGAGCGCCACCACGACCCGAAGTCGTGCCCCGAATGTCGGTCCATGGCCCCAAAGTCTTTGCGGGAGTGGTCCCGAAAGCTCTAGAGGCCCAGCAGTCGGCTCCGCGCAGCTCGAGCTCCCGGTCAAGAGGGAGGTAGTGGGACCGGTCGCGAAACCCTCACCACCACTCCTCGTCGAAGTCTTCATCTTTGGGTAAATTGAAGCCCAAAAAGAAGGCAAAGAAGCACAGTTGCTCCTCGCGTTCTCCCCGTCCGTCGACCGACACGACGCAAGATGCGGAAGGTAGTCGTCCGGGCTCTGCCCGCAGAGCCTGTTGGTCTACTCCGAGCCTCCCTCCCCCCCCCCCCTCCCCCCCCCTTCCCCCTTCCCGTGAGCCAGAGCGACCCCTGCCCAACTTTAGTTTTTACGGAGCCCTCCTCTCCATTTTTGGGCAGCCCGACTCTGCAGGCGCACCTTCGGGCCACGCAGACTCGGCTGGGGGTTCTAGTGCTTTAATGCCGGCGGCTTCAGCCCGGCACTGCAGGGCCCCCAGGGATCCAAGCCTGGATCCGGATCGGCGCTGGTCGACCTTACAAAACCACCTCGCAGGACCAGCGTCGAGCGACGGCGGCGCTGACCAGTACTTTTGTATCTCTGCAGACCAGTTGGAAGAACCAGACTGTAGAGAAGAGTTTGGTAAGGCCAGTGGTCTGGACACTTCTCCAGACCGTGGCATGCTTTCTTCCCCTACCGGGGCTACGGAGGAGGGTGCCTCATATGCTGTGGTGTTGCGTAGGGCGGCTGAGGCCTTGAGCTTCTTACGGTGGCGGTTGAGACTAACCTCCTGACCGAGTGCTTCAGCCGGCAGCGGCCTCTTTGGAGCCCCTGCTGCCGTTCAATGAGGCCCTAATGGACATCCTTCTGGGCACTTGGTCCAAGCCTAGCACAGGGGCTCCTGTGGACAGGATGATTGACCGACGCCACTGCCTGGCCCCGGGCGACCTCTCTCCCCCCCCCCCGCCCCCCCTTTTTCCTCTCTCAACACACTATCCCAGAGAGCTTGGTGGTCCAAGCCTCAACATCCAAGGGCGCATTCCCTACTGCTCCACCTGATGGGGAATCCAAGAAGCTGGACCATCTTGGAAAGAAGATGTTTTCTTCCGCCAGGTTAGGACTGCGGTCGGTGAACACCGCATGTCTCTTGGGCCATTACTCCCATTCTGTGTGGGACATGGTTGCACAGGTGCTGCCACAGTGCCTGGAGGAGGCCCGGGCCGTGCTCTCCTGTGCAGTTGCTGAGGGTAGAGACGCAGCGAAGTTCGCCATACGAAGTGGACTGGACACCGCCGACTCGCTAGGCAAGACGATTTAAACATCAGTAGCCCTGAGATGCTACGCCTGGCTGAGGTCCACTGGCTTTTCGGGTGGTGTCCAATCAACTCTTTTGGACATGCCCTTTGATGTCTGTCGCTTGTTTGGTGACAAAGCGACAACACGCTCAAGCGCTTTAAGGGTTCCAGGGATATGGCCAGATCCTTGGGCCTCGCTACTACCTCTCGCCCCACACAGTCTGCTTTTTGCCCATTTTGTGGTCACGGAAGGGGTGCCCACCACGTTCCGCCCAGAGCAACAGGTCTGCACAAGCTGACCAGCCTCTCCGAGGACGTGGGACCCAGCGTCGTGGGTCTGGGGGCCCGCGAGCATGCCAGTCCACCAGAGCCCCCTCTGCAGCAGCCTTCAAACCCTCCTAGTCTGACTTTTCAGGGCCACCAGCTGCCAGTGGGCGGCAGGATTCGCCATCAGCTCCTCCACTGGCTCAACATTACGTCGGACAGGCGGGTTTTGCAGAAAGTCTGAAGGGGCTACTCCCTCCCCATCGGGACAATCCCTCCCCCCATGCCATCTGCCTTCCATCGCATGTCGGAGGATCACTTGGCCCGTTTCTGTCAGGAAGTTACAGCTCTCTTGGCCAAGGGAGCCATTGAGAGAGTCCCTGTGCCAGAAGTCTGTCGTGGTGGTTACTCCCCCTACTTCCTGGTACCGAAGAAGGACAAAGGCCTGCATCCTATCTTAGATCTCAGGGACGTCAACCGCTTCCTCTGAAAGGAGAAGTTCAAAACAACACTGGCTCAGGTCCTGTCTGCCCTTGACCCTGGAGACTGGATGGTAGCGTTGGACTTGCAGGACGCCTATTTTCATGTCCTACGGTTCATGGTAGGCCACGAGCATTTTCAGTTCATAGTGCTCACCGTTGGCCTTACCAGCGCCCCTCGGGTGTTCACAAAAGTGATGGTGGTGGTCGCAGCTCATCTGCGCAGATCCGGGGTTCCAGTCTTCCCCTATCTCGACGAATGGCTGTTAAAGGCGAGCTCGCCCCAGGCTGCCATCTCCGACCTCCAGACTATGGTGGACCTCCTGCATTCGCTGGGGTTCACTGTCAATGTGCCGGAGTCGCACCTGATTCCATCTCAGAAGCTCCTTTTAATCGGGCAGTTCTGGACACGGGGCAGTTCTGGACACAGCGCAGTTTTGGACCTATCCTCCTGAGCAGCGAGTCCGGGATATTCGGGCTATGATGCCGATCTTTCAGCCTCTAGCCCGGGTTTCGGTCAGGATGACCCTGAGGCTGCTGGGCCTCATGGCCTCCTGCATCCTGCTGGTCGATCATGCCGGATGGCATATGCGGGCACCGCAGTGGTAGCTGAAGTTCCAGTGGGCACAGCATCAGGGAAATCTTTCCGAACTCGTTCAGATATCTGAGGGCACTGCCCATCAATTGCAGTGGTGGCTAACAAACCAGAATTGGCTCAACGGTAGATCCCTCTCCCTTCCCCAACCAGAGTTCACAGTGGTGATGGATGCATCACTTCTGGAGTGGGGCGGCCACATGGGGGAAGCGAAGATCAGAGGCCTCTGGTCTCCGGCGGAGTCCGGGCTCCACATTAACCTTCTGGAGCGCCGGGTGATTCGTCTTACACTGAAGGCATTCCTTCCGTCTGTCAAAGGAAGAGTAGTGCAGGTCTTCACGGACAACACCACCGCCATATGGTTTGCAACAAACAGGGCGGGGTGGGGTTGTGGACCCTAGGTCAGGAGGCACTTTGTAACTGGAAGTGGCTGGAGCATCCGGGTATGTCCCTGGCCAAGTCATTCTTGTGGCTCCAGACTGGGCACGAAGAGTCTGGTAACCCGACCTCTTGAATATGGCTATTGATCCTCCGATCAGACTGCCCCTTCGGGAGATCTTCTATAGCAACAGCAGGAGACGTTCCTCCACCCGAACCTGCCCAGCCTGCACCTCCTTGCGTGGAGATTGAGCGACGACAGTTGACAGCTTTCGACCTTCCTCCCGAAGTCTGTAACGTTATCTTGCCAGCCAGGCGTCCCTCCACCAAAACGGTATATGCCTGTAGATGGAACAAGTTTGTGCCATGGTGCACAGCAAAGGCGGTGGATCTGCTTTCTGCCCTTCTTTCAGAGGTTCTCCTCTTCCTTCTTTCCTTGGCCCAGCAGGGCTGTGCTCTTTGCGCTCTAAAGGGCTATCTTTGAGATATTTCGGCCTTTCTTCGCCTTCCAGATCAACCGTCTCTTTTCATGTCCCCTATTGTAAATCGCTTCCTTAAGAGCATTACTCGCCTGTTTCCTCCCATTCCTTTCGTAATGCCCCAGTGGGACTTGAATCATGTTCTGACTTACCTTATGTGCACTCCTTTGGAGCTGCTACATAACTGTCCTCTCAGAATTTTGACACTCAAAACTGCCTTTTTGGTTGCCATCACCGCTGATCGCAGGGTGAGTGAGCCTCAGGCTATTTCTTTGAAACCTCCTCTCCTGGCTGTTCATCCGGACAAGGTTGTCCTTCGCACTAGGCCATTCTTTCTTCTCGAAGTGGTTACCTATTTCCACATAGGACAGACCATCACTTTGCCCACCTTCTTCCCATCTTTCTAAAGAGGAGGCGAGGCGCCGCCGTCTGGATCAAAAACATGCGCTTTCATTTTATCTGAGTCGCACAAAACAATTCCGGGTGGATGATCAGCTATTTGTTGGCTATGTGGGCGCCAAGAAAGGTCGGGCTGTGCAAAAACTACCATCTCTTGATGGGTTGTTCTTTGCATCAAAATGTGCTATTCCTTGAAGAAAACTGAGCCTTCAGTAGGGTTGCGCGCCCATTCCAGCAGGGCGACGGCAGCCACTACTGCTTTGGGACGTGGAGTCACCCTTCATGACATCTGCCAGGCAGCCACGTGGGCTTCTTTGCACACGTTCACTAAACATTACTGCCTGGACAGTCCAGTCCAGAGAGACGGCTTCTTTGGCCGTTCAGTTCTCCAGGACTTTCTGGTGTGAACATAGTTTGCAGTCCCACCTCCGGGGTTGGTATTGCTGGGACATCTATTCAAAGGTAATGAATCCATAACTATTAGTCTCTTTCAGATGAACAAGTTACTTACCTTCGGCAACGATATAGCTGTAAGAGACATATATTAGTTATGGATTCCTTACCGCCCCACCCATCCTACCTGTTCTGCAAATGGACTTCTAGAATAAGGGACTCCCGTTCAGGACCCTAGTTTCGTGCATCAGTGGTCAGTGACTTGCATGGCTCTGCGCTTCTGGGGTGGAATGTCGTGTAAGGAACTGACGTCTGCGCAGGGGTGGCCTCTAAGTAGATACCGCAACGTCATTCCGGCAACCTACCGACGCGCAGGGGTAATGCTGAAGAAAAATTTTCCAGATCAAGTCTGAAGCCTGGGGGCAATTCTAAGGTAAGGAATCCATAACTAATATATCTCTCTTACAGATATATCGTTACCGAAGGTAAGTAACTTGTTCTACCGTTTATGTTCACCCCTTACAAAATAAACTTCATCTTCTGACGTCATGTCATAACTCTTCTTTGAAGATAACAGTTTAACTTTGCCAGACACTTCCCCTAAAAAACTGATCTACTTGCCTTGACAGTGCTTGTTTGGAGCTGGAGTTTGCAGATTTTCCAGCTGGACCAGCTCTTATCATAGTACTATGATAGGCCACAGAATTTGAGACTGGGTGAACTGTATTTCCCCGCTTCGAGGGCGGTTTTGAAAAGTTCTTTAACTTCACTTTAAAATCCGACATTTAGTCCGTATTAAGTGAAAATTGCCTCAGTTGGGTTTGGTTTGTTTGCATTGCCATTACTCATTAACTTCAACCGTATTAGTTAGGCTCCGGACTCAAGAGGTGCTCGTGTAATACAATGCCTCTCTATCCCTTTTTAGCAGATGACTTAGCCAGCACTGAGTTTAACCCCTGGGGGATAAAGATATGTTTATAAAATATATTTACTGTAATTATTGACATATTACAAGGGACATCCCAGTTTTGTTTTTTTTAAGAATCCTCCCTACTACATTTGCAGGACATGCTGATCTTGGGTGTGATGGATATAATTTAATTTTAATTATGGATGAGTTTTTTTTATTTTAATTATTTGTTCTCAGTAAAACATTGGCTGTTTATCACTTTATTTTTCAGCTGTCATTAGTCGACTATCAAAATGGGTTCAGACTGTATTTTTAAGTATTTACCAGAAAACTTCCTTCTTTAGATTAATTGGATCCACGTTTGTGGTTAATTCTGAATATGTTATGACTCACTGTACCCATCAGTTGTCATCCTGATATAAAATATACTCATCATAGACATGGGCCTTCAATTTGCATAGCTATAGTAGTTTAAAGGTTTGCACAGAATTCTTAAGTATATTCCTTTGAATTTACTAATTTTCTCAATTTCCGGCATATTAAGATCTGGTTATGCATAGTAAATTTGATTGTTCACACGACCTACTGGAGCACGTATGGAGGACGTGCAAAAGCCCATTTTGAAAGATTTTTTTTCCAAGGAGAAAACATTGCTGCCCCACCTTCCATAAAATGCATGTAACCGTTCCCTTCCTACTCTAGAAAGGAACTTCCTCCGTTCTTCACAGGAATAACTTCTCAGGGTGGGAAACTACCTGCAAAGCATTTGTGATCATCCACAAGCTTAAGAGCGTTTGCGTGTTCACCAACTTCTGCCGAGAATCCATGCTCTTATGTCCCTTTTCCTGCTTCTGGTCTGAGATTTGTTCCAGCGACAATCTTCAAAGCTGGTGGATTTTCCAAAATCGGATATCCAATTTGGGTGCAGAAATGTCCTATCTATGACTCAGAATCATTGTATTTCAAATCACTGAGCTTTTATGCATTTAAGTTCCACTTGCATAAGCAAACATCTATGTGAAGGGTCCCAAAATTCCTACACAAGGTTTAGTTGCAAGGAGTTTCTCTGATGTGACCAACATATGAAGGGGAGGGATCCACCACCTATTTCTGTCAGATCTCACTAGATTGATAACTATGCTTCATAATCAGCAGCCATGCTAGACTTTTTGAATACGCTGCCTACTCCCTATGGACTGCCTTCCGGATTCACGGAGCTTTCAATCACATTTTTGCCAGCAGTTACTTCTCTAACACCTACTGCGCAGGTGGGCCCCTCTACAGGCCCTGTGCTGATCTACACCTTTGCGGTGTTCCCAGTGTGCATGACAAATCCTTCCTTGCTTCCGCCAACTCCACTGGCACCTGGGATGGGCAGTTTGCAACCAGTAGCTGCAAACTGTCCTGAGAGAGGGGATAAGACATTTGGGAAGAGCACTCTGGTTTGGATCTGCAAGAAGGAAAGGCATGGTCCTCAAGCCTTTTATCTAGGCTTTCAAGTTTAAACTAATGAACACAGTAAAACCTCATTAAAAGGCAAATAGTCTCCTTATCACCATATAGAAACACTAATCAAGATTTTTGCTATACTCTCACTATTTCAAATGCCATCCTAAGAAAAGTATGAGGGTATGTCATTACTTGTGTCCTTCCACTGTGCACTTTTCAAGCACTACTTTTTTCCCCTCTGGGTAAAGCAGTCCACAGGAGTGCATGTATATTACAACTATCTATGTCATGTACTTCTTTTCCCCTGTCCGCTGTGCTCCTTGTTGCTTTCTCACCCTTGTGTTTCTCTCTACATATCCTCTGTGATGCGCTCATCCTCGTGTGCTTCCTCCAGGTGTTGTGTTCCCACCCATGTGTTTTCCCCCACATCGCCAGATTGCTTTCTCTCTCTCTTTATTGATTGCTTTTCTTCCCCCAGCGGTCGATGTTGCTGTTTTTCCACACACGCCTTCAGGTTACTTCGATCCACGCATTTTGTGGTGCTTGTCCCACCTATGCCCTCTGTATTGCTTTCTCTGTCTGTACCCTACGTGTTGCTTCCGACCTCCTACCCCTTTGTTTCTTTCCCCACGTAGTCAATAAAAAGAAAAAAGTGCTTGTATTATGTTATTCTTTTAGGTGACTTTAACCTCCACTTAGAGAATCCTCTCAAGGCAGAAGCATCCGATCTTACGCAAAATTTATCGGCTATACAACTAATGCAGATAGTACGTAGCCCAACACACGACAAGGGTCACATCTTGGACCCAGTCTTTTCAAATAACGAACAACTGTTAACTAGCTGCCCCATTCCGGTATCATGGTCGGACCACCTTCTAATTCCGATTATTTTGGAATCCCCCACATCAGACCGTGAGCTCACAAGTTGTCAAGAGCTGGGAACGCCCCTTGGCAAAACTCTCTCCAGAGGCATGGACCTCGGCCTTGTTGGACTCCAAACCACTGGGGAACAGAAATCCCAATATAGCATCAGATAATTATAATCGCTGGATTGAATACTCTGGACACTATGATCCCCCATAAATGGAGCCAAAAAAAGCCCAAGGAGAAACAGACACCGTGGTACTCACCTAAAATGAGGGAGCTGAAACAAAACTGTAAAAGACTAGAGAGAGCCTGGAGGAAAGGATACAAGCCTGGCAAAAAACAGTTCTACAGAGAGGCTATTAAAAACTATCAATCAGGGGAGGAGCCAAGATGGCGACCGGAGCAGACGCTTGAGCGCCCGGCTCCGTCGGCCTTTGGCCTCGGACTATCATCCTGCTTCCTATCCTCGCCGTTTTTCGAGGTGCAACGTGTGCGACGATGCGCTGACCGCGCTGCCGCTTTCCCGGAGTCTTAGCCCGCCCGGACGCCGGAGTTCTTGGTGCTTTTGTTCTCCGCACTGGACCCCTGCTCTATTGTGGCCTTGGCCGGCCCCCTGGAAGCTCCGCAGTTACCGGACCCGCTAGCGTAAACCTGAGCCCCACGGTCCCGGTCCCACCTCACACCACGGACTGTCGCCAGATGAGCCGGGGGAGGGACGCCCAGACACCTCCCGCGCCCCGCAACTGATGGGCTGGAGCTACAGGGTAAGCCCCGGTGCGGCGGGTCTCCTGCCCCGTTCCGTGGACCGCGCTGGGGGAGGCTGCAGACCCCCTTCTTCTATTGCCTAGTCGGCTGCAGAGAGAACCCGAGGGAAGGGCAGCGATTGTTGGCTTTTCCCTGTTGCGGCGCAGACCTGAGGGGAATTGCCTCCTTGCTACGACCTCCCCCCCTGGCCACCGTACCGTGCTGCGGTAAAACATGGCGATGATTGCCTGCTCGCGGCTGGGGGATGCTACTCCGGTCTCGCCCGCTGCCCGCTTCGCCCTCCCTCGACCAGACACCAGCTCCACAGTGCCGTCCCGGATTGCTACCGATGGGGGGGAGCAGCCTCCGCTGACATGCGGCTCCGTTCTGGCTGCCCTGCGGGACTTGCGTCTACAAATGTGTCTTGGCTTGCAAGCGCTGAGTGAGCGGTTTGACTCCATACTGTCGGCTGCAGGTCGTGAGCGCCCCGTTCGCCATCAACAAGGCGTGGGTCTGCCAGTGCTTTTGTCCTCTTGCGGGGACGCAATGGCTGTTTATGATCGTGCTACACTGGTGCATGCCTCTGGCTTTACCGGCACCCAGGATAAATCGCTCTCCAGCTCAATTGCGGATACTTTGTCTCCCCGTTTATTGCTGCCTGCTTCGTTGTTGCATGCCTCATCGTGCCCGCAGGGGTATCCAGCAGAGCGACACCTGACGCCCTCGAGGAACTGTTCACGGCGGCCTACTGCTTCTTTTCTGTGGAACTCCTGTGCTTTACATGCCAGGTTTGGACTTTATGTGGTGTACAAGGGGACCTCAATAGATGGTCGGCGGCCATTTTGTGACTCTACTTCACCATCTTCTCCCAAGCGGCCATATTGTCTTTGTCTGCACGGGGGGCGGGGCCTTCATGTAGGGGCTGGTGTAATCTTAAGCCCGCGATCGGGCCAGGGCTAAACTGATTTATATCGCCATGGTTTCACGGATGGGCTGGACTGGGACTGGAACTGTTTGCATATGTTGTGCGCACTCGTCGCGGTTTGTCCGCCTTCACTTCAATTGTTGTGACACGTCATCTTCCCACGACCGCTTTTGGCGTAGTGGGTTCTCAGTGTGTGGAGGCCACAGCTGGCCGATGGTTTCGGGCGCTCTGGGGTAACGTAGGCTCCTCCCCACTTACCTCTCTGTTCTCTTATTTTTCTTCACTCTATTCCTACTTTCTCTCTTGTCTATATTTCGGGTTCATTGGGCGACAGGCACTATGCTGGGGGGGGGGCAGGCCGTAGCCTCCGCATTGGTGTAGGGTGGGGGGGTAATTCACTGTTTCTACTTAGTTCTATGGGCCTTTTTCTTTTCTGTTTCTGCGCTATACTTGTTTCGATTCGGGGTCCGGGTGTGGGGTGGATTGAGTGGGGGCGGCTCTGGAGGGGTGCATATTTACTCATGTGACTATCCTGTTATATAACTGCATCGCCTCAACGCCTGAGGTTTTCCTTCCATGACCGTTTTAATGATGCTGCTGCTCTCCCGTGTGGTGAAGCTATCTTGCGGACTCGAATCTCCTTGGTTCTCATTCTTTACTGATTTTTCCCTGATAAAATTATATTGAAAAACCTTAAAATTAACCTTCACTTCTCCTTCCCCTGGTGTCAAGGATCTCTCCAGTGTATACCTCACGACTCGTTGCTAACCTTGACCGCTGATGCACAGGGGATGTAATGTTTGTACCAGTGCTTAAATGTACCGTGGCCGGCCTGACGGTTGTAGGCCCGTATTTGTTCTTTTAATATGCACAAATAAAGGTTTTTTTAAAAAAAAAAAAAAAAACTATCAATCAGAAATAAAGAGCGCACAAGCTCTGTACTTCGAGAAAAAAATCCCATCAGCCACAAACTCGCCCAGAGAAATATTCAAAATAGCAAAAAAGCTTACAAAACGCCCCACACCCGAGCTGCTATTAGACACTTCTCAGTTACGATGCAACGAACTAGCGGAGTTCTTCAACAAAAAAATCCTAGACATATATAATACGTTCCCGCAGGCCATTTGTGTAGACAACCTGAGCCATGAAGTGGACACACCAAAGGATGGCACCCCCGACTGAAGGAGCTCCCTACTGTGGACCTGTCCATTCTATCACAACTATTTGTCCAGGTCAAAACCGGATCACCTCTTGATCCAACCCCTCTCCATAAACTCCGCAAGGTAGAGGAAGCCGTTCTCCCTATTCTTCTGGAGGTGCTTAACTCCTCCATATCCAGCTGTCAGGTACCTCTATCATGGATACACGCCATGATAAGAGCACTCTTAAAAGAAAAAGAAAAAAAAATTCGACCCTAAGTAATGGGGTAACTATCACCCAGTCTTGTTCCTACCTGGAACCAGTAAATTTCTGGAGAAATATGTCAAGATTCTCTCAACACCTAGAAACCCACTCCCTACTTCATACTTCCAAAACTGGCTTCCTCCCTAACCATGGTACGGAAACAGCTTTACTAGCAGCAGTAGAGGAATCAAGGAAAACCCTTGACCAAGGAGGTTTAGCGGCGGTCATCCTACTGGAACTGAGCTCCGCATTCGATACTGTCAATTACAACATCTTATTTGACGGATTTAGAATGGTGGGAGTCTCAGGCAAGGCTTTGGCATGGATCATGTCTTTCCTGAAGGATAGATCATTCCAGGTATTTGAGGGTAATTGCACCTCTAAGTGCGTGCTATTAACGAACGGAGTCCCTCAGGGCTCATCATTAAGTCCCACTCTATTTAATGTTTATCTAAAACCTCTTGCCGAGCTAGTCCTTCCATATGGGATTCAAATCGTCACCTATGCAGATGATACACCGATAGTAGTAGTGCTAAACCACCCAAAGAATATGCCAGTCAATCTAGAAGCCTGTATGGAAACCGTGGCCACATGGATGGACCAGTCATGTCTCAAGCTTAATGGAGACAAGACTGAACTAATGATCTTGGGTAACCACCTCAGTGCCACAGCTGGAATGTGCTGGCCTAGCTGCCTTGGCCTGCCTACAGCCCCCAAAGAGCAAATCAAAGTTTGGGAGACTGGCTGGATAAGTCCCTTGATTTCAACTGCCAGGCAGTCAAGTTGGCCGCCTCCTGTTTTGGTATCATCTGAACGCTGTGAAAAATCCTCCCGCTCCTCCATATTCCAGCCCGAAGAATGGCGGTCCAGGCACTGGTACTCTCCCACCTGGACTACGGGATCTCCCTCTACCTTGGCACTACAAATTCCTCCACGAGGAAACTGCAGGTGGTACAGAACTGCGCAGCCAGGCTGCTGCACCACATCCCTTACTCGCAGTCAGCTAAGCAGGCACTAAATAAACTACTTTGGCTCCCAATAAACTAACGGATTAGGTTTAAATCACTGTACATAGCACATAAAACACTCTGGGAGATCGGCCCAAAGATAAACCACTCTCTCATGGCCTTTCACTGCCCTGCAAGATGCCTCTGGTCAGCCAGCATGTTTTTAGCAGTAGTACCTAAAAGAGAGTCCGCTCAGACTATGGAAAACACTCCCCATCCATTTGCGCTCAACTGCTCAACACCTCTCATTCAGGAGCCAGCTAAAAACTTGGCTCTTTCAGATCTTTCTTTAATCATCTAGCCTCCTTCTGCTTGTTGCCAATAGCACAGGGATGCATAAGGGTAGCCATGTGCTTAACAAATGCTAGTTAATAATAATAATAATAATATCGCACACAAGTGATGACTACAGCAGGGACTTGTTACCATACACAAAGCCTTTTGGGCAGAGTTTTTCGATGGCTGCCTCTCTGTACGAAGAACCCTGATTCAGGCTTTGATCATTGGCTGCTTAGATTATTGTAATGCACTGCTGGCATCTGCAAACTAATCAGATTGTACAAAATGTGGCGGCTCGCCTGGCCCTAAAAAACACCACCTCGCACCTCCTCAGGTCCATTGCTTCAACAACTTCACTGGCTCCCCATCCGCCAGAGAATTAATTTTAAGCTTTGTTGCCTCACCCATAAAGCTTTATATGGTACGAGCCCCAGCTACCTGTCAGATAAATTTAAAATCTACTGTCCGAATCGTCATCTTAGATCGGAAGGTAAAGGGCTGCTGGTGGTTCCCCGGTTTAAGAAGTTTAGAACCGGAGGCAAAACCATTGTCCATCTAGCCTCTAAATTGTGGAATACCCTGCCCGAGGAACTACGCAAATGCTCCAACTTACTGTTTCAGGAAACTCTTGAAAACAGTATTGTTCAGAGCTTAAACCTGTCTGCCCATGTTTCTGACTTACCTGCTTTTCAGCGCGGAGATACCCCTTCGGGGGTGATTCCTCCGCTTTAAAAATCCCAATCCCAATACAAATAAATGTGTGGTGTACAAACCTACAAAACAATGCAGTCTATAGACTTTAAAAAAAATAATTTTTTAGTTCCTTAGCCATGCTGTACAGCATCGCAAAAATCATTTGCAAATCCTATTGGTCCCAAAAGTTTGCCAGCGCTGGTTTATTTCTTACTGCAAAACAATGTGACTCTGTAATAGACGAGATACCAGTGAAAGATTAGTATAGTTTGCTATGATGTCATGGAATGTCAGTAAATGAAGGGCTCTTCCATTTGATTAATGAATGACTTTCATTGTGATCATAATTATTCTAAAACTGTAACCCATATTGAAAACATGGACTCTGGCTCATTATTTAACTACGATCCAGCGTGACTCATTAAAACTGAGTTAAGTACAAAATGTCAAATAAAATTCAAATGTTACCAAGATATAAAATAATAGTTATTTTTGTTTGTGTTCGGAGTAATAGGGGTTGTAAAGAAGAACGTCCAAGCTTACCCTCACTTACTTCCTATAAAAGTCAGATCATAGGAACTCTAGAAGAGGCAACTATTGCTATTAACTTTAGGTATTAGTAGTGCAATTCATTATACTACGGCACCCTCTCTCAAGAGTCTTGTAAATTCTTGATATGATAATTATGAAAAAGAACTTATTCCAGTGATAAGGGTCTCGTTTGGGATCTGCATGATGTCGTGAAGAGTTCTGCTCCCGTAGAGTAATACATAGAATGCAAGCGGACTGAAGTTTCCAACTAAAAAGGATTCTGATGAGCAGATCATGTGTGAGGGAACATTAAAAGCTGCATTTCTTACCAAAACTCATTAAAGTACTGGAAAAAATGTTATTGTAAATGATATGCTTTGATCTTAAGTGAACAAAAGAGAAACATTTGACAAGTTTCTGACTTGGATTATTGATATAGGCAATCACTGATTGTAGAACTCTGTGGCCTTTTTTTATGCAACAGCTACTTTTTCTTCAAAACAAATATATTTGTTCTCAATTGTATTTTAGTTTAGTTTCTGCCTAAAATACATCAGAATAATAGCATCAACCTTTTACAATACCAGTTTCATGTAAGGTCATTTAGAGCAACCTGCATCTTCCAGATCCAAGATAGTCCATCAGTTCAATCCAAGTTTTAAGAGTTCAAATCATCTACGCTATGTTGTGAATGCATCCTTAAAAGGAGTTGCTCTTTGACATTACTTTCAAAAGTAGCACAGAATTAATTACAGTCTATCTTTCATATCCTCATGCAGTGTTTCATCCATTCTAAATATTTTTATTCAGATTTCTCCAGAAGTTGATCGGTCTCTCATGTTGTTACACCATGTATCCAATTTAGATTTCATCTTTCGTGTATTGTCGCATGTTTCTTTGACGCAAATGGGGCCAGTGCTAAAAACCTAAACCACTTATTTTTCTTAAATCTTATATGTAGACCCAACATGCAGTTTTCTGGGGGCAGGTTAACAAGGCCTCCATTGATTTGGTCAGTTTATCTACCGCTCAGTCTCAGAAGTCGGACACCAGCTATGTGTAAGATGTCTGCGTTCATTGCATTGCACCGGAGAGTGAGACAATCACGTAAGTGTGTTGGGTAGATTGTATTCATGATCAAAGAGGTATAGTATGTCTGATGCAAGAACTTCACTTGTGTCAGATGGAATTGTGCATTACTGGTTCATGTTTTTGTGTACATCAGGGTTTTGACCAAATCTGCATCCAATATTCTTGTTCCACGATCCCTTGTCCACTTCCATCTGACTTGTAGAACAGTTTTTGAGTGCTCCTCCAGTATAGCATATAAAGAGGATAACAGGCATACACAATCTAAATGAGTTCAACACTCTAAATATGTCAACTTCATGGGGGTCGATGGAGATGCACGTCCATGTATCCGGGTGTGCCTTACTTAGACTGCCATGGAGCAAAAAGTTGGAAGTCCTTACGCCAAACTGAAGCCTAGCTTGTTCAAAGGTCAGAGAAACATGGTATAAAGGAATACTTTACTCTAATACTTGCTTGTTTTATACTTGTTTTTTGTGTGGATGGTAAGAAGGGTAAATCTACCAGTGTAAAATTAACGGGGAGGTAAGGCAAAATTTGTGTGCTTACCTGCTTTGGACAAAGTTCAAGTAAGAGTGATGAAAGCAGGTAGGTAGGGCCCTGCTCTGTGCATCCTATGTTCTGGCAAGTTTGCAACTTCCTGGAAGGCTCAAAATAATACTGTTGGTGGACCAAAGCTTTTATATTTGTTTTGACTTCTGGCATTGAGATAACTGAAATACCTAGGAAAGTGTTGATTAAGGTGAATCTCATGCAAATATTGTGGTTGATAAATGAAGATGTGGCTTTACTTAATGCCAATGTACTGCTTGACTTTGTAGATTGCGGTTGCGTAGCATTTATAAAACAGTGGGCTCTGGTTGGAGACTGTTCAGCTCTCCTAGGCAATTTGTTACCACATATCACAGGTAAAAGCCTCTGAAATGGTTCTGAGGATTTTCAACATGACTACAGCAAAGTGAGGCAGGTTCTGTGGTGTTATAACTAGTGCTCGAGTTCCCGAGACCTCAATATGAAGTGGGTCTCCACTAAGCCTCTTTGACTGAATGACCGTGTGCGAGCAGCTAAAGCTTAACTCAAGGGACGTGTTTCAGATGAGTCTAGGAACATTACAGTCATCACACCAGCAATATTTTCATGCAGGCAAACTAGTTATCCGTTACAGCAGATGGTAATCGCACCACACAGCAATGAAAGCAGAGAATCTGTCTTAACTCTCAATATAACGGGAGAAATGCTAAATCAACCCAATGCATTAAGAAGGTGGTAATACGCTATCACCGAGCTAATAAATGGCTGTTGCTCTCGAAACTATTAAATGTCATTGTTCCTCTGTGGATCATTGCATTTTTGTCACTAACTTGGGTTAGTTTGTGCATTTGTAATACGGATTGATGTTTGTGACCCTACATGTATGAAGACATCTAAACCGCATGGAGAAAGCAGACAGTGGCAGTGTTGATCATACCTATGAAGGGAAGGAAGAATGTCTCCGTGTGCATCTGTGTGTTTATGGACACCAGAGAGGAATGCCAAAATCGGTGTGTTAAGGTAGACCAGGGTTACCAGCTCAAGAGGACCCAGTACACACAACATACCTTGAAGAATTTCTGTAACTGGACTTTCACACTATGAAGGGAACAGCAAATTAAAATAATAAGTCCATGCAGGAAGGGTGTTTTCACCAGGTACTGTCACCACCCTGTTTCCCATGCATGCTGTAAAAGTCTGTCTCTCGGGGGCCCTGACTCTCAGTGACCCTCTATTCAACTGGCTCAGCGAGTGTTTGTGAATGCTAGCAGTTGTGAAGTTATTTCTATAGAAACCCTTCTCTGCGCTCCTAGTGAGAGTGTGAGCAGACCGCAGGGTGATCCTCTTGGATCAGACTGGCAGGGGACTTCCATACAGAGAAAGGGCAGGCCCGGTAGAACTTCAGTGACTTTTGCCTTAGCCCTATCCAGGAGGTGGTACAAAAAGGGGGAGGGGGGGGGGGGTTGATGGACGGAGCATCAGAACCAATCAAACACTCACACCCAGTCAACAGATCTGGGTTTGATCCATCACCGTTCTTTAGCCCACTCTGCCACCCCAGTTCAGACATGGCCATATGCTAATCAGTCTGACCCTGTGCCTCATGGGAACAGTCCAGCCCGAACTGCCAAGCCATGCCTTCCCTGGACCGGAAACCAGCTTCCTAGGACCGGTTTCTGGCATTTCAGCCGTCTTCAGCCAGGCTTGCTTGGATCCAGTGGCAAAGTGAGCAAGGGACTCAACGTCTGAGCATACCCTGCCAACTTATGGCGAACAAAGCGGTACAAAATCTGTTGACTGGGTGTGAGTGTTTGATTGGTTCTGATGCTCCGTCCATCGCCACCCCCTTTTGTACCGCTATCCAGGAGGTGGGCAGCATGATGGCTCCAGTGCTTAATTTGTAAAAGAAAGTTTCATGGCCAAACTCTCCTCAGGAGCAGGACGTTGGTGCAATTAAATGTCGGCACGCCGATTACTAAGGTAGTGCAGTCTTAAATCCACTGCATGCCTTTTAAATCACTGCCGAGCGCTCCCTGCTCCTTTATCTCACCCTTGCAACATTTTTCTGTCTTTCTCTTCCTTCATCTATCTGTGCTTTTTGTTTTTTCCCCTCTCTTATGCAGAAAAATAAGTGCTGGTCCCTAAAAATGAGTGCCGGTGGCCCCCACCAGCTCAGATAAAGCACTGGCTGGTTCCAACTCTCACTAAAGCATCTTCAGAAAGAGGGTAAAAACCAGAAGTGGCTTTGTGAGCTGCAGGGCAGCTTCAGCGTATATTTCCAAACCCATGCATTTGTGTGGATACCCACTGTCAATCAGTGTCCAGTTTCAAAGGGTCGACAAATCAAACATTGACTGAATTTCCTTCCTCATGGAAGATTCTAGGATAGCTGCCTTCCCAGAACCCTTCAAACATTGGCAGAGGGCAAAGTAGTGTGGGTTAGGGTTTTCCACTTTGGGCAGCACTCCTCCTCCTTGCAAAGCCCATTCTTGATCTAAGGTAAATAACTGCAATGCGCTACATCAAAACATGAACAACAGATGCATCTGTACGTTCATGAAGCCTTTTACCATAAGTCTGGGCTAATGCTTGTGAAACATTATGCCAGCAGTGACTGATTGTAATGTTTGACAAAATTGCATTCACCCAGCATAAAGATGAAGGGTCCTCTGTCTGTCACTAGTCTCTGGGCTTCAGTTTATTTGGGGATGCTAGGAGACCACTCCCTTGGGTACAGCTGGGTTTCCCAAAAAATTATAATCAGCTGGCAGCAATAATGGGTTGCACAGAGGGGATCAAGGGAACTATCCCCTTGAGACGACAAGGAAGGAAGACCAATGGATGATCACTCGTTCTCAGTGCACACTAAGGGGGTCGTTGGGAAGCCTCAGATCTGTAGCTTTTAAAATAATGTAGGTAGGTATCCAGAGGTGAACTTTAACACTGTACCATCTTTTGTGCCTTCTAGTCAGTCATCTAATCAATTATCATCACTGCTTCTCATGCGTTCTGTATTGGGGAGGAGGACCCAGTGTTGGACTGACCTGGACTGGCCTCATGGGCAACCCCGAAACCGGTCCTAGGGGTATGACATTGTTCTTCATTCTGTCCATCAATAGTTCTTTTTGCATTTGTCACCCCGAGTGGGACGGGTATGCTCAGACGTGAGTCCCGTGCTCTCCATGGCACTGGGATCAAGCTATCCTGGCTGAAGAGGGGTGAAACCCCGAAACCGGTCCTAGGATGCTTGTTTCTAGTCCAGGGAGGACCTGGCCTGGCAGTTCAGGCTGGACTGTTCCCATAGGGCACAGGGTCAAGATTTGCATATGCCTGGGTCCAAACTGGAATGGCATGGTGAGCAAAAAAACGATGGATTTAGGCCCAGATCTCTGTACTGGGGTGAATGTATGACCTTGTTCTGCATTCTGTCCATCAATAGTTCTTTTTGCCTGATGGGCTGGTCTGACAAGTCAGTCTGTGCACCGTTTTTTTGCTGTTTTTGGGTCTGTTTTATTGTCTGGTGGGCTGGTTTTTATTTTTGATTTCTTTGAGATTGCAGCAAGCATCTGTTACCTTGCAAAACATGTACAGAGCCTGCCTTTATAAGTTCAAAATTGCCTCGATTTGCAAATGTGGACCACTTTTTTAGCTATTTGATTCAGTAATGGAGGGCACTTGTTTTTAGGTGCCGTTCCTATTTTCTGTCCCAGTCCGACCTGGGGATGACTCAAACGACTTCATATCCCAGAGTCTACAGACAATTGGCTGTGGATATATGGTGGTTTTGGAAGTCTGATGATTATCTTGCCTGTGTCATGTTGGGAGTGACGCCCCTTCTGCTGCTTCCAGTGTTCCTAAATCGCCTCTATAACCAAGATTTTGCACATTGCTCATCTTAAAGTCGCATGCTGCCATTGACGGACGAGATAAGTGGCTTAATCCAGAATTTTCTCTGCCCTTTCTGCTCATGCTGAATAATGTTAATGTGGATTCTGGAATTAGGGGTGGGGGAAATGTTGTGCAGGGATCAAATCCAGAGTTGAGGGACAGTGATCTTTTTAAAGTGGCTCACTTGTCTTTTCGGACTTTTTACTTGGAAGAGGAAGAATGTCAAGTTTTGTTTTAATTTTTGTTACATTTTCTGGGAGTTTTATATAGCACAAACTCGATCCGAAGGTATAAGAGCTTTACATGAGCACCAGTTGCGTTACAGACTGACATGTTAATTTTGTTAGGCACGGGGAGACTAAAGGCCAGATGTATGACGAGATTTTGCATGTGCAAACGGGTTTGCGCCCCGTTTGCGCATGCAAAATCCCTGTGGGCCATGTACTAACACTAGTGTGCGAGTCGCAAAAAAATTGCGACTCGCAATTAGGAAGGGGCGTTCCAAGGGCGTCCCTTCCAAATTGCGACTTGCAGACCTATGTATGAATGTTTTGCGGCCGCAATTGCCGTCACAAAGCCCTCGCAATTTACCGCCCTCTTCAAGAGGGTGGTAATGCAGTCTCAAATGGAAAGGGGTACCCTCTGGACCCCTTCCCCATTGCAAATGCAGGGGAGAATATTTTTATGGGGCAGGCAGTGATCCCAGGGACCACAACACTACCTGCCCTTAAAAAATGAAACCAAAAAGTTTCATTTTATTCTTTTTAAATGCATCCATTTTCCTTTAAGGAAAACGGGCTGCATTAAAAAAAAAAAAAAAAACTGCTTTATTTAAAAGCAGTCCCAGACTTGGAGGTCTGCTGGGCCCACCAGGCCACCATACCTGGGAGGGCCTGCCATTCTCATTGGGGTCGAGAATTGCAAGTGCCTCATTAATATTCATGAGGCATGCAATTTGCGACCCCATTGAGAATCGCAAACAGTGTCTCAGACACTGTCGTATATTGGAAATTGCGACTCACAATATTCAGTGGTCATACATCTGGCCCTTGGTGATTTGCCTACAATCACAGGATGTTGAGCATCTCTGCCGAGACTCGGACCCGGCTCCCCAGCTTCGAGGTCGAACCTCAAACTGTGATAATGCTAAATTGGCGGCAGACCCCTGTTTAGAGTCAAATAGTGAAAATAGAAGCTGCTAAGGAACAACTGTAGGTCATAAGGAGTAAAGTACAATGATCTGCAATATTGCGGAGAGTTTCAAGAACCACTGTGGACAAACAACCAAGCCATCATCTACACCCAATGGTCCTTTAGTTCTCAAAATGTGTTAGAAGTTGAGGCTTAAGAAATGTTTGTCCAACACCAAATCTGTTAATTCTTTGGCAACTAGTAATGTACAGCACATCTGCAATGTATTGTAGCGGTGTACGTTTCAGTGTCCTGCTGCCTGAAAGAGTCCTGCAACCGATTAACGTATATGTTATGTTCCATTTAATAAAATATTGACGGGAATGACTACCTGAGCAAAAGTGTGTGTGTGTGTGTGTAGCATGTAACTCGCACTGAAGCATTAATGCAGCCCGCGGGGTTGGTGGCCTTGGGGGCTTCTGTGTTTAACCTCGGCTGCAAGCTAGTGACTGCTTCTAAGAAAAGACACATTATTTGCTGTGAAAGAAATCTGGACGTGGAGCCGGAATCCTAATTAGGACTTAAAACACATCTGGGAGTGCTTCACAAAGATAATGGCAAAGTGAGTAATTTATAATACTACAGTGAATGTGGTCACAGGCTCAGTTTCCCTTGGCGACTAGTGCGCTCACAGCATCTTATTCTATTTAGTTGTCTGTTCCATTCTTTCTATTTTTATTTATTGAATTATCCTTCATCCATTCTTGCTATTGCTCTAGTTTGTCAGTTTATTTCTTTTCGTTTTGAATGATTTTCTTGTCTTCAATATTTCTTCTTTATTCCCCTTTTTCTTTACTTGTATTTTCTTTTTCCTATTTATGAGGCCCTTTATTTTATCCTTGCAGTTTGTACTTGCTTTCATACTGCCTTACTTTCTTTTCTTACGTTTTCTTGTTATTATTATAGAATGTTCTTCCTACCTCTGCTTTTCTTTGTTTCCAAAGCCTGGTTTGCTTTGAGCTTCTTATTATTTTCGAGTTGATTTCATTATATCTGTGTTGGGCTCACAGCCTCACCTCACGCAAGTCTCACAACATGCCACAGAATATAACCACACTTCGGTGTCTGATTTTCGAATTGCAGAGGGCTGTAAACCCTAAGCTTGTGTTTTTTCTTTTTCTTTTCTGTACTGGGCTTGTGCTACTTTTCTCATGGTATTTTGTGAAGTACCTGCATTATTGGGCGCAGTTAAAAGCTGTATGTAAGTTTATCTTCTGTAAAACCATTTGAGCACAGGATGAGCCTCTGCGGTGGTGCCTTCCAGCTCTGGCATCCTTGTAGGTACCGCTGGTAGAAACTGCTGGTCGAGGATCCAGATTGCAGAACACGTACAGCTGGTGGCTGTAACACCTCCTACTGCTTGACCAGACCATCCATTCTCGCTGGCACCACCTTGGTGATGCAAATACAGAAAATTCTCCCCTCTTTCCATGGTGTGTATGTACCCTCACAACCTTCCAAATTTAAGCTCGACACTGATGACCACAAACAGTATCTCATTCCTCAGAACACATTCACTTGTCTACAAAGGAAGACGCGAGGATAAGTTTGCCTTGTTTTCTGACAGCATGCTAGCACTGACTCGTTTGTATACTACAAACTGTGATGCTCCTATCCCGCCCTGCTCTGCTGGTGGGTGGGCGGGCTCCTCACGGAACCACCATGAGGGAGAGAGACGACAGAACTCATCCAGGCGAGCACCTGTTTAAGTGGCAGATGGACGCGGATTCTTTTCACTACATTATACGTGCTTTAGTCTTCACTAGTCTCAAATGCTTTGATTGAAGTGTGCCTGAGATTTATTGCAAGCTTCTTTCACAGATCTGTTCAGATAATAGAGGGAGTTACCTGTACTGCTCCCAGAGATTGTGACCATAACTTCCCACCATTGCACAGACCGCAAGCACCCATGAGGGGCCATGTATATGGGCGGATTGTAAACTAGCTCGAATTTGCCAGTTATGACACTTGGCATAGTCTGGAGTCATCGGAAGTCGGGTTTGGTAGTTGAGGGCCACTGCCTTAAGCTCCCCAGTGTTTATGGCAGCAGCACAGCAGGTAGAAACAAGCATTTGCAATGCAATAGGTCTCGCATTTACACAAGGCTAAGCTATTGGCATTGTAAATGACAATGCCTTATGTTTGTTTTAAAAACCAAAACATAAATAAAAAGGCATTGTCATTTACAATTCCAATAGCTCAAACTTGTGTAAATACGAGACCTATTGCATTGCAAATGCTTGTTTTCTATGGCCCCTCAGCCCTAGCCATGGTCTGTATTTATAGTTTTACAACTATGTAAAAGGGAAACATCGAGACGACGACTAGAACACCTTTTCCTTTTCAGAAAGTTTACAGCTGTTTTGAGACCGGAGTCTAGCCAAAGGCTAACGATTCAGTTAGTGGACAGATTCACAAAACTGCTTTCTGGAAGCTAGAGCGCTCCACAGTCTTGCCCTGTCAAGAACAACTTGTTGGTCAAACCTCCGTAAATGATTCTTCATAAAGCACTCGGACGCTATGCATAGGCAAGAAGCGCTATGAATTTCACGGAAGAGCACTGAGAACAGCATGGTACTGCAACTGCACTTTGCAATTTACGAGACATAGAGGGGCAACGACAACTCATAACCGCAAACAAAGCTACTGTGTGGTTGTTTTGTTTATTGCTTTAATTTTGTGGGGCACTACATGAGGAGAGACTGTGAATGCAGGCCACAGTATTGCAGGAAGTAAAGAGTGTATAGAGAAATGAATGCACAAAATACCACAGACCCCTACAAAGCCCATACATCATCACCCAGCCTAGCACGCAAGGTCCAAGAGCAGTCAGCGAAATAAGCACTATGTTCTGCAGCAACTCTGTCTTAAGTGCTGGAAAAACACAAATAAACAAGGATAGTGCCAAGTAGATGGTCTCGTGGATGAGACGGGGCTTTAGGTCTGATTGGGGGTGGGCGAGAAACAGGCACGAGGGCGACTGAGTGAGATTAAACTGGGAAGGGTGGGGGATTTAGATAATGCCGGGCGCCCGAGTTAAAGTGAAAGCGGGCGCCCATGTGCTGCCTGCAGTAAGAGAAACTCATTAATTAAAGTAATGCTCATAGACTAAAGAAGGCGTAACGTGTAACAACTGAAGTAAAAGGGCCAGTCGCCATGGGAGGTTACAAGTGAAGACAAGGTGGTAATAAGGAGAGACTATCAAACCTCTTTACGAATCAGAAGCCAGCATTTAGGGAGGACAATGACAAATATGGGTGGAGAGTGGGCGGGGCTTATATTTCATACTATACTACAACAAGTGTTGCAGAGCAGCGCATGCACGCTGTCTCTAGGCGTGATCTAAAGAGAGCGATATTGAAAGGAAAGACTGCAGGGAAGGAGACGGGAGGAATTGGGGGTAGTTTGAATATTTTTGCTCACGTTGTGTAGTATGCCCTAAGTATAAGAATATTTGATCAAGACATCTTGCCGCAGATTCCTCACCTTTGAATTTCCCTGGCATCAAACTGGATCTGGAAGAATTTTCTTCGAGCAATACCCCTGCGTGCCAGTAGGTGGCGTCGGTCAGCTCTGCGTAATGTTAACCGTGCCGGAAGTGATGTCCGTGTCACCTATATAGGTGTCACCTAGCGCACTAACATAAGTTCTTTTCTTTCCGTGCTAGTCAAGCGCTGATCTGTGAAAAGAGCTACCCTCTGTCACTTTTTGACAGGCTTTTTTTCGACTTTTGTTGACCCCTTTTTAGTTTGTATTTTTTTTCCACCTGTCTAGGAAGCCTGCTGGGTTCAAACCGTGCGGTGCCTGTCACTGCACCATGATGGTGATATACTTGCATCTGGTTTGACTGTGGTGCCTGGAGCGCGACCACGCCTCGAAGTCGTGTTCCAACTGCTGGACCATGGCTCTGAAGGCTTTGAGGGAGCAGTCCATAATGCTACTTGCGTGGGAGGCCTGACCCTACCAGTGCTACTTAGGGCCCCGTGGGATCGGGGGGGGGAAATCTATTGGGTTCCGCGGCTCTGGCCCTGATGTCCCCCTATGGATCCAGGAATGGATCTGGTCCAGCGCCGGTCGTGCCCTTGCAACCTGCTCCGGCCCCGAGCCGTAGAGAGGGATTCAGAGCCAGAAGTAGGTAGTGGTTGCTATTCCCGCTACTTTCTGGTCTCAAAAAGGGCAAGGGCCTTCGTACTGTCCTAGACCCACGAGCCCTCAACTACTTCCTCAAAAAGGTAAAATTCAAGATGCTCTTTCTAGCTCAAGTCCTGTCTGCCCTGGACCTGGAAAATGGATGGTAGTGTTGAACTTGCAGGATACCCATTTCCACATTCCCACCCTGCCTGCTTATCGGTGCTGCCTGCGGTTTATGGTACCCAAAAAGTTTTTTCAGTTCACTGTGCCCCCATTTGACCTTACCAGTGCCCCTCGGGTGTTCTCCAAGGTGATGGCAGTGGTTGCAGCTCATTTGCACAGATCAGGGGTACCAGTCTCCCCCTATCTCGACGACTGGCAGCTGAAGGCAGGCTTGCCCCATGCTATCGTCTCCCACCTGCAGACTACGGCGAACCTTCTGCATTCACTGGGGTTCACTATCAACGTGCTGAAGTCACACCTGACTCCCTCGCATACGCAATTTTTTATCGGAGCTGTTCTAGATACAGTGCAGTTTCGGGCTTATCCTCCCGAAAGTCGAGTCCTGGATATTAAGGCTATGATACTGATGTTTCAGCCTCTATCCTCTATTTCGGAGAGAATGACTCTGAGGCTGCTGGGCCTCATAGCCTCCTGCTATTGACACATGCCAGATGGCATATGCAGGCTGTGCAGTGGGACCTGAAGTTCCAGTGGTCGTATCATCAGGGGAATCTCCCGCAGTGCTTGCGGACAAACCACGATTGGGTCAGAGGCAGACTTCTCTCCCTTCCCCAACCCGATATCACAGTAGTGACAGATCCATCACTTCTGGGGTGGGGCAGCAATCTGGGATAGGTGGAGATCGGAGGACTCTGGTCTCAGGCAGAATCCGGACTCCACATCAATATGTTGGAATTTTGAGTGAACTGATTGGCATTGGAAGTCTCCCTACCCTCCATCAGAGGGAGGATAGTTAAAGTGTTCATAGACACCACCGCCATGCCATATTGCAACAAACAAGGTGAAGTGGGGTCGTGACCTCTTTTTCAAGAGGCTCTGCGTCTCTGGACATGGCTGGAACAGCAGGGCATATCCCTGGTGGTTCAACACCTTGCAGGTACCCTGAACGCCAGGATGGACGAACTCTGCCATCGATGCTTAGCGGATCACGAATGGCGTCTCCATCCGAAGGTGGCGCAATGCCTCTTTCGACAGTGGGGAGACCCTTGGTTAGATCTGTGTGCCACCGCAGAGAATGCGCAATGCCAGCAGTTATACATATTGGAGTTTCCAAGGCGGCTCTCGCTCGGACACGCTTTACGTCTTTAGTGGAGCTCAGGCCTCCTGTATGCATTTCCGCCCATACCACTCCTGCCCAGAGTTCTCAAGAACATCAGAAACGACTGGGCCCAAGTCATCCTTGGGAACAGAGAGTCAGTTATCCTGCGTTTCTACGGATGAGCATCGATCCTCTGATCAGGCTGCCCCTTCGGGAGGATCTTTTCTCCACTTGAACCTGTCACCTCTGTACCTTCTTGCGTGGAGATTGAGAGGTGGCAGATGATAGCTTTCAACCTTCCTCCTGAAGTCTGCAAAGTTATTCTGGCAGCGAGGTGTCCCTCCACTAAGACGGTATATGCATGCCGGTGGAACAAATTTGTAATATATTGTACAAAAAAGTAATTTGACCCTCTTTCTGCCTCCTTTCTGATATTTTGCTTTTTATTTTGTCCCTTGCCCAGTAGGGCTCTGCTCTGGGCACCTTGAAAGGGTATCTTTCGGTTTTGTCTGCCTTCCTGAAGCTGCCTGACCAACCCTCCCTATTTAAATCACCTATTGTACATAGATTTTTAAAGGCCTTGTACATATGTTCCTTCCTGCCCCTTTCATTATGCCTCAGTGGGACTTTAATTTGGTTCTCACTCTCCTAATATGCGCTCCCTTCGAGCCCTTACATAATTTCCCCCTCAGGCTGCTCACCGTCTAAACAGCCTTCTTAGAGGCAATTACATCTCCCAGGAGGTTGAACGAGCTGCAGGCTTTATGGTCAATGCCCCCATTTCTGACGATATTCGCTAACAAATTGGTGCTTCGCACGAGGACCTCTTTCCTTCTGTCAACTTGCCTACTTACTACGGTCCTCTGCATCTAAAGAACAGGAGCGACTCTACCACCTGGACCCCAAAGACTGCACAAAAGAGTTACAGGTGGATGACCAACTCTTTGTGGGATAGGTTGGAGTGAGGCAAGGTAGTGCGGTGCAGAAGAGGACCATCTCCCGGTGAGTCATCATCTGCATCAAAATTTGCTATGCTCTGGCCATGAAGCAGCCTCCTGAAGGCATAAGGGCTCATTTCACCAGAGCCAACGCTGCTACCACTACTTTGTAATGTGGACTATCAGTCCTGGACATCTGTCAGGCAGCAACTTGGGCATCCCTGCACACATTCACCAGACATTACTGCCTGGATACTCAAGTCTAGAAGGGATGATCTCTTTGGCCACTCAATCCTGCAGGATTTCCTAGTGTAAATTTGTCTGAAGTCCCTCCTCCGGGGATGGCATTGCTTGGGTGTCTATTCAAAGGTAAGGAATCTGCCACTAGATGTCTCTATCAGATGGACAAGTTACTTACCTTTGGTAACGCCTTATCTGGTAGAGACATGATCTAGCCGCAGATTCCTTACCGACTCACCCATCCTACCTGCGCTGCGGAAAAGTTTCTAAGGCCAAGGCTGTTCCCTTTCAGGGTTCTAGTTTCTTAAAAACACACCAATGTCTGTACTTTTCATGGATCCGCGTTTCAGGCATGGAGAGTCGTGAAAAGTAACTGACATCCACACGCCGAGGTGGCGCCTATAGGTGATGTGAAGGCCACTTCCGGTGCAGACGACACCAATGACATCATGCGGAGCCAAAGGACGCCACCTACTGGCACGCAAGGGTATTGCTCGAAGAAACATCTACCTGATCCAGTCTGACGCCTGGGAAATTCAAAGGTAAGGAAGCTGCGGCTAGATCATGTCTTTACCAGATAGAGCCATACCAAAGGTAAGTAACGTGTCCATTTGGGGGTGGTCTGTGTGTGCATGTACATATGGATTTGAAGAGTGTGTGGTGCACAGTTTCTATGTTGTAAGACAATGTGGTGATTGGTTGGCGCGTGGAATGTGAGAGATGGTGGTGAACAGTGTGTCAGATTCTGTGCATTTTAAGTAGAGATGGGCGAGCCACTGAAAGCTCAATCCTGATGTCTTGCTCTGGCTCAGCTCAAGGTCTTGATGGAACCTCGAGCCCATAATGAGCCAAGCTTTCGTGTGCCTTCTGCCTGCCGCTCTCGCTGTATGCTTCGCTCAAATAGAAGTAAAAACAAAGGCTTAACATTTTAGTTAAAATGATAGCCAGACAAATATCCATATAGTGGTTGATTTAAATAAAATGAAACCAGAACACCTGGATTTAATCGTGGCCTCCTTCTTAACCAAATTGTGATTTTAGGAAAATATTTTATTTGACTGATTCTCCTTTTTTCACTATTGCATATGAAAGCCTCTTTAAATACGTGAGTTCAGAATACCAGCTGTACAAAAGCCTATTGGGTTTGATTTAATAGACCATAATGATGCTCTCCCTCTATTAGAGTGGTGGGCCAAATACAGGGTACACATGACGTCTTCCTCGCCTCTTAGCACTGTCTGCAAGGTGGGAGCAGGAGAAGGAATGGTTCTAAATTCATGTTTAAAAAAACTACCACTTTGAAGTGCTTCAGTGTAGTGCTATAAAGTGATATGTTGGCACATAAATGAGAGGCAAAAAAAATTTATGTTTAAGACAACATGATACTAGAAGAGACCAATGTAAGCATGGCAAAATGATCTTCTGTTAGAATGTGTTCCTTTTTATTCATACTTCGTTTCACACATAGTCAAAAAATAATGAAGCCAACGCATTTTGCTGGGTTGTATGTCGGAACCACGCATGCCTGAACAATGCAGTCTTAACAACAACCGCGTCTTAACCGCTCATACCTTTACAACGCGTGCCTTTACAAGGAATTTCGTTGTAATGGCATAATTGGTAAAGGCATAGGCGTCGTTCAGGTTCAGCCCTAGCCTCCGCCTGGAGTTCTAAAACCCAGCCACCTGCTTCGAGTTATGCCTTGACTCCAGCCCTAAAAACAGCCCAGCCCCCTTCCCTGACTCCTAAAAGCAGACCCCACCCCTAAAAACAAACCTCACCCAGCCCTAAAAACACCCCAGCCCCTCTGTGTCCTGAGCCCTAAAACCCTCCCCAAGCCTTAAAATTCGACTCCCTTCTGCCCTGAGCCCTAAATCCTTGACCCCAGACCTAAAAAAAAACCACTCCAGCCCCCCCACCCTGACCCCTAAAACCATCGCCCCAGCCTCCAAACCCACTCAGATCCCCATGCTCAAAGCCCTAAAACTTTGACCCAGATTTAAAAAACACCCCAGCCCCCGCCTTGAGCCCTAAAACAGTCCCTCCAGCCTTTGTCGATCAACCCCCGCCCTGAGTTCTAAATTCTTGACCCCATACCTAGAAAACACCCCAGCCCCCCACCCTAAAACCGTCCCCCTAGCCATAAAAAGTACCCTGACCCCCCACCCTGAGCCCTAAAACCCCTGATAAAATAAAAATTATGAAAAATTATAAAATAGAAAAATCGTACTCCAGAAGCTGTTCCTCATCCGGGCAGGATGCCGCCTCCGCCCAGTATGCAACACCGCTGGCCCTCTGCTCAGAGTCTAGACCGCTAACAGCCACTAATGTCTAAACCACGCATATGCATGGTAAAGGCTTATTCATGGTTTAGACGTGCGTTGTACCGCCTACGTGGTTTAGCCACGCGCAGTCGTCTTTATTTATTTTTTTAAACAAACTTTGAGTGCCACATGGTATTTATCAACAATTGCAGGCGTTTCACTTAGGCATTTCTCATATTTATACAACTGATTTGTGGTGACAAAACTATAGCATGTTATGCGCGCAATTGTACCAATAATTCAATATTTTACAATAGCAGTGCTTTTGTTACTGTTGTGCAAAGGAGACATCAATATATTTAAAGCAGACAGCATAACTATAAACAATTACCCAGTTTAGCCACGTGTAGTTAAAGCCTTTTCCCATTTTACCAACATATGGCTTCTTTAGGGCTTCCAAGAGTATCCAGGCTAGGGCCACCAATTCTAATGCACCCTATCAACATTCAATGTTCTTATATCTGTAACACACTGTTGGTAAAAATCACAAGTGGTTACATTAGCCACTTTCTCCTGGCCGGGTTAGATGGCGCTCCTCCTACACCCCATTGTGGCTGTATTCATTGGTTGCTAGCGCATTACTCACACCGATGCGGGTGTTTCACAGTGTTCAGAAAAGTAGAGTACCATAACCGCATTCAGCACGTGTACATGCCTAAACCAGTAGCCATGTTCTGCTTGCAATACCATTACAAATTAATGGGGTAACACGATTATCGCCACAGGACCGGAGTACAATGTAATATGAAAAAGTTTGGTCCTTGACTAGCCTTCGAAGAAACAAATAATGAGGGAAACTTTATCATATGGGGGTTGCCAGAATGGTCAATCGCTGGTAATCAATGCTATTGAACTGTAAATGCACACCCTGAAAGACAATTCCTCAAAATACACACTGTGTGTATACAAACTGCACCCACATGTTTTTTTTAGTTGAGTAAATTCATTTTTTATATATATTTCTCAAAGTCGAATGCAAACATAAATTAACCGGTAAAGATATTACCATGCAGAAGCAATAAAAGGTTGCTCGAAAGAAGGGGAAGGAAGTGCTCGTGCAAGAGAGGAGTGAAAATCACAGGATTTAAAGTTACACGCTGTTCCTTATTCCAAGACGATGCTGGTTTATGAGAAAAACCAGTACAATATAGCCTGTCCACGACATTTATTCAACATATTTTTGCATTATTCTTTAAGTGCATGAATGCAACATCCGATGGGAACAAAAAATATACGGTACAGGCCCTTGCTGAGGGGAATGCGTCAATGTTTCGACCCGACTTATGCGTAGAGGGAGACTTGTAACCTCTGCTTGCGGGTCTTCTTCAGGACAGAGGGGTGAAGGGGGCAACCTAGTACTAGTGCCAATAGGGGGCGTCCCAGGTAACTAATACAATGTGTCCAGGTGTCAATGAAGGACGTCCCCGGCAACTATTCCCATTAGGTGATTAAGTTCGCAATTTTGTGGTATGGCGCACTGTGGAGAACCGAAGTGAAGTGCTCAAGCGTATTCAAGACCCCAACCTTTAAAAGTAGGAATGGAATAGCGATTTAATCCATAATCCTGAGAAAATGCGGACGCGCCAAGCCTCGTGTGAGCTGCTCTGTCAGATTTCCAAAGGGGTCCGTTTTGCTGATGCACCCACGTCCTTGTGAATTACTGCGTCTGATGGAGCCAGGCCTCTGACGCCGCGTTAATAGATCGTCGAGGACCGAGCTGTCACCTCTTAAGGCTCACAAGAGACCAACACAGTCTGAAAGCACGTTGTTAAAAAGTGAACATAAAATACAATATCCGAAAATAGGTAACGCCGCATGTCCTGTTGAAAGAGCCCGCCTGAACCTTGCTCAGCGGAGATCAGTAAAAACTGTTCGTTTTTTTTTAATAAGAAATCCGACACCTATTGACTAGTTATCAATTTCTTATCTTCGCAAGAAGCACGCATTTCTATTTATTTTAATTTATGCCCGTGCGTTATTTTACGTAATAGTGGTGTGTAAATCTTCTGTCTCCCTTCCTAGCGCCTTCGAGTAGGTTGACTGTACCCCGTTCATATTAATAGGAAAAGTTGGCACATGAACTAGCGCCAAGCAACGCGTTTGTCGAGATGTTTAACGTCATATTTGGTAAAATACATTAATTACATTCACAGTTGCCACGTTCCTGAAATGTGTATAAATGTGTGCAGGGTTCTGGTGCTCAAAGCAAACGTTACATTTTGTCATACTATCTTTAGATTAGTAAACTGTAAGTGATTAGATTAGTCAAATATAAGTGACTCCAGCCTATGTTCTCACATTTCAAAAATCCGACTGATTGTAGTATATTTTATTCTATTTTCTATAGGTGTCATTTCATGTAGCGGCCCCAGACGGCTTAATTTACGGATTGTTTTGATTTTACTTCGTTTGTAGGTTCATGGGGTGGTAATATTTGTAGAGGAGCAGCAGACCTGGTAATGCTTTAGAATAGTTTACAGACACTTTGCCCGGGAAGACATCTGAGAACCATATGAATGTATGTTGAAAGGATGGGGGGGAGGAGGTTCAGTGAGCTATCGGCAACCCACTGTTTGCTTAGGGAGCAGGGCATTGCCAGACGATCCTTATAGTGTAGCGACACCAGGTGCAGCATAGTTTTCATATTTCATCTTGGTAGATGTATGGAGTAAAATCGGCAACAAAAGAAGCAAAAATTGTTTGGTCAAGAACTTGTGCTGTAGACAGATGTGACTTGGCATGGAGTTGCTGTTCTAATTTTCAGTTCGCAGCTAAGGATGCACTCTTTTGCTCTGGTATGGAGAGGTAATGAATGTGCAGCTAGATAAGACTTGGAAGAAATATTCTTCCTTCCGTTCCACGTGGGTTAAGTACACGATCAAGTCGGCTTGAAACCAGTCCGAAAGCGTTCCATGGGTTTGTGGCTCAGATTCAGAAAAGCTGAGCTGTGGAGTGCTGTTTGTGATCATGGAGCGTGTTAAAACCTTAGGTTGTGATAGCAAAGGACTGCAAGACAAATGCTGATCTGATTAAATCAATACAAAAATATTTATAACGGATGAGTAGGAGTCGAAAGAGTGGGTCTGTAGGCAAACATCCTGTTGCAGTGGCAGAAAAGGTTGGAGGATCTTCATTACTGCCTGTAAGCGCACGTGGTTGTGAGCAGCTCTGTTGTCCTGTGAGCCCATGTGTGACTCTGGCAAGCTCTACTTTTCTTGTTAGGGCACGGTGGCAGAATGCCAAATCCTTATGTAAACGATGGGGCCGAATCACACAGCTGCTTTTTGTGCTTCCTACTTCTGGAAAGGATATAATGTGCTTCCCCTGAGGAAGTCGCACATCCACAATAAGGAGGCCACATTTAAATAGATAGCTTTGTGGTAGGTACTGCCCGTGAACGATCCTTGTCGGGTGCACCCTTCTCTACCAGCTAACCCGCATACCAGTGCCATCAAACACTTGGCCATGGAGTTGTGACTGTTTTGGTAGCTGTGCTTAATATTTCATGGTATACCAAGTACAGACTGTGGCTTTAGTCTTCACACAAACACATTTATACGTCTTCAGTTTATGAGGCATGCCGGTTGGTCATCCACTTTGGGTAGCTGTGCCTCACTTAGTTAGGCACCCTGAGTGACCCTTCACTCCTGATGGGCGTGCTTCGGCAGTCACAATTGTATTCGAGACATGCTTTGTTTATGTCGTTCTATCAGGCTTTCTGGGTGGCCATCCACTTTAGTGATTATGCTTAAGTCAGACAGGGCACAACGTGTGAGCCTTCACGTCTGGTGGCTGTGCTTCAATAGTCACCCTAAAGCATATACCCTGTTTTGTTTGTCTTCTGGCAGTCTGGTGGATGGCCACTTCCTGTAGTAGTGCTTCAGGCAGTCAGGCCCTTGGGGTGAGCCTTCATCTTCCTGTGGCGATGCTTCACTCCAAACGGGGCTATTCTTTGGCTATTCCACTCCCTATTCACACCTGCTCTTACAGCTGAACATTCACTACAGACATGATGTGCATTGCTACATCATTTCTGTCATTCTCCCCTTGGCCATGTCATTGTGACTTTTTGTATGGCAGGGGTTTCTTTTTGCCGCTTTTCCCACTAGGGCTGATGGTTTAGCTTGCAGCTGCAGCAGATCAGCTTGTGAGTTTCGCCATGTCTTACTGGTGGTTTATGTTGCCAGCGAGGCTGCACTACTTGCTGCTTACTTTTCCACAGTCTATTTACAACCCATCATGTAACCCATACCCAAACGGTTTATGAACTTAAACATGGCCCTGATCCAGCGGAAGTGGTGTAACATTTTGTGGGCTCAGACACAAGTTACCCACTACACCATAAACTACGGTTTCAGTAATATAATTCACAAAAACACAGAGTTTGGGCCCTTAAACTCTACATCCACTTGCAAAATCATGAGCTCCTCCGATAGATCTATGTAAGAGCTAATAGGGACTCAGATAATTAGTGACGGAAGCCATTACTTCATGGGGACCTTTAATGAAGAAATGCCGATCTACCAACAATAATCAATGACCATAACTTGTCAAAAATATTCATCAGTAAGTAAAACAAACTCAGTATAGTTATCAAGGCACTTTTATCTATTCATAAATATGAATGGTCAATACACAAAAAGACATTAGAATTTCTGCAATAGTCTGGAATAATTAACCCTTCAGCCGAAAGGTTTAGCCAGCTCAATTTCACCAACCACGTAAGTGCAGGGTAAATCAGTAGAGTTCAGTTTAGGATAGTCAGAGTTTGGACCAACAGCATATCGCGCCCAAGAATTGCAAGGAAAATAGCCGCACATGTACTTTTCCCACAAAGTTTTTATACCTCGAAATGTTCACAATTCCAGCCCCTAAATATAGCTTCTTGCACAGTTTTATATGATTCTATTGGTTGAAATCCATGGTGTGATCGTGGAATGATCATTCTTCAGCCCAAATCGTCCGGAACCTACATGGTATACCTTTGTTCTTGGTCTACAGTTTTCTAAGAATGTACAATATTTAATTTCACCTTGGAAATAGGAAGTACACTTGTAACTCAACATGTCCACGCGCGCAACTCAACATGTCCATCTGCTCGCTTCTAAGTTAGCTTGCAACAAAGTTGACACATTTATTCATAGAGAATATTCAGACTGTAAAGAAACTAAAGTGATAATACTTGTAACTAGAGCAATCAAGTCAGCATTTTATTCTATTTTGATGGAAATAATGAAAGACAAAATACATTTCTCTAAGGCCTACAATGGAAAGACATAATACATTTTCTAATATATCTATCATTACACTATTTTCATATGCATAGTCTAATCATATATCATTAATAAACAGTTTCTCTTTTGCAGTTTCGGATTTACGTTTTGAGAAGCAGAGCAAAACACATTTCAATATAGCAATCTTTTGAAATCACATTTTGCTAGAACTCCACCAGCTATATTATTACTTTTAACATTATCATAATACATTAGTAGTTTTTCTCTGTCTTGAATCTCTCAGTTCCAACAGTTTGCAACCCTTCTGCATGCTTTTACGATGCAGTTTAAAAAAAAAAAAACTGTTCAAAGAGACATAATTTTAGTCATGTTTTTTAGAGTATGTTTTAGTCATTTACACATAATGAGCAGGATTTGACAGAGCAAAATCATTCTTAAATATTCATGCTCCATCAGCCCCATGTGACTTTCTCCTGGACTCCTTGAGTTTCTGCCCCATGCAAATAATGTGTAAGGATCATCTTGGACCTTAATAATTCCATGGCCTCAATTAATCTGCTCATAAACACCAGGGAATACCCCATCTTCTGCAGCAGTGTACCTCTGCCTTCAGTAGTGATGTCCTTGCCATTCAGGTGTATTATTAAAATGTGTGCCAGGGAGAGTCCTAAGTGCAACTTGATTAATCGTTCAAAAATCAAAAAAGTCCCACTGCATGCCCAGCTTACCCATCTATGCTGCTTCTATGCAGACTAAATCATAATTTCCACAACAATAGTGTGGGCGTACTGAGCAGCTCTGGATGCAAATGAGTGTTCCATCGCCAATACCCTCCTGGCGACTTGAAGCAATGAAGATAAAATGGCATAAATATAGTTGGACCAAATCTTTGTTTTTTAACACATGATTTACTATGATCAATTTAACTGTGAAGATTAACTTTTGGGTACTGACCCCTGTGGGGATTAACAGTTTAAATAATAACATTCTGCATCTACATACAATTGCATTGAAAACCTTACAAAGTCAGACATCAGTTCAGTTAAAACACAACCTTAGATATGCTGATTACCAGCAGTATGCTCCTATGGCCGACTATAGGGTTTAAAAAGGTTCGATTCCCACCTCCCAATTTTTCTTATATTGTCCTCTGACAAGAATTCTCTGAATGCCTTGGTTGCTGCCTCAATCCCAAAACAATTTGTTGTAATGCACCCTCACCTATTAACCTCTCTGCCTTTGTCAATACCATGGCTAGGACCCACTTGAACTTATATATTGTCAACAAGGACCCGTCCTTGTGCATAAGCAAGTAGTCATCACCCTTTCCACACGCCTCCAGGTTGAAAGCTAACAGTATTACGGGCAAAACAGTCTATCACACCCTAGTCTTTTTAGTGTTTCAACCTTTCCCTTGCCCGGTTGATCAGTTTTTGACTTGGGTACTAATAAATTGATGCAAAGATTATGCATTATAATGTCATTGACCCTGAAGGCCCAGAAAATGCTGTCCTCCCTTGCCCAAACCAGCAGCTCTGATGCCCAGAAGGCCCCAAAATGCGAACTTAAATGCCACCTTAAAGAGGATGGTCTCTCTTTGTTAGTTGCACGTCTCCGCTGTATGATTTAAAATGCATAGTAGTGTGGTAAAGACAATGAGGGCACGGTTGTCAACCTTATGCACCGTTCTAGTCCAGCCTTTCAGTGCTTTGCGTAGTAGGAAACGTCTGGTGGGATTTGGTGTTTCTGGCCATCTGTGTTGGTAAGCTATGGCTGTCAGGTGATCTGTGCCCCACAAATTAAATTTCCTTGGGTCCTTGGCCCAAATGATGAACAGTTTTACCCTGTCTTCACTAGAGCTGTAGGTCTCGGGTGTTGCTCATGTACCTATTCTAAAAACCTTTTATAACACTGCTGATAGCAGTGTGTGCTTAGAGCCACTGCAAAAAAAAGTTCCAGGCCCCATTGGTTTGTACGATGATTGTAGCTGCCTGTGCTCACTCTAGGTACAGTAGCGTCTGGTTGTCATTTGATGTGCTGTACTTCTAAGGTACTCTCTACCAATACAGCATATGCTTGAAAAATAGTTTTCCAAATTCAGGATGAGCCTTAAAACCCACATGTTCAACTCTGCTTATGTTTAGTCTACTTCTGCATGCTTGGTTGATACTCTTGACCTGCGGGTTTGACGCCTAACACAGGATATTAATTTCTACTTCTAGGCTTCACAGTACCGTGTTGGTTCTAGTCCAAGGCTTTGTCTCTGAATTTCACCTTATATTGATAAGTGTTCTCACAATTGACCTGTTTGGCTGTTTCGTCTGTGTCTGTGATTTGTATACTTTCTTTTTCTTGTGTCTTTTTGTTTTGTTTTTGTTATTTGGCATTTATATAGCCAACAAACAGCTGTTGGTATGGCATTAATGTATTGCTTTCTTCAGCTTGATGATGGCTTTCCAGTTGTTCTAAAGCAGACCTCTCCAACGAGTAGCCATCCTATTTGGAGCCCAGCCTACTACATTAGCTTTATTTGGTTGAATTAATATATGAATCCCAAAATTCAAAGGATGTATTTGAGACGATAATAACTAAACACCTAGGCAGTAAAAAATAAACAGCTATGTAATACATTAGACATCTTCAATATTGCAGAAGGAAACACAGTGTGCATAATATTAGTAAAAAAATATATTTAATTTTTTTTTATGTGTATAGATTGCACAAGAATATATATTGATAATAAGCAATTCTTCATTGAAATATGATTCAACAGATATCAAACAAAATAGACAATACAATACATATAATGAAACAGATCATATATAAAGTGCAAAATAGACAACAGATACAAAATACACAAAGGCAAACAAAGTGGCTGAGGCTGAGATGTTCTCAACGCGCGTTTCGACGCTAGCAAAGCGTCTTCATCAGGAGAACCACAATCTTTTGTATCCTATAAATATACAAAAATATCATATAAACAGACAAAAATATACAAAAGTTTTTTATCTTAAAAACACTGAGATCCTTCTTCAGTTTTTATTCTAAGGATGATGAAGTGCTGTCAAGAACGCCCTATACTTGAAATACCAAGTGAGAGAGAAGAGACCGAAACATGGGTGCAGTTGTGAATCAGGATAGGAAAAGTGCTATAATAACCAAAATAATAAGCCAACATAGCACAAAGTAAGAATATGAAAGGCAGAAAAATATATGAAGGGTCAGTATAAAACAAGAAAAGAAAGAAAGAGAGAGAAGAATCAGGTAAAGAGACCAATGATTGCCCAATGAATATCATGGTGAATAAAAAACTTACATAAATGGTTGTCGTGGAAATAAATACATAAATATGGTCCAGCCAGGACCTAGGGCCAATAAGAGTACTCCCTAAATGTAATGAAAAAAGGGAGAAAAAGTACAAGGACATATTATAATACATATAACGCAGAAATATGAGATTAAAGAATGAGGAAAAATGGAATGAAAAAACAATCGTATTCTTTAATTACATGGATGGAAACAGAAAAAATATAACCAAAGTGGTAAAAAGACTGCTTACAATTATGATAAGGTGAAGTAGTCAAAGAAGAGATGCCTTGAGGTCCGATAAACACTCTTGGATTCACAAAAAGTTCAAGAATTACTGAAAAATAAACCATAAAAATGAATAAAAGAAATAATAATGAATGAAGAGATGATAAATGCATGCGATAGTGTAATACCAAACAAAGTCAGAGAATATAACCAAAGAGTACCTGCAGCATAATTCCGGCAGATATAAGGAATGATAGATAAAATCAATCCAATGAGAATCGTACGAATATAACATAAGGGAGGCAGAATGCATCAGTTAAATTCGGAACGAGCATGGATATGGTATGATAGGTTTAGGATTGCAGACACTGTAAAAGAAGAAAAAAAACAATTGTAATTGAAATGTGTGCGGAAATCAAAATATGTAAAAATATTGACCGTGAAAGTTCTACAACGATGAAACCAGAAAAACGAAAAATCGTAAATGATATCCATTGGCGAAGATGCAAAAACTACAGACCAAATAAACTAAGCTAATTGATATGATAACGTACACCCTGAATAATGGGCTAGTGATAATGCAGTTTACTGCAAACAGAAAATGACATGTACGATAAAACGGGCTAGCTAGACGTAGACATAGATAACGGTCGGAGGCATAACTTACTAGAAAAGACCTACGCTACTACTCCATTACCAAAACCTATCCATATCTTGAAGAAAACTATTATCAACAAAATCAACATTCTCAAGATCACAACCACAGAACACCTTTTGTCTGAACCTTTTCTGACACTTCAGATTCCGATGGAGACCTTAATGATCAATTCCAGAATCCATCTAGACCTAGTCGTCCTTATAATTCACAATACCAGCCTTTTTTAGCCCAACGAGGGACACGCAGAGGACGACAACGTGTCCGCTTCCAGCCTCAAATGAGAGGGAACTATCAACAACAGAATCTTTACACACCTCCAGACAATCAACAAGTGCTACAAACCAGAAGTTGACAATATTGGAGATAGTGGACACCATTCCTATCTTTAATTTATCATCTCACCCATTAGACTCCACCTGTTTAAGTCTGCTTTCTAGAGGTTTGTCATTTGTTCCTCATTCTTACACCAATAAATTTGAATTATACACTGATATAATTTCATTTTTTCGTAAAATTAGACTCAAAAAATATTTTTCTCAGGATACTACAAACATACCTTTGACTTCTGTTGATACTACTCTGGCCTTGCCCTCAACTTTTACACCTTCATTGGAAGAGATAGGACCTGAAGTAGGAGTATTTGAAAAAGTTGTTCTTAAACGTCTTGATCAAGCTACTCGTTTCATTCCTAAACCTTGCTTCAACCTCAAAGAAGAATTCTCTTGTTTATCCACCCTTAAAGAGAACAAATCTATTACCATTAAAAGTGCAGATAAAGGGGGCGGCATAGTTGTGTTCAACACTAGCAGCTATGAAAACCAAATGCTAGCTCTGTTGGGAGACCCATTATTTTACACTAAAGTGACTCTAGATCCTACTAATAGAATCTGTCAAACAATCTTACGTGTATCTAGTATTGCTCTTTCAAAAGGGGAAATAAATAAAAAATAATTTGCCTTCCTTACCAACTCTAAGAAGAACATGCCCTGTATCTATGGAACACCTAAGATCCATAAAAATCTTACAGAACCGTCCCATCGTATCCACCATTGGATCGGTTACAGAACCATTATCCAAATATGTTGATCATTGGTTACGTCCCTTTATATCTAAAATTCCATCATACATTAGAGATACTGGAGACATGATCTCGAAGGTTGAAAATCTTCCTTTTAATTCTAATCGTGAGATTTTAGTGACTCTAGATGTAAAATCACTTTATAGCAACATCCCTCAAAGGGAAGCTATCACAGCTGTATCTTGGTTCATAGATACATATGAGATACCCTGTCCTAAAGCGTTTGTTCTAGAATGTCTAACAATTGTACTTACAGAAAATACATTTGAATTTAACAACATCTGGTTCAAACAAATACGCGGTGTAAGTATGGGTGCTACAGTAGCTCCTTCTGTAGCGAACATCTATATGTCAAAATTCGAATTCAATTTCATTTATAATGAAATTGCTCCCTTCTTTGAGTCAGTGCATCGGTGGGCACGATACATTGACGACATTTTTTTCATTTGGGGAGATACTGAAGAACAACTAGAGGAATTCCTTCAATGGATTAATGTCATCGACATCAATCTTAGATTTACAGCCCATACCAACAAACAAAGTCGAATTTTTAGACATTACGATCACACACAGTTCTGGCCATTTAGAGGTGGATCTTTTTACCAAGCCCACAGCCAGGAACACTCTGCTACATTTTAACAGCTACCATCCTAGATCACAGAAACAAAGCATTCCTTTTGGTCAATTTTTGCGACTACGTCGCAATCGTACCAATATCCACGATTTTGAATCACAAGCTCTCATTATGAAAGCGAAATTTCTAGCTAGAGGTTACCCGCATCGGCTGATACGGGAATCTCTTAAACGAGCGAGATTCTATGACAGGGACGCTCTTTTACGAGCAAAAGATCCTAAAACCAATGATCAATTAGTATGTGTTACAAAACACACTACTATGGACGAACAGGTACGCCGCATTATTAATGCCAATTGGCATATACTCCATTCTGACCAAGATTCTTCATTGCATCTGAAGAAACCTTTGTTTGCGCATCGACGCAACAAAAATTTGAAAGACATCATTGTTAGATCACGGTTTAATACCCATGCCCCTTTTCTTCAAAAAGCCATCGACGGCACATTGCCCATCAGAGGTACATTCAAATGTTTACGTGCTAATTGCAAAGCATGTGATGAAGTAATAGAGGGCTGTACCATCACCCTTAATGGACATACAACCAATTCTAAATCTATGACAAATTGCAGAACAAACAATGTCATCTATTAAATCATCTGCCCGTGCAATTACGGCTACGTAGGAGAAACCTCCAGACCCATTGCGACCCGTCTTAATGAGCATCGTTCAGCCATCCGAACTCACAAATTGTTGGCCCCTATGGTCAAACACTACGAAGAAAAACAACACTCTGCCGAAGACATTAAATGGCATATTCTTGAAAAAATTAACATCGAGAACCAGACACACAGTGAAGAAATCCGTAAAAAACGTGAAGTTTTGGGGATTTTCACTCTCAAAACCTTTCATAAGGGATTAAACAATGAGTTGCCATGGGAAAATGCTATTTTATTTAACAGATTCTAATCATTCATTCTTAGTATTTTTCCTCTGTTTATTACTGTTTGGATTCCTCATTCCCTTTTTCTTTTATGATATGTTTGTTCTAGTTACACATATCACATCCTTATTACACTCCCGTATCACTTAGAATACTTTACACCCCTTTTTTCTGATCTGCCTTATTTTAGGTTAGTTTTAGTTGTATTTGTTGTTTTGTATTTTTCGGTTCATTTGCATATTTTATCATTCTTATTATTATTTTTTCCCGGTATTTTTTAGCATATTCGTTATCATTTCTCATTTATAGAGTCTTTTTTGTCTTTCGTCTTTATTAGTCAAGTTTTATAATTTATCCATGTTTGGTTTCCTTTCTATTCATTTTATCGTTCATAGTCCGCTTTCTAGTTTGCCGATCAGGTCCAGCCCCTCCCTAAGTGATCATGTGACTTCACGTGACCGCTCTTTAAATCGGGTCGTTTGGTTTGTTTTTTCACCATTGCCTGTGGTTCACGCCAGTCACCATGTCGGATTTTTCCATTATCCAAGTAAGTTATGCCTTTGACCGCTATTAATGTTAACGTCTGGTTAGCCCGTTTTACCGTATATGCTACTCTCTGTTTGTAGCACACCGTATTATCATTAGCCTATCATTCTAGGTTTACGTTATCACATCATTTTCTAGTAAGTTATGCCTCCGACCGTTATCTATGTCTACGTCTAGCTAGCCCGTTTTATCGTACATGTCATTTTCTGTTTGCAGTAAACTGCATTATCACTAGCCCATTATTCAGGGTGTACGTTGTCATATCAATTAGCTTAGTTTATTTGGTCTGTAGTTTTTGCATCTTCGCCAATGGATATCATTTACGATTTCTTTCGTTTTTCTGGTTTCATCGTTGTAGAACTTTCACGGTCAATATTTTTACATATTTTGATTTCCGCACACATTTCAATTACAATTGGTTTTTTTCTTCTTTTACAGTGTCTGCAATCCTAAACCTATCATACCATATCCATGCTCGTTCCGAATTTAACTGATGCATTCTGCCTCCCTTATGTTATATTCGTACGATTCTCATTGGATTGATTTTATCTATTATTCCTTATATCTGCCGGAATTATGCTGCAGGTACTCTTTGGTTATATTCTCTGACTTTGTTTGGTATTACACTATCACATGCATTTATCATCTCTTCATTCATTATTATTTCTTTTATTCATTTTTATGGTTTATTTTTCAGTAATTCTTGAACTTTTTGTGAATCCAAGAGTGTTTATCGGACCTCAAGGCATCTCTTCTTTGACTACTTCACCTTATCATAATTGTAAGCAGTCTTTTTACCACTTTGGTTATATTTTTTCTGTTTCCATCCATGTAATTAAAGAATACGATTGTTTTTTCATTCCATTTTTCCTCATTCTTTAATCTCATATTTCTGCGTTATATGTATTATAATATGTCCTTGTACTCTTTCTCCCTTTTTTCATTACATTTAGGGAGTACTCTTATTGGCCCTAGGTCCTGGCTGGACCATATTTATGTATTTATTTCCACGACAACCATTTATGTAAGTTTTTTATTCACCATGATATTCATTGGGCAATCATTGGTCTCTTTACCTGATTCTTCTCTCTCTTTCTTTCTTTTCTTGTTTTATACTGACCCGTCATATATTTTTCTGCCTTTCATATTCTTACTTTGTGCTATGTTGGCTTATTATTTTGGTTATTATAGCACTTTTCCTATCCTGATTCACAACTGCACCCATGTTTCGGTCTCTTCTCTCTCACTTGGTATTTCAAGTATAGGGCGTTCTTGACAGCACTTCATCATCCTTAGAATAAAAACTGAAGAAGGATCTCAGTGTTTTTAAGATAAAAAACTTTTGTATATTTTTGTCTGTTTATATGATATTTTTGTATATTTATAGGATACAAAAGATTGTGGTTCTCCTGATGACGCTTTGCTAGCGTCGAAACGCGCGTTGAGAACATCCCAGCCTCAGCCACTTTGTTTGCCTTTGTGTATTTTGTATCTGTTGTCTATTTTTGCACTTTATATATGATCTGTTTCATTATATGTATTGTATTGTCTATTTTGTTTTATATCTGTTGAATCATATATTTCAATGAAGAATTGCTTATTATCAATATATATTCTTGTGCAATCTATACACATAAAAAAAAATTAAATATATTTTTTTACTAATATTATGCACACTGTGTTTCCTTCTGCAATATTGAAGATGTCTAATGTATTACATAGCTGTTTATTTTTTACTGCCTAGGTGTTTAGTTCATAATTGTTATTTACCCTGCCCTAGGAGTTCTGTAGTCCCTGCAGGGGGTCCCTTTTTTTCTTGCATAATTTGAGACGATAATATGCATATTTTCTTAAATCATAAGCTAATGTTTGGCGAATAATGGTTGAATTTCCAAAATATATCTAAAGCTGATACTTGAGTGTTGTGCTGGGGAGACATATTGCCATGGTCTTGTGGTTATTGCAGCTATGGCGGTCACGTATTAGTGATGTAGAGGCATTTGAAGTTGATTAAGACGTTTTTGCATTACTACTGGCAACTCTGCCTAATGCGCTGAGGTGTTCACTGCTGACCATCTTGCATGAGGTGTCCACTAATATAATCTTGTCAGATTTGGTCACTATTACAACACTAATAATATTATTAGCTCTACATGCTTTTCATTGAACATAAGTAGCTCTCATTGCAGTAAAGGTTGGAGACCCCTGTTCTAAAGTTTCCATCGTAGGACGAAGACTGAATGGGTTTGTGAAGATATGTTGTCAGTAAAGTGAAGGACTGTTACTTTGTTAGGTGAGCGTGTCAGACCTGGTGCATTGTGAGCTTTCTTATCCCAGAGCACTCAGAGTACCAGGAGCTAAACTCAAACAAAAACCCCAGACACATACATTTTATTGACTTGCATCAAACCTTTATCAGTAGACCTTTTTGTTGACCTGCTTGTGTTTTTTTTAGCTTAAGAGTGGCTTTTCTTTTGAGATATTCCGATCTCCTATTGCATTACTACTTGGTTTGAGCTTGATACTGACTTCAGAGCTGGCTTAATTCAGGGTGAATTGCAGCTCTGAGAATCTATGACTTTTGCATTATTAAGTGTAAAAAGGTGTCTCCATTTCAAGATGACTTTGTAATAGGTTTTGAGGATGTTGACGTAATTTAAAATGTATTTAACCTTGTTTCCGTTTTGTTTCTTAAGTTAACAATTTTACTAAAGTGAACAACACTAATACAGTCCCTGGTATAGGAAGCCATTCCAACTTGAGCTCCTCTATTTAATCCTTCTTGTGCTAAAGTAAGTAATTCTTAGTCCATTGACCCAATACATTTTTTTGTTTTCTAGATGATTTCTACTGACTTTGCAGCTGTTTATATGTGTTCAGCTGCTCAACAAAGTAAAAAGGATTCATCATGTGAAGCATGGTGAGACCTCCAAAATAATGAAATATTTTTAGCAATGTGTTCTTATCTAGCCTAAAAAACAGAAGGATAGAAATAATTCTGCTTTACCACTGCAGTAAAAGAGAAACAGGTGATATTGTGTATTACCATGACAAAGTAGATCTGCCATAGTATTTTAGTTTACAGAGTCTTACTTGGAGTTTTTGTATAATCTTGTGCTTTCTGTAACAAATGTAACTTTTTACTGTTTCTTTCTCCTTTTAATTTAAAAACTTTTTCAGCTTTACAACTTCATTCTATCATCAGTCACCTCTTCCCTCTTCCCTCACTACTGTTATCCTTGACTTATTCTATTTCAAACCTTCTCCATCCTTTAACCCTCTTCTCCCTTCCTTCATCCCTCTTTGACCTCCAATTAATGACTCATCGTCTTTTACTTCACACTTCTACCTTTGATTTAATACATCTCTTCTTCCTTACTTTCCTCTCTTCTTCTCCCTTCACTCTTTACACACCATCCGAATCTTGTTTCTCCTTGCTCTTCTCCCACTTGTGCCCATTCCTTTGCCTCTTACCACTGCTTCTGCTTAACTTTACACATTTCTTGTTCCATTTGCTCCCCTGTTCCCTTCCTTCATACTGTTCCATTTTCTTCAACCCTCTTATACGTTCTACATTGCCCTTCACTTAATTTGCCCCTCCTTTCCCTTACTTCACACTTATCCCTCCCACCGATTCTTCTTTAATATACAGTCGTCTTCTCTCTTAAGCTCAATTTTCTCTTATTTCATCCATTACCTTAACACATTTCACCTTACATCGCCTTCTCTTCACTTACTTCAGTTCTCTTCCCTTTTCTTCAACCCTTCCACTCACCCCTCTTTTCCATTGCTTCATCCTTCTTTCTCACAGTCTTTAATGTACACGTTTATTAACTCTGTTCTCCATGCACTTCTTGTCTTTACACAAATTCTCTCATTCTTTACACATCCCTTTTTCCATTCTTTACTTGCTTCCCCCTCACTCCACCCAATCTTCTCCATTACTTCACCTCTTTTCTCCCTCTTTGTGTCACCCTTGTTTTGTCTCACTTAACACCTTTCTCTTATTCATCTTCCCTGCTCCTATAGTACGCCTTATTTTAGGTCTGGCTTGTTCGCACAGATCTCACCATACCTTATGTGATCAACAGAAAAGGACTTTCAGAAGTACTAAGGAGAGAGGGGCTTTGCCTTAGCCTTCAACCTTCCTTTGAGTATAGCATTTGATTGAGGTGAAGTTGTGCCCTTCCACTGAAAAATAAAGCGTCTACTGCACTTTTTTGCTTTGAGGGAAAGCTTATTATCTATACAGCATGACTGAGTTCATGAAATGGTAAACCAATGATCAAGGCTACAGTCCTGATCTGTTTATTATGAAAAGTTATGATAAATGTGATAGACCTAATATATATAGATTTTCAAAAGTATATGCATTTATGGGTGGTTTGTTATTACTCAGTATAAACGTCTGTAGAATGGATAATTTGTTATATGTAATTGTGTAGACTACTGTGATTGGCAACGGTTTTGGTGTTGCTTACGCTCTGTGACAAACCTTTGGGATACCCTCTGTTAAAGCTTTGAGATAGGAGATTTGCATGGTGATGATGATTCTTGTCAAACTCTCTTAAGAAGGATTGTATCATCCTTTGGCAACAGTAATACTATGTACACTTGCAATTAATGACCATGTGCCTGAAGGTTGCTTTTGTGGGAAAGCTTACCGTCAGAAGAGTAGGGCCCCGAGTTGGTTATGGTGATAAGCCAGGGATAAAAGCTGTAGGCCTGATTGGTTCATTGGGAAAAGTTGTGTCCGATGACATAACTTCATAATAAACAGCCAGACCTATGACCGAGATAGGAAGCCTGACTTATGTATTGTGAAAGCATTTCTTAAAGATTGTATTGTTGAAAACCTTATTTGTACCTCTTTCTCGTTAGTTTATATCTGCTGTACTCATCTGCCTTGCTGCTCACGTTACTAGGACTGCTCTATACTGCGGTCTACAGCCCATGCGTCCTGTGATGCAGAATACACCTCCATGGCATCAGTGTACTTTGCATTGTGCTGGCACGTGTCATTAACATAAATATATTAACTCTGGATTGACAGAGAATGGTTGTTCTGCAGTCATTACCTAGTCGCTCCATTGGAGACCAGAACAGACCAGTTAATTCCCAGAGGTCGAGAAAGGGATGCAGGAATGAGTGACAGGTGAGAGAAAACAGCAATTTGAGAGTTGGTGTGCAGGAATGCACGAGAGCTGTAGCAACATTGATGGGTGGATGATGTAAAAGTGAAAAGGAGGCCTGGGCTGTGACTTGCTTATACTGTGTTACCTGGGGCAACCCAATCTACATTTATTAAAAGTCATTCTTTAGCATTCCTAGGGCCAGTTTAGTGTCATAAAATAGGTGCATCACACCTTACATAATATATTAGCCCTATTACAAACAACACTTATATGAGAATTCTATCATTCTTCTTATTATTGTTATCCTAGTTTTTTTTTTTTTGTTGCAAAATTGCATGCTTGAGTCTTGGTGCCGGTACATCATCAAACATGGGTGCTTTGTCTTTAGCATAGCTAATGACTGATGTAGTGGGACCAGATGTCAAGAACCAAAAAAGGACATTCCAGAAACAGGATTCAAATTTTGCCTGTACCGGGAGACACTAAGGGCCTTATTTAGATCTTGGCGGACGGGCTACTCCGTCACAACGGTGGTGATGTCCCTTCCACCGAAATATAAATCTCATTTATCCTATGAGATCTACATCAGGCCCAAAATGACTTGACCGCGCTCACCACCGTAGATTACACAAACCGTGAGGCACTAAGTGGAATTAAATTCAACTTTTAAATGCTGTATCACCCATGTTAAGTGCTTTTCTTTCTGCTATGTGCTGCTTATTAATTCTGCCTCGAACATTTGGCCTCCATCTGTGTTAAGTCGCCGCGCTCAGAAACCAGGACATGTGCTAAATATACTGATATTTGGCGGGACAAGGGGATTGTCCTGTCAGAATCATATGCCTGACAGCCCTATACTGACCACACACTTCCACAAAGCTAAGCTGGTCGGCTGTGCTTTAGAAATGTATGGAAACTCATGCCCGCATAGTGACAGGTTAGAACTATAACGACTAACAATATCAATCTTATTATAAAAAGACACTGTCATTTTTTTGGTTAAAGGGCTATAATCATGGCTATTAAGAGATTAAATATTTTTTAACAAAAACCAACCTTGTGTGCACTAATTTGTTTTTAAGATGGCCGCTGCATTCTCACATTTCTGATCACGGAGAAAGAATCGGAACTCTTGAAGGACACTGTCTAGTAAAGGTCATCTCTTGCAATGTAGTGATGTGTTTTCTCTCCTAAGGAAGATACAAAGAATGAGTGCATTTTATCTCTCACGGGTATGCAAAGCGAACATATCCCCCAGCCCACATCCTTTACAAGGGAATATATGTTGTGAAAAAGGTAAAACAAATAATTTAGGAAACCATTGTTGTCAGCGTGGCTTTTGGGAGATGCAGATATCTTTTGTGAAGAGAATACATTGTCCAAAGATCTCCGCGTTAAAAGGAACACAGTTTGTTGTTATCTCTGAAAGATCCCTCTTTGAGCAGGCATTGATTATTGTATTTTTATTATGAGTGAAAGCCTGCTTCCTACTGTCTGAAATTCCTGGAATAGCTGCAGTAATTGAAAGCATGAATTATAGACTGGAGCAGAAGTGCAATAACCTGAAGTGCCGGCAGTGGGGGTCGCAAGACTTACCAGAAACACATTCATCTATTTACCACGCATTGGGCTAGCTTCTGTCTGAATGTTAACAAAATGCTGGAATAAACTTAATTCCAGGCAGGGGACGGCTAGCAATGAAGTATCTGCTGCTTCTAACCTGGTCTTCTCCAATAAGGACCTCCGCCTCCTAGTTGCGCAGTTTTGCTTTTGCCTGCACTTCTTCGGAGTGAGCTAGTTCCCCATTTTACGGGTCTATATGTTGAGTACCAGTGATTCAGAAAGCATCTTTGTGAAGTTTACTTTCCGTATTTATGTATATTTTCTTAAATATAGTTCAGTGCATTAGGTGTTTGTTGCCGACATTTTTCTATGATCAGTAGAGGTACAAGTTTGAATCCCAGCGAAATCCACTGTGCCTCTCATTCTTCTAAGGTAGGCGGTAGGAGTACCAACTTCTTTTGAGTAATAGTAACTGTCTACAGAAATGTACGTAAGCAATATTGGTTGGACACCCAAGGTGTGGTTAAGTGCTAGTGATTGATTCATCAGCAAGGTTGTTTTTTGTACTCTTTTGGGGTTTGCCACTCTTTCCAATATGCATAGTCTACAACAATGTTTATTTCCACCTCTAAATTCTTAATTTGCATTTGATTTTTGTTGTTGTACTTTATTGCTTTGGATAGTGACCTTACGTTTAATCACATCTTTAAATTGTTGGGCCAAAGAGCATGAAATATCAGTTTAGTCAATCAAATAACATGCTGTCTGTCTCGGAGATCTTGTTTTATTTTGACTGTCTCTGCAGTATCAACTTAAGTCATGAGCAGGGCCTCGGGGGAAAAAGCAAATGTATGCAGCTGCAGCATTTTCTGTGCAAATATGAGTTTGTGGCACTCCTCTCTTAACTTAAACTCCTCTACATAAATTGTACATTTTAATTCGTCAGGTCTTTCAGTTCGGCAGATTCTTACATTTTTCAGATTTAAAGAAAAAAAATGTTTTAGCTCAAATGGATTAAAAGTTATGAAAAGTTGCCAAAGAGAGGGTGCAGTGCTCTGCTCGCAACCTTCATTGCTGTTTCAGCTATAGCATAAGGGTGTGATGATGATGTTCAGAGAGTGTGAACATTCCCACTTAATAGATTAGGGCAGTGGTTCCCAAACTTTTTAGAATCATAACCCACTTTTTAGAACAAGAAACTTTCGCAACCATATACCTTTGATGGACATTAGGATGGGCGATTTTTGAATGTAACTAAAGCATTGTGTGGTAGCGCAATTATGTGAGCATCACTAGAGAGGGACTTAGGCACAACCCACATTTTCAGTCAAGAGTTCATTTTTAGATTGGGCAGAAGTGGTATGCTGCCACTAAGAAGTGCTTGCCAGCCAATGCACCTGTGATCATTTAATGTATCCATCTTGCTGAGTTTGAACTTTCAGGGGTGCACACACAACATTGTAATCCAGTAAAAATATCTTAGATCACTAGATAATTTATTGCGTTTGTCTTTCTCTGGCCGCAGCACAGATGAGAGGAGGGCAGTCATTAACCTACATGGACGTTTAGGTCTGTCTTGACAGTGCAACAGCCACTAACTTTTTAACCTATACCAGGGTTTTCCAAAGTCCATCCTGACCACAGAACAGAGGTACACTGCTTTGAGCCGTATCGCCGTTGCCTTGAATACTAGTCAGTGTTTAAGTGGTAGCCAATGCACGGACCTAACTGTGGGAGTAATATGATATCTACTGTGCTGGCCACTCATGAGCACAATCTGAAGCCTCTGTAAAAGTTTGTCTGCGATGTCTAGCTAAATTGTGTTGCTGTAGGTCTTTGAATGACTGAAAGCATTTTCCACAGTGACTTGCCATTTCGAATCGATGAATGGAAGGACATTTTTTATGTTGTAGGAAGCATATGAGCTAAGTACTTTTATTAAAAATACATGGCCCTCTATATGGATACCCAGATTTCACACTGATTAAGCAGGCTCTGGTACAGGAATTGTAATCTGAAACCCAGCTAACTTGCTCCAGATATCTGAACCACTGGCCAAAAGGATTTCCATTTTAATGGGTTTTAACTTCCAAAAATTACTGACCATCCACTAGCGCATCTGGTTAAGGCAGTCTTGCATATTTTTGGCATTTAAGTACCTGTTGTATTCCGTCCTAAATTTAGATAGGCCAAACAACAACTAGATATTTTCCCAGACATATAAAATATAACCCATCTCTTCACAGAGCTCAGTGGAAGGTACTGGGACAACTTGAAAGGTTTTAGGGTCTGTGCATTCAATTACATGAAATAACTCTTGTCAAATTGGATGCATTTTGGATTTGCTCGGAGAGCTGTCAAGATTTAGACTCTAATCAGTTGTTTATTTGAGGCGTGTTTCCTCCATTAATGTGTTTTTTCTTTTTCTTCAAGGGCATATATTTTCCTCCATTCCTCCTTGTCTTGGTGACCCTCCAATTTAAGCTTGGTAACTTCATTTGCAAACCAAGCTTCTTTGTCATCTAATTGCTACTCTTTTTTTTCCGGTAGTTTACAGACAGTACTTAATTGAAAGCTAATGTTCAGAGTATCCAGAGTGAGTTCCAGGGTTTGTTTGAGACCATAAATATTGCACTATACTGTACTGCAGAGCTGGTTTCTAATAGAAAGAAGTGCAGCATAATGTGCCTGTCCTAGTTGCATATGTTATTCCTCCCTGCCACATAATTCGGATCTTCACTGCCGCATAATTCCATTGGCCATGGTCATGAGCATGCACTTTGGAGATAAGCCAGACTTCTGTTCTTCCTAAACAGACTGTATGAGCCCACCAACAAGCAACTCAAATAGGCATGGAGGAACCTGATTGAAAAAGATGTGCTTACTCAAGTATCTCCAGTTGCCATTAAAAGGGGAGTTGTAAAGGCTGCTGAGTCTTCTGAGTCTGAGGAAAAGGGTCAATATTATGACCGCAGCAGCAAATGTGCTCTTTTTCACATCATGTGGTGTCACCAGAAGTTATTAGGGACTTGAATCTGTTGATTTATGATCTAGATGTACTTCTTGGACAAGTGGCAAAGAAATAGTCTAGCTGCAAGAATGTTACTGTTTCTGGCCTACAAATTCAGCTGTCCAATACATATTCCCTGTAAGGGAAATAATTTGCCCCTTTTCGGTTTTATTACTCTACTCTCTTCTTGCCAGTATGTTTGCAGCTGGCACCACCTTGTAGCCTTAATGAAGATATTTAGTGCACTGGCAGTGTATTGTGGGGCTCGCACAAGCAGCTGGCATCTTTCAAAGTGTCTCCTACCTCCTCTTTCCAAGTTATAGATTTATTCTGCAATTAGGGTTACCAGCCTAATTTTATTCAAATGATGCTGCTCATTTCTTTCTTTACTTTCTGGAAGCACTAAGGCCTTTTTCGTCCCAGAGCCAGTTTCCATAGCACCATATACCTTCACTATCCTGACACACTCTTCCAAAGACTCCTGCACTGGTCACAGGTGGTGTGCGATGGAACATGGTAGGGATGCAATGAATACAACACAGGTAATAGGAAAACCACAGTCCAGTGGCACTGTCTCTGCTTCTCTGGACCCGAGAGTAATTGACCTGACCTATCGAATGAGCTTGCTTCAAAGGTCTTCAGGTATGTGCAACTAACACAAGACAACTTCCATGGAACACCTCAAGGAGCTGGCATCCAAAGTAGACCTCATACCATCAAAACTGTATATAATACTGAAGGTATGCTGGCAAAATGGGTAGATGTTGTACACCTTGTACAAGGAGGTGCAAAAGCACTGAAGGCCTTTCAGCTAATGCAACAGAATGAACATCATGCATACAGTACAAAGAATTACTAGTAAGCCCTGGCGGAACAAACGTCTAATGATTTTTCACCCAAAGATGAACCTATTGAAACCTCACACAATTAATCAATAAACCTATGCTTTCGGGAGCAAGTAAAAGTGATTGAAAACAGAAGCCAATAAAGATGCACCTGGACTACACATTTGATTGGTGAACTCAAGCACGTGGTTGTAGCATTATTCTGCAGATTAGATCTATGGTTTTCTGGACAACACTTGCTGGTTGTATAGGTAGCTAGTTTACAGATGCTGATATGGAATGCTAAGTAGTCTACCTTAAAGTCTGATGATTTCTAGGGTTGAGAACACGTTAGGGATTTTCTGGTACAATTTCCAGGGCTTAAGGCCCAAAGGTGCCTCCGTTCTTATTTTGTTTAGAGCAAGTTGTTATCCTGCGGTCAAGGGACTCCTAGGGGTCTGTGACACCTACTCAGGCGGTCCCCTACTGCTCTGAAGATTAGATAATAATAAAAAATTAGTAAACTGTATACAAACCAAGAAGTGCAATTGAACATTTTAAAACGTTCTGTAAATATGAAGGAATGTGAAAATGGAGACTAAAAGTTAAATTGGCACCATCAGATTGAATCATGAGAGCAGTGCAAAAGCATGAAACAGAATATAGTACTGACGATGGGTGGCCTCAAATGAATTTAGAAAACCTCCGACCTTCCCATTAAAATTAAAAAAAAAATTGTGTGAATTCAATATAAAATTTCAACACCTGAATTTGAATGCTTGTTTCCATATTTGTGTGTAATGTTTTACAGTTCAATTCATCAAAATTGCTCAGGTCCGGCCCCCACATTCTAGTAATGACTCAGTGGGGGTCCCTGGATTCCGACAGTGATTCAGTGGGGGTTTTCGGATTACAATGATTAAGTGGAACTCCACGGAAGTCAAAAGATAAAGACCCACTGTTTTGGACAACCTCATAGGTGATTGCTCGTGTGTGTGTGCAACCAGCTATGGGGGTAAAATATCAAACCATTACCTTATTTGATTTTTTTAGACATTGATCATGTAGAGCAAAATGGGAGTGGTGCGAGGGAATGCATGTGGTTGTTAAACAGAAGTTTGTCACTGTCGACTGACCCAAAACAAAATTTAACGTAACTCTCAAATATACCAAAACTAAAAATAGTATCTAATGTAAATGTTCATTTGATAGCATGCTACCTAACTACATGCGCACAATACCAGACTGAAAGAAACTAGAATATTTTGAAAGGTGCCCAATTTTTATTCATCTATATTGTGGGTTGGTTGGTAAAAAACATTCTAAACACAACACATCTTTCAGCATTGTGGGAACAACAAAACCGCTCAAGAGATGGCTCGCGCTTTTGTATTCAGAGTCCTTAAAGCACCTGACCCTTTCTTACCTCGAACAAAATTATCTCTTGTGCTAGAAGTTAATCATAATAAGCACATATTTTCTGCTGTTTTTTAGATTGAGCCTAGCAGCGCGACTGCGAGACATGCTTTGATCCCGCCACTTCCAGGCCCCTGGGTTTTCATTGGTTCCTTTCATTGCCTTTGTAAATCAGATTTTTTTTTGTGTGTGGCTAATGGGTCACATTAGTCCCTCCTTTCATGGTTTGGTTCATGCCCATGACGACTGGCCCTCTTACATGTCTCCTCTCTCCAAAGAGCATTTAGGTTACTGGGGGAGGACTATTTTCTCACTTTGCCTTGCCTCAGGATTTTGGTTTGTTGATTTTTAGGGGTGAGGAAAACAACGCGCTAAGCTGTTGCGATTTTTGCCATGCCATCCCCTCCGCCGCCACCCCGCCCCACTTCTGCTCCGGTCACTGCTGCTTTCAGTGTGGCTGCCTCTTCCTGCTCCCATTCATCATCCCCCACATACCTCCTACAGGTACATGTTGGTCACCATGTCTGCTGGGCTCCAATTTATGTTCAGTGCTGGGCACACATGGTCAGACATTCCATGTTCAGTGTTGAACACATAACTTCAGACCTGAGCACTCGTGGTCAGACAGTCCATGGTCCGTGCCAAGCACACACTAGCAGACATTATATATATATGTTCACTGCTAAGTACATTTGGTCATACATCCCATATTCAGTGCTGAGCACACCCGGTCAGATATTCCATGTTCAGTGCTGCGCACACACTGAGCACATATGGTCAGACTTTCCTTACACACTGTTCTAGTATCTCGGATGAGCCAGCCAATGCTCAACGCCTCCTGCACACAGATGACGTCGAACATGCTATACAGAGTGTCGCAGGACCAATCCAAGAGCAGCATTCTGTGTATGTGGGTTAGACATTCCGTGATCAACCTTCCGGACATCAAGGGGAGGGTGCAGAAACCACCAGAGAGAGACACGAGCGAGAGCGAGAGGCGAAGAGTAAGAATTCGGAATCGAGACATGTATGCTCTGGCTCTGCTCGTTTGTCTGGTTACCTTTTGTTTCTGCATACGTCTGCACATGCAGCTTGGCCACCTTCCTTCATGCAGGCTTTTGTATCTTTACTAAAGCTTGGAAACATCTTGCATTGGATTTGTTTACCTTCTTGGTGATTCCTACTGCTCCTCAATTATGTTTCTACCTTTATTTATTTCATTACGAGAAACGAGCGCGGCACAGGCGCCTCGGTTGCTAGGACGGGGTGTGTTATAGCGAGTGCACAATGCGTGTGGAGTCTGCTTTGAAGAATGTTTTGCTGAACATTAGCTTTCCTTTGCTGCAGGGAAAGAGATGGATTGTATTTCTCATTACAAAGGCAGCATAGTCCTCTGTAGTTGATGGGCTGTTTTACAGCTCTTCTGGAATTTGGAATTTGTTTTAAATTTGTGTACTTTCGCTAAAGGGAAAGATTGCTTTTGACATTCGTAAAGCAGCACTAAACTAATTTCAAACTTTCAGTAAGTTGTAGCTATATTTTTCTCCGTTTTCGATTACGACACTGTTAATTATCAGCAAGACATGAACTCTGACCGTTTCTGTTGATGGCCGAACTCCCTTGGTGGTGCATTAATAAATTTTTCTAGTGCGTTACAGAAGGGGAAAAAACACGGAGTGGTATAGATAGACATTACACTCAGAATAGTTCATTAACCATTTATTTGTACGATGTTATTGTAATCCTTTTAAGGAGTTAGTCTCAAAATACCGAGCTCTTACAGTTTCTACGATTCATTTCTGTAGTTAGAAATTCTCACACTGGCCTCACATCCTTTTATTTTTATTCCTATTTACAGTTTTGTGTACCATTTTTATCTTCATTTGATCTTTGTTAATATTTTTCTGGAGGTATTTTGGGTGTGTTAACTTTCGTGTCTTTTCTTTACATTTTCTGCTTCCCAACCGGTTTTTGTTAAAATGTCTTTATGAAGTTTTCTGTCTGTGGGGAAGAACGTACTATACACAGAAAATAATGAAAAGAAAATCTGTCAGCCAAACGCACATGTTTAAAGATATTCAGCAAACAAAAAAGGCAGCAGAGACGCCTTTAGAAGTCGCATCTCTTACAGCAGGCGCACTCGACTGTGGATTTTATTTTCAGGGATGACTATCTTTGCAGCTTACTTTCTTTTGAACTTTGTAGTCCTTAAAGTTCGATTACTTGTTGACCAGGAAAGCCAGGCTGCTTACCATACACACCCTTTGATTAGTGATACCCATCACAACAGTGCAGACTCCAGCCTGGAACACGCACAACACATGCAAAAGAGGCGTGAACGCTTTGCAATGAAGTGTGCTCAAGGTAACCAAAAGACCTGATGTCCCTCAAGGCGCTACTTCAACCTACAGCTCCACCCCTGCTTGCTCATTACATGTACAAAACGCCAGTGTTCCTGGACGTGTAATAAGCAGCTTCTTGATAATTCCAGTGTTCATTGCAATTGTAACGGGAGCCCTTTCACCCGCCCTACAGTCGCAATGGTGTTTTCAACACAGGGAATCCAGCTTCACTGTCTGCGAATCTGTTCTAACTTTCATCTGGTGCCAATTCAAACCTAACGCATTTCATTGGATCCTACACTGCTTTGTAATTGGACTTCCAATTCCTGTGTATGCCTGGTCGATTTGTGCACAGCTTGTTTGCGATTAAGAAAATGGATGATAAAAAGGGCTCAATTAGTTAAGTTCTGAAAATTTGGGAGCTAATTGCCAGGCATGTCATACTAGACTACCCTGTGTGATCCTGGGCACATCTGTTTTTCCTAGTGTTATATTTGGTTGCAAAACGGGAGTTGTAAAAAGACAGATCCATTTTAACTAGGCTTCTTAGACTTACGACATATAATGCGGTATACAGTTCATAACACTTAGCCACCCCTATTATATAAAAATATCTTGATACTTTTAGTAACCCACAAAGCGTCTACATTTCATTGTGCACTTGATATTAAGGGACAGTAATTAATTTAGTGTGTCATACCGCAGTTCTACGTTTTCCACATAAAGCTAAACTAGTACACAATCAACCACAAAATTTCCCTCCACATAATTCCGCTCAATCCACGCTACATAACTACACCCAACACAATTCCATGCCACACAATTCAACGCCACATAATTCTATTCCATATCACATTCCATTCCATGCCCTGCCACATAATTCCACACCATGTCATAAAATTGCACTCCACTTAAGGGCGCTCCATATCACACAATTGCACTCCACTCAATTCCACGCCTCACAGTTCCATTCCATGCCACACAATTCCACTCCACACAATTCCATGTCACATAATCCCAGCACATACCACATATTCCACTTCATGACATGTAATTCCATGCCACATAATTCCAGTTGACTCATGGCACATAATTCCATTCCACTGAAATAAATTAACTCCAGTCTGCACCACACAATTCCACTCCGCGACTCATGATTCCACTCAGTGCCACCCAGTTTAACTCATGCCACACAGTTCCACTTCACTCAATCCAGTAGAATTCCACGTCTCACAATTGCATGCCACACACTAGCAGTACATTGCACCTAATTCCATTCCACACCACATATTTTCACCTCAAGTCACATAATTCCACTCCACATAATTCTACTCCATATATTTCCACTCTACGAAATATAATTCCACTCCACCCTTCACAATTCCACTATACGCCATGTAATTGTATGTCTGGCAGTTCCATGCCACTACACACAATTCCATACCACATAATTTCACTGCACGACCCGTAATTCCATGTCACATAGTTGCACTCCATGTCACATAACTTCTTTCCACTACACATAATTCTACTCTACTCCTAATTCCACTCGGCACCACATAATTTCAATCTACTCAGCCAAACAGAATTCCATGCCACACCACACAATTCCGCATAACACCAGATAACTACATGCTACTTAATTACACTCCACATCACATAATTCCATACCACCTAATTCCAGGCCATGCCTTTTAATTCCACAACTTGCCATATACCACACCACGTCACATAATTTGACTGCACACAGTTGCACTCCATGCCACACAATTGCACACACCACGACCCAATTTCACGTCTCTCAAATCCAATCCATGCTACACAATTCCACTCAACTGCCACATAATTCCACTCAACTGCCACATAATTCCACTCAACTGCCGCATAATTCCAGTCAGTGTCACATAATTCCACTCCACGTCACATAATTCCACTCTATAACACATACCACTCTATAACACTCCACAACACACATTTCCACACCATGCCACCTTATTCCACACCATGCCATTATCTACGTATTTCTGTGCTTTTGATGACATTTATCACTATTTACACAATTGTATCAACACACAAATTAATCTTAAACCAAAATAGAAATATTACTTGGATTTAGGCTCTAACATAGGCCTTTGACTGCATTTCTCTAGGCTCTGCCCTATATACCACTGCAGTCTTCACCACTTTACTATAATCTGCGATAGTGCACTTTGTTATATGTTATGTTATGTTATAACAATTTATTAAGCGCACAGCGACTCCAGCAAAGGAGCATCCCGGCGCAGAGACAAGGAGCAGTCATAACACAACATGGAGATGATACAACAGAAAAGTACTAAAACAAGGGAGCTAAAATAGGAAGGTTTTTATGGCTCTACGAAACGGCAGCAAGTCCTCTATCAGCCGAATTTCAACTGGGAGGGTGTTCCAAATTGACGCAGCTCTCACCCTGAAGGACCGGCCCCCCATCCTGCTGAGCCTAAATCTGGGGACAACAGCAAGAGCCTGACCTTGAGATCGAAGATTGCGGGTGGGAACATAAAAAGAGATGGAGTTGGCCAGGATCTCAGGGCCTATGCCTCTAAGGATTTTGAAGGTCAGACACAAGACCTTGAAGATAATACGCTTCCTCACCGGAAGCCAGTGCAAGGAGCGGATGACATGAGACACCGGGCAGAACTTAGGAAGTCCAACAATGGCTCTCGCAGCGGCGTTCTGCACCCGCTGCAGACGGGTTAACTCAGCCTGGTTAGCCCCCACCAGCAAAGAGCTGGCGTAGTCCAGACGGGAGATGATGGTTGCCTGGACCACAAGCTGTCTGGTAGGGGCATCGAAGAACTTAAGCACCGCCGTAAGCCTCTTAGTAGACCGAAGCAACAGGCTGCGATTTTTTTGGTGTGCCCTATAAATGTAAGACCAGCGTCTAACCAGACCCCAAGGTTCTTCACCTCCGACACTAAGGTCGGAGTGGGGCCCAGCTCCGAAGGCCACCACTGATCGCCCCAGAGCTCCACTCCCTTCCCGACAACCATAACCTCTGTTTTTGTGGCATTAAGCTGGAGACAGTTACCTGTCAACCAGCTGGCCACCGCCTTCAGTCCGGACTGAAACCTGGGGGCATCCTGTTCCGCATCCCCGCTGAGAGTAACCGCCAGCTGTGTGTCGTCGGCATATGAGACCATGGTTAGGCCCCACTGCCTTGCGACATCAGCCAGCGGTCTCACGTAGAGATTGAACAGCGTGGGACTCAGCGAGGATGCCACTGCACTCTACTCTATGCCACTGTACTCTATGCCCCTTCTCTCGTTGTCCGTGCTCTCTGTTCCACTGGACTCTGACACTACTCCATGCAACGCTACTCTGCTCTGCACCACACCGGTCTATGCCACAGCATTCTACTTCGTTTACCTCTACACTAGTCTGCAACAATCTACTCTACACCACTGCACTGTATGCCACTACATGTTATGCCACTATATTCTATGCCAATGCACTTTACACCACTTTAATCCACTCTGCATCACTGTACACTGTGACTGCACTTTGCACCGCTCTACTCTGCACCACTGCAATCTATGTCACTGCACTCAAGGACACTGCACGCCGTAGAGTGGAGTGGTGCAGAGTACAGTCTGTGCCACTCTGCTCTACGCCACTACACTCTGCACCGCTCTACCCAGCACCAGTCTACTCTATGCCACTGCACTCTACGTGACTGCGCCACTCCAGTCCACGCCACTCTAGTCTACTGCACTCTTCAGATTTTAATTCTTAGCTTACACCATTACTTACTCCTTAATAAATAGCAAAACAATAATGGCTGTTTCATAGCTGTTTATAATACATTTTTAAATATACTATGCAACCACAGTGCTGTACAACATAACTAAAATAGACTAAACCAGTAGCTCTCACAGAGGCCTTGCCAATGCTTGTTCTAATTGCTTTGTTGGGCTCCTCAAGAGAAATAATGGCTTTTATTTTCCTTTAAATGTTGTAGAGCGCTCATACAACTGAGGAAAACAATGCACAGTGGAATCCTATTTAAAAATGTTGGATGTGGTTTACAAGATTTCTTCAATCTGTCCCTTCCACATTTCCAGTAAATATCGATAAAACCCATCTCTTCGTTCTATTCTCGAACTACGTAATAAATCACTATTTGATAGAATTGACCTTTAAGTTTATATGCTTTTTTGCTTTTTTTTAACAGGATATAAATGCATATGAAGACTGCAAGGCAATGGCTTTTTGTGCGAAAATGAGAAGCTCCAAGAAGCATGAATTGCTTTTGACAGCTCCGGACAAAGGGCTGGAAATCGTGTTTTATGTCGCCGAGAGATCGTCATTGACGTACAGTGCCGGGAAATACACCGTGGAAGAGCTGTGTGTCGAGGCAGCCTCCGAGTGCAGTGAGTCCAGACGCGCACACATGAGCACAACTCGCTTTTCGTATAATTTGGAAGTCTATTCTTCTGTTTGCTGCATGTGTGGGTTCACTGTAGCATTTGTAGGATTTCCCAGCAACCTGAAAAATAAATAGCTCTGCGGGTCCATTATGGGCGTGTGCATACAGGAAAAAACATATGTACGCATACATACATACATACATACATACCAGCAAAGAATAAATAAAATGGTGTCTCCATCCAGTAGTTATGTTATTGAAATCTATTCTATACTCTGTGGCTCACAAAGCTTCACGCCTGCATTGAAAGTAATAGCGATAAGAAATTGCTGTGTCCTGCCATGAGTTCTTGTGAATGTTCAGTTTCTTGTGAGTGTCTTTGTTTTTTAATTCAGGCGGTTATTTCTCTTTTCCTAGGTATATCTCCGTTGTGTCATAACCTGTTTGGCCTGTATGATGAAACGGACAAGTTATGGTATGCGCCCAACCACGTATTCAAAATAGATGACTACACCTCCCTCAGACTGCATTATCGCATGAGGTATGTGCAAAGGCCTCGAGTCCAGTATGCAGAACAAATGGTCCATGAAAGCAGTCGTACAGTGCCTAGCAGGAGAAACGATTTCGGGGAAACCTGAAATTCGATTAAAAAAAAGCCAAGAAACTTACAAGTGTGTTACAGTAAAATGTTACAATACATCTTCAATTATGCGATGCAGCTTCTTAATGAGTGAACCGCCTTCCGCTCAATGGTTGGATCCGAGCCACAAAATAGCTCATCTTCATGGGGAAATCAAGAAACTGCTTTGCCCTCTCCATGTCCTAATGCCAGGAAAAACGATCAAGGAGGAATCACATGCCTTTTTACACGAAATATATCGTTGCTTTACCTCTATATTATTCTCGTTACTTTGTGCTAAAAATGTGGTATATTGCCACTAAAATATTGGCCCAGCCTCAGCAAAAATTAAAAAAAAAAAGGCTTATTTTGTATATAGTTTAAAACATTTTTTTTTTTGCAATTTAATCCAAGTTAGAATGCATGCATGTTTCGATCCATACGTCATTATTAGTTCGCATTATAACGAGACATAGGTTTGTTACATTTAAGTATTTTCGCCTCTTGAACTCTGCCATACTAACCCGGAAAATGTTTGGATTAAACTGTAACCAATATAGAATCTGTCTGTTTTAACATGTTAGTAAGGTTAACATTTCGAAATGTCTGGCCCTGTTATAAGCAAACTGTGTGAGAAAGTAGAACTGCACGCGGGTCTATTGCAGAGAAGACAGAACCATGGTACAATACCTGGGGCGCGTGCTCAACTGACCGCGAGCCTGGAACGTTCCAGTACATGCTAGCAAGATTTCAACATAGAATGGCATCTAGCCAATCATCGGCCCAGATGGCTACATCAGCGTACAGTGCAAAACTGTTCCTGTTTAAATTCAGTGCTTTGGTTCTCATTTTTAGGTCTCGCCTGAGACAGCGCTTTAGCGTTGCTCTCGCGAGAGCTTTTGTAAAAGGGGGATCTGGAAGTGCAAACAAGTGCTTTTCAGGCCTCCAAATACAGTGCATGTGCGCCAGGCGCGCGCACCATTTGGCAGCCTGAAAGCACTAGTTTGCACTTTCAAATCCCCCGTTTACAAAAGCTCATTTCGCGGCTGCTTTGATGAGAACATCAAAGCGGCCGGAAAGTGCTCACCATTTGCCACCCCCTCCCTTATCCCAATGGCGACAGCTTGTTCACCCTTTCGTTTTACTCAAATGGCTTTTGGTAAGGCAGGCTGTCGTCTTCATACCCCCTGCTTCCCACACATCGTTACATTGATTAACGTTTCAAGGAGGGAAGAAGGCCGTGTCAGGGAGCATTTGGTGCCACACTGATTGCTATTAAAATGTTTAAGAGTGGTTATTTTAGTTTTCCTTGCCTACTTATAAGGGAGTATTTAGATGACATTGGTGAACCCTAGCGAGATCTGAGCCGCTAACACCAACAGACTGATTAGTCACACACATATCTATTTGTCTGTCTCCCTGTCGCACAAATTTGACTTGGCCAGTGTTGTAATATATATATACTATATATATATTATCTTTGCTGCCATTCTCGACTTTTTCCTCAAGCCTTCAACCCTTCGCTTCACCACACCCTCCCCCTGCGAGACAACTTACTCCCACCTTTTCCTGCTTCTACAGGGAGATTAAAACATTCACCCTGTGAGCTCGAAACTCAGATCTCCTCGTAGCTGTTTCTCGCCCTACCATCTCTGGTTGTATTTATCCCCTTCACCTTGCTTTTTTTGCACAGAAATACAAAACTGTGCATGTTATAATAAAGTCACTAGGTATCAAAGCACCAACGCCCTGAGTTTGTAATAATGTCTATTAAAAACAATGTCCGTCATCAGAATTAAAGGTGTGAAGTCATTTCCTCTGTTGTCATTGTTATCGAAGGGAGCGTGATGTAATTTCCTCTAACGCGGTGTTCCGATTATGCCTCTGCCTTTAGACCTGCAGCAGTGTAGAATGTGGTGCCATGCTGAGCTCCTAGTACTACAAAGCTGTCTGAAGGACGGCATAACAAAAGAGGTGGCCCCCTCCGGGGTGACCCCTGCCCTCTGCAAATCCAGGTCACTAAAAGGATGAGGGCGGAGCAGGAGCGCCTCACAAGAGGAGAAGACCAGGCCATTCACGTAACTAGACTGCGAACAAAATCATGTCTGCGATATTACGATAAAATGAAAATCAGAGCTGTTGACAAATAGCAAACTTGTGTTTTTTAGGTCTCGCCTGAGACAGCGCTTTAGCGCTGCTCTGGCGAGACTTATAGTAAGCGAGTTTTGGAAGTGCAAACCGTGCTTTCAGGCCTCCAAATACAGTGCATGTGCGCCGGCGGCGCGCACCATTTGGCAGCTTGAAAAGCACTGCCTGATCACTTCGCAGGCCCTTTGATGTCCTCAGTGAGCCGCGCGGCCACTGAGGACATCAAAGTGCACACCATTTGCACTGTGCCCGCCCACACTCCCCCCCTCCCACTCCCTCCTCGTCAACTTCAGTGCGCAGCCCTGCTCTCCGCTCCCCCGCCTGGAATGCGCTCCTGTAACAGCTCCCCCGCCCCCAAGCGCGCGCGCCACGCTCCATAACGAGATAAAAGGATTACTCTGGTCAGCTGTGATTTTCTACGTCTTGCCTACCAGACAATATTTAGGTGCGCGTTTCCTTTTTTCTCATTCTAAATCCATTTTTCCCTAGGTGCATCCCCCACCCCAGCTAACACCTCTCTTCTCTCTGCTTCTTTAAAGCCCCTGAGTTTTCTTTCTTCTTCTAATTCACCTTTTCTCTTCTCATTCCGTTTATATCTTCCATCTGCCATTAGCACCTTCCTAATATCAGTAAAACGTGTCTTTATTTCCCCTGCTGCTAAACACACTTGGACTCATTTCTTTGTTACTGCTATTTTGCTCAATGATCACTTTGTGTTCTCTCTCATGTCCTCTGCGCCCAGTCGATGCTGCTGTGAGGATTCGAGCAAGGAATTTCCAAGTAGATGCTGAAGAGGGCATCGTGGGTCTTTTCTGAGTACTACAAAGTTCCTTTTAAGTTTGGTGCAAAGAATCCGAGTGCACATCTCCAGGGCCGCCTAAGCATTTGCCAACCAGATGAGCTTTCTCGAGGCTTTGATATGGTAATGTTTGTTAGCGTCTCCGAATCTAGAGCTCTGTCTGCCTGGACTTGTGTTTACAAGTAAGCAGAGCTCCGTTGCGTGACCAGGTCACAGCAATAAAAGCCGGCACACCTTGCATTATAAAAAAAAAGGGGTGCTGCATTCCTACACTGCCCCAGCTTTTTACTGCCTCTCCTTGTCCGTGTCTTTACGCCCGGCACATAAACAACCAGCCCGCGGGAGTGTCCCCAGACAGCTTGCAGGACACAAATCTCCTATTTCTTTGTTCGTGTGCTTGATTGTCATGTGGCACATTACGTAAACTTTGCACCAGTGCAAAAGAATTGCACATTGATTTTACACGATATTTGTTCCTTGCTTCACTCGGAATTAAACAGAGGTTTTCCTGCAATCATGTTTTTGGAAAGATGTTTGCATTGGGCCAAAAATGGAGTAAAGTGTTTTGCTCTATTTTTGTTACTTTTAAGATGGAAATGTGCAAACAGGAGGCTAGCCATCACTGGTGCAGACACAATTTTGACCCAGTCATTTCCAGATAACATAGACTGCAGGGGTGAAATGTAGCCATTTACACTTGCACCTGGACACACATTAACTGTATAATCTGTAAATATCGGTGAAAAATTGAACCAGAACCATTAAACCAACATCACTGTAATTCGACCTAGGTTTTACGCCATATATTTTGCTTGTTATTATATGCATATTTCCACCAGGACAAAAAGCAAATGAAATAAATAGAATGTTCTCATTTTTTTGATTTTAAATAAAGAAGAAGATAAATGCATTTTGCTCCCATTTTGAACTGTAAAAGATGAGACGATGTTTGAGGGAAAAACAGTTTGCATTATCTCAGATTGCATAATCTCCTTTTTGTCTTAAGCAAAAAGATTTAATGAAATAACATTTGGAGTCAAATCTGCTTTTCTCCAGTCCCTGCTATACAAGAAGGAAAACGGTGTAAGTTGCTTGCCACACACTGCTGCACGTCGCACAATGCTACACGAAACACTGCTGCACGCCACACACTGCTGCACGCCTCACACTGCTGCACGCCTCACACTGCTGCACGCCTCACACTGCTGCACGCCTCACACTGCTGCACGCCTCACACTGCTGCACGCCTCACACTGCTGCACGCCTCACACTGCTGCACGCCACACACTGCTGCACACTGCTGCATTACTCACTGCTGCATGCTGCACACTGCTGCACGCCGCTGCACGCCACACGCCACACGCCGCTGCACGCCACACACTGCTGCATGCCTCACACTGCTACACGAAACACTGCTGCACGCCGCACACTGCTGCACGCCGCACACTGCTGCACGCCGCACACTGCTGCACGCCTCACACTGCTGCACGCCTCACACTGCTGCACGCCTCACACTGCTGCACGCCTCACACTGCTGCACGCCTCACACTGATGCACGCTGCACACTGCTGCACGCCGCACACTGCTGCACGCCGCACACTGCTGCACAACTCACTGCTGCATAACTCACTGCTGCATGCTGCACGACACTGCTGCACGCAGCACACTGCTGCACGCCGCTGCACGCCACACACTGCTGCATGCCTCACACTGCTACACGAAACACTGCTACACGAAACACTGCTGCACGCCGCACACTGCTGCACGCCGCACACTGCTGCACGCCGCACACTGCTGCACGCCGCACACTGCTGCACGCCGCACACTGCTGCACGCCTCACACCGCTGCACGCCTCACACCGCTGCACGCCTCACACCGCTGCACGCCTCACACCGCTGCACGCCTCACACCGCTGCACGCCTCACACCGCTGCACGCCTCACACCGCTGCACGCCTCACACCGCTGCACGCCTCACACCGCTGCACGCCGCACACCGCCGCACGCCGCACACCGCTGAACGCCGCACACCGCTGCACGCCGCACACCGCTGCACGCCGCACACTGCTGCACTCCACACACTGCTTTTATGCGAGTTTATGCTACTGACATTGTAAATGACAATGCCTTTTATTTGTTTTAAAACCAAAACATAAATAAAAGGCATTGTAATTTTACAATGCCAATAGCTCAAACTCTTATAAATGCGAGACCTATTGCATTGCAAATGCTTGTTTTTTTTTTGCTGGTGACATTTTAATTTGGGCCTTTTAGTCACGTTATACAGCAGGATGTCTAGAGCACCAGCGCCGACAGCTCCCTTAACTCAGAAATGTGTTTGTTATTCACCTCCATCTTACACTGCCGCATACCCCTCCCCCATACCCCCCTCTGCAAGTTGAGTTGTGTCAGGTCTTTGCTCGTGCCTTCGCAGCACGAGTGCCTATTGCACAAATATATTTAAAGAACACGGATAGCAAACTTCAAACACTGAAGCAGCGCGAAGCAAAACACATTATGTTCAATTAATGGGACTCTGAAAGGTTACGTGATTTGGCAGGCTCAGCTCCGCACATGATATAGGTAAAGATGTTCTGACGATAATCACCATATTTCTCGGATGAAAGATTTAGATATATTTAGATTTCTCTGTGCTGTGGGCCGCTGAATCATACATTCGTTGCCACTTGAAAGTCGAGTCTTCAAGCAAAGAATTGAAAACTTCATAAACGGTTGCATGTGTTTTATACCTTTTCATTTAACATATATGCCAATATTAATAGATGCGGTATGCTGCGCACACCGCTGCATTACACACCGCTGCATTACACACCGCTGCATTACACACTGCTGCATGCCGCACACTGCTGCACGCCGCACACTGCTGCACGCCGCACACTGCTGCACGCCGCACACTGCTGCACGCCACACACTGCTACACGCCACACACTGCTGCATGCCGCTGCATGCCACACACTGCTGCACGCCACACACTGCTGCACGCCACACACTACTGCACGCAGCACACTGCTGCACGCTACACACTGCTGCACGCCGCTCAATGCTACACAAAACACTGCTGCACGCCACACACTGCTGCATGGCACACACGGCTGCACGCCGCACACGGCTGCACACTGCTGCATTACTCACTGCTGCATGCTGCACAACACTGCTGCACGCCGCACACTGCTGCACACTGCTGCACGCCGCACACTGCTGCACGCCGCACACTGCTTTTATGCGAGTTTATGCTACTGACATTGTAAATGACAATGCCTTTTATTTGTTTTAAAACCAAAACATAAATAAAAGTCATTGTAATTTTACAATGCCAATAGCTCAAACTCTTATAAATGCGAGACCTATTGCATTGCAAATGCTTGTTTTAATTTAAGTTTGGCAGAGAAATCGGGGACTACCATCAACCAACACTTTGGGGCGTATATTATCTAGGAAGTGGCGGTGAGAGGCGTTAGCCTCCTTGGCTTAACGCCTCTCATCGCCACTTCGGAAACACCAGGCTGCACCATATGTGTGCTGCTTCATGCAGCACACATGCAAGTTACAAAATGGCATTTAAAAAAAAGGTTTGTTTCTTTACAGGAAGGGACACCTTCCTGTACATAAACAAACCTTGGCATTTTGCTTTTTCCATGTGTGCTGCCCAAGCTAGCACACATGGAAAAAGCAACAAGCATTGGCATAGCCAATAGGTCTTGCCTTTGGGACCTTATAAGTGTTTAGCCATGTAACAGTTGCATAACTAAATACTTATAAGGTCCCAAAAGCGAGACCTATTGCCTCGGCCGTGCAACCGCGAAAGTGATCACGATCGCGATCAAACATCAAAGCAGCCGTGCGGCCGCGAAAGTGAAAGTAATCGCGGTCAAGCGCGGTGAGCGGCGCCCGCGCAGTTGCACTGTAGCTCTAGGCTGGCCTGGTAGCACTTTTTGGAGCCCTCTCAATAAGTCTCGCCAGACCAGCGCATGCGCTGGGTCAGGCAAGACCTAAAAACGAGGAGAAATGAAGCATTTCTCCTCGTTTCGCCACCTTAAAACCAGGATTTTCGTGGTCTTAAGTTCGGTGCTGCCACCTATTATCACCTCTCTTGATAATAGGTGGTAGCGTCAAAGTGAATGGGTGTTGTGGTGGAACGCCCACTGCACGCCCCTTCCACGCTAATTTTAGAGTGAAAGGGGCCCTATTACCAAGGCACCGTTAAGCCACTTAATGTGACTTTTAGCCACGTTATGTGGTTTAACGCTGCCTTGGTAATAGGGCGCTGACCCGATCGCTACCACAACGTCACAAAAAGTGACGTTGTGGTGGCGATAGGGGCTTGGTAATATGCCCCTTTGTTTCTTATTTTCTATATAAAATTCCAGTTAACGTGCCATTTTTAGATGAAAAATATCTCCAGTGACTAAATCCCCTTTGAATTCTTTTTATAGAAGGAAGAAAACAGGGAATGGTGCAGATTGACTATACTCTCAGAATAGTTTTTTTTTAAATTTATTTTTATAATGATACTTTAATCCTTTTAAAGATTTACACAGTCTCAGAATACCGAGCTCTTACAATTGATACGATTAATTTCTGTAGTTTGAAATTCTCACACTGGCCTCGCACCCTATTGACAGTTTAGTGAAACATTTTTATCTTCATTTGATCTTTGTTGATATTTTTCTGGAGGCATTTTATGTGTTTCCTTTTGTCTTTCATTTACACTTTTCTGCTTCCCAACCGGTTTTTGTTAAAATGTCTTTATGAACATTTCCACCTGTTGAGAAGTAAAATAAAAGTAAAGCATGCTTACATAATGCAGAGTGACTCCTAAACATGTATTAATATGTTCCGCTTCTTTGAGGTGTTTATAAGAAAGTTCCCATTGTCTCGTGTGCTCCAGGTGGCTCCTATGTAACATGCGATTGCAAAGAGATTTCTATGCAATACAGCTTTTTATTTTACATCTATGCACTATAATTATACTCATCCTTCCCTCAGCAACGTGAGGTGATAGCTACATTTCAAATTCAACGTTTTATAGTGAGGCTCTTTTGCCAGAAGACCTCTAGTTATATGTATGTGTTTGCGATTGTGGTATTTATGTAATACAAATCTTGCCGAAAGCCAACGGGCCGCTGTGCAGATGTAATGAGTGATTGGGGGGTTAGCTGGCTTCTAAGAATGAAAGTGGACTGTTGCTGCATCTGGATGTAGTGAGCGTTAAAGAGATGTGTTTTTAACTCTTTCCTAAAATGGAGCAGAGTTAGGGCAGTCCAGATGGATGTGGAGATGTTTTTGGGTCGAGTCTGGGCAGGGCATGCGCTGCTCTGCGAGGCATGCTGGATTAGAGTATGGATTTGAAGCTCTGCCCAATCTCCGCCCATATTTTTCATTGGCTTGTGCCTTCTTCCCTTGTAAATGATGGCTTCTGATTTGTTAATAGGCTTGTTAGTCCCTCCCTAGTACCACTTTGTCTTCATTTGTAACCTCCCATGAGGACTGGCCCTATTACTTCTTTTATTACGCGGTATGTCTTATTTAGTCTGTAAGCACTATTTTCTTTAATGAGTTTCTCCTACTGCAGGCACAACATGCTTTCCTGCGACATTCAGAGCGCCATCCGTGCTTTCTCTTTCCAAGCAGCCCGGGACAGTGGCGTCCAAGGTCTCACATTTACAAGAGTTGGAGCTATTGACAATTAAATGACAATGCCTTTGTGTTAATTATCAAAACAGATAAATAAAATGCTTTGTTATTTACAATACCACTAGCTTAAACTCTCACACATGCAAGACCTGTTGCCTTGCAAATGCTTGTTATCTAGGTTCTGGGTGCACAGATGGAGAAGGCCTGTTGCCTTGGATTTTTTCTTTTTTGCCCTTCTTCGTGTGCAGTCTAAAGGTGTTCTGGATGCGGGTGTGCTGAGGTCCACCAGAGATAGTGAGTTTGTCAGAGAGACAGACAGGGGTTCTGGTGTTAATGGCTTTGTAGATGATGCAACTGGTTTTGAAGATGGTATGGGCTGACGGGCAGTGGAGTTTCATTAGGATGAGGGCGGTGTGGTCATATTTCTCAAGGCATTTTAAAAGACGTGCTGTTGCATGTAGGATGCTTTTAAGGTGAGCCAGTGTGCAGTCTTGGAAGCTGTGGAGCAGGCCATTGTCTGCCTCCAGCTGCAAGAGAATGAGGGCTTAAATGGCATTACTGAAGCGCTTTCTGTGAACAATGATCTCACTTTAGCAGAGGGAGCTGGCAGCAGACTGTCTTGCTTCCCTTATCACCCACGTAATGTATTCTTCATCGGCCACCTCACCCATCCTGGTAAGATGGTACTACTAGGGTGGACTCAACCTCTCAATTGTTGAGGGAGTTCCTAAGATATAGTAATCTTCTGGACAATGTTTCGAGGATCCAGTTATAGTCTAAAAATACCCCAAGGTATACCACAAGGACTACCTTTATTAGGTGGTACCTTAGGTATGAATAAAAAGTACTGTAAAGCATATTTAATGGATGCTCCTGGGTTCAATGTCCCTGGCACTCCTGAGATTTCCCAACATGTTTCTGAGTCTTTTTAGCCGTGCACTGGTCTCTGGCATTCGTCAGGGCTCTAGAGGGATCCCTAACATATACTGTGTGTAAAGAATCAAAGGCCAGGTCCTACCTTCTCTTTCCCATATATTTCTAGTGTAACACCAAAGATAAAAAAAAAAAAAAAACATATGGTTAAACCAATACTTTTATATATGACATACCGCTCTTATAGTGGCGGTGGAAGCCATTGAACATTCATATAGTGGCACACGTGATGATAGTGACACTGCAAAGGCAAACAGACTACATGTACATCAAAGTGTTCAAACACGTGATGCATTTATGCAGCATTTCATGAGTGCAGTACTATCTTACGCTATTTATAATAATAATAATTCCTATAATTCGAGTAGGTCTCTCTGTCTTGTTGGGTGTCTACATCTGTCCTAATGAATGCAGTTACTAGGGTGGCAAACTGTTTTAAGGGTACAACCTAGCATATTGTTTAAAAAGGCAAAGCTCTTCTCCCAGAATGCCTTGACTTTTGGGCAGTAGTATATGCGATGGGCCAGGTCCACCTTTCCATTGTTGCAGTTCCAGCACTGGTCATTGGGGTTCAGTCCCAGGGACGCCAAACGCGCTGGGGTCCAGTAGATTTTGTGTAGTGTCCAGAACTTTGTCTGTGCTAGTACCGGGGATATTTTGCTTTGGGTGGGGGAGGGCCATAGCGTCTGGATCTCATTTTCGCTAAGTGAGTCCCCAAGCTGCGTGTCTTTTCATTGATTTTGTTGGGCTGGACCTTAGGAGTCTGTAGAGATGTGATACCTGGTGGCCTAATTTATTAAGGTTGGACATATATTGGAAGATTGATGGCTTGGTAGTGGAGAGTTTCGCTTTGGTCAATGCTGTTTTGATTTTTAGAAAAGTATATAGTTCTATGTCTGGTAGATTGTTTGTGTTTTTAGCATATTGAAAGTGATGGGATTCCCTCCCTCTTCTAGTTGTATAGGGTGGGTGATACCTGTTTTCCCCCACGAGTCGATCGAGAGCGGCTTGCCCCTGTATTTTATCCTAGCGTTTGCCCATAGAGATTCCCATTTAGAGTTTTTTATGCTGTGTTCCATCTTCTGGTCCACCTTCAGTAGAGCGTTTCTGGTATTTTTGAGTATTGGGTTTGTTGTTAGTTAATGTTTGTTGGCTGTTAATAGGGCTAAGGGTGCAAGGTTATTTAGTATGGCTCTCTCCAATCTCAGCCATACTGGAGTGTACTCCTGGTCGGGCAGGATCCAATAGGTCCCCTGTTTTGCCAAGAATGCTGTTTGGAAGGTTTTAAAATCTGCTAGGTTCAACCACCCCCCCCCCCCCCGAGTTTTCCCCAGTCTTAGTTTTTTAAGGCTTATCCTTGCTTTTTTGTCTCGCCAGATGAAGTTATTCAGCAGCTTGTCTATTTTGCGATGGAAGTAGTCTGTGAGTACTAGAGGGAGCATATTTGCCAGGTAGTTGACCATAGGGGTGACCATCTTTACTGTCTCTATCCTTCCCCACCAAGTAATGAATTTGAGTGACCATCCCTCCAGCAGCACCTCTTGTCCAACATTAGTTTTTCATTTTGTTCTAGTGTCCTTTTCAGATCAGTCCCAAAGTATGTACCCAGGTATTTTATGAAATTGGTTTGCCAGGCAAGGCCTGAGTCCCCCAGTATGTCTTTTGTGGTGTGTATGTTAAGTGGTTTGCATTCTGACTTGTTTTTATTGAGTTTATAGCCTGAGAGGACCGCGTATCTGTCTATGGAGTCCATGAGGGCCGTGATAGAGGATTTAGGGATCTCTGTGACCACGAGAATATCATCCGCGTATGAGGCTAGTTTGATTGTGGCCTCGTTGATGGCGACACCTTTCATCTCTTCATTGGCCTCTGTATCCTTAATCAGATGCTCAAGAGCTAGCAGGAACAGTGAGGGGGGCAGGGAGCAACCTTGCCTTGTGCCTCGCTGTAGGGTGAAGGGCTCTGAAACCACCCCATTGACTACGATACGGGCAGTGGGCTTTACGTATAGTGCCATTACTTTCCGCATTAAGGAGTTCCCCAGGTTGAAGGCCCGCATGCACTGTTCTAGGAAATGCCACGATACCCTATCAAATGCCTTCTCTGCGTCTAGTGTGATGGTCACAGCTGGTTTGTCGGACTTGGCGGCATTATCTAGTATATGGCATAGGAGTCTGGTGTTATCGTGTGACATGCGTGTCTTGAGGAAGCCAACTTGTGAATTGCCTATCAATTGAGGCAGTACCTTAAGTCTTGATGCCAGGATTTTTGCGTATATCTTGCAATCAACGTTAATCGGAGAGATAGGCCTGTAGTTTTGGGGCATCTGAGCGTTTTTGCCTTCCTTGGGGATAACTATTATATTGGCTTCGGACATGGTCTGTGAGACCATCCCCGCCCCTTCAAAGTAGTTAAAATCTTTTTTGATAGTAGGTTGTAAGTGAGTTAAGAATGTCTTATAAAAGGTGACTGTATATCCATCAGGCCCAGGTGCCTTGTTAGCTTTAAGGGACTTGACTGCCATCTCAATTTCAGTGGAGCTTATCTCCCTCCATAGGGTGTGTGTTTCTTCTGGTGTTATCTTTGGGAGATTTAGTCTGTTTAGGTACTCAGTACAGCCATTTTCGTCTAGCGTTGGATCTTTTTTTATAGAGGTCTTGATAAAATTCACTAAATGTCCGTAGTATTTCTGTGTGTCTTGTGTGTGAGATATTTTGTGAGTCTGTGATTGATGAGATGGTATGCTGTCTCTGTTTGTGTTTTAGGTAAGAGCCCAGGAGCTTCCCCGCTTTGTTAGCCTCGCATAGGTTTATTGCTTTAAATTTGTTTATCCACATACCAGCTCTTTGGCTCAAAATTCTGTTGAATTCATATTTCTTCTTTGTGAGTTCTGTAAGTGCACCTACGTTCTTTGGGTCTGAGATATGGATTGCCTCTAATCTTTGTATATCCTTCTCTAGATGCAACTGTGCCTTCGCATTTCTGTTCATCTTACTTTTAATGTCCGTAATTGTCCCCCTAATTGTGGCTTTTAATGCGTCCCACATGGTTTTAGGATCGGTGCCTGCAGTGTCATTAAAGCTAATATATTCCTTAATGGCCTCCTCTATCTTGATTCTGTTGGTTTGTTCTGACAAGACATCAGTGTTAAATCTCCATCTACGTGGGTGGTCCTCATTGTGCCGCCCACACAATAGTAGACTAATGCAGGAGTCTGAGACAGTTCTCGTTGCTATGTCCGTGTTCTCGTTGCTATGTCTGTGTGTTCTATTAAGTGGGTGTGTGTTCCTGTGATCAGAATGTAATCTATTCTGCTGTATGAATTGTGTGGGTTGGAGTAAAACGTGTAGTCTCTTGTGTCCGGGTGTTGTAGCCGCTATGTGTCTTTAAGATTAAATCTGGTACTGTCAAGAATTCCTGTCATACGAGGGGAGGAAAACGGTAACCAGCGAAAACGGACTACATCTCCCAGGATGCTTAGCGGTTGAGAGGTTATGTAAACAGGAGAGCTGTTACATAACTCAAGGGAAACACGCCCTTATGTAAACAGGAGAGCTGTTACATAACTCAAGGGAAACACGCCCTTATGTAAACAGGAGAGCTGTTACATAACTCAAGGAAAACACGCCCTATAAAGGGAGGAACCGGGAGGTACAAGGCTGTCGGATATTGTGTTTACACCGACGTACCTGCTTCGTGAAGAGCAGTGTTCCGGAGTGGTGCTCCAGTAAGGCAAGAACGGAGGTAGGTCGAGTCGTTACTCCCTGGGCCGTGTCTTGCCCCATCGTCACCTGTGAAGGACCCGGAAGCTCTACCGGTCAACCATTGAGCTTCGCTTTTTGACTCGGCTGAGTCCAAGCGCAGTGGCGCTTTTGCTGGTTGGAGTCGTAACTCCCAGCCCGACCAGAGACACAGGGACTGCCAGCTGTAACGCACACCAGGAGGTGTTTGCCGCGTTACAGACTCGGAAGTCCACAGGATCGATCGAGCGGCTGCTCTCGGTTCAGTCTTCTTGCTTGTGATTGGGGTATCGGTGACGCATCACCAGGAGGTGACTCCGCGTCCCGGTGCAGTCTGAGGAAGAGGTTGAGCGGCTGCTCCCTTCAGGTAGAGACCCCGGCTGGGTGTTTCCCTGACTCCTCGTTTCTCCCCAACACTCTTCGTGCCCCTCACAGCCTACCGATTGGCATTGTCGGCCATTTCATTTCTGCCCTCTGTTGGCATACGCCGGGATCGGCGTATATGCAGAGGACGGTTAGGACCATCCGTGCTGTGGGCTGGTAACGTACTTAGCCTGGAGGATTCCAGTGACTATAACTTTTGTTTGTTCTTTGTATTTTATTTGCCTTCATTAAAAGAACTAACCCTTCACAAGTGGTTGCGTCCTCATTGTCGTGTCTGTTAAACGATCCTGAGACGTTCAGGGCGTTACAAAATATCCGACCTTAATAACACTAACTGTCTCCCGGTCGATAACAGACATGGCAACACTTGATGATGTGCTGGCTGCTTTAGCGGCCATGCAAGTTGAAGTGGCTGCCTCTAGGCAAGAAACAGCCGATGTAAAAGCCAGACTGGATGCTATCCAATTGGACCCGCTCACGCCCAGCACCTCCCTCACGAACCAGACCCCTGCGGTAGTAGTGGAAATGCCGGTAGCCATCCCCTTGGCAACACCAGAGAGGTACAGTGGGGATCCTAACACAGTGCAGGTATTCCTCACACAAGTGGCGCTACATTTATCGTGCAAACCAAAGGCGTTCCCCACGAGTCAGGCTCGTGTGGCTTTCCTTATATCCTATTTGGCTGGAAACGCGGCACAATGGGCCGTACCTCTGGTGAGCAGGGACGACCCCCTCTTATGTGATTGGGGTGCTTTTCGCGAGGAATTCCTGAAGGTATTCGACAGAAGGGCTGACTCGTACACGGCGGACCGTGAAATGCTTGAGTTGAGACAGGGATCCAACGACCTGGTGCAGTATCTCAACGCGTTCCGAAGGCTGGTTGCGGAAACCAAGTGACCTGTTGCTAAACAGACGGCGCTCTTCCATCAAGGGCTGTGCGATGAGCTCAAGGACGCCGTGGCTCATATTGACCCTCAACCCAAGACATGTGAGGGCCTTATCAACCTGGTATTACGGCTGGAACATAGGCTAAGTGAAAGAAAGGGGGATCATGGGAGAAAAGGAAAATCCCTTCCATCCTATGTGACGGTGGGAAGTCCTGAAACTTCCACCGCATCCAAGGGAGAACCCATGGACATCAGCGCAATACGAGCGAGCCTCACAGCCACGGAGAAAGAGTCACGCCGTAAACAAGGATTGTGCCTATATTGTGGCAAAAAAGGCCACTACGTACGTGAATGCCCTGCCAAACCGAAGACGTCACGTTATCGGGCCAACCGGTCGGTAACAGCCGTGGTGGACATACCGGCGGAAAACTAGAGGACTCCAAGACCAGAGAAGGGGCATCTCGGAGTCACTCATCCATCCCTTCACTTTCCAACTCGGTCACTAAGGGACAACGACACCTGTTTATCACGGTGCACGTGGGAGTGCATGACCAGTGGATACCCGTTGTGGCCATGGTGGATTCAGGGGCCACTGGCATGTTTATGGACCACAACGAGGCATGCAGGCTAGGGCTAGTGCTTCTTCCCAAAGCAGTACCCGAAGACGTCTATGCGGTAGACGGAAGGCGATTGGTGACGGGGCCCATCGGACAGCACACGGGGGTCCTTCCGATGAGATATGGGAGGAACCATTTGGAACAAATCGATTTTAACATCATCCGAGCGCCCCAATATGGCGTCATATTGGGATTGCCGTGGCTACAGAAACACAACCCCTTTGTGGATTGGCCAACACATCGCATCGAAATGACGTCACCGTATTGCATCCTGCATTGTGGAATAAGAACGGAATCCCTTGACGCAGATGAGAGCGGGAGTCAGACGGTGGCTACAGCGGCAGAAAAAGATGTGGCTCTCCCCCAGGCTTATCATAGTTTTGAGGATGTATTTGATGAGGTGAAGGCGGAAGTGCTACCACCACATAGACAGTTTGACTGCCAGATCGACCTGGTGCCAGGGGCCAGCGTTCCCAGCGGCAGGCTGTATGCCCTGACGGAGCCTGAAAACGTGCATCTCCGGGGGTACCTGGATAAACTCCTCAAGCTAGGATTCATCCGCCCGTCCAAGTCTCCGGCCGCCTCGCCACTCTTCTTCATCCCGAAGGCTAATGGGGAGCTGAGAGCCTGTGTGGACTTTAGGGCATTGAATGCGATAACCATAAAAAATCGGTACCCCTTGCCTCTCATCAGTGTACTTCTGGAACAGGTCAAGAAAGCTCGTATCTACACCAAGTTGGATTTGAAAGGGGCATACCATCTGGTGCGCATGAGGGACGGAGACGAGTGGAAGACCGCCTTTAAGACCAGGTTCGGCCTTTTTGAGTACCTCGTCATGCCGTTCGGTCTGTGCAACGCCCCGGCAGCCTTTCAGTACTTTTTGAATGAGGTATTCAGAGAGGAGTTGGATATCTACGTGGTCGTATATATCGACGACATCCTCATCTATTCGTCCAGTGTGGAGGAGCACGTACACCACGTCAAAGCTGTGCTCCAAAAGCTGAGGGAAAACATGCTGTTTTGTAAACTCAGCAAGTGTGACTTCCACGTCACATCCGTGGAATTCCTCGGAGTGATGCTGAGTCCAGAGGGACAGGAGATGGCAGAACGAAAGATCAAGGCGGTGAAAGAATGGCCGGTGCCCCAAAGCGTGAAGGACGTCCAAAGTTTCATTGGCTTCGCCAACTTTTACAGGCGGTTTATAGATGGATTTTCAGGAGTGGTGGCCCCAATCACACAGCTACTGAGGAAGTCCAAGGAGTTTGTCTGGTCCCCTGAAGCGAACAAAGCCTTTGAGGCCCTGAAAAGCGCCTTTGGTAAGGCGCCGGTGTTGGCTCACCCCGATCCGGATCTCCCCTACGTGGTGGAAGCGGACGCGTCGGATGTGGCGCTGGGGGCTATCTTGTCCCAACGCAACCACGACACAGGGGTGCTTCATCCCGTTGCGTACATGTCCCGCAAACTCAACGACGCCGAACGCAACTACCATATTGCGGAGAAGGAGCTTCTCGCAATCAAGGACGCCTTCACCGAATGGAGGCATTGGTTGATGGGGGCAAGACATGTGGTATCGGTGTACACGGACCATCGGAACCTACAGTTCATGACGGCCACTAGACACCTTTCTCCCAGGCAGCTGCGGTGGATGATCTTCTTTGCGGGGTTCAACTTCCGCATCACATATCGGCCGGGGACGGAAAACCGGAAGGCGGACGCCCTGTCCCGTCAATCTGCAGTTAAGGAACCATTGCCTGCAACCGAGCGTTCCATCATTTCCCCGAGGATGGTATTGGGGGTTATCCAACCGGATACTTTCCTGAGGGGAATAAAGAGAGGGATCAGGTCATTCGCATGGCGGAGGTGGCTCCTCAGTCACAGAGAATGGCAGCTGAAGGACGGGATACCCCTGAAGGGCAGGTGCCTATTGATACCCACGCCTAGGCTAAGGAAACAAGCATTCATCTGGTGCCATGACTCTCCATGCGCAGGTCATTTGGGCTTTGAAAAAACGGTGGCTAGCATGGGACGGCATTTCTGGTGGCCAACCATGAGAGTGGATGTCAGGAGGTGGGGACAGGAGTGTCCTACGTGTGCTACCATGAAGGCCGACCATGGCCGAACCCAAGGGCTCTTACATCCACTTCCGACCCCGGATAGACCATGGGATAGCATATCACTGGACTTCGTGGTGGGCCTACCGGTAGACCAGGGGATGACGGCAATACTGGTGGTGGTGGATTACTTGACGAAAATGGGGCACTTCATCCCCTGCAAGAGAGTCCCTACGGCCGGGGAATTGGCGTCACTACTCCTAAAGAATGTGGTACGACTGCATGGATTACCTGGGGTGATCGTGTCGGACCGGGGGTCGCAGTTTACTGCGCAATTCTGGAAGACTTGGTGCACTGCGCTGCATGTTAAGACCGCCCTGTCCACCAGCTACCACCCTCAAACGGACGGCCAAACCGAGCGCCTGAACCAAACGCTCAAACAGTATCTGCGATGTTTTGTGGACCAGGGCAGGGAAGAATGGGTCGACTTGCTATGGGTTGCAGAGATAGCCTATAACAACGCCACTCACAGCTCCACACAGTCATCTCCGTTCTATAGCAACTATGGCCAACATCCCAGGTTCTTGCCATTTCTACATCCGTTCAGAGAGGACAGGATTCCCGCCACAGCGGACAGGGTGGCACACATAAAAGACACGTTGATGCGCTCAAGGGCTGTCCTAATAGAGGCCAAGAGAAGATACAAGGCTGCGGCAGATAGGAAGAGAAGGCCCGGGCCACTGTACCGCACTGGAGACTACGTCTGGATATCCACAAGAAACATGAGGTTTCGAAAGAACAGTGTGTTCCATCCCAAGTACATGGGCCCCTATCGAATTACCAAGTGTATGGGTCCCGTGAACGTGAAGGTGTGCTTGCCCCAGTCATTGCGGATACACCCTGTCTTTCATGTATCATTGCTCAAACCAGCACCCTCCAAGCCGTCTGGGACACCTAGGCCGGTATGCGTGGAGTCGGAGGTGGAGTATGAAGTGTCGGGCATACGGGCGTCCAAATGGCGCAGGGGGAAGCTGTGGTACCTGGTTGCGTGGAAAGGCTATGGCCCGGAGGAGCATTCATGGGAACCGGCTGAAGGGGTTCATGCTCCGCGCTTGGTCTCCTTGTTCCATCGGCGTTTTCCTGCCAGCGCTGGACCCGTGGGGAGCCGCTGAGAGGGAGGATGTACTGTCAAGAATTCCTGTCATACGAGGGGAGGAAAACGGTAACCAGCGAAAACGGACTACATCTCCCAGGATGCTTAGCGGTTGAGAGGTTATGTAAACAGGAGAGCTGTTACATAACTCAAGGGAAACACGCCCTTATGTAAACAGGAGAGCTGTTACATAACTCAAGGGAAACACGCCCTTATGTAAACAGGAGAGCTGTTACATAACTCAAGGAAAACACGCCCTATAAAGGGAGGAACCGGGAGGTACAAGGCTGTCGGATATTGTGTTTACACCGACGTACCTGCTTCGTGAAGAGCAGTGTTCCGGAGTGGTGCTCCAGTAAGGCAAGAACGGAGGTAGGTCGAGTCGTTACTCCCTGGGCCGTGTCTTGCCCCATCGTCACCTGTGAAGGACCCGGAAGCTCTACCGGTCAACCATTGAGCTTCGCTTTTTGACTCGGCTGAGTCCAAGCGCAGTGGCGCTTTTGCTGGTTGGAGTCGTAACTCCCAGCCCGACCAGAGACACAGGGACTGCCAGCTGTAACGCACACCAGGAGGTGTTTGCCGCGTTACAGACTCGGAAGTCCACAGGATCGATCGAGCGGCTGCTCTCGGTTCAGTCTTCTTGCTTGTGATTGGGGTATCGGTGACGCATCACCAGGAGGTGACTCCGCGTCCCGGTGCAGTCTGAGGAAGAGGTTGAGCGGCTGCTCCCTTCAGGTAGAGACCCCGGCTGGGTGTTTCCCTGACTCCTCGTTTCTCCCCAACACTCTTCGTGCCCCTCACAGCCTACCGATTGGCATTGTCGGCCATTTCATTTCTGCCCTCTGTTGGCATACGCCGGGATCGGCGTATATGCAGAGGACGGTTAGGACCATCCGTGCTGTGGGCTGGTAACGTACTTAGCCTGGAGGATTCCAGTGACTATAACTTTTGTTTGTTCTTTGTATTTTATTTGCCTTCATTAAAAGAACTAACCCTTCACAAGTGGTTGCGTCCTCATTGTCGTGTCTGTTAAACGATCCTGAGACGGTCAGGGCGTTACAGGTACATACGTTTCGTAGTATGTTGTGTGCGCTTGAGGGGAGTGAGTGGCACTGAGACTGTCTGTCTAAAGTGTAGTCTAGCGCCAAATACAAGTCACCTGCCATCACTGTTGGGTCGTTTTGTGGGAGTGCCTCAAACCTTTTAGAGATGCCCACCCAGAATTCGGAGTCATCAGCGTTTGGTCCGTAGATGTTGAGTACATGGATGTTTTCTTCCCCCCTTTTCAAATGTGTCAAGAGTATTCTCCCCTCATCGTCGCTATATTGGTCTTCTATATTTATTTTGGAGTACCTATTTAACAGCGTGATCACACCCAGTTTCTTCCCTACGGCTGGAGAGCAGGCCATCTGTCCAACCCATCTCGCCCTAATCCGTTCTGCATCGTCAAGGGATAATCTAGTCTCCTGCAGGAGGAAGATATCTGCTTTAGTTTTAGCTAGGTAATCTAGTATTTCCTTTTAACTGGGTGGTTGAGCCCTTTAACATTTAGGGAGACTATCTTTAGGTTGGACATTAGTGTTTTCGTATTGTCTATTTCCATTTTGTTATGCTAGGTATTGGTTGTTTGACCCAGTCCTTTTTCCCTCTCCGATCGGTATTGTCTCCTTCCCTTCGAGACCTCGAGTGTGTGGTACCTGTGACGTCCTCCATTGGTCCCTCTTCATTGTCCCCACCCAAGGTCTGATGTCGATCCCTCCCTTGAATGCAAAAGTGTAGATGGAGATGTTTAAGAAGGACAGAGTGCAGTGGGTAGAAAATGAAACATGAGTGCCTTCTGTACATTACAAACAGTTCACAAAAAACACAAACAATTCCCCCAAAACACCTCCCCTCCACCCCACCCCCACCCCCCCCCCTGTTCCTGCGCATAGAATTTTGGACGTGCGACATAAGCCATAGTGATCCCCTTATAGTTACCTTTTCCAGCCTTGCTATTTCTGCATAACTTGTCTAGCATAATAAAGCCTTCTAACGATCCATATTGGCATATGTCAGTGGTTACTACATTCACACTTATACATTTGAGTTACAAAAGTCAGAAAAAGGATATTCGTGTTTATAATGTTCTTATATATTTCTTCCTGTTTTCAGCAGTTGTTTCAGAATTCTTTATTGATGTGGGTTCGGCCGTTTGGCCATTCGAGGTAGATAATGCTAGGATAGAGTCTTGTATGAGGTAGATCATGTGTCTCGTTTCTAAAGGTAGCGGTAAGTCCAATGTTGAAAAGGCTGATCGTCTAGCCATTGTTTGAGATTTCGTACACTCCTTCATTCCACTCTTAGGTCAGGCAAGGCTCTTCGCTTGATCGTGTTTGCCAGAGAGAGTTCAATTTCTTCCAGCGTGGGACCTTGTAGGTATCTAGTCAGTTCTTTGGGGGTCTTCAAATACGTACGTTCTACCTTTATCGGTGATTCTGAACTTTGAAGGGCCTGTGAATGAGAACATGATGTTCTCCTTTCTTAGCTTGTCTCGCTGTGCCAGAGAACCTTTCCTTAAGTCCACTGTGTGCTTGGAGTAGTCCTGGGTGAGGATTATTTTTTGGCCATTCCACTGTATGTTATGGTTCTTCCTGGCCACTGCGACAATGGCTTCGGTGTGTTGTAAACGGAGAGGTTTGCATAGAATGGGTCGTGGGGTCGTTTTATTTGAGGTTTTGAAGGCAGATACTCTGTATGCCTTGTCTAGCTGGGTCTGTTGGCTCAGTAGACTAATGCATCCACTGCAGGGGCCTGTATTTGACCTCATGGTCACAGGTTCAAATCCCGGCGGGTTCACTCAGCCTTTCATCCATCTGAGGTCGATAAAATGAGTACCATTGAGTTGGGTAACAATAAACATCTGTTATTCAGCGCCAAGACACCTTGTTGGGGTGAACGTGCGCTTTACAAATACACATGTTATGTTATGTTATTATAGCTCGAAGGGAAGGTCAAACTTAATGTTGGTTATTTTTGGGATCATGTCTTGTATGAAAGTGATGCACGACCCACTTTTCTCCTCCTCCTACGGCGACCCCTAGTATTCTAATGTTCCCCCGCCTATTCCGGTCGTCTAATTCTGCTGTTTGTGTGTGAAGTACTGCTGCTGTTTTGGATAACTCTAGCAGAGTTTTGTTCGCTTTTTGACCACCATCCTCTACATCGCTCACCCTCTGCTCTACCTCCGTTAGTCTGTTATTCGCCGCATGGATGCCGGCTCTGACTGCAGCCAGTTCCAGCTGTATAGCATCCATTGTTTGTTTAGTCGATTTTGCTAGATCGTGTACATCCGCCAGTTTTTTCAGGATCATGTCCAGGGTGGTATTGATGTCAGTCTTTTGTTTGATAGGGGAGTCAAGAGGTTCGTTCTTGTTCTTTTTTTGTCTGCTGCGTGATTCTTCCTTCGGTGCCAGCCATTTCTAGTATCCTTCCTCTCTTTTGCTGCTCGCTGATCCTTCCTCTCGTATTCGGATCTATGGTTAGTTTCTTCCCCCCTAAACTTGACGAAAAGTTTTAGGCGTATCTTGTTGCCTCTTGTCCTCCAGTCTTAGTATGGGATCGCTATGCTGAGGATGCGGGGCTGTTGTGGTTTTCTGCACTTGCAGACTGAGCTTGTACTTACAACCCCCTTTGTTTACTGGGTAAGCCGCCTGAGCCACGTTTGTTGGTCGTCTCCCTTGTTGTTCGAAAATGGGTTAGCGGGTATTATTCTGCACTACTAGCTTATATCTTGATCGGGAGGTCTGAATGGTTGTATGCAAGGGGCTGTGCGGTTTGTTGGTGTGGGTGGAGGGGTTTGATTTTGCCCACTTGCCTTCTTGTTGGCCTTCTTCTGGCTTTATTGCTTGATTACCTCTCCGTTATGCACCCCACTGAGTTACGGATTTCGTATTCGTATCTGGGATTCCTGTGATTGATAGTCTCCTTCTTTTATGTGTTGGAAACACGGAAGGTTGGCCACCCGTAACGATAGGTCCTGTATTTCCTGTTTCTTTATTTCTTTATTTTTTTAATTTGCTGCACCATGAACCTCTGTGCCATGTGCGGGTAGGGTTTTGTAGACTTTACTCTCTCCTAATTATGCTTGCCTGCTGCTGGTATACTTCATGTGCTGTATCTCTGTGCCCGGTCAAGCTGTATCTTGTAATTGCCAATCTCTCCGATTGGGGCGAAAGAGAATACTCATTTTGGAGCTGCCAAATGTTATCGCTGTGTTGCGCTGCTGGTTCTTCCTTTATGTTGTGCTTTTATTTACTGCCTGTAGTGGATGCAATGGCGGCTCGCACTGATCCTTACTTTCGTTTTGTGCTCGCGGCGATGTTACGGAGCTTGCGATTGTCGGTAGCTACAGTACTTGTGACATTGGCGTGCTTCTTCCAAGTTAAACAAGTGTGTCCCCTCTGTTGCGATCCTCCTATTGACTCTCTTTAAACCTTCAGCAAGATCTTTGCACCCTGAGTTAATTACCCGATATTCAAACCTAAGATGGCGGCTCCCATCGGTGGTTTCGTTTTCACTATAAATGAACGCGTATCATCCTCCCCACTAGAGTTTTCCTGCTATTGTTATTGATGCCTCGGTGCTCGCCACGGGAGGTCTACAGCACTGACCTTACGTTGGCTCTCTGTTGGTCCTCTGGTGTTCGTTTGTTGGTTTTTTGGGCACCTTCAGCAGTAGATCTCGTAGCGGCGGAGGGTCTCCCTCACGGGCACCATCTTGGTTTTTCTACCGCTTGTTCCGGGAGATCTTCTTCTCCGTATTTTCACGCTTTCACTGTTGTAGCTGAGCTCGCAAATCGAGTCACTTTCTCCTTTAATATCTCCGCTATCTTTTGGTGTGCTCTTTTCTTTAGTCTGATTAGCTCTCTCGCGTTCTTTTTGTTGCTCGCTTGCAGGTTCAGCGGAGTGCTGTATTCAGGCGTCTAAACCCATTGCTGTCCAAGCCACGCCCCTCGGAAAACAATTCCCACATTAATCTCCAGGTAGAGACTCACCAAGTTTGTTATGGAAATGGCCTTGAAAGAGGATTTCAATCAGCCCTCCGTCTGAAGGAATGGCTCATCAAAACCAGTTCTTGAAAAAAAGCGCTACCAGTCTTGAAGATAGTTCACTCTTATGTGAAACACGTGGTACTTCATTAATATTACAAGAAATTCACATCTACTCAAAAACAAAAACTATGGAGTTTGTATTAAGTGCTGGGCACAAACATCATTTGCTCTTTCTTATGGACAGCCTGTCTTCTACACAGAAAACCTAAGTAATGTTTTGCCTGTTGAAGCTTCTAAAGTACCATGTGTGTTACTCATTCCGAGTACGAGGTTGCACATGGCAACACCAGGGTCTCGAGAATCAATGATGCTAAAGATGAAGGAATTGGATGTTAGTTACTTTCATAGTGGTTTCAAAGGAAAAACATATTGAACATACTTCTTCTAAAGAAACCCCTCTTGTCTTGTTGTATTACTCACATTGGTGACCTAGCAGCTGGAGAGAAATTGTCAACAAAGGAGACTACCGCATGACATTCTGGAGCAGAAGGTTGTGTTTTTTGGCTACAAAATAACTGTTTCCATCTCTCGCTGCGAAGTTTATCCTGGCCAATGTGGGAACACTATACTGATGCAGTATCTGAGCAGCTAGAGAAGCCTTTAAAGTAATTCAGTTAATTATGATCTGTAAAAAGGTACAAGGAAAACAGATGGTGGTAATGAAACTTCCAGGAATGCAAAACACAAAAAGCAGAAGACCTAAGCAGATATCTTGTTGAATAACTGCAGTGAATTTGTGTGAATCAAGATTTCAAAGGCATCGTCCGCTGGTGTGGACATGTTTCCCGGCAGTTTACCAGAGACCAGTTTCAGAAGAGATGCCCAGACAGCCAATTTTATCATTGCCAATTCAATTTCTTTTTGAGATTGTGTTTAAGCTCAAAGAAAGATGATCCTCATACTTCTAAATCTACCTACCAGTAGCTGGACCTAGATGTTAGTCTTCTATCTGAGAAACCATGTAGTAGAGTTATAGGAGTCTGCATTTCCTCTACAGTGATCTGGTGGATTATGTGCCACATCCTTATATGACTGGATGTGTCTTACTGATTTCCCCCAGTCTAGTCATTGCAATTTCCTACAATGTGGCAGCAATGTCTTGAACAAGGCTAAACATTCAGATTGAAGCCTTACGTGGTTTTAAGCTGAAGAGATTCAACGTCTGGTTCCTGGGGAAGCAGAGACTACTTGAGCTTAGTGTGTATCAGAAAAAGTGTGGTAGTACTCCTTCTTTCCTTTTGGTTTATCTACACATAATCTTGTCTAGGACTATATTTGTTGGTCATTTCTGATCCAGAAATGTGCTTCTCATGCTTCATTTCACTAACCAAGCAATTAAGGATTTATTTTTCGATGACATTCATAAAACAAAAATAATTCCCTCCTCTGGTTATACGTTCTTTGAAATTAAACACAATTTTTAACTGACTGGAGCTTGCCTTTTGATTTTCTTTGTGGCCAATATATAGTCAGCCGTTGGATACCAGATCAGCAGGGTTCAGAAATATATCCACAACATTTTACAAGTGCAGTGTGAGACATCGGAATCTACAGCGCTTAGTCACATTTGGTTAGTGCTTCAATTTCTGGGTGAGCTCAGAGCATGATGAAAACAGTCTGCAACCCTACCTTCTTTCCTCTATCCCTAGCCACCCTCTTGCTGTTTTACTTAAGGTAATGTCCGAAGACTTTGAAATCAATCTGTACAGACACAAGTTAAATACTCTCTCAAAAAGAACACTGCTTTTCATCGTTGTAAGCTTTCATCTTAAGTTTGGGTTTTCTACATTTCAGAGTTCCTTATAAAAAAGAGTATTTTGTGGTGATGTGGTGTGCAGCTGATGAAGTAGGTTTTGTTTTCTAATGCTCCATCTGGGCTGCCTGAATCAATTGCAAGTCCTGTGATTGTATACCCGATATAGTGCTAGTGGCAAGGTAAGTACAGGGTGGGGGTTGGGGGTGAAAGAAGTGAAAGATGTTCCCTTGATGAAAACACTGGCTGAATTAATGGCTGAAACCTCTCTAGACCTCCGGAGCGCATGGCATGTTGGGTTATGGTAAAAGGGGTAATGCGAGCTTCTGTGGACGAGGTAGAGGCAAGGTGCAGCCCTTCCCCTACTTCATGCTATGCTATACTGTGCTCCAGCGACACAGCATGAAAAGCGAACCAAACAGTGGTACACCACTGATGGAGTGCGGCCTGTTTAGGCGGTGAGATCCCTTAAATGAAATTGTGTGAACCAGCCGCAGAGGTAATGGGGCCTTAACTATGTGGTAGCAGGAGAACCACACACCAGGTGAACCGGAGGTTAGTTGGTAAGAGGAAATAGATACAGATTTGTCCTTGTATACTCCTTGTAGCTATGGCATTCCTTCCTTTCAGGTGTTGAGCCTGCATGTAAGGGGCATGGGAAACGAAGGGTGGCATAGATTTCGTCCCCAGGTAGCAGAGACGGAAGGAAACACCATGGCACTCTGCACTTGTTACAGCAGAGAACTCTGGGACACAATTCCAAATTTTCCCACTAAGGATTGTGCCATCTTGGCGGACTGCTGTGGACGGTCGCAAAGGACCCTGCTTGATGTCCGTGATCATGTTCAGATTCCCACACACCTGACTCATGCAAAATGGGACTTACAGATTGCAAAGACCCCTGCATTTATCCTTGATCTAACGATAAATTTACAGGATTAGTGTCCGGACAACAAAAGATGCAATGTACCGTGATTAACTGCCTGCTGATTCTGCACTGACTGCTCTGTTTGGATCTAACCATTACCTGGAGTTGCAGTGCGAGGGGCACATACTCCTCATGAATGGGAAAAGCAGAAAATAATCCCACCTACTGAATGCTGATAACCCACTGATGACGGGTAACCGAACAACAGACGCACCCCTACAGACAGCCAGAAATACAAATTAGTATGCACAGAGCTTAATGGACTGAGGAACATGGGGCCATTAGGGACTATGCACACAATAGGGAAATACAGTCCTGCATGTTGCATATGCCGTCAGCCAGCAGCATCTGAAAACACATGTTGGCTTCCATAAGAAGACAAACAACATTTTTGAAGGAATCGCCACCACAAGGGAAGACCTAAAAGCAAAGATAGATATGGTTGTCGTAGACATAGGTTCCCTGTGGGTTCAACAGATGGAACTCTCTGGCTGCATCAAACGTGCAGAAGATGCATAGACAATCGAATTCCAATACCCTACAGAAATATTTAATGGACCTCATCAAAAAAGTAAGATTTCAGGAATACAAGGCTGAAGACTCGTAGGGGAGATCTTGCAACATCTGCATGGTGGGCCTCGGAGAGTCCCAGCATGCTTAATCTCCATATGCCCAACCTCCAAGACCAGTGGTGGCTCACCTCCTTCGTTACAGGAAGAGTGATGTCATTCTCCAGAAAGCTCACAGAATGGAACAGAGATCAAGTGGAGAACAATAATGCCCCCATTTTCCTAGTGGTGCAGCTTAAGAAATCATAATTCTTCGAAATTACAAGACGCATATGCAGTGGGGAACTACAATATATTCTACTGTTTACTGTAAAAATTGAAAGTCCTGGGTAATGACCAAGCCATGTTCTCCACTGGACCTCATGGGACTGGCCTGAGACATACACCACAGGAATAGATGGTAGTCACTTGTCTAACCAGCAACGCCTGAAGTGCCAGAGGCAGTGGAGTTCAAGCTGCTGCAACATGAAGAGATCAACACCGAGCTAAAATGTGGCTGAAAGGGCAGCAGTTAGAAAATAACAAATTCCTTCTTTGTGATGTCTCTCACCTGGTGGGACCAAGATGTCTACATCCAGTAGCATTAGTTCTGAATCAGACTCCATTGATTCCTAAATGATGGACCAGGGACTCCTGATTTTCACCCTGCCATGAGAATGAAGGCAGCACATGGGAAGGACACAGATGTACAGCACAGGCCCACCCCTTGAGTCTGACTTTAAGGAGAATATACAATATTTATATCGGGACGGAGTATGCACCTTTCTCTGTCATAGGATATGGAAGTTGGGGTTTTGTTTTTTAGCCTCGAGTTCAATAAGTTCATTTTTACATGGAATGCCTAGGTTTATGGGCTTAATTTTTGAATGATTTAAGATTCACTCATACTTTGATGGGGGCCCACATAGTGTTCCTACAAGAAACTCACATCATGAAACAAGAGACCAGAAGAGTTCACTGCATGTGGGGTGGTGTACACTGGAAGCTTGAAGGAGTCTGGAGGCTAATATACCCAGGGAAGAGGGATTACTCCTTTTACCATTCAGTACACAACCTAAATGTTGGCTTGTATTGCATTTTATGCTCAACTCCATAATATGCTGCCATAACAGGCTCAGAATACTTAGGCAGGAAAATATCGCTCAGACTCCATTACTCACAGAGCCGGCATGGGGAAGGCAGGCCACTCACATTCTGATGTGGAGACTTAATAGTGTCATGTTGATGGAGTCGACATTTAGGGAATTCCTGTGTAATATACTATGTCAATACTTTCTTGAGAACAATGGCACCATCTCCAACCTTTTGCTTGAGTGTTAAACCTTCAAGGTGCTGGTCAGCAGTCACTGTATTAAGATAACTGTGGAGACCAGGTAGAAGCTGGAGAGAGATCTAAATGCCCTGGACAGCCCCCTACTCAACCTAGAATGGGACATGGTTTGCAACACCACTGATCAGTGTAAACTGAGAGGTGAAGCTGAGGTATGCTACTCTGATTGGAAAAATTTGCGATGTCTTAATCACACTGAATATGTCGTAAGGGCGCACTGTAAGTGTGACAGGGCTGACCACATACTCGCCTGGCTAATTATTCCTGAGTCGAGGGGCATACCACTCACACGGGTCAGGGACGGACAAGGGATTACGGCACATGCACAAACTGATACCGCCCTTGCCGCCTGGTAATATTATTCTGGGTTATTCGCAGGATGAGCCACTGCATCCACACCAGATATAGAGGCTTACGTGAACCTGTTGGTTAACACCCAGTGGATAGTTGTCACACTATATACTTGTGAAACTCTGAAATTATTCCCTAATACTGCCACCTAGGTGAAAGCAATAAATGGAGTATTTGCTAGAGGAAAAATGCTGGGGATGGAAGGTAAAAAGTGGAATTTTACAATGTATTAGCTGACCTACTGGCACCCCACCTACCTAATATATACACTACCACCTACAAAATGGGATGTCTTCTGAAACAACTTGGGAGGCTTTTTTTCGTCGCACTGCTGAAGCCCCATCTGAACCCAATGGAGATGTCCTTTCACTGGCTGTTAACCCTGCTAAATACAAATGATAAAATGTTGAGTAAAATTGTAGCTGGTAGTCTCTACCATTTATTACAGCTGTTGGTCCATCCTGATCAAAACGAGTTTTGTACCAGAGCATGGCAAGTCACAGAATCTTAGGTGATTATTGCCAGTCATGAGTACCCATACAGAACCGAAGGGCGAATATAGTCTTCATAATCCTGTAATGGCTTTCGATATGCTGAGCTTGAGGTACCTATTTGCTGAATAGGCTTTGAGGTTGACCCTTTTTGATGGATCTCGCTGTTACGCATTAAGCCTACATCCAGATTCGGAACAGTGGTGTTGCCAATGCTATGGACTTCTAGAAAAGAACCTTTTGCAGGCATTGTGGATAGATGGTAATGAAGTGGGTATACAGAAGCAGGTTAGCATGCACACCATATTCTATAAGCTGACAAGTATTATTGCTCAAAATGGTGAGGTGGATCTGGACTCCTCAGTGGCCTCCCTTGAAGTCTTAGACTGCATATTAGGCGTGAGAGTGAACTGGGCTAAAACAGTTGCTTACTTAATGGGGACAGAACTGTCTGGGAGTGCCACTTTGAGGGCAAATTCAGCATGGCCCGGGAAGCCACCACCTTTCAGTACCTAGGGATCCAGATATATCCAACTTTGGATGGAAATTTGGAGTCAGCCCTTGGCTCCCTAAGGAGCTCAGTAGAATTTTGGAAAACTCTACCCATTAACATTATAGGTAAGATAGTGATCACCAAGATAGTTCTACTGCCACGGCTACGGAACTATTTTGTGAACCTTCCATTGCAGGCCCTATGATCCTAGATTCCCCACTGTTGGATTTGATCTGCAACAAGAGTAGCTGAAGGGGTCACTCCCAGTAAGCTCTAATTACTGATACCTGTCAGCAGCCTAGGACTGCTTGACTTTGAGCTCTATTCCCCGGCCACACTACTCCAGTGGGTTGCACTCTAGTTGGACAGGAGTTATCTTTTATGAAACCGTGCTGCCTCCGAGGAAAACATGAGATGCTACCCGTGCAGTTGTGTGGGCGGAAACAATGATCATAAAAATTCAGACCTACTCCAGTGTGCTTTTATCTGTTGGATATGCAGGATCAGGATCAGATTATGTAGATATGGGCCCTGGCTGTGCCATGTGTGCGTTATTTGAGAAAAAGAGGGACCCCCTGCAAAGTACAATAAATCCTAGGGCAGGGCAATAATAACTGAAGACAGTAAAAACCTAGGCCATTGACTGGTCTGACAATACCATAAAGCACATCATTGATATATGAAATGACTGTGTGTACAGAAAGTTCTTAAACTAAAATATACTTTTTAATTTTTATAAATTTATAATAAAAATGAAATAATTCAAAATACTGTGACATTGTACATGTAACACCATATTAACAAATATATATTACATACAAGACAATGGGTACAATACATAAATGTCAAACATGTAACATAAAAACATATAGAAGTGAATTCATTGTTGCTGGTTGAAATAAAATGCGGCTAGGTCTTTGGGCAAGTTCTTAATAATTTGTCTACGCGCGTTTCGGCGCAAAAAAACGCTTTCTTCATGACGGCCATATATATTATCCATACAATAAAATTTAGTACACTGAGTCAAAAGGACCTGAAATAAATTAGCAGAGGATGTACAAAAAAGCTAACAATGGTGACAATTATTATTTCTGTGTGAATAGGGCCTGTAACAGAACTTGCTGATATAGTGAAAAATGCAGAAGACTAAAAAGGAGAAAAACGAATCTCAAAGATAAGACCCATAAACACACCGAAAAACGAGTAGGTGAATGACAGGCTCCATTGGTATAAGAGACTAGTGATGAAAAGGAAACAAAAGAAGAAATAGTAAAATAATAATAATACAAAATGAGTGAGAAGACAGAAAATTAATATAGAATAGAACAGCTGAGAATGATACCAGCTGAGAGTTAATATAGAATAGACCAGCTGAAAATACCTGCTTACCTAAGATAGGTATATAATTGGAACAAAAAAACAATAATTGGAACCAAGGTAACTCAATTACCTAAAATATAAAGGCAATAGAGAAAATGGACCTTATAGATCAACCAAAATAAAGTAAAATATGCAATGGTGCTCTATAACATCAATACACTTGTTTTTAAAGAATGTATAGAAAACCTTGAGGGTATGATCTGTCAAGTATTCAAGTGAAGAAGATAATAATGCTGTAAACAAAAAGCACTCTGTGTGATTTGTGTATTATGAAGAATATATTCTGACATTATGTTATACTGAAAGGATAAGAGCGAATGAATACAGAAAAAGAGGAGAAAATAAAAAATAAAAAAGATAAAAAAGGGAAAAAGATAAAAAAAAAAGAAGAAAAGTTACTATTCTTCACCTAAAACTAGGTCACAAATTCTTCTGTACAATAGAAGAGATGTAATACTTGTCATCCAAATGACACAAACAGATTATCCACAATGGTTTCTATATCAAATAGTGATAAACGAGTTCTGTGAAGAAAATATATTCCAAATTACACTAATGGTATTGTGGAGAAATGTAAAAAGAGATGCACATGTGTCAGACTAGAGTATTACCTTTGGAACTTCAAGAGAGCCAAAAACTTCGGAAGTGGCTAATCAAGATAAAAACGGAACCATAATATTGATAAGGAAAAGCTTTCTGAAACAAGAGAAAGAAAGGAGGGATCTATTTTGGAACATCTCCAGGCAATACATAATCCTCAGCATATCTAAAGTATAAGTTCTCATTTAAAAGGAGAATGATGATAATAAAGACTTTAATAAAAAATATGTAATGAATGAATCAAAGGATCAATATCTTCATAGGCTGCGTGTTCAAGAAAACACGGTGTAGGAACCTAATGTGAAAGATGGGGTAACAGACGTCAAACAAACCATGAAGCTGTTAAACGTGGCGGGTGCTCAAAGCAACATGATGAAAATACAAATGTATGTATAATAAACATATATATTAAAAAAAACGCCACAAACATTAAAACGGAAAGACGGCATAAACCAAATGCGCTCCATGTTGTTTAATACACTGGCCCCCAGAGTGTAACTTATTAAATTATAGAATGTGCCATGTACCAGTCGGCAGACAAACGCGTTGGCTTTTTAGGTCTCGCCTGACCCAGCGCATGCGCTGGTCTGGCGAGACTTATTGAGAGGGCTCCAAAAAGTGCTGCCAGGCTAGAGCTACAGTGCATGTGCGCGGGCGCGCGCGCCGCAGCGCTGGTCTGGCGAGACTTATTGAGAGGGCTCCAAAAAGTGCTGCCAGGCTAGAGCTACAGTGCATGTGCGCGGGCGCGCGCGCCGCACTTTACCGAGATTACTTTTTCTTTCGCGGCCTCACGGCCGCTTGGCATAGCCAATAGGTCTCGCTTTTGGGACCTTATAAGTATTTAGTTATGCAACTGTTGCATGGCTAAACACTTATAAGGTCCCAAAGGCGAGACCTATTGGCTATGTCAGTGCTTGTTTATATTTAGAGCCGACTACAGACTTCCTGGAACTAACGTTCCTCAATGACGTGGTGCGTGGGGGGGGCCTACACACTTGAAACTGGAAACAGATTAAAGCTACGTCTGTGTAAACAAGAAAACCTAGATAATTACAGATTCAAATGGATCGAAATCCGTACCTGTTTGGATTGGAAGATGCTCCAAAAGTGAAAATACAACCAAAACGGGGTGAATTGTAACTAAGAAAAAAAGGGACTGAATAAAATAATTAAGAAAAAATACATGTGCAGCAACACATCATTCTATTAAACTTATCCCATAATGTGAATATGCTACACAAAAAATAACAATAATACAAACCGAAAGATAATCTTTGGCATCTCAACTGTGACTGACTAAAGTATACATGGATACTCTTGAATCAGCATAATTGTAAATCCATTACAATAAAGCTATTACAGTATAGTCAAATAATGTAAATGTGTATAACAGGGAGGAACACAACTCTCCATAAGGTTGGTATCTAATCATTTTAATTATAGCAAATGGCGTTCTCCCACGGTATTTCATTATTTAATCCACGTTTCCAAGTGTCTAGGACAAAAATCCAGAACACCACGTTTTTTACGTATAGACTCGCTCCTGTCACCTGGAGGAATATCAGTTTTTTCCAGAATGAACCAACGGACCTCATTAGCAGTGTGTTTATACTGTAAAAAATGGTTAACTAAGGGAGCATTGGTTTTTGCTGTATTAATAGCTGAGCGATGTTCCGTGTTTCGAACATTGAATGCACGTGAGGTCTCACCAACATAGCCTAATCCGCAAGGGCACAGCAGAAGGTACACCACATTTTTGGTTTTACAATTTGGCATTTTTTTGGCTGAAGTTTGATAGCCATTGTGTGTGTGTATCACCCTCAATCGCATTGTCACAAGACTTACATTTGGAACATTTGAAATTGCCCTTGATAGGAAATTGTCTATCAATAGTCTTTTGGATAAATGTGGAGCCTTCTGTGTATCTAGATCTAGTGACTATATCTTTTATGTTTTTATTGCGACCAGGGCCGGCTTTAGTGCTGGTGGCGCCCTGTGCGACAATGTTTGTTGGCGCCCCCCCCAATGACCACCTCCACCACGGATTCTCTCACTAGCACCCTTTAACAGTGACCAAGTCTCCATAACCACACTCTCTCAGATGCATTGAATTAGTTATATAGCGCCACTCAAATCAGTGTAGGGTGTCCGAGCACTTTGCATCGCATACACATTACAGAGACAATCAATCGTACGTGTGTAAATCAGTGTATAGGAAATGTTACATATGTCAAAGGACTAAAGTGTAGGAGTCACATGTCATCCATACTGGTAGGCAGTATAATTTTTAGAGTGCTTGGTGTGGAGAAGCACAAACTCAGTCGAAAAAGAAACAGCATAGTTAGGAGTTTTTATTTAATAATAAGAATCGATTTCTAGCCAAATTAACACTTTTTGCAACATTAGTCAATGTTCTAATAATGTATACTTTGCAGTGTGTATGCAGTTCTAGGATGAAAGTTAATAGCTCACTATTCTATATTAGGACTTTAAGTTATAAATTGCAAGTAACAAAAGGATGTCTCTTTTGAAAGGAGTAACCTGCTGATCTGTTTACATCATACGCACTCTGTAATCTACTGGGTACACGTTCTTTGCGCATATTAACCCTCTGCACTAACTTCACCTAAGTCAAAACCTCAACTATACAAAATGCTGATCTCTCTCCAGGAAGATAATTAATCACACCAGTTATCTTGACATTTATGTGAGGCCTGGTAATTGCCGGGGGAAAGCAATGCTGCAGCAGGTGCTTCAAAAGCATAATAAACTTTCAAACACGGCGCCCCCAGGAAGCCAGCACCCGGTGCGGTGGCACCGGTCGCACCGCCCTAAAGCCGGCCCTGATTGCGACGATGCGCAAACATAGGCCTGGGAAGTTTGTGTTGTTCCTCAGGATCACTATTGAGAATGTGCCAACTAGAGTTGACAATTTGTCTAACCCTCTCGTTTAATGTAGAATGTTTTGTGACACAAACCAGTTGGTTAGATGTAGAAGGGGTCTTACCTTTTAAAAGTGTGCGTACGTGTGTGCGTATACTGAAGACCCCAGGCTACTTCACAACTAAACATTATAAACAGAAGTGGAAGTGGAAAGTGTGGACCTAAAGATTGTGGTGGGAATAGAATCAGTGAGCGAATGTTTTCCAGTCAGAGGGCTGAAAACTCAAAATGAATTCCACAGGATAATGGACTGCCATCAGGGTGGTTCCTACTTCATGGCACAGTTAGCCATGCAAACACAGTAGATGGAGAACCACAGACCATGAACGCCCAAAGCATGACATGACAAAGATGTAATTGATGATGGGCGAAGGTAGGAGACAAATGACTTCTATTTACAAAACCCTGCAATCCATGAATAAGACAAACATGACTGATGGTAAACTGAAATGGAAAACTGTTCCGGGATGACAGTGAATGTGGGAAACCACTTTAATAAATACATACATGCATAGGGTCTCTAGAAACATCCACTTTAATTTTATTCAGCTTAAGTTTTTGTATACACTCAGAGTATAGCTAACCCAAAAGACGATCAACTAAATGTATAAAATTGGTTCAGTGAGCTGCCCCAGATGTACACTCCTGGGTGCAGGGTTTCTGCACATAGTATGGGAATGTCCCCACCTTAGCCAGGAATGCCACCTAGCGCGAATCCTTGGAAGAGCCAGCCTGGGCAAACTGGAGTGATGACTACAGGGACTATTCCTCGGACCAAAACGTACAAAAGTTGGCAACAAGTTTCTGGACTTCACATTATTGCTTGCCAAAATGGCGACAAACATGGCGTCGAAATCCCGATCAATCAGTCAATGGTGTGTCAAAATCCAGAAATGGTCAACGAGTAAAAGTATAGCGCTGCATGGAAAGACTGGCTATGTAGAAACTCCCCGTAGCTTCATTATGGGATAAATTACTGGCTCGCTTTATGAATAAACTGGGACAGTAAGCGGAATAGGGGCGATGCATAAACTTAATCTAAGTATTTTACATAAGCCGACGCTGAAGGATCTCCTACTTGTGTGCCTCCTCACCCCTGGGCCCGTCACAATGATGAACACCGAACAAGTACATGCCCACAGGATAGACACATTACAAATTCATGGATAAGAAAGTTACAGCTACAAATACGCCCTCCAACCCTCACAGGTAGAATGTAATGTCAATCTAGACTAACATTGGTCCACGACATCACCTGACAAATCTGAATCATTCACTTATCTGCCACCAAGCAGAGGCTGCACTATTTTAGCCTATTTATTTTTTCTTGTTTTGAACAACTACTCACAATATGCATGCACAGAATCTGACTAAATGTGAAGAGTGAAGTGGTAATATTCCAGTCGGTCATCTGGTGTCTCATGATACTGTTGATTTCTTTTCTCTTAAGATTCTATTTTACAAACTGGCATGGAACAAATGAAAGTGAGTCAGCTGTATGGAGGCATTCTCCCAAAAAACAGAAGAATGGTTATGACAAAAAGCGAGTACCCGACGGTACACCTCTGCTTGATGCCAATTCATTGCAGTATTTATTTGCACAGGTAAGCTATGCTAAGACACAAAAAGATACTCAACATTTTTATTTATTGGTCATACTTTGCCTGAACCGTTAACATGAACACATTCTGTATCTTTTATGCAATAAAACATATCTGCAAATGTTTCCACTTTTTTCTGTTTAGTACTTTAAGGCGGTGGTTTTGTGCCTTTTGACTTCTGTGGACCCCCATTAAATCATTACTGGAATCCAGGGACCCCCCCCCCTCCCACCCAGGGCCTGATTCACAAAGGGACGTACTTGTAGAAAAATTACAAGTACCGGGTGTCTGCACGTGGTGAAATCTCCGCCCTTGTGGTGGAATCCCTGCATTCAAGACTAAATGTCCTCATTGCACACTGCAAAGAGTATGCCATGTAAGCCCCCTTGTGAATCAGGCTATCAGTCATTTTTGAAAGCCGACACCCGACCTAAGCAATATCTACCATCTAAATCTCAAACCACTCCACAGAAACAAGTATATATCAAACAAATTTGTAAATATCGAAATATTTTATTTAATTCACAATCTATTATAGAACAAGCAACGTTTTAATTTCGGCTCATAACTCTTCAAGACAAAGAGGTATGATAACCTCTTGCAACTCACTCTCTTTGTTAGACCAGGCATCCTTAGAGTGGTCTTCCCCCAGACCTTTTGCCTTTACCTCCTGTTTTTTTCTGATTCTTTTTGTTGGCCTTAGGATTCGGAGTACTTTACCACTGCTAACCAGTACTGAGGTGTGTGTGCTTCTCCCTTAAACATGATGACATTGGTGTATATCTGATTAGCATACTTAATAGACTGCGAAGTCCCATGTAAAGTGGTATACCATATACCGAGGGCCAGTACTTTAAATGCTACTAGTCGGCCTGCAGCACTAATTGTGCCACCCACATAAGTAGCCTTTCAACCCTGTCTCAGGCTTGAAAAATCAGTGCCACTGTGTGTGCAGTTTACTGACACTTCGACTTTGCATTTACAATTTCTTGTTGAGCCTTAAACTCTCCTTTCATCACATATAAATCACTCCTAAGGTAGGCACTAAGTAACCCCCAGAGCACGGCACCATGTAAGTAAAAGATAGAATTTTTTTTAAAAACATACTTTGATTTCCCACATATTTGTTATATTCCAACATGTTTAAGCCTTTGTACATTTACATTATTTAAGTTAGCATTGCCTGTAACATATTCATAATCTCTTACATGTTCTATTATGTAGCAATACTGCAGGTAGCCATCTCCAATGTAACTGTGACACCAGTATGCATTTATCAACAATCTCAAACTTTTAACTTGTAGCACCCATCCGCCCGCCCTCCCCCCCCCCCCCCCCCCCCCCCCAACCCCGAAGCTCTGGCATTCTTTCACAGCATAAATTCCCGTTGTGTCCCAGCTTTGTGTTCTCATACCTTTGCTCATGTTTGTGCCTCGTCCCTCTCCCTGTCCCCTATATGTGAACCATATATATCTCATCTGCACCAGTACCTACTGTATGTTTGGAGTATCAGAAATGTGATTAGAGTTAGCGCTTTTAAGGGCTTCTAGCATTATGTCCCGTTCCATTGATATCGGGTTTTTCCTTAGCCCACGAGCTTCATCACGGCGCAGAGCAACGCTTTCGGCTCCACCCCATCTTGTTAGTTCGCTGTGCCTTGCGTATATTGCAGGGGGTTTAGCTGATTTCCAGCGCATGGTGATAGATCTCTTGGCCACTATAAGCGCCATATCCAGGAAGCAAAGCTGGATCTTCTGCTGCGCCCAACGCTTACGGAGGCCCAACAAGCACTCCAGTACTGAGCGGTCTATTGAAAGGTGCGTAGTCTCCTCTAGTATTTGTTTGACCCCTCCCCAAAACTCTCCGAGGCACGGGCATGCCCACAGCATATGTATTAAGTCCGCCTCTGCCATTTTACATCTAGGACATTGATGTGTTGTGTTTGGGGTACATCCGCTGTAATCGGTGTGGTGTAAGATGAGCTCTGTGTAGGACCATGTTTTGTATGAACTTAAACTTGGCATTACGGGACACCTTCTTTGGATGTTACAAAATATTTGCCCACTCCCTGTCTGAGAGGTCCCGCCCCACATCTTTAACCCATTGAGCCCGAAGGGTATCAAGGGGCAGCTTAACATGAGCCCGGAAGCTAGAGTATAGCCATTTGATAAGGTGACTTCCCTGCCCCATATAGTATAGTGATTTAACTAATTCATGCATCTTGGGTTCGTCCCTGTGAGGAGACCAGTGTTACTTAACATATTGTAGTATCGCAGCGTGTATCATATATTGAGTGCTTGGTGCCCCAGTTCCTTGTACGAAATTGTCGTGATCCATTAGACCCTCCCCATTGAAGAGTGCCCCTACCGTCTCAACCCCTGCATCCAACCATGCTCTGAGTTTGTGTTTCGTGAGTCTACCGCTCAATAGTGGAATCCCCGTTAATGAGATGTTACCTGCATAGGGGGTGCAGCTAGATGTGTATTTCAGTGTTTTCCTCCAGCATGTCAGTGCAGTTTGTAGTAAAGGCTGTATTGTCGAGTGTATTTTACACTGTGGTAGTAGTGTGTGTAGCTGTCCCTGTTCAATATTTCGTACATTGAATCTGATCTCTTGAAGGTTGCAACCTGCCGTGCATTAGGACAGCCATTGTAATTGGCTTGCATAATAGTGCTCGAAAATCCGGTGTGCCCAGGCCTCCCCCTTTGTGTCTCTTTGTAATTTCTTGAGACTTACCCTACGTCGGCTCGCTCCCCAATGAGATCCGACAGTATTGTCTAGTGTGTTAAAAATAATTGGAGGTACTATAATCGGTAAATTGGTAAAATAATAAAGGAGCCGAGGGAGTACCACCCTCTTAGACACTGCAACTCGGCCCATTGCTGAAAGAGGCATCATGGTCCAAAAAGCTACTTGTGAGCGTATTCCCCTAATAGCCTTATGAGGTTATCCTCCAACATGTCCGTGTGGGATCGATCTATGTTAATACCCAAATATTTAAACGTGTATCGTGCTACAGGTAGGGAAAGCAGCCCAAGATTGATTGTCAGGGTGTGGTTGGTCTTGGAAGAAGGCGTTCGATTTTGATTCATTTATGGCTAAGCCGGTTATCTGTTAGAAACATGTGGAAATTCCCGGTATTGGGTCTAGCCCTCCCAGAAGATCCCTCACGTAAATAATTGTCATCCGCGGATATCAAATGCGTGGATGTACCTATTGATATTCCACATTGAACAGCTTCCTGTCTGTCGATGCGCCAACGGCTCAAGTGCCAATACAAACAATAGTGGGGACAGGGGGCAACCCTGTTGCGTGCCCCTGTGTACTCAGTGTTCCTGTGAAATGTGTTTGCCAGACCTAACCCTATCTGTCGGGGCCTCGTACAGCAGGCGTATCCATTTAAGATAGTCGGGGGCAACCCGAATTGTGCAATAGCCTTAAACATATAATCCCAAGGTAGCATGTCATACGCCTGCCTTAAGTCCAGTACAATACAACCAGCATTTTGGTATTTTTCTAGATTAGTTGTCATTAAATGATGTAGCCTCCTTATATTTAATGATGTGCTGCGTGCCGATATAAATCCACATTGGTCATTGTGTATTAACCTATTTAAGTAGGGCTGTAGTATGTTTGCCAAAACTTAACTCAATATTTTGCAAATAATGATAATGGCCGGTAACCCGACATATCAGTCCCTTCCTGGTTTTGGCAGCGATAGCACTAACGCTTGTGTAGTAGTGCAGGGGAGGTGGCCTAATTCAAACGACTTGTTGTACAGTTCCTCCAATTGAGGAAGTAATATCTCCGAGTAGGTATCAAAGAATTCCACGGGTAAGCCATCCAAGCCCGGCGCTTTATTACGCGGGAGCCCATTAATAGCTGCCTTTATTTCTGCGCTGGTGATGGGGCCTGCCAAAGCATCCTCTATGTCCTCTGGGGCCTGTGGGTAAGGTAAGTTTGCTAGGAATGTGTCTATTAGGGCAGTGTCCAGCGTCGGTGGCATACTATACAGTGTTTCATAATATGTACTAAAGGCCTCATTAATATCGTGTTGCGTACATACCGCGTTACGCCCAGGTGTGTTAATTTGACGGATGATGATGGTCGGTGGATCTTCTCTTAAAATTTTGCTAATAGGGTTCCTGATTTGTCTGCTTCAGAGTGTTTTCTGGGTAAAGGCCCTGTAATTGATTTATTCTAAAGGTTTCCAATAATTCTGCATGTTGGATACGTGCCTCCTGTAATGGAGCCTGTTTATTTGGATCTTTTGCCGCTTCTTGTTTAAGCCCTTGCATATTATCCTCCACTGTCTTCAGACTCTTATGTACCTCTTGCCTTGCTTCTACTGTGGCGCTGATTGCAGCACCTCTGATTACTGCCTTTAACGCGTCCCATTCAACTAGAATTGTGGACGCAGTATTGCTATTTTCAGAGAAGTAATGTGTAAGTATAATTGACAGCGTATTGTGAAATACTGTGTCCTCCAGTAATTGGGTTCAAAGTTTCCACGTAGGCACTGGGGTGGGTATTCTACCACAGTTAAGGGAGATCTCCAGTGGGTTATGATCTTGTAACGCCCTGAACGTCTCAGGATCGTTTAACAGACACGACAATGAGGACGCAACCACTTGTGAAGGGTTAGTTCTTTTAATGAAGGCAAATAAAATACAAAGAACAAACAAAAGTTATAGTCACTGGAATCCTCCAGGCTAAGTACGTTACCAGCCCACAGCACGGATGGTCCTAACCGTCCTCTGCATATATGCCGATCCCGGCGTATGCCAACAGAGGGCAGAAATGAAATGGCCGACAATGCCAATCGGTAGGCTGTGAGGGGCACGAAGAGTGTTGGGGAGAATCGAGGAGTCAGGGAAACACCCAGCCGGGGTCTCTACCTGAAGGGAGCAGCCGCTCAACCTCTTCCTCAGACTGCACCGGGACGCGGAGTCACCTCCTGGTGATGCGTCACCGATACCCCAATCACAAGCAAGAAGACTGAACCGAGAGCAGCCGCTCGATCGATCCTGTGGACTTCCGAGTCTGTAACGCGGCAAACACCTCCTGGTGTGCGTTACAGCTGGCAGTCCCTGTGTCTCTGGTCGGGCTGGGAGTTACGACTCCAACCAGCAAAAGCGCCACTGCGCTTGGACTCAGCCGAGTCAAAAAGCGAAGCTCAATGGTTGACCGGTAGAGCTTCCGGGTCCTTCACAGGTGACGATGGGGCAAGACACGGCCCAGGGAGTAACGACTCGACCTACCTCCGTTCTTGCCTTACTGGAGCACCACTCCGGAACACTGCTCTTCACGAAGCAGGTACGTCGGTGTAAACACAATATCCGGCAGCCTTGTACCTCCCGGTTCCTCCCTTTATAGGGCGTGTTTTCCTTGAGTTATGTAACAGCTCTCCTGTTTACATAAGGGCGTGTTTCCCTTGAGTTATGTAACAGCTCTCCTGTTTACATAAGGGCGTGTTTCCCTTGAGTTATGTAACAGCTCTCCTGTTTACATAAGGGCGTGTTTCCCTTGAGTTATGTAACAGCTCTCCTGTTTACATAACCTGTCAACCGCTAAGAATCCTGGGAGATGTAGTCCGTTTTCGCTGGTTACCGTTTTCCTCCCCTCGTATGACAGGAATTCTTGACAGATCTGAAAATGTCTTTCAGACCATATGTGGCGTGAGTTACCTCATCTGCTACGGAGAGGGTACATAGAATTCTGCCTATTCTGGTATGCAATTGGTGTACTGGGGAATAAAAGGAATATTCTTTGTTCAACTGATTCTTCAGCCTCCATACATCGCATAGGGACCATCCGCTCACCCAGCTGCATAGCGCCCCTGCCTGTTTACTTGCCACTGTGCCATGGAGGGGCGGGTGTTATTGGTCAAGCCCAATCTCCATGACCGCATTACAATCCCTCCCCCCCACGATCCATTGGTATGCCTCCCAACCTGCCAGTATCGTGTTTAGTCCCAAGAAATATTTGTTCTGATCAAAATTTGGAGCGTATATATTCCCCAGTATAGCAGGTACCCCATCTAATGTGCCACGTAGAAGTATGTACCGACCCTATGCATCTTATCTAGTACTACAACCGGAACGCTATATCTAATCCAGATTTTCACACCCCTGGCGAATGCCGAGTAATTAGTAGAAAATATCTGACCCCTCCATTTCTTCCGCATTTTTGCAGCTTCTGTTTGCATCAAGTGTGACTCCTGTATAAAGACTATTTGTGCCTTCTGCCTCAGCAATTGTGCAGCAATCTGTGCTGTTTCTGCACTGATCCCAGACCCCAGACATTCCATGTAATTAAGTTATACGTGTCAAGCTTGTGCATTGCATGTTAAATGCGGTGTGTGTGTGTGTCCAGGTCGGGGGGTAATGAACGCATATAGGACATATCAGCTGCTGCTTGCCAGAAACCCTAAACTCCCATTGTAACATCAATACAAGGCCCTGCTTGAGAACTAAACAAAGCCAAACTAAAAACATAACACATTGAACTTTGTTATAGTGAAAGGTTTCATTTGCAAATAGGGGACTGGCTTTCACACCAATCATGTCAGATTATTCACATTCAGTAGCTCATCTGAGCCCGGGCTTGTACATTTGTCATTATCATGCCATAATATTCACATAAGAAAAAAGGATATGCGTGTCCATGAGTTCTAGTGCTGATTCCATCGTGTTTTCATGTCACCCATGTGCGCTGGATAATTCACACTGTGTTTCACAGACCCAGCAGATCATGTGCAGTTTGCGGCGTCACCATGGGGAATAATGCCGGACTGTTTTCCGAGTCGGATCACATTGTGCTGTCCTAAGGATTCAGAGTCCCGTCGGGAGGCCTTATCTATCTATGTGGTCGCAGCCGCCAGAGCTATGTCTTTGCTTCTTTGTGCCTGTTCCGGAGTAGGGCCAGGAATTGGTTCATTACTGGTAGTCCTTGCGTTGCAGCGTGATCGCTGTCCTTGTGATCGTTTGGGACTGTTCGACGGCTTCCTGGGGACCTGTCCAGACAATGGGGTCGGATCCATGACTTCGATCCACTCCTCTGCATCTTCCGGACTTTCAAAGAAGTATGTTTTTTTGTCATAAATTATTTTCAGGCGTGCAGGAAATAGCAGTGCATATTTTACGTTAAAGTCTCTCATAATTTTCTTTTAACTGCCTGAAAGGAGAATCTACGGCGTTCGACCATCAGTGTATAGTAAGGATACAATGATATCTGGCTGTTTTCAAATTGGATCTGAGGCCGCTCTGGTGCCCCCTGAAGGAGGGTATCTTGATCCCTGTAGTTTAGGATCCTGACTATTCGTGGTCTTGGTGGTGCTCCCACATTCGGTCTTCCAGTAGTAATTCTGTGGGCTCTTTCAATACAGAAGAAGTCCAATAGTCCATCAGGGGCTACATGTGCTTGGAACCACTGTTCCGTAAAGGTGGTGGCGTCTGTCCCCTCGCTTTGTTCCGGGAGCCCAATCATGCGTATATTATTCCATCTAGCTCTGCCCTCTGCATCATCAACCCTAACTAGTAGGCATGTGACTTGCCTCTCCAGCGTCTGTATTTGTCACAAATGTTTTTTGTGTTGAGGCAGTATTTCTTCCAGGGCTAAGCTGTTATCTTTCACTGTAGTTGCTAGTTTAGCATGATCTGCCTTGAGCAAAGTGAAGCCGGTAGTGAGGGTGCTGATTTGTTCTTCTATCGCTCTTCTGGATTCCCTAACCTCACATAAGATCAAGTCCAATTTGTCCGGGGTTTCCATTTCATTTGTTCGCGGTATACAGGTAAGTGACTGTGGGTTTGTATTGAGTTCCTTGTCGTCAGCAGTTTGTGAGTTTGTGGCAGCCACCTCTTGCAGTTTGCCTTTCGGGCGCCCCATGTCTCACAGTGAATTCCTGCAACAGTCTACTGTCACCCGGTATAGTGGGGTCCTCGTACTCTAGGCGGTGTTCGCTCAGTAGCAGTCTTTGTGCCGGAAATGGTATGTATGATAATACTGCCACTCAGGTGATTACCCAGGTAATGGACTCAGTGTCCCAGTGTTGCTGCACAGTGAGTGTGTGTTTTAGCGTGCCACTATATAAGTATTGTCCGTGCTGGCTAGATAGTGCACGTCCACTAGCATGTACTCACTCCACTACACTTGTTTGTTTCGGCGCTGCCAGGGTCTTGATGGGGCTCAACTCTGCACCATCCACTGTGCAAGCACGCACCACGGTATAGTCAGCGGCAGTGTTCACCTCCACGTCTCTGTGACATCCGCGAGACAGCCAGTACATAAGGCACACTGTGTTGAGATTCCCTCTATGCCTCCGCACTCTCATTTACTGGCCCGCTCAAACAGACCTGTTTAATTTCTGGATATATGTTTGCCCCATCAGTTCAGCTCGTACTCTGGAGCAGCAAAGGGGGGGCATCCTGCGCTGCCAACTCCCACCCCCCCACCCAGTGTTAGTGCACATACACCCCAGCTATGTCATAATCCTTAATCGTAGGGAACGGGGGGGAGAAAGAAAGCAATGGGGTTTGTTGGAGGTCAGGATTGGTGCAGGAAGGCAAGCTGGGTCCGGTGCCACCGATTGCTGTGTCTGGGAACCTCACCCAGTACAGCCACCGGCAAAGAGGTCTCCGTCCGAATGCCCAGCAAGACTCTGGTACCACCAGGCCTGTTCACAGGGCTGTAGGTTTTTCATGCAGCACGGGCCATGCGCTATCAGGGACTTTCCCCATGCCTTCGGTGTCCATTAGACGCGCCCCCACCAGCTCATCCGGGGGGAGAAGGGAAGAAGAATTGGCCTGCGGGTCCTGCCGTACCCAGGGAGGTTTGCGCAAACAGGCTCGATCACCCCCACACGCGAAGGAGACAGTCTGAGCTCAGGGCCTGCAGCATGTCCTTGGTCCTCCCTGCGGTAGAGCTGGGGAAAGCAGGGGCTTTTACAGGGGGTGGGCACCTCTTCTATGCATCTGCCCGGTGCACAGCTTGGGACTCACCGGGTTATCACACTGCTGCGTGGTCCCGGTCTCATTCGCTCCGTCACCCACAGCCGTTGCCTAGACCACATTTCGATTGCCGTTGCTCGCACTGATTGATGCGGTCTCCCCCGCTCTTTGCCAGAGTCGGCGGCGTTCAGGGCTGCTGGAGCTTCCCTGGTCCCTTCGTCGGTGATTTCAGGGACAGCAGGGGCCTCTACAAGGGTATAGGCACAGTGTCTGGACGGCTTCTCAAGTTGCAGCACAGGTCACATCGGACATCTTCGGTGCTGCATAGGTCTCGGCCTCACGTTCTCTTTTCAGGCAGCGATCGCGTAGGCCACGTTTCAGTTGTAGCTGTGTGAAGCGAGTATTACGGTTTCAGGGCTCCAGGATGGGTTGCTTTTGATCCGCACACGGCGATTTTGCAGGATATCTGTGCCCGGGCTCCGGAGCTCTTCTATTCTGCGTCCGCCATGATCGGCGTTTAGCTACACCCCCTAGTAAAAGATAGGACAGAAGGGTTTAATCTTTACATGTCCTGGTACTTGGGAACCCCCAAATTCCGTTTTCCACTACTGTGAGGCCTACCCCTTTGGTACTCATTCACACTATCATTCAAACCTGATGACCACACTCCCGTATTGTTGTGATCATTTCATGATTAATTCTCACATTTGTAAGTTTTTTTTTTGTTTTTGTCTTCTTAATTTGCACACAAAAAAGTTCAAAAGAAATTTTTGATTTCAAATTTTAATTAATTGAATAAATACATCAATATCTACACCACAGGGGCAACACACTTACAATATGTACAACACTGAACAAAACATATAAACTCTACACATTACATATAAGACATCATAGTGCAAAACATAGCATAGCTCTGGTTCTGTGTAATCACAAGAATTGTGAAATTTAAACAATAGCCCCTGCTTCACAATTAGAACAATTTATGTATGTATTCTGTAAGGGCAATTACCAAACAGGTGATCCTACTGGGCTCCAACCTACTTCCTTATAACACTGTGAATTAATGTATCAAATGAGCTACAGTGGAAGTACATAAATGAAACACTTGTTTGGTTTTTATTTAAAAAAAAAAAAAAAAACTTTTTCAAAGTGGACACTTCTCTGCACTGACTGCTCTGTGTGCCAGACAGCCTGTCTCCAATATACTTCTGGGGTGGGTGACTGCTACACTTTGCGCTTTTTCTCTAGAGAGCTACAACACGGAAAGGATAGTTGTGTCTGAGTACCTATCTACATACATCTGATTTCTGGTGGCATTGCCTGGGTAGAATGCAAGTAAGGAGCTAACTCATCACTTGAATAGGCTATGTCCCGTCCCCACACAAAGAACTGATTACCGCCCACAGATAGCCTGGCTGACAAGACTGGGTTGAAAGGGATACTTGCACACTTCAGAGAGCTGTTTTGAGGTCACCACCACATCAAAGACACTTTTGGGTAGAAGTACTGGGTTTCTGAACCACTCAAATCAGAAACTACTAGACTTGTAACTAAGCTCTGCCAGAAAAACTGCTGTGCTCCTTAAAGGACTCAATTGGACTGCCTATCTAAAAGGCCTGCTTTTCCGTTAGTTGCCCTGCTGCTGTGCTGAAGAAGAGCTGGACTCCCTCCAAGTGATCTCCAAGGGCTTGCTGGCTTGCCTCCTGACTCAGGGATATCGAAGTCTTTAACCCTGCTTCTGTACTTAGGTCGCTGGAAGTGGCCGTGATACTTAAAACACTGATCTTGGCGCAACTCCTGGCTGCATGTAGCAGAACAGACGCATCGACACGGTTGCGGTGTAAACTCTGTGCATTGCATCGGAACCAGAGCTTTGCCTTCGGAAATCAACACATAGGACAGCATATCGCTGCTGCTGCAGCTTGGTGAGATAGACACATCCCCTCAATTGCATGGCAGAATCCGGTGCTTCTCTCAATGCCTCTTAACTCTGGCACCTGTCTTCGGAACTGACGCATCGCCTTCACTGCGTGGAGAAGATTGATGTATCCTGCACATGTGGGCCTCGACATTGACGCATGTTGCTCAGTGGTGTAGCTCCTATCTGAGGCCGTCACTGGAATTGGCAGCACCCCAATACTCCACCCCTTCCCCTGCTCTTGGCTGCGATCATTGCAGGAATCGCCAGCACAGCCTTCCTCCACCCCCCCCTCTCTTACATGCCACCCCCACGGACAGCAAACGCAGAGCCCATCACCGACACCACTTTGTTCACTGGGGCCTGCGTGGGTCCTGTAGCCAGCCAGCGCACCATCGCAGTCGGTCCGAACTTTTACTTTGTCCCGATTCAGCGCAACCTAAAGGAACTTTTTTAGCGCTATTTGCTTCTAAGTGCTTAACTGCATTTATTCTTTTAAACTTCAATATCTCAACTTCTACACATTTGATACTTGTCTTTTTGGTCTTATTTTGTTTAGAAAATAATTTGTTTCTAAACTTGTGTAAAGTCTTTTAGTGGTGTATTCATTGTGTGTGTGTGTGTGTTGCACAAATACTTTACACATTGCCTTTTTAGATAAGGGTGACTGCTCAGTGCCAAGCAACCAGCGGGTAAACACAGGTTATCTTTTAGTGTGTATCTAGCTTAACCTGACTAGAGTAGTGATTCCTGCCTGGCCTGGCCGCATACCTGAACCAATCTCAATCCCATTTCTAGCAGTCTTTTTCACTCCTAATATATGTCCTGTTTTCATTGGTGCATCATTTGAGGCCACCCATCCTCTTTTCTCTATTCTGTTTGCTGTACTTGCGCTGCTCTAACGAATCAAGCTGAGGTTACCCTCTTAATGTTTAGTCTCCAATTTCAAATTTCTTTGCATTTACAATTTAACATTTTCAATTTTGCTTTTTGATTTATATACACTTTTAATCTCAATTATTTAATTTTGTATACAATGGCGAACCCCCAGAGATCCGAGGACCACAGGTTAAAACCAGTGCTTTTAAGATATGAAAGACTTTGCCTTTCGGTGACGCGAGGGCGCATTGCCAGGCATAGTATTCTTGCATCCAAAAGACCTACCTATGCCATATCTCCGGGAATGTGTGGAAGTTTGTTAGTACAGGCAGTGTTACTTTCCATAAAACATTTTTCAAATGACTACCATTAAGCACATAAGTGAACGTTTATGGGTGTTTAAGCAACTCTAGCAACTTACAGAATGCAAACTTTTTAATTTTCACAGAGTTAAACCTCATTTAAGAGAAAGAATTAAAACTCATTTGAGAGGATGCTATGCTGTACCCCGATTCGCTATAGATTTCAAGCATATTATTTTGATTGTTCAGTAAGCAACACACAATTCTCTTGAATCTCATATATGCACTGAAATAAGCTTGATGCTTAAAAACTTAACACATGTTACTTGGCAAATAAATATGCCAAACGGCACATTATGCTTATCAATCCATGTCGGTTTTGAAGCCCAGTTTTCTAACATGTGTAATATATATTGCAAATCTGCTTCAAGTTCATCTGTATTTCTCAGCAGTATATTCCTTTCCCTTTTCTGGTTCGGGTAGTCATCCAAGTGGGTTGTTCTACATACCTTAACTTTGTATACAGTATGATACAAGTACATGAGACAAACCTTCTGGATAAATGTACAGTTTAAACATCAGGCTTTTCGCAGGAATATTTGCAAATGATCACCTACTACGAGAGTCGTGAGTTCTCCATTTTATCAAGGTAAAAAGCACTTGGTCATATATTCGGGAAACATGGTGGTACACCAATGCAAAACTGCTGTTGTCTGTCAGTGTATATGTTTTACTACATAACAGTGAAAGAAATATTCTAGAATGTCACTATTATAAATAAAAATATTCAGATTTGATACTCAATTTTTGTTTCTTTTAGGGGCAATATGATCTGGTAAAAGGGCTGGCCCCTGTTCGAGACCCTAAAACTGACCAGGAAGTTCATGAGATTGAGAATGAGTGCCTTGGCATGGCCGTCCTTGCAATATCTTGTTATGCCCTCGAAAAGAAAATGTCCCTATTAGACCTTCCAAAGGAGATTAGGTAAGACAGTTTTACTTATTCACCGCAGTACGCTTTGCAATAAATAATTAAGTTGGCTAACAAAATGCTGTGGTCTTCATAGTGTCACTTTGCCCCTCTGTAAGCAAGATTAAAATGGACATATTACTAATAGTTTGTCCAGTATCGTTGTAATGGTTGAGGAATCCCACATGCTCATTTCAGTCTCAATCTAGTTATGATGTATTTTCCTTAAAACTATTTACATTAGAAGTCTTTCTCAGAATGTAGCAATTTTCCTCACCCTGAAAAATGTGTTTTGCTGATCTCTCTGCCATTTTCACCTGTTAGCATGTTACCAGGCAAACAAGTTGAGGTTTCTGTTTCTAAGACTAGCTTTTGAGAGAAAACGTGACGTGGTGAAATATCCACAAATTAATCAGAAGGAGCAATAGGCTGTCAAAAAGATGACCACCTGTCCAGCTCTTGGCAAACTGTCAATGCTCAGAGGCTGACCCTTGTACACGCAGTCACTTCCTGCCACATAGAAGAGTAACTTGGTTGGTGCTGAGTAGTACCAGCTGTAGTGTTTGCAATATGTAGCTGCCAATGCTTGTTAAGTTTTCTTTCTCTTCTTGTCTGTGCATTAATAATGTAAAAAGTTCTTGGTAGGTCATTGTTCTGGTCTTCTGTGATAAGCTCTTCAGTTACTTTGGGATCCTTAAGCTGTTGCACTTGCTTGGGGTGCTCTGATTAAATAACCTACTTGGAATTTAAATTATATAACTGCATGGCCATTATTAATTTCTACACTGGCGACGAGCGGCTCTGAGAGCACCCCATCTTTTTTTTTTCAATGGACTACTATTTTCATTCATCTTGAATTCCACTTGGAAATTAGAATTCATATACCCAGTTTGATTTTCTACGCATATGTCTACTATTTTTACTATTTGTATAGTAGTTTCATTGTGTATGGTGCTGCTGCCTACATTTCTACAAGTGCATACGTCTGCAACTACTGGCATCAGGAATTTCACAGCATTTCAGCGTGGAACATAGGCGTCAGTTATTGAGTGTGAGTGGTCTCACATTGAAACATCCTAAATGTGCTTTCAAGAAGAGAGAGATTGAATACCTGGGTCACAGGGTCAACAAAAAAGGACTTTTCCTGAAGAAGGATCTGGTGGAGGAAGTTGAGAAATCCTGAGAAGAGAGGATATTCTTACTTTCTTGGGTATGGTGGAATTCCATGCTAAATTTCTTCTCAATTTAGTGTCCAAGACTCGAAGCATGAGGAGGTTACTCAAGAGAGGTGTTGAGTTTAAGTGGAGTGTGGATTGCCAGAAGGAGTTTGATTGCATCAAGGATGAATTGACCAATGTGTAAGATCTCAGGGGTTTTGATCCTTCTGGAGCCTGTGTTATTATGACGGATACTAGCACGAGTGGTCTGGGTGCCGTTTTGATGCAGTGGAATGGGAATGAGAGGAAACGTAAGCCAATTGCCTACATAGCTAGGTCTTTATGGAGTACTGAAGAAAAGTATTCCACCATTGAGAGGGAAGCTCAAAGTGTTTTTTGGTCTATCAAGAAATGTTTAAATTTCATTTGGGATACGGAATTTGCTGTGTACACGGACCACAAGCCCCTGGTTGATGTTTTTCTGAGAAGGTTTTAGACATGATCTCTATGAGAATGTATAAATGGGTGGTTTGGCTTCAGGGATATAACTATAACATGCACTATGTTCCTGGTCTTCTGATAGGGTTGCTGACCGTTTGTCTAGGCTCAGTTCTAGTTTGGAGGATGGGTGTGATGATGATTTGGACAAGGTCAAGGTATGCACCTTTACCAGTGGATGTGTGACTCAAGTGGAGTGGCTTGAGGCAGTTGAAGGGGATTCTGTACTTCAGTGTGTCAAGAGGGCAATGTGTGAAAGTTGAAATTATGAGATGAAGAGTTAAAAGGATATTATTGGCTTCTGGAAGATAAGGGATGAGTTGTCATGTGATGATGGAGTGATTTTGAGGGGTTTGGGACCAGTAGTACCTGTGGCATTGAAAGAAAAGATTGTGGATCTTGGACATGAAGAAGTATATCGGGGAATGAGCAAGACTAAAGCCAGGATTTGTCTTAGTTATTGGTCGGCGGGCATGGATCTGATGATTGAAAGGAGAATCCGAGAGTGTTTGGATTGTCGTCATAGTGACAAAGTTTACAAAGTTAGGAATCCTCCCATGCGCAAAAGAGATTTTCCATCCAAACCTTGGGAAATGGTGGCTGTGGACATTGTTGGACCATTGGATGTAAAGGGAGGTTCCAACTGTTTGTTGGTCCTACTTGACCAGTTCTCTAGGTGGGCTGAAATTGGAATTCTGAGCAGTATTGAGACTGGGTGAATTTTTCAGTTCATGACTGATGTTTTCAGTCGGGAGGGTTTTCCCACCTGTATCCTATTGGACAATGAACCTCAATTTGTGTCAGCCGAAATGGGAGAGTTTCTGTGTGAAAAGGGAATTCAGCACAAAGTGGGCTCACTGGATCATCCAGAAGGCAATGGTACTGTGGTAAAGTTTAACAGGAGTATTAAATAGTGCATACAGTGGGAAATGAGTGCGGGTAGAAACTGGAAAGATGGCCTTAGGAATTTTCTACAGGCTCATAGGTTTTCTCCACACACCACCACCGGTGAGGTGGCTTTCGAAATGTTTAGAGGGCGAAAAGCTAATACTTTGTTGTCGCCTGGGTGGTTCAAGTGGGGCAAGGATGTGTGTGTGTCATGGGCTTCAATGAGTGGTGGAAATGATAAAGAAAAGGGCAAGTGTTGAGAAGCGGAAATTGAATTATGATGTTCGCAAGGGTGTCAAATTGTTGGATGTGTTGGTAGGTGACCAAGTGTTGGTCAAGAGAAGCCTTATGTCCAAGGGGGGTTCCAGATCCATGGGTCCATTCAAGATCATGAAACTTTTCCGCAATGCTGTAAAATTGGAGGATGGCAGGGTTTGGAATCTAAATAGAATTGTAAAGTACAGCAGATAATTATTGTATAGAGATTATTTTTGTTTTAGTTATTTGTTTTGTTTTATTTTGTTGAGGAAGAAGGTGTGTGGTATTTGCAATATGTAGTTGCCAATTCGTTGGGTTTTCTTTCTTTTCTTGTCTGTGTGTTTATGATGCAAAGAAGCCTTTAGTATGTCATTGTCTGGGCTGCTGTGATGAGCTTATCAGTTGCTTTGGGATCCTTAAGCTGTTGCACTTGCTTGAGGTGCTCTCATTAAAGAGCCTACTTGGAATTTAAATCCTATAACTGCGTAGACATTATTAATTTCCACACCAGCCTCTTTATTTTTTTATTGATCTTAAAGAAATAGGTACAATCAACAGTATGATAAGTCACATATACACTTCCTCATGCAAAGTCATTGCAGGGCACAACAAAAGAAAAGAAAAACACATTTAAAACTTGCGAATCCAGTGTGTAAATACATTATGAATAATCATGTTAGAAGCACACAGTACAATCAGTGATGTCTATGTGTGGGGTGGGAGGAGTTAAAATAATAGTGAATAGGAAAATATCTTGTAAGGCTTCATAGGGGGAGGTCATCATTACGTGTGCGTAAACACAGAGAGTAGAGTGGCCCATTGGGGAGAGATGGGTCTTTTGCTCTGACCACGCACCTCCTCGTAGCGGAGGGCGTCCTTTTCTGCCACACCCCATCTGCAGACTGCAGAAAACAAGGCCCCTAGCGGAGGGGCTGTCTGGGAAGGCCAGTTTAAGGTACAAGGGCGCTTAGCAAGGAGTAGTGCCAGAAAGGTGAAACACAAGTGTATTTTGTGGGCCTTGCGTCGCTTAAAAATACAGAGGGATTTAATGACGACCAGAACCCATGGTTAAGATTGTCAGTAGTACAGGGTGTGTTGCACGTTCAGTTACCGCAGCGCTCCACAGAGTACGGTAAGTGTGTGTGAGGCAGCGATGCAAGAGAAATTGCCCAGGAGGCAAGCCATACACAGTTACTAGCTGGTCAAATGAAATAAACTGTCCTTCTTGTAAGAGGTCTCCTGTCGTGTGAATTAAGCAGACGGTCCAAGAGGTCAGGTCAAGTTTTGTGTAGAACCCAGGGAATTTAGTCAGTCCTCTCAGGGGCAGGGCAAGGGCATATGCGGGAAGTTTGTGTGACATGCGGTAAGCACGTGTCATGCAGGTGCAAGCCACAGCCACTTGTATGGGTGGAGAAGTGGGAGGCGGTGTTTTCAGTAGAAGGAGGCGAAGGATAGCGTGGTGTGTCATCACTCTCTGTGCACCAGTTCTCTCCCGGTAGTCCAACATGACACCCATTGTATCTGTGCTGTGAGGTAATACGCCTCGAAGGCACCCCGATCCAGTGGGAGCTGTCACTTTCGAAGCACAACACAACGCCGCCTACCACCCCAGATGAGAGCACTCAGCAGAGAATTGAGCTTTTGAAAAAAGGAGTGAGGGGAACTACAGTAAGATTGGCAAAGAAATAGTGTAGGTGAGATAATATGATCATTTATGCCAGGGTAATTTTCCCTAACGAGGCAGTGAGCACCAGAATTGCATTTGTGTTTTGATACCCTGTAGTGCCACAAGGAGATTCTTGTCAAATATATCCGAAGAGGTATGGTAAAGGCGGATCCCCAAGTAGCGCGAAGCTGCGACCTGCCATCACAGGGACACAGAGCCCAGTGAGATGGACCGGGGTGGCTGATCAGGGTGAAGAGGGTATATCACTGATTATTCCCAATTCACCCGAAGCCCTGTAGGCTGTGCAAATACATTGAGTATACCGCGTAGGGGTAAAGGAGGAGATCTTCAGCAGCATACATGGACCCCACATGCCTCCTGTCTTCCAGGGGTTTCCCCTAGCCTGCACTTGTAACTGGATAGCGCATGGTTCTACTGCGAGGACGAAAAGCAATGGAGAGAGGGCTAAGCCCTGCTGGTTTCACCTACCCACAGAAAATTATGCAGATATGAAGTGTCCTAACTTCACTCGAAGTCGGGTTAGTGTATAGAAAGCGCATATATGCAAGGAGTCCGGGAACGACATCAAATTGGGTCCCAGTTTGAAAGAGAGAGTTCCACGCTACAGAATATAATGCCTATTCCAGATCAAAAATTAGACAAGCCGCTCCCTAACTCAGGCTTGTATATGGAAAAGCCGACATATGTTTTGGGAAGTACTGCGACCTGTGCTAAATATATTTTGATCCAGATGTATGAGATCAGGTACTACTTGGGCCTAGCGATCCGCTAATATCTTACCCAAGATCTTATAATTGGCGCCCAGTGTGGCAATTGGTTGATATGACGCTGGTTGGGCAGGGGCTCTCCCAGGCTTTAGCATTGAGACCAGGAGAGACTCCCTAAGCAATGGTGGAAGTTCTTTCGAAGTCAGAGATGCGTCAAACATGGCAACTAATCTGGATGCAAGTTGCGAGGAAAAGGTGCTGTAGAATTCAAGTGCTTTACCACAGGGGGAGTCAAACAACTCTGCATACAAGAAGTGGTCCAGTCGTACATTGGAGCCCATGTGGCGGGGAATAGAATGAGTATAGTCAAAGGGTAGGATTATGTGTGCACCTGGTGCTCAGGAGAGTCCACTGTTGCGTCAGGTACGTAATTGGGCAGTGTGACAATGTGGAAGGGCACCCGGGAGTGGGAGGAAGGACCTATCCAGGTACAAATCTAATGCACAATTATAGTCCCCACCAAGAATACAGGGGAACTCTGTTTTATGGGCTAGAGAGGAGGAAAGAGTATTCCAGAAGTCAAACTGCTCAGTATTGGGGGCATAAATGCTGCCAATAAATAAGGGGCGCCATTCTAGGAGTCCCTTTAGGAACATCTAGCGGCTGTTACCAGCCTCTTTAAGGGCTCTTCACAAAAGGCCAAACTTAAAAAAAAAAAAAAAAAATTAAGTTAAAAAAAAAGTGATTTGGTGACAGTAGGACTCACAGCATGGCTTCCGGTCCACCAGACCAGTGGAGAGATGTCTTCTGCTTATGTGGCAGAAGACCGCCTGCCATACTTAAAGATCTCTGCTAGGCACGCAGAGATCTCTGTGCCTTCAGCCGAGTGTCTGCAGCTCCTCTGAAGGTACTAAAAGTTTGCAAACTGGACACCATGTTAATGTAGCCACACAGTGTGAGAAAGTGCCATCTTTCTTGCATGGTATGCCCCCACGTTTTGCTGAATTGCTGAATGTACTTTGACTGAGTGTGCCCTGGGCTCCTGCCAATCAGGTGCCCAGGGCCTATGTTCCTTCCCTAAAACAAACCAAACCCAAATTGGCAAACCCTGGCCACATGTCAGCCCCTGGTAAATGGTACCCTAGGTACCCAGGGCCTTGTGACCAGGGAAGGCCTCTAAGGGCTGCAGCACTCCTTGTGCCACCCTTAGAGGCCCTGTACCCTTACACACACAAACTGCCTTTGCAGGCTGAGTGTTTGGGGTGCAAGACAAAAACAAAGTCGACATGGTACACCTACCTACTTCCCCACTTGCCCTGAGTAAGTGACCAGGAGCCCAGCTCCCACAGCCGCGTGGCTTGCCAGTCAGCAGCCACCAACCAAGGCCCCCCTATCCCTCATAGGATAACATTGGGCCTAACTCTCTCTGCACCCGGCCGCCCTAGAGTCGCTGAGGGTGAACTAACTGTACCTACCTGACCCTGGGGGACCCCTGAGTCTATGCCCAGAACCTCAACTCTGCCAGTCGAGTACTTACCCTGAAACCGATAACTCTATTTTCCTCATAGGGTAACATTGGCTGGCTTTTTCCTCTAAGTGTGGACTTTTAAAATCTTAAAATATTCACCAAAAATCAGCCGAGTAACGAAAACGAAATTACTCACCTGCTCTTAGGTGAGCTCCCAGTGCTGGATCTTGGTGCCCAGCACTGACTCTGAAAAATACTTACAACTGTACTTGCCTGTAACCCAATTTTCTTCCACAGGAAACCATTGACTGTTTTTCTGTGAAATTTCTTCCAAGTGTCGATTTCTGCAATCTTTAAATATTCTTCAAAAATCGTATAATATCTGAAAACGTAATTACTTACCTGTTTTTGATAAAGGTCCCAGTGCTGAGTCTAGGCACCCAGTACTGTATTACAAAAGTAACTAGAACATACTGTACCTGCAACTTTAATTTTCTTCCATAGGGAATCATTGACTGTTTTCTCTGAAATATTTTCTAAGTGTCAACTTTTAAAATAGCTAAATATTGTTTAAAAATCATTACAGTACTTAAGTCGACTCATCACTTGATTCTGAGTACTGACCCAGGACTGAATCTAGGATCCAGTCCTGGAATTCCAAAAGTAATCTAAAAAGTAATCTGTTACAAATAACTTGAATTTATCATTGAGCTCAATGCCTTGTTGTGTTTAAAATAGAGTTGACTATTGCAACCACTTGTGACTGTTTACAAAAACCAATTGCATATTGCAAAAGTATTTATATGAAACATCTCATCCTGAGAAAGTATATTTTAAATCCAAGTGTTGGTTCTAAAATAAAACGAGCATATATATTTTTAATATATAAACCATTGGCCTAGAGTTCAGTTATTGAGTGTGTGAGACCATTTGCTGACTGTGTACAACAAATGCTTTACACTGTCCTCTGATACTGCCTTACTGCTCGACCAAGCTACCACTTTAGAGAGTAAGGTTATATCTAACTTTAACTTCTGTCAAACCCTGGGGGACTGTGGACTCTGTACACCATGTACCTATTAAGGAACAGTATATACAGAGCCACTTTCTCACACATGGTAACGTTTTTTGGGTTTCAAATCAAAGTCCCAAGGTGGGAGTTTGTTATTTAAAAAATGAAAAACAAAAGTTTCTCATGTTCTGGGACTCTTTTTTTCCCCCATCTTTTGAGGGGTTGTTTCTTTGGTTTCCTCTTTGGAACCACCAGGCTTTCCCGGACAGTCTAAACACGTAAAGATTTACGTCTGACCATCTACCATAAATAGTTTGGAAGGTCGGATGTACAGTGACTGACCGCCTATTGGGCCGTCAGTCAAAGACTTCTGCTGGCAGAGCCTTGTTTAGCCTCCATTGCTGGGAACCTGGCAGAGCCTTGTTTAGCCTCCATTGCTGGAAACCTGTCGCTTGGCAGAGCCTTGTTTAGCCTCCATTGCTGGAAACCTGTCGCTTTCCCTAGCTGTAAATAGTGCTGGGGTGATGGATCAACATGTTCTGGTTTTCGGTTGATAATCCACATACACCAAACTCTAAAAGACGGCCTTTCTTTGGGAATTCAGTATTTTGGGAAAGGGTGCGGAAACTAGAGCAATGCTTGTGTTTTTGTTTGTCACTGGATAGCATGAGTTACAAACTGCCCCTTAAACCTAAATAGGTACACAATCCTAAATTGTGTAGCGGTTATTTCTTTGGTTTCCTCTTTGGGACCGCCAGGCTTCTCCTGGCAGTCTAAACATAGGAAAATCCTAAATTCTGGAAGAGCTCTATTGACACTGTGATTTGTGATCGGATTCTCGTTTTAGGATTGTGGTGCGCATAAGGGAGCAGGGTACAAATCTCCACTTTAGCATCAGACTAGTTGACCAATCTGTGATCCCTTCAGCACCATCTCTCACAGGTAAACTCTTGTTTGTTTCCTCCAAAGTCATTGAGAGGTGGCACAACAGTTCTGCGTCTCAATAGTGCCTCCTTTTACATCTTACAGTCTTAGTGTACCCACCATTTTAGATTTCTAGACTTTTTTTGAGGCTGTTGGAGATGAGCCTAATAACAAAACTGGTACCCACTTTTAGGTACCAGTGGATAAAATCACATTAAGAGACCGAGAACACAATTTTCTCTAAAGTGAAGATAGATTACATTTGTGGAAGACTTAGAGGACATTCAATTCCAGAGAAAACTAAATGAAGCGCTTCTCTGAGCACCCTGGTCAGATTCAGCCTCCTTAATTAGAAAGAGTCCACATCAGTTTTACATTGATTGGTCATAGATAGGTGTGTTGAGTAATTCTATTTCTTGTTGCATATAAGTGTGGACAGAGGAGTATTTTGTTATGTTAGTGCAAGATCATTCCCAGGACAGCTTAATGAAGCTTGACTGAGGCGAAAGTGTAAGGTTTTCCGTTTGTGTGGTTTGTTAACCAAAGCAGACGCTCCTCGACTGAACGGTTCAGCAACACAATGCTGTGCAAATTAAAAGATCTGTAAGTAAGCCATGATTGCACAAATAGAATGTTCTTTAAAGTAATAGCTCTAAAGATGCAGCAAAACAGCCTGCAAGACGCAACTGTTTTGCTGTGGTCAGAAAAGCAATGCGCTCATTTGACATTTAACTGTAGCAAGACTGCGGGCAATCTGTCACTTATTAGAGGGTTTTGTGGCCCATTATAATGATGAATGCAAGCGGAACCAACTGCCTCAGCCTTCTAATGCGACTGAGTGAAACACCAAGGACACCCAGGCTGGTCAGGGGTTTTCTCGTAAGTGTATTGATATTTGTATGATGACATACTCGGCTTGATACTTACTTATGCTACATAAAAATTAGAAATGACAATACTGACTACTCATTTTCATTTTCAGTTACAAGCGATATATTCCTGAAACGCTGAACAAGAAGATACGACAGAGGAATTTTCTTACCAGAATGCGGATCAACAATGTCTTCAAGAATTTTCTCAAAGAATTCAACAATCAGACTGTTTGTGACAGTGTTTCTTCACATGACCTCAAGCTGAAGTACTTGTCCATGCTGGAAACGTTAACAAAGCACTTTGGTGCTGAGATGTTCGAGACATCTTCCTTGCAGATTTCATCAGAAAATGAAAAAAATGGGACGCTGATTGGAGATGTTGAGATTATCCCCCAGTACGAAGTGATGGTCACAGGAATTGCTGGAATACAGTGGAGGAAAAAAACACCTGTTAGTATCTAATGACCACTTACTTTGACTTACTGTGTGGTGTATCTGTGCTGTTTAAAAATATTTTGTGCATTTTTTAAAAAAAATTTGTGTATAAGAGAAACTCAACACATAAGAGCTCAACTGTGGCAAACTGTACGGGTAGGACATTTGTACTTACAAACAAACAAAGTGAGGAGCAGAGCCTGAAATATTCACAAGGGTCCAAGACAATCTTTTACACATCCTAAAGTCTATAGCCAAATTATAACACAATTCCTGACAGCAAACAATCCTATAATGTACATTATTCTTTTAGATCGTTTTTCATCAATTTGTATTCATAAGTTTCGATTAAAAGCAAGACGACCTGTTCAAGATGAACAGCCTACACGTTTCGTCCCTATTCACTTTGGACTTCTTCAGAGCGGCACTCTGTGGTGTTTGAAGCCTTATCCTTATGTCTGCACAATACTCCACATACACCCTTTCAGACCTCACACAGTTCCTCTACAGCTTGTAGATCTGCTGTACACATCAAAAACTCAATCAATTTCTTCCATGGTGTCGTGTTCCTTTCAGCACTCTTTTATATAGTATTCCCCGTCTCATAAATTTAAGCGTATTAAGTGTAGAGGTCCTTTGTTGTTCAGACCTCACTTATTTATGCCCTATCGCACATGCCTGCCACCAGTAGAATGAGTAATGTCTCCTGGTTCTCACACGAGTCCGTTCCCGGCAGTATCCACGTTCAAACAAAGGAACACTTGCCCCTGAGTTTGCCAGTTGTATTTTGGAATCACTGGGGGCTCTAGGGCCATCTCGAGTAGTGGGTCAAGTGTGTGGAGTCAACCCCGTGTGTATCTGTGCATGCATGCTGTGTCTGCCCTGTCCAGGTCACTTCATGTGTACAAAACAAGAAGCCATACCTGTATCCAGGATCTTTCCCTGCACCACTCCACCAAAAACGCACACAACCGAACAATTAATTTCTCTACATATACTCCCAAATTGGCCAAAATTGGCTTACAGTTTACATTTGAACACAATCAAGAAGACAACTTGAGAAGAGTGATAAAAAGACCTGAAATGTATGTAATGTAACTATACCCACTACATTGGAAAATATGTACTGATACGTGTGACAAATGATGCAAGTGAAACATAGGATGTAAAGAACTGTATAGCATGACCACGGTTCCCTTTATGTTAAATAAACAGAGTTTATAAAAAAAAAAGTAGCGTTGAAGGAATGATTTAAATCTTTGTTTTTGTTATTTAAAACATAACAATTCCAATGAAATTAAACAGTCTGCAGAGGAAAATAACCAGTTACAAATAGATAAAACAATATTAAACAGTATATCAGAGTTTTCATCTCTTTAGTAAAATACCATTTAAAATACCAGTTCAAATTAATTCTTCATATAAACGTAAAAACGTTACCAGTCTACAGTTAAGTTTCGGGTCATATGGATCAAGACACTTTAGTATAGCTGATCTACAAGTGTGTATGCCCCTATCTTTAAAAGGATTTTTTAACAATAAAAGACTATTTAGTTTTAAAACGGGACATATACAGATCAGGCGAACAAGGTCCTGTTTTGGAGCACCACATAGTGTACATGATGGCAGACCACTATATTTCCAGAGGGGTTGATCAGCATTAGTCGGTAATGCCCCAAGACTTATTGCTAGCAATTTCCTTTTTAGATGTATGGAGTATGTTGAAGGAATGAAAGCAATGCACCCAGTAGGCGTCTGCCCACTACTGAAAGCAGAACTGCTCTATCCAGACAGTTTCTCCTCAGCAGTATGTGAAGAGGATCTCAAAAGAATTCAGGGCCTCCTACCAGGTTCAGAGGTAGGTAGGGACGATCCCAACCCACCGCAGACCTATTCCTCTGAAGCCAAACTAAACCAGGGTTTATAAGAGTGTAGCCACAACGGGGTTGTCTGATGTTATCATACATATATTTGGACTTTGTGAAAATATATTCTCCGTGTGCTGTTTCCTTTTCCAGGGATCCAGGATCTGATTGCTGGAGTCTAGTATCTTGATCTTTCTAACCTCTATGCCCCATTTGAGCCGCAGGGCAGTTCGCCAGTGCTAACCCTCAATTGTACCTCTCAGGGGTCCAGTCCCGCTGATCTCAGGGAGGAGGTCTGACCAGTAGCAGCTTCTACTTGGCTCATTATGTCAAGTGCACCGTCCTCTGTCGCAACTACCTTTCTGTTAGTGCGCCTGTGCGGGAGAGTGCGGGGTTTGGATTCTCCTCCCCCTGTTGAGCCTTTGCCTCCCTCCTTTTAGACATCCCAGCCACAACTGACCTGCGGTCTGTGCCCATCAAACACTTCCAGCCAGGCCAAACATCCTCAAGGCCAGTGAAGAAGTGTGCTCGTCCTTCGTTGAGCGCCCACAGTTTTACCTGGTTGACCAACATGTATTGGAGGCCCATGTCTCTGAGTTTTTGTTTGACCCCCAGATAGGATTCCTGTTAGTTCTGAGTGTAATCTGGGAAGACCCTGATAGTGCTATTGTCGAAGCTAAGGGCACCTGCCTGACGTGCTGTCCAGAGTATGCAGTGCCTGTCTCGATAGTTGAATATTTTGGGAGTCATCATCCTAGGGAGTGTACCAGGTGGTGGAGGAGGCACCAGTACCCTGTGGTGCACTCGCTCGATTATAAATAGAGGAGGTAAATCTCAGAGGGAGTAAAGAGTTTTTGATCCAAGTCTCTAGAAACATCTTGGGTTTCCCACCCTCCACACGCTCAGGGGACCTAATAAATCACAAATTATTGCAGCAAGATCTGCCCTCCTAGTCTTCCAGGTGGGCCTCGAGCTCTTGTTTCGTATGGGTTAATGTGTGGAATTACAGTTGGATCTCCATTGTGTCAGTTTTCACAATGGCGGTTTCGTCAATGGTGGCGCCTGAGTGATTGCCTATAGGGTCTGTGGGCTCTGGGGAGATGATTAGCCCACCTACATGTCCTCTTCTTTCTTCCCTACTGACCAACGGTCTCCTCCCCCCTGTGTATTGGCCAATCCTCAGCTGTTGGGACATCCTTGAGGCCCTGTCACACCCTATTGCGGTGGACTATGTTGTCGGTGTAATACCGCAATGAGACTCTCCTCAGCAGGTGACCCCCAGTATCCTATGTAGGCCGAATTGCTTCTGCCTCTGCCAAGTGTGGCTGTCAAGTCCCTAACAATTCTGGGAGGAGCAGAGGGCAGCCCCTGATTCAGCAGTCAGTTGTCTATGGAGCTCAATGTCTCTGTGGGGGGGAGGGGGCAACTGTGTATTATGCCTCCAGCAGGGGTGGTGCAGTGATCCTCACCAGCCTGTGGTCCCCTTAGGTGTGGCGTCTCGTTGCGGAACCTGGGCACTGCAGGTTGTTGCTGATCAGTTTCTGAGCCCAGCAGTTTGCTGAATCCCAAGGTTCCTCTGGTGTTTTGATATCCCCCACCTCAGACTAGGAGAGAGGGTCGTGCCCTCAGGATCCCTTGAATTTAAGTGTCAGAACTGCTGTGCCCTTTTGCTCCCTCCGGGCTAGTTTTTATACCTAGGTTTCCCAGCTGCACATAGACTTCATGGCTCATCCACGAGAGTCGGAGAGGACCCCTCGATTATGGCATCCCTGACATGGCTGCCACCGCTCTCACCTCTGCCTCAGGTCCAGTTTTTCCAGGCCTGGACCCAGTGCACCCTCACCGTTCCGAGTCGCAGGTCCAGCCACTCCATTCTTCTCCGCACCCCATGTGTGGGCTTAGATACTGTCGTGGCCCAGCCAGGCAGGAGCCGTAATGTTCCCACCGCCGGCCCGCGCTCCCACAGTCTGATAGGCTGTGGCCCCACGAGATCAGCACTATTTGTAAGGCCTAGCCTCCCGTCTTAGCACACTCCGGTTTTGTCCTCATCGGCACTTCTTTTCAGCGGGTCCATGGGCCCCTCTGCACTCCATATGGGCAGGTGTCAGATGGTGGAGGTCGAATTAACCCTGTCTGCAGCAGGATGCTGAAGGGACCCGCACTTCCACTCGCCCTTGTTGTCGCCGTTAAAGTTATGAAGTCTTGAATTTGAAAGGTGCTGCATGGTCAGACATAAACATTTGCAAGGTATAGCGCTGTGTTCCACAGCAGTTTGTTAGAAAGAGATGCGTCCAAAAGGCAAAGAAAGGAATATTTCACTCAAGAGATGTATGCTCAATGTGTGTACTTTTATTTATTAAAAAAACTATTTTTAAAGCCTGGTAATACATTTCGCTTTGGTACTAATGCATGTTAAAATCAGATAACATGCTGTATAATTTGTATTTCCACGGTCCTGCCATGTGATATCATTCATGCAGCCCTTGTTATATGTCCTAGGTCGGGTGGCAGTTGGCTCTTCCTTTCAAATATACCATGCACAGTAACGTTATTTCATAAAAATAGATGCAAAGAAGATAAAGTGAGGATATCCAAAGTTTTCAGATGACTTAACTCTACCAGAAAAGAGTTATAGGAGTCCCATGTTTTTAAAAAAATCATAGGAGTGCAATTGGAAGTAGGGCTATGCTAAGATGAACCTGGTTCCCACCTTCTATTGTACTTCTTGTATGTGAAAAAAAATATTTTGATAGAACCTGCTAAAAGTATGTACTGTTGCTTACATTCCTATGAGTTTTATGCGTTATCCTTGATCTTAGTTACTGTTGTGGTTACATTCTGATGCCATTGCCTGTGGGTATCCTTGTCCTGGAAAAGCTTGTGCCTGATGCATGTGTTTTGAAGTTCTATCACTGTTGTACTGGAGTCCGTTCAAGAGTGTAGGTGCGTCTGTTTTACAGCCCAGGTGTGTAGGCTTTTCTGCTTTACTAGATATAATTCGGAGAGTATTGGGTTGGGTATGTTTCAGTACTCTAGCTGGTGTCCTGAATTAAATAGCTTATTTGTTTCACTGGTGACATTTTTTCTTACATGCATCACTGGCATTCCATAACTTCTGGTTTTTCCAAACCTTCTTTTAGGTTTTTCCAAACGAGAAAGAAAAACTCAAACACAAAAGAAGGAAATTTGAAAATAAAAACAGAAAAAAGGATGAAAGGAAGAGATCCATTGATGAATGGAATAGTTTTTCCTATTTCCATGAAATCACGCATATAGTCATCAAGGGTTCAACTGTCTGCATTAACAGGCAAGATAACAAGAACATGGTAAGTTAATTTATTCTGTGGAAGGAGCACAAACTGAGCGCTGAGATAGCACTTGTTTCAAAATATGGCAGATAATTTAGGGGTGCATTGATTTCTCTGTTCACATCAAGTAGATTGGTATGGGATAATTAGAAGAGGTGAGATTTCGAAATTATCTTGTTGGAGTATTGGCTTTCCATGTTCCATTACTTTTAGATGGTGCAGAAAAGGCCTTGTGACAAACTTTTAATTTATTTTTATAAAATATACGAGACTGTTATTTCATAGATTGCACAATGATGGGACATTCCTGATTCTTATCTTCAAAATTAAAAACTCCATCAGTAAAATACAAGGACAGACTTACACCATCATTTGGATTTTTTGAATTGCTGTCATGCACATTGGAAACTAGGAATTGGTTTTGAAATGTATTGCGTCCCATTCAGGTTTATAAAGTTTAGTTTTTTTGCTCATTCAGGCCAGCATTACCCTTGGTCATATAGTGTCCCCGAATTAGTAAAAAGTTTGAAAATGATTATCAATATATGTACTTTTGTAAAAATGTAGAAATCCTATATTGCTGGTGGCATTTCTCCATCTCTGCCATTCCTACATGATGGATTAATATAAACACCACAATTACCATAAATGTTGGCAAAAGTCCCTACAGTACACATGGAATCTATGCAGGTGCTCCTGTTACACAACAGATTACTCCCCATTTTAAACATTCTCCTTGAGTATGACTGGCGGAAATCATCGTATAAAAAATGTTGTTGTTTTTTCTGCCACTTGCAAAATACTTTGTCTTTTTTGTGGCCGGACCCTTCTTTAAATACATGGCCTATTCTGCTTTTTGCAGTATTACGTTTTCATGCATTTTCAGGGTGGAAAATAACTGAGTGTTCGCTGCATTTTGGAAGGTCACCGTCACCTCTCTCCTCTGTAACGCCTGTTATGCTGCTCCAAACTCTGTTTTTAGGGCTCGCCTAGCGAAAGCAGCGCATGCGGTGCTCTCGCTATTGCAAGTACCTTTTGGAATCCATTCTACGAGGGCTTTCATGCCCGCGTCTGCATGGACAAACATGGCTTCTCTCGCCATTTGTCCATAGCAAACAGCATGCACGTGTCCGCAGGGACTGTGGACAGTCCCACGCCATTTTGTTGCCATAGCAACGAAAATGCCGCTTCGCGTGTTCTGCGAAATCAGTGGTTTAGAAGTGTGAAATGGATGGGCTGTCGTTTACTAGTACTTTGCTCTCTTGAGGCCGAACACAGTGAGCAGTTAGGGACACTCCCTGCAGTTCCCCGCACCGAGAACGTCTCCAAGCATAAACAGGACACGTCAAGGCATGGAGGGCGGGAGGAACGGGCTGGACGGCGCGGCTGCTGTTGTCGATGGCTCTGCACAGGGAGTTCTGCAGAAGCTCACTTGCCTTTGGCCGCAGGGTACTGTGTTGTTGTGAAGTCTTGTCTGGTCTTTAGCCCGCCTTCTATTCCAGCACACACTTAACAATTCTTGGATTGGTCGTCTCTCTCAAAGTAAAAGAACGTTCGGCCAATCCTCGTGCTACATCTGCAGCAGACCTAGCCCTCTTCAGCCAATGGGTGGGGCCGTGTGTCCCCCACGTGCGCTCAGGCCACGCGGTCGCTTGAGGAACAGGTAAACAGAGAAAGAAGCTAGGGTCGCGTGCAGACCGGACACAGTGCGAGGGCAGAGCACACGGACACAACAGTGACTGCAGCCGAGAGGAACCCCCTGCCAGCGCGTGCCGCCGCTGCTGCTGGGTGAGGAGGCATGAGCTCTGGACAAAGCATGCGCCAGGTAAACGAACGCAGGCTGCACCCCAATGTGCAAGATGGGGGCGCAGGTGGTAGAGATGGTGGGAGGGCCTTAGAGCGGGCTTTGGGGGGGCCCGGGGGGGCGGAGGGGGTTAAGGGCCTGCTACTCGCAGAGGCTTTCCAAACAGTGACCGTGCACATGGGTGGGTGTGTCCGCCCAATATCTATTGACTGGTCTCCCCCTTGGTGCCCCCCTGCTGTTGCCTGTTGCCTTTGCTGACCTTAGCCTGCCCCCTGCTTTTTAAGCATATCTCGAAGGTTCCATGTTCCTTCATTGTTGTCGGTGCCCAGCAGCTGCTGCGACAGAGCCCTGCACAGCCCTGGGCGCTGCAGGGCTGCTCATCGCCCATGCTGTAACCGTGGAGCTGTCGGTCTGTCCTGTTCTGTGGAGCTCCGGTGCAGGGCCTACAGAGCCCCGTTAATGTGCACAAAGAAAGGCTTGTGCTAGCGCAATCAAGTGGTCTGTATTTTGACTAGAAAAGTAATTTCTAATAGAATCCACAAAATAAAATGACCCAGCATTTCAGTATAAAAATGGGTATCTGCTAGCTACATTAATACGCACATTCGCTCTTCTCCAGGGCAGCCCATGTGCTCCGAATTTAAGCATATGTTTGTTTTCAACCTGCAGCGAATGCCTGCTGAGGGTTAACTCAAACAATAACTGTTTCTTTAATCACTTATGGTAAACAATAGCAGCAGGGTAGTGTTTGGAGGCAACCAGAGTTGACTGACATGACCCTGTAGGTAATTTATGTATTTTAGCGCATTGAGAGGTGCTGTAATCCCAGCTTCTCCATTTGGTCAAACGCATTGCTTAATCCTCGGTTTACATATGTCAGTATAGTGTCTTTTGATCACAAACATCAAGAACCACTGCGAGAGCGTGAAAGCTTTGTAGTTGCATTCATATAGCACGTTGTGTCCCTGATACAGCGACAAGCTGCTTTTGTGGTTGGTTGCATGCTTCTGTCAGTGCGATGGAAGCAAGAACAATAATCGCTATGTTCCCTTCATGGGTTGGGTTTGGATATCACGTGTGAGCACTAGGCTCCTGCTCTTCACATGTTTTATTGCAATGCACAGGCGTGAAGTTAAACTAAAAAGGAGCCGGGGGTAGGATACTTTCATATGAGAGCTGATGTATAGATGGGTACAGAGTGTGTGAGCGCAATCACAAAGGGGAAACGATGCTCAAACCGTAATGCTGCTGGTGTGAGGCTGTGCTTATGCAAAAATGGAGATTAGACATGGTCATCCTGCTGTTTTAATTGCTCTCTGTCATACAGTGTCAGCCTATTTGACACAATGGAAAACCTCAAAAGCGAAACAATCTTCCATTGGTGGTGCATGCTTCCATTGACTATAGTATAACTTCTGGTGGTTCACCTAGGAAGGGCTGTGGAGCGTCCCAAAGGAATGGACATTATGCACCCAGCCACTGACTATGCTGTGGGGTTCATCACAAGTGGCTTCGTAGGAACCCTTATGAATGGGTGTTATATAAGCTGCCGTAGCACATACGCTATGGAAGTCCACCCAAGAGCAGCAACAAAATAGCTCTGTAGAATGGGCACTATGCAACCATTCATAGTGTGTGCGTTAAGGTTCTATCCTGGACCAGCAGAGAAGCAAGGAATGGGTATTATACAACCAGTCACTGAATATGCTCACAGTTCTACCCAAGAAGTGAAAACGTTACAAATGGGCAATATTCAACCAGCTACTGTATGTGTTCTGATCTACATATAGGAGTGGTAAAGAAACCCATAGTATTGTACAGCTGATCATAATGCCCTGTGGGTTGCTTCCAGGAGTGCCATAGAACCAGTTCGTATAAAATGGTTTTTGCAACCAGTCACTGTTCTTGTGTCCTTCCAGAAGCAGCAGGGTAGTAACCCGTAGGCAGGGGCGTACCTTCAGGGGTGGTGGTTGGGATGTTATACCCCACTAATAAATGTATTTTCTGCTAAATATTGGGTACATGTCCTTAGAGTCGGGTATGGTGAGGTGTCAGTCGGAATTCAACAGGAAGTTTTACCTACACAACAAAAACACACACGCTTTTCCTTTTCTTGTTTTGAAAGACTTAGGCAATGTTGACTATGTTACAAAATGATGTTTTCTCTCACTTAGTACCCCTCCAATCCGCATTTGTCTCCCTTTCCATTGCTCATTTAGCTCCTCCCATGCGCCCTGTTTGTCGTATAATGTATTTTAACATTGTAGGCAAGCGCCATTGTTGGATAATCTTAAGCTCACACCACCCCTATCTTACTAACCAAGCTACTTCCCTGCTGATAGGAAAGGCAATTGCACAACCAAGTTTGGTCTATTCTCCACAGGTGTACGGTTCAGGATGGGTGCTACTAGGTGAGCCTGAATTGTTCACTAAGTGTGAGGGAGGGTCTAGTTATATTGCATAACATGATGCAATAGGTCTCGCCTTTAAGTTAAAGCCATTTGCTTTACTATTCAATACCATTAGCAAAGCAAATGGCTTTAACTTAAAAGCGTGACCTATTGCATTTTCAATGCTTGTTTTAACTGCAGACAATCTGACATGTCTTCCAAATGTCTCATGATCGAAATTTATTTTGCAAGAGTAAATGTTAACTGATATTTATTGTAAATTAGGATCTTAGCAGTTGCTTCAGCCCATCAATTGTACAGTCCGCTCAGGTGCTCTGTCTCTGCCCAAAGGCATGTTTTTTTTTACTAACTCCTTGGTGAAGCACATAGAGTTCTCAGATTAGCAAATACAATCCCTCCAAGAATAAACCAATAAAAGCACTTTTACAATCTGACTCTTTAATGAAAGTACCTAATTGTAAACATGTAATCCGGGTAGTGGGCCTGCTTATGTCTTCAGGAGTACTTCTCTGCTTTACTCAGATTGTCACCTTAATCTATACACAGTTACCTCGCACAGATGTAATCACGGTCTTTGGATTTTTTGGTGTACTAACTGTAGTTTATCCTATTTCAGTGAAGTCGGAGATACACACTTAAAACTTGTTTACAATAATTTCATGATTAGTCTCTTAAAATGATTCATTTGTTTTGGTCTCGCTTAGCGTTGCAGCGCGAATGTGCTGTAATCGCTTTGTGAGGCATGCTATAGTGTAGAAGCTTTGTGGAAGCTCTGCCCACTCTCCGGCCCATCTTCTTCATTGGCTTAGGTTATAAATGCTGCCTTCAGATTGGTTTTAAGCATGTTAGTCCCTCCCCATGACACCCTTGTCAGTCATTCGTATCCTTCCTTGGCTACTGGCCCCTTCACCGCACAGAATACTTTCTTCCTGACCCTCCCTACCCCCCTTACCGCAGTCGGTGACTTCTTGGGGCCCCACGCCTCCCTCCCTTGTGCTCGTGCCTTCTCGCGCCTGCCTGCACTCCTGTTTTCAATGCAGTAGGTCTTGCGTAAATGCGAGTCCTATTGCATTGCCAATGCTTGTTTTAATGGCTTACACGTTTGCTTACAAATGTCTTCAGGCTCTTTTTTTTTTTTTTAAAACAACTTTATTGGGATTTTCAAGTGGGGGTACATCGTAGTACACATTACATTGAGCATTTTAGTTATACAGAGAGCTCAGGATACAATGCAGGCATTATACTACCGCTGTGCCCCATGTGGTGTTGTCATCGAAGCCTATCCAGAATATCACAATACAAATAAGGAGGTCATCAGTTCAACACAGTGTTATGCAGTACATTCCTAGCCTCCAACCTATCGTGCCCAAAGGGAGCAGTGCCCGCTCAACTGACCCCCATCCCACATCCCACCCGGAACCCACCCTCCTTACCCAACTATGCCACGAAGAAAACAATCTTATTCTGGGGGGGACTCAGAGCATATCCTTGGGGGGGGGGGAAAGAAGGGGCGGGCCAGGGCAGAGGTCAAAACCCCCCCAGCTCCCGGTAGGGGAAGGAGAAAGGCCGGTGCACGCAGCACCAAAGGGGGGGACTAAATGGACAGGCAAGACCCTCCCTCAACTTGTGGGGTGGGGGTGTGCGGGGGGCCCGCCCCACGGCACACACCCCCATCAGATAACAGACACATTCACACTAAACATCACACATCTCCTGACCAGGAGTCAGCCCCACACTCTCGGCCATAACGACCCACCTCTGTCCACCGGTACCACTGCTCATGCGGGGGAATTCCGGGGGGTAGCCACCACAGCTTCCCCCCCCTCCCTCCTCCTCCTCCATCTCGCCCTTGAATAATTCGGTCAGATGCGCCCATTCCAGGGAGATCGGTCGTTTGCGCAGCCCTCGACTCTCCTCTCGGTACAGCGCCTCGCGCTCCGCCACCGCCCATCTCAAGACCTCGTCTCTCCAAGCCTCCACACTCGGCGGCGTGCGGGACTTCCACCGCTGTGTTATCAGGCGCTTCGCCAGCATTAATACCAGGTTGGCGAAACGGCGCAACAGCTTTGCTTTCAAGGGGATCGGTAAAAGGCCCAATAAACAAGCCTCTGCAGTATCCCAGGCGGGGCGTTCAGTAATTGTGGTTGACATGCGTTATCCCACCCCAGTATCCCCTCAGCGCTGGGCAAAGCCACAGCATGTGTACGAGATCAGCGTCTGGTGCCAGACAGCAGGGGCAGGTTGCAGCCACCGTATTGTACATCCTACTCAGTACATGGGGAGTAAGATACGCCCTGTGGAGGACAAATAATTGAATAGTTTTCAATCTGCAGTTGCGGGACACTTTTTTAGGGTACTCCAATATATAAGCCCATTCTTTGTCACTAAGTGCTCGGGACAGGTCTGTCTCCCACCGTGTCCGGAGAGCGACCACTGAAACCTGAGTATGTTCCCGGAGGCCCCTGTAAAGCCAACGAACCAGACATCGTCCATGGCCCATTATATGGAGAGAGCGCAAAAGGTGGAAGGTAGGGGGTTCTGCTGGTGTCCCTTGCCAGTGCGTCCGAATATAACGGGAAATCGTCGCGTGGAGCAGAAACTGGGTGTCGGGTACCCTGTTAACTCTCACAAAGTCTTCGTGGGACATCAAGTTGCCCTCTTGAAAAAAGGCCCCTATAGTTTCCACCCCCTGTTGTGCCCATGGCCGTACCTGCCCGCCGCGGAGCACTCCCCGTCACGCAGGGAGGCCGCACAAATGTATTCAGGCTCAAAGAATTTCTTTGTTGTTAAATCTAATCCGGTAAGAACTTTGTTATGACTCTACCTGCCTTTTTTATCACAAAAGAAAGTAAATACATACTACAAAGAAAGGCAATCTGTGGTGAATGCACAGAATAGAGGGGAGTGCTGCTCTACACATTCTTCTTAATCATGGCCATGTGTGCTTTTTTAAATACAAAACACATGCTGCACCGTACCTTGTCCAATCTGAGTTTTTTTTAAAGCTTTAGTATGCAAAAGCTTGAGAAGTTAAAATGTAAAACAATGGGGCCAATCATAGTACAGTCGTTAGAAGTTGTAGTATGGCAGTACTGCAGTCTAAACCTTTAGATGGGAAGGTCTCTAAAAATATGTGACCATTTTGATAGCAAAGAAAAGCACACCCTTTTTCCATTTCTTACCTGCTATGATGTTGACTTTTGAATGTCTCAAAATGATCATTAAATGTTACGAGTTCATATGCCATTGTTTTTTTGTGAAGTAAAAAGTGTTGTCCCTACACTGTTGGTTTATTTTTGGCTTGGTGTGTAAGAGCTTGCCTGTAATGATTTCAACATTTGCACATTGTTGGTAGTCACATATGCTTTCTACCAATCTTCTTCTTAATGGTCCTAGCATTTCATTTCTTTATTTTTTTTAAATTAAAAAATCCATATTATATTCTTAATCAAATACACTTGTATTGAACATTTGTCTGCAAACTAAGTATATCTGTACATGTATATATAAAATCATCCACTCTGAAACCCATTCTCAGAGTGGTATACTTGAATCTCTTCAAATATCATAATTTTATCTCGTTCCAGCACAGTTTGATTCAGCAGCCTCAATACAACAAAGCAGTGTAAATTACATTCACTAATCTCATTCACGTATGATACGTTACAGTTTATAGCACTCCTTCTTAATGCGGAATTGGTTGTACTCCGTCTCCCCCTACCATACATGGGGAAAGCTATTATAACACTCATTCTAACATTTAGTTTACTTCCTGCCCGTTCCAGCCAAACTGATCATTTAAACCTGTGAGTGGAATTCTGAAACAATGATGACATTTATCACCAATTTTTATTTTAGGTTTTTCACTGAAGTCGTATGTTGAAACTGGAATTTCTTTTAATGTATCTTTCTTTAGCAACTCTTGAAAGCATACAGTGGCATTTAATGTGTCACATCAGAGTAGGGTGCTCCCTGAAAACGATTTCTCCTTCAGATTTCAAAAGCTTCTGATCTTTAGCAGCAAGACAAGGTTACGAGAAGCATCTCATTCACAAATTACAAAATTAAATTGAGGTGGAAAATGTAGTTATCCTATCTCGATTGCAAGTAGAAGTAGAAAAACATCAACTGGCCTGTCCCTTAGTTCTATTGGATTATTGTGAGGCACAGGAGAAAAACCATCCCCATATTATAACAAGACTGATCCAGTAATTTCTTGCAGAAGCTGAACCAAATGTATGCTAATGGGGTCTTGAAATGATAAAAATGCAAAATTGGTTAAAAAGTAACTCTGAGTTTGGCATTTGTGAATTTTTTTTTTAAACAATTTTTACAAATGATTCCAGAGAACATAAATAGTGCAGAGAAAGAGCATTTCTATGGCAATAAGAGTTCAATATCACATTTTTTGCAGCCATTACATCATTGTGTAAACTTTAAACATCATATAAAGCTCATCGTATCTGAATGTATTACCTTCAATTAATGGGGGGATAGTTTGTTTCTAATCGGAAAGCTCTTCAGTGCTCTTAAATATTTCATTTTTTATAAACCTTGTGGAAATATGGATTTTTCTGATCAGTTATGTCCCCTATCTTGGACCCCAACGGTTTCATGTATGAATCACAAGTACATGTATGTTCCCTCCAGTTCCAGTTATGAAGACGCAAACACATGTGCGTCCACCGTCAACATGTCCTCTTTCAGATCCGCCATGAATAGGCCGGATATTCCATTCCTAAGTATGAAAGGCCACCGGCTTTATATGGTTCATTTATGCCATTTTACAGTCCAGGCAAGTAGGCCCTGATTCTGTCATCAAGCTTTTCTTGCCTTCTGCCTCTGAAGCTCCAGTCTGAGCCTGCATCTGTGACCATGAACTTTGTCTCATTCTCTGCGCGGCTCCCAAAGCCTGACATCAGCCTGTTGCCTGCCAAGAAACTGTATTTCACCTTCGAATTTATCTGCTTCGCTCCCTGCCCAATGCATTCCTGTCTAGTAGCTTAAGTAAACATTCTGCCAGCTACCGAGCAAAGGCCCGGCTTCTCTGTCTTTATGCAAGTAATTCATAGCCCTATTACTGTGGAAGATTTCTACCCACGCATCTAGTGTAGACACTTAGACGCTTGTACACGCACTAACAGTCAGTATAGTCAGTATAGAATAAGATTCTACTCTAAGAAGACCTCTTTTGGATAACATAGTTCTTTAAACATAGGATGTTAGATATGATTTGGGATTAGGTTGACTTGACCCTCCAGACTTCTGTCGCCACATGTAGAGCTAAACGTCCAGTCCCCTTCACCCCCTAGTTGCACGTCAATCACACGTCATGCGGCTGCGCGCGCATTTCCGCCAAGTATTTCTGCTGACATTGCGAAATTCTTTCATGTAACCACCCTATTATGACATCACATCTGATGACGTTCTTTAATCACACCCAGTTACGCCTATTTTTGCTACGCATGAATATATTATCCACACTATCAATTGTTACGCCTCTCGCATTTGCTTCACTGTAATGCCTATTGTATAAAAGTGATTATCAATAATGTATGTACTTCACTTCCTGAACCTTCGTGGTGATGGAACTTGGAGCAACCGATTCGAATCGACCATTGGAATAAAGCCCATTCCGAACCTCTAATACCACGGATTCTGCCTCTTATTTACTGAGCTATTTTTTATTATGTTTCTGTATCAAATTAAGTCCCGGTAATTAAATTATTTACCACATGAATGGCGCCCGAAGAGGGACACTTTCTCATCTCACGCGCCGGTGGTGCGTTGCAGGCCCGGTCTCCTGCCACAGCTGGACGGACAATAACGCGTACCAGCAGGATTTCCTGTATCTCCCTCCGGTCAAGCGGGGGCGACTGAGGCTGCGATCAACACCCAGACGAGGCGGTGAGAAGTGCGAAGTATCCCGACCAGAGCCTAGCTGAGAGAGCAAGATCCGAGGTATACAGAGGCCCACCAGTTTCCGAAGTCCCGAGTCGAGTCCAGTTTCCGAAGTCCCGAGTCGAGTCCAGTCCGGTTCAAGTTCAGTTCAGTTCCGAGGCCTTCCGTTTCCGAGCTACCCGGTGAGTACCATTACTGGGGAGGCGTTCTGACGTGCACATAGGTTGTGCCGGTCAAGACGGGTTTGGGTACACAAATCCGGCACTGTTTCAGCAGTGTATCTGTACTGTTTAGCAGTATATCTAGTATATCAAGTATATAAATTCAGAATAATTCAGATAATGTCGAGTATTATGTTTAGTGATTAAGTTTTCTTTAGATCGTCAGCATCATTGTTGCTCAGTTAAATGTTAAATGTTAAATGTTTTAAATACGTTCTGCATATTGTGGTGTGAATGACTGTTCATTATTGTGTTTATTTGTATTAAGTTTGTTCAAGATCAAGTATCAGACCAGTTCTCAATATGCCGCTCTTTTCGAAATTAAGACAGATCACTACTAGGAAAGGGGTACTCGAAGAAGCCGTTCCTATCCCTCCTAGGGACACTCCAGGGTACTTCATGTATCATAAACATGGCTTAGACGCTATATTATTTCTTGATTTATGGGTAGACTACACTAAGGAATTACCAGAAAGTCAGAGGTGGCCCGCAGCTGGGACCTGGGATGCAGAGTGCATCATGAAAGTAGAAGATGAGTTATGGAAAAGGAAAGTCAGACAGTCACAGAAAGACGCCATTGAGTTATGGCGTAAAGAATCTCATAGACGTACAGAAAAAGCGCTCCGACAGGAAGAGAAAAATAAAGAGAATTCAAATAGAGTCCGAGAAAATCTATTGATGGAAGAAGGTACACGAGTGAAATCAGAACAAGTAGACAGACAAAGAAATGCCCTTATGAATGGTATGTATCCCCTCCTGGCCGAGGGATTACCTAAGGCTACTCCGGAGATACCAAAAGACTTGCCACCCCCATTGTTTCCAATAAAAATGCATCCTAAGGGGCATCCTAGAACCGCAGAAGACGTTTTTCTTTCCTCATATTTAGATGACGCAGCTCCCGAGTATGCAAATCCCGCCCCACATAGACCGCCTGCCAGGGAGGTTCAACGCCAAGATCCAGTATCCGTATCTCTACAGCAACAAATCCTGACACAAGTTCCGGCAAGCGCATCTGTTTCTACATCTGTTCCTACGGCCACTTCTATAGCTATGTCCACACCTATAGTTGCTGTATCCCGTTCAACGAATCCTTTCACACCCGATACCCCAGACGGGGCTACCGGAGGTGCTACCAATATTTTTTCTACGCCGCCCAGAGTAAATAAACTTACCTTTCAAGAATCAGCACATTCACGTACCCCCAAACTCATAAATGCCCGCACGCTTAAGGAACTTCTTATAGATTGTAGATATGACCCTGTACCCGGCAAAGAGGACGAAATGATCATGGCATCATTACGTATCAGACGAGCCGCGGTGTATTTAGGGAAGTTACCAGGAATGACTGCGCATCTAGATAATATATATCATTTTGTCCAAACAGGGCGAGATTCTGAATGTATTAACAGAGCTATGGAATACCAGAAAGTGGAGATACAGGGGGAACTGTTACGTTTCCTCATAAATTGTGTGATCAGAAATCAAGACCGACCGGGGGTAGACCCGGAAGCAATGCAAATACTTACCAGGTGGAGCCAGAATATATCAGAAGGGAGACATGATAAGCAAAAGTGTATAATAGCCATGTGCCGAAAGATTGGTAAAGAAATAGAACGCCTACACGAAGAGAGATTAGCGGTAGACCAGTTCGAACAAAGCGAGGAGGAAGGATCAGGACTGCCCATAGGACAGTCAGACACCATAGCCTATGTAGGTAGAGGAAGATCTTGTAATAGTACTAGATGTTTTATTGACCCGATACGTCCGATATGTCCAGATAATAACAGGAATTTCCAGACACCTATAATAAATATAAGGTCCCCCGAGCATTCGTTCCAAGCCGCTGACAAATTACTCCGAGAACGAAGGGGTTATCATTTCCTCGATTCTATGGATGAACAAGAATTAGCCAGGTCAGCCGTTCAATGGGTTGACAGCCCCGGAATGTATGGTGATGATACAGTAGCACACACATTTTTGAATCTCACCCCAGACGAACAGCGTTTAGCTGGGATTTATATGATTCAACAACTCCTTATACTATATCAGAGTCAGCATTCAGATCCTGGTCCTTTACATGAAATACTGACTGAATTACTCACGAATAGATGGAGAGGTTCAGGTACTAAGTTAATTAAAGAAATACTAGAATCAAGAAAGCAGTACATTCTTTTTGTATGCCCAGAACATGTCTCATTGCCCATTAAGGAAAGAACCACGTATTACATGGACAGACAGAATCCCTTACGAGAAGTACACCCAATAAAAGGCGAGGACAATGAGTTTAAACGTGTATTTGTATATACGCCTATATCGAAAATAGAATTGTTACAAATGAAGAAAGTGGTACCCAGTCATGACAAAGACCCAGCGGGTTTCCACCGAGAAATTAAAGACATGTTACTCATGGGAGAATATACCTATCCCGACATTATGACAATATTGAAGGTATTAATGCCTGCTGGCATTTATGAAAAACTCAAGGAAAAAGAGTGGGAGGTGGGAGACCAAAAGATAGAATGGTCAGCATTAGAAGCAGAAGAAAAGGCCCGAACTGCAGGAGCAGGGCTTGGGGATAAAACTAAAGCACTACCAGGTTTACTAGTACAGGTACTGCCACGTTTATTAACTACGAAAAAGGAAGATTGGGGTACAATTTCAGCCTGTAAACAAAAGCAAGATGAAGACACTAGTGATTTCTATGCCCGATTTGAGAAATGTTTTGGTATAAATAGTGGCATAAAAGCAAGTAGCGAATCTTACCCACATCTGTTTGTGACAAAATTAGTTGAAAATTCCTTACCCCAAGTGAAGAATAGAGTATTAAAATTCGAGAGTACCTGGCAAGGTAACACCCCATCACAAATGTTACAAATGTTACAGTACCATCACAATAGAATTAGAGAGGAACAAGAACATGAACAAAGACGCATGAAGGACACGAAAATGAAAATGCTAGTCTCCCAGACAGTTCCAGCTGAAGGACATAAAAAGGGTACGACACAGTCTAGTGTTTCGGCAGGTCCTGTAAAAGGGACATGCAACTATTGTAAACAGCCAGGTCATTACGTACACGATTGTCCGGTTTTAAAACATAATATCGCCATAGGTAATACAAAAGAAAGACCACTGCCACCTAGACAGGATCAGAATGAACAAGGAGCCGCGCAGCACGCACAGTCCATGCCAGCTCCACCACAGTCTATACAGTTTGTGCCAGCTGCACCAGCGCTGCCTGTTGCTGCCACACAAACCACGACGCGACAGCTGTACCAGACCGCACAGTATGACTATCCTGATTATCAACGATACGCATGAACCAGCCTAGAGAGGGAAGTTGACTTACCCCTTATTGAGGTCCCTGTAGACCAAGAAGGACCTTATGTACACAGTGAATTATTAGGCCAAGATAGAACATTTTTACTCGATACAGGGGCAAGTCGAACAACCATAAAACGTAGTGAAGTTCCAGGGGCACCCCTCTCAGGCTCACAGAATATTTCCCTTGGTTTTTCAGGAAAACCTATTGTTAATGAAGTGTCACAGCCTCTTCCACTTACGATAGGACCTTTGACCCGAACTACAGATTTATTGCTTACTAAATCATGTCCAGAAAACTTGTTAGGTATAAAAACACTGAAAGCTCTAGGAGCTATAATATGTTGTTCTCCGGAAGGAGTAAGATTGTTTTTACGTGATTTTAAAGGTCACTATGTGTCTAGAGACATGGATCCCCGACTGCAGACTTTACCTACACATCTATGGGCACAAGGCCCTACTGATGTTGGTTGCATGAATATTACACCATATCGAGTTACACTAAAGGCAGGAGTAGTACTACCACGAATGCGACAATACAAGTTACCACCAGATGCTGTAGTGGCTTTACTACAAATCATTGACGAGCTCATTGCCCAAGGAGTGGTTGTGGAAACAGACTCCAATGTATGTAATTCCCCGATAATTCCGATTCTTAAACGAACAGATCCTAAGGCCCCGCCAGTATATCGATTGGTTATTGACCTGCGCGAATTAAACAAATGCATTGTGCCACAATTTCCTGTGGTCCCAGATATCTCGTCATTACTGACAGCTATTGATTCTGAAGCAACGTTCTTTACTGTAATTGATCTCAAGAATGCCTTTTTCAGCGTCCCTATAGATCCGGAAAGCCAATACTTGTTCGGATTTAGTTTAAATGGACGTAGCTTTAAATTCTCACGCGCACCTCAAGGATTTACAGAAAGCCCCAGCATCTATAGCCAAGCACTGAAACGAGAACTCGACAGTATCAACATGCCAGTTAACACTGCCATGCTTCAATATGTCGATGATCTGCTGATCACCGCTAGAAGCGAACGCGAATGTGAGCAAGCATCACTGACAGTTTTACAATTTCTAGCCGAAAAGGGGCACAAGGTGTCCCCTTCTAAGCTGCAATTCTGTGTCCAGCGAGTTGTTTATCTTGGACACTCGCTGTCCAAGGAGGGAAGGCAGCTTACACCCGACCGCATTCAGTTAATAGCTAACATGCCAATACCCAAGACACAAAAGGAGGTACGGGCTTTCATAGGCCTCACTTCATATTGTAGACAGTGGATCCCTCAGTATGCATTTCTAGCAAAACCACTCATTCAGTTGACAACGCAGGAGGCAGCCACATCGACTGTTCTCCCTTGGACTCAGGAACATACACAAGCTTTTGAAAACTTAAAGACAGCCTTATGTCAAGCACCTGTTTTAGCAACGCCATGTTACAGTAAACAGTTTACACTCTTTGTTACAGAACGCGAAGGTACTGCCTTGTCAGTACTCACACAGGAACAAGCAGGAGCACACAAACCATGTGCTTATTTTTCTAGTACATTAGATCCAGTAGCTCAGGCTTTGCCTGCGTGCCTAAAATCAGTGGCAGCGACAGCTTTAGCAATCAGACAAAGCGATGCCATAGTGTTAGGACATCCATTGACAGTTCAAGTACCACATGCAGTAGAGGTTCTTGTAAATAGAACGCAAACACAACACTTGACTATAGCACGACTTACAGGGTATGAACTAACATTGTTTCAGCCACATATAGAAATCAGACGTTGTAACACATTGAATCCTGCCACACTTTTACCTGTAATCGGAACAGACCCATTAGCCCATGACTGTATTGAAGTTATTACAATCACGACGAAACCCAGACAAGACTTAACCGATGTCCCATTGTCAGACCCAGACCTGACGTTGTATGTAGATGGTTCATGTATGAGAACAAGTACAGGAGAGTTAGTGGCCGCTTACGCAGTCACAACAGACACTGAAATCATTGAAACAAATTGCATAAATACCTTGTCAGCTCAAGCCGCAGAGCTCATCGCTCTGACACAAGCCTGTATTCAAGCCACAAATAAAAAAGTCAACATATATACTGATTCACGTTATGCATTCGGAGTTGTACATGACTTCAGCGTGCTGTGGCGAGAGAGAGGTTATTTAACTTCTCACGGTGCCCACATTCAGCACGGACCCCTCATTCATGCCTTATTAGATGCAATACATCTACCCACTGCAATATCAATTATGAAATGTAAAGCTCATACGAAAGTTACTGATATCATTTCTCAAGGCAATGATCTAGCTGACAGAACAGCTAAACAGACTGCTCAAACTCAAACATCCGACATGACAAAGACAATAGTCCCGACGCCAACACATTGTATGACGATTAAAGATCCTACTCTTGACGTAATTGATATACAGACACATGCTACACCAGACGAAATAAAGAAATGGACTGAATTAGGAGGGATCCAAACGGATCAAGGATGGATGATGAAGGAAAAATCTGTGTGGTTCCTTCCTGATTCAATGGTCCAAGTTATAATTAACACTATACATAGTCCAGCGCATCTAGGAGAAAAAGCTATGCTAGATAGCATTCAACACATTTGGTTCAATAAACATTTACGAGCAGCAGCTAAACAAAAAGTTCGTACCTGTATGATCTGTTGCCAGTTCAACCCAGGAAAAAGCGTTCCCGTAGAACAGGGTGGATTTCAGCCTCCTGATCACCCTTTTGAAGTCCTCCAGATGGATTATATCCAGATGGAACGATGTCGAGGATTCAAATATGTTCTCGTAGTTGTCTGTGCTCTTTCCCGTTGGACGGAGGCATACCCGGTTTCAGATTACACTGCCCCGACTACTGCCAAGCAGTTAGTTCGAGAATTCTTCCCACGATACGGTTTTCCACGTGTTGTTTACTCAGATAACGGCCAGCCGTTCTCATCCGAATTAATGAAACACGTTTCACTTTTGTTAGGTTATCAGTGGAAATTTCACTGTGTCCGACACCCCGAGGCAGCAGGACTCGTAGAAAGACATAATCAGGTCCTGAAAATTAGATTGTCCAAAATATGCAGAGAGAAAGGTGTCGACTGGGTAGTAGCATTACCAGTTGCACTCTTTTACATGAGAATGGTAGCACACTCTCGAACAGGGCTATCCCCGTATGAGGTGATCTTTGGCAGACCACCAAATATGTGGGGGACGCCTATACCACGCAAAATAACTGATATTGACTGTAATATGCTGACAGATTACCTGGCTTCCTTGATGTCTGCACTACAATCTTGTCGTTCACAGGTAGCTGCAGCTTTTCCTGACAACACTGAGGTGAAACCCCATGACGTAATTCCAGGCGACCTGGTCCTAGTGAGGAACTTTGATCGAAAGACTCAGCTGGATCCTAGGTGGAAGTCGCCGCAGCTGGTCTTGCTTACCACAAGGACAGCCGTGAAGATCGAAGGTCGAAAAGGCTGGATACATTCAAGTCATATCAAGAAATTCCATGGACTACCCTCGGATGTGAATACCACACCTTGTGTGTCTTCACCCATTGACTCAAAACTTCCTTTTGTTGAAAAGAGTAATTCCGAACTTTATAAACTAAAACTCAGGTCTAATCAGTCAAGCAATTTGATTGTTTAAGTCCTCTCCGAGGTGAAGCGGTTGAATTGTCTCTGACATGTATCCCTTGGACCTGAATAGAGAATGCACCCGAAAAATGTTGAAACGACAGGCGTACTGTAAATCACTGCGTAGTCATTGCACAGTGACGTTATTAATTTTGTTTTTCTTATGTCTTTTAATAATTACTGCAAGTATATTGTTGCACATATATTATCCTATTTCTAGACATGTTTATAATATTACTGCTGAACATTCTTTTAGCGAATTACCTCCGCTTGAGTTGTCTTATAGATTTGCGCTGCGCAATAACACGTTTATTAGTATGTTACATCATTCCCATCAGGTTAGCAATGCTACAAATTGTTGGATATGTGGCCGACTCCCTCCCTATCAGAATTATAAAGGAATTCTACCTCTCTTTCCATATCCGTTCACACACAACGGCTCCTGTGGAGCATGGTTTAGCTTAATTAATTCTCTAGATTCGAATTCTGCAGTTTATCAAGATAACTGGGTATGGGGAAATTTGAACTTAGTTTTACTTAAGGTCTGCTATCCTAACAAGGAGGGACTTCCCCAGAGAACAGGAACTGATCTAGAAAATGAAGTGTATGGATTAGGTAATTTTACGCTTAATCTTATGATCCTAAATGTCGAATCCGAAGCTACTTCAATTTTGCCCGCTATGTCAATATTTCCAGTAAAAGGTGAACTATGTGTAAGAAAGAATGGTTCCATACATATGGGCCATAGTAGATGCACCACTGTAGTAGAATTTAGTGATCAAGGCAAGTCGACATTTAGAGCTTCCCGCCATTCCTATTTCATATGTGGTCAGACGGCATATGTACGTTTGCCTCTAGATTGGGATGGTACCTGTTACATTGGATTTCTTTTGCCACCTGTTTTCCTCGCTCCTTCTGATTATCACAGAAATACTCATTTGGTATATAATAGAGTAAGGAGAGATCTCCCAATAGTTGATTACACTGAAACAGCATGGGAAAAATACACAGATTTCAATAAAGGTCTCTTTCCCTACATAGGTACCGTTACTAATAGTAAGCTGATACGTAGATTAACTAGAACCCTTGAAGCAGTAGTGAACGAAACTATTTCCGCCTTAGGCAATTTAACAGAAGAGCAGTCTGCTATGCGGATTGTTGTGCTTCAAAATCGTCTTGTCCTTGACGTCATCCTGGCCGATAGGGGCGGAGCTTGTAGGGTCATCGGATCAAGTTGTTGCATTTTCATACCAGAAAATTCGCCATCTGTATATAAAGCCATAACTCGCCTTCATAAGATTGTAAGCCAGATACACCAGAATCCAGGCACCTGGACTTGGTCCGGTTGGTTTTGGAGTGTATTATCTACCTTTGGATGGAAGGTCCTATCCTTCCTAGGTATTGGCTTTCTCATACTATTCAGTTGCTGTCTATGTCTACAATGTGGACCAGCGATCTGTGGTCTGTGTGCCACATCGTGTATTCCACCACCAAGATTTCATTCATCCCGGAGGAAGAAAGAAGAACAAATGATGCTATATGAACAGATCAACGGATTGATGAAGATTGATATCTCTTAACGGGCAAGTAGGGGACAAGGAGGGAATGTGGAAATATGGATTTTTCTGATCAGTTATGTCCCCTATCTTGGACCCCAACGGTTTCATGTATGAATCACAAGTACATGTATGTTCCCTCCAGTTCCAGTTATGAAGACGCAAACACATGTGCGTCCACCGTCAACATGTCCTCTTTCAGATCCGCCATGAATAGGCCGGATATTCCATTCCTAAGTATGAAAGGCCACCGGCTTTATATGGTTAATTTATGCCATTTTACAGTCCAGGCAAGTAGGCCCTGATTCTGTCATCAAGCTTTTCTTGCCTTCTGCCTCTGAAGCTCCAGTCTGAGCCTGCATCTGTGACCATGAACTTTGTCTCATTCTCTGCGCGGCTCCCAAAGCCTGACATCAGCCTGTTGCCTGCCAAGAAACTGTATTTCACCTTCGAATTTATCTGCTTCGCTCCCTGCCCAATGCATTCCTGTCTAGTAGCTTAAGTAAACATTCTGCCAGCTACCGAGCAAAGGCCCGGCTTCTCTGTCTTTATGCAAGTAATTCATAGCCCTATTACTGTGGAAGATTTCTACCCACGCATCTAGTGTAGACACTTAGACGCTTGTACACGCACTAACAGTCAGTATAGTCAGTATAGAATAAGATTCTACTCTAAGAAGACCTCTCTTTTGGATAACATAGTTCTTTAAACATAGGATGTTAGATATGATTTGGGATTAGGTTGACTTGACCCTCCAGACTTCTGTCGCCACATGTAGAGCTAAACGTCAAGTCCCCTTCACCCCCTAGTTGCACGTCAATCACACGTCATGCGGCTGCGCGCGCATTTCCGCCAAGTATTTCTGCTGACATTGCGAAATTCTTTCATGTAACCACCCTATTATGACATCACATCTGATGACGTTCTTTAATCACACCCAGTTACGCCTATTTTTGCTACGCATGAATATATTATCCACACTATCAATTGTTACGCCTCTCGCATTTGCTTCACTGTAATGCCTATTGTATAAAAGTGATTAATTATCAATAATGTATGTACTTCACTTCCTGAACCTTCGTGGTGATGGAAATTGGAGCAACCGATTCGAATCGACCATTGGAATAAAGCCCATTCCGAACCTCTAATACCACGGATTCTGCCTCTTATTTACTGAGCTATTTTTTATTATGTTTCTGTATCAAATTAAGTCCCGGTAATTAAATTATTTACCACAACCTAATCAAAGTTTTAAAGAATTTTGGAAGTGCTTCTCTCCAGATTCTAGTCTTGACATGCATTTACTTCCTCCTCGGTCCTTCCAGACAAGTGTGATGCATTGTTTATATTTTATAGTCTTGGGTACTGCCCAGATGCCTGCTTTTCACCTAGGAAGTTATTTGTTTTTAAATGTAACACTGTTATGAAACTGCATCGTAGCAAGTTCTGTTTGGAAAAAGTAATTTTATTTGGGAGGGTACTTGTGATTGTCTGCTTGTATTATTTGTAATAGATATGTTAATATTGTGACTGAGTGTATCTAAGTATACTTTTGTTTTAGGTGTTATGGCTCTCTTCACCCGAGGAAGCCTCATCCTTTGTCTCTCTAATTGATGGATATTTCAGACTCACAGTAGATGCTCATCATTATCTCTGTACGGATGTGGCCCCACCTTTAATAGAACACAACATAAAGAATGGCTGTCATGGACCTATATGGTAAGTGGAGGTCTCCATGTTTGATATGTTCATCAAAGCCATGGCATATTATGAGTGCTCTTTACCGGTGTAGTTAATTTGTGCTTTTGCCAACAGGAACAAAGAAGAATGCAGAAATGTATTTGCTGTCCCTGGCCAAAAAATGCCAAATTAACTGTACCGTTCAATTACAAGTATTAAGGAAATTAACTGTAAACCCTTTTGATCTCGGAACGTATGTAGTTGGAACTCACCTCCCGTGAGCCACCATGACTCAGGAACTCCTGAATTAGATCCTAGTCCATGCTAGTAATTTGTAAATCAAGTGTGGGGCCTACCCACAGAGGTTAGATATCTTTTGGCACTCATAAAAATGGTGGGCCGGTTGGGCAAAGCCAGATGATGAGTGGAACAGACTGTCAAAGAAAATATCAATAATGTGCTTTGGGGTGAGTCTGAAGAATGTATTTTTTTTAAACAGAAGTGATTACAAAAAATGTATAGAAGTCTCCTTGGCATTTATTAAGGAGGGAACGGGGCACATTTATGATCAAATTCAAAAGTTTCTCAAATAAGTTAACTTGGTTTTAATTTATGTTGCTCTAACAAGCCGCTGCAGATGATATCCCATAGGAACGAGAGAAAATCAAATCAACTGGAAAACTATCTAAATGGGAACAAGACTCCTATAAACACAACAGTTTTTCGAAGTTCATGAGTCCCAAGATACAAACCCTGTCGAGCTAAGAAATGATAGCTGCTGGTAGACAATGTAGAAAAGATGGCTGCACAATGCTACATATTAAACTTTAGCATAATTATTTATTTAGATCAATTATGAACAAATACAATAAAAGGAGCAATTATGATGTAGATTCACCTGAATTGGGGTTGCTGTTCCGTTCTGTTCTCCTCCTCATAACAGACTTTTATAATCCATTATCTGTGTTGAGTTGTACACAGGATCCAAGAACTTAATGAAGTTCTTCAAGATGGACCATTCACAGTTGGGGTGTTAAGTCAAGTCAAATATATCAAGAGCAGGAGTACCCCACCGTATGTAGCAAGTTTCATGTCAATGTGAAACATGTAAATTGCAACTATTTAAAATATTTATATTACACTGTTGCCTCGCAGATAAAGTGAAAGGAAGGCAGTGGACTTGTTGATTATCAACAGTAGTTCCAAACAGCCCATCCTGTAGGCTGGGGGCAAACCGTGAAGCAGGACAGCTAGCAGCCATAAAACAACATAAATAGTACAGTGCGACTAAAAATAGCAGTGGGCAGGGATTCCTAAGAATGAGAGGTGAAGACCATTTTTGAAGTTTGGGTGCACACCCTTTGTCATCCCTTGAGTGTAAAAGGTATTTAGAGGCTGCTACTTAATTCCATTGTGTTCCGCAAAACGTCCCCAATGACATTTTGGAGGTTTGTGACCCTGTCAGCCCATTGCTAGCCTACCAAACGTGTTGGATGCCTTCTGAAAGTTCTCAAGACTCTCCTCTCTGTAATTTAGAGATGGGAGTGATGATGCACCATTGGACAATTGCATATGATTTGTTATTTCTTTGTGTGGTTGCAAAGGATTCTAGCTTACTTGTTCTTTTTTTTATCAGCATGTGAATTACTTTTCCAGCCTCACAATCCTTGCAGACACAGCTAGCATTCTGTTCTCCACAGTGTTGCATTAGTTTTAGGGCCAGCAACTTCTGTGTAATGTTATCAGCACTCTTTCACTTTAGAAAGGCCCAGTAGGTCGCTGTGAGCAGCTCCATCAAACGCAGTCACCTTGTTGCTTGGGTGGTGTTCTGAGTAAAAGTAATCTTTCAACATAGCCTCTTCATCCACGAGAGACTGTCTTTCTGGTACTTTCCCATCTTCCCTGTTCATTACAGGTAGCGGTCCAGAGCCATGTGTCGCGAACCCCACAATGTGTAAATCGGATCTATTAGTGGCCTCTTGGATTGCTGTTTACTAAGAAACCACATATAAATATCCTGGGAATGCAGGACACAGAGTCCTTTGGTACACCGTGGATTGAGGGTTGGGTGGGTGACGAGTGGATTGATAGCTAGAGACCTGGTTCAGGGAGAGACCCCCTCTGTTATCTCTGCATTAACAGGTCTAGGATTGTGTCAGTTACCTTTGACTTCTGCTATTTTATTAATATATAACTATTTATTAAAAAATAATTATAGATTTGATATACTATTATCATTTATTGCACTGGTACATGGGGCTGTAGAAATCAGAATTTTTATTTTAATTAAGACTGCACACCCTCACATCCGAAACGCACTATTTGCCCATGGTGGCTGAGATAGCTAAACAATTCAAAGATATTTTTGTGTATTCATAGTCATTTACAGGTGCCAACCCATGATGGAGATCACATGTAATCCAGCACCTTAAGATCAGGTTTTCATCTGAGAGTTCTGAATGGCTGTTAAAGTTACTGTAATGACATCCAGAAAGCGAGTTTAAAGGCCCAAGAAAAATCTGTAAACCACCAGCTGACAAGACAGTAGTAGATTGGAGGCTGTAGACATTTGGGTTGGCATCAACGCAGTGTGCTGAATGGATATTAGCAAACTATTTTAGGAACCGGTAGGATCATATGAAGGTGTTACTAGAGCATCTCCCAGAGCAAACAACAACAAAGCTACTGTGAGGATATGCATAATTCCATGTCTCAGACTTGATATCTAAGGTACAAGGCCAGATACAGTGTATAATGTTTAATAGCATTACCCAGTTTAAAACGACTAAGAAAACAAGACCCAATGGTTGATTGAGATACTCTCGGCATGCACACCGCACTTTGTAGGTTTAACTTCTTCAAGTCAATATGCATCAAGAAAGTCCTTTCTTGCCCAGCCTCTCATATACTAGCAGCAAGAGGTTATGCAGTGGAAACAACCACACACACCTACATGGAGACTAACCAAAAACGATTGGACTGCCTAACCATTCCCCGCTCCCACACCCTGCAGATCGATGGAAACTTGTTAGCCTGGATTGATTGATTGATTGATGTGAAACTTATATAGCGCGGCTTTCGCCCTGCGGGCATCCTGGCGCTCAGACTGATGAACCAATATCAGGAGTGACAGAGGTAGGATGGAGAGCCAGCCTCAGTTATACTTTGGGGTATAACCAGGTTTTGAGACCCTTACGGAATTCTAGTAAGGAGTTGCACTGTCTCAAGTTCAGTTGGAGCTTGTTCCACATACTGGCAGCAGCTATGCTGAAGGCCCTACCACCTACCCTAGAACGCTTAAATCTCGGGACTACTAATAAGCCGGCTGTGGAGGATCGAAGTTGCCTGGTTGGTAGGTGACGAACAAACCTGTCCTGTAGGGGGACTGGTCCAGATCCATGCACAGCTTTGAAAGTCAGACATAAAGACTTAAAGGAGACCCTCTCCTTAACTGGGAGCCAATGTAGGTCCCTTAGTGCTCTGGTACTGGAAGAGCTACGACATCTGTTGAGCACTAGTTTGGCTGCTGCTGACTGGATCCTTTGCAGTCCCTGGACGATGTACTGTGGGGCCCCCAGGTACAAAGAGTTACAATAGTCAAGCCTGCTTAATACTATGCTGCGTACTACCGTAACCCGAGACTCCCTAGGGAGCAAAGGTAGGATGCCCCGGAGCAGCCGCAGCAGAGCAAAGCAGACATTGGCGGTCTTACTGGCCTGGGATATCATCTGGAGGTCGTCATCAATGATCACTCCGAGATTGCGTACCTTCCGGACCGGTATAAGGGGTCCTTCCTCTGGTGAAAGGCAGAATTCGGGGGAAAGGTGTTTTAGGATCTTAGATGGTGAACAGAAGACAACCTCGGTTTTCCCACTATTGAACTGGAGAGAATTTCTTCTAAGCCAGTCTGTGGTCTGAGCCATGCATTGATGGAATCTGTTCATGGATAGTGCGTCATTCCCTTCTAAGGAGAAGGCCAGCTGCGTATCGTCAGCGTAATTCACCAGACTGACTCCGAACGATTTGATTAACGGGAACAGGGGCCGCAGGTATATGTTGAAGAGGATAGGACTAATTGCAGATCCCTGCGGCACTCCATACGCAACTGGAGACCTGCTGGAGGAGAAAGGTCTCAAGGTGACTACCTGCTGTCTACCCTCCAGGTAGGATTGAAGCCATTGCAGTGCTCTACCTCTGACACCTATCTGCCTTAATCTATCCAACAGGACAGGATGGCTCACTGTGTCGAAAGCTGCCGACATGTCGAGAAGCACAAGAATCATGGCATTCCCGTTGTCGGCACGCAATCGAAGATGATCCAGCATGGTAGTCAGAGCCGTTTCGGTTCCGTGACCCGGACGGAAACCGAACTGATCTTATCAAGCAGAAGGTTCTCCTCCAGAAACTGGGACAGAGTCCTGCTGACTGATTTTTCGAGGATTTTCACCGGATACGGTAAGAGGGAAATGGGCCTAAAATTAGCCGGTACCAGGGGATCCAGATTCGGCTTCTTAATCAGTGGGGTTACCACTGCTAATTTCCAACAGTCGGGCACATATCCGACCATCAGAGACTGGTTACAAATCATTCTCAGGCAGGGAAAGGTGTTACGCCCATAAAGCTTCCACATCTTAACTGGGAGAGGGTCTAGGGGAGAGCCAGAAGACATGCTTTCTGTCAAGCTGTCAAATGCCACCTGGGAGAGTGGTTGAAAGCTGTCTAAGACCGCAGTCGGATATGGATCTGCCTCGGTCAGGCTGGACATTTCCCCGGGGTCAACCTGGGAGTTGTCCTGTAGAGTGTTTACGATGTTGGAAATTTTCTCCTGGAAATAGGAGGCGATTTCATTGCACAGGGTTTGTGAGGGAACTATTCCGTTGTTCATACAGTCTGGATTGGAGAGGTCTCGGACAATCTTAAAAAGGGCCTTAGTCCCATTGGAGGCCTATGTAATGGAGGAGGCATAGAAGTCTGACCTTAGATCTAAGGATGAGGGCTTTATACTGTAGTTGGATTTGTCTTAGAACTTTTCTATCATCCTCTGTATAATTTCTCCTCCATTTCCTCTCAGCTTGCCTGCGAGAGAGTCGGAATTGACGCAGCTCCTCGTTGTACCAGGGCGCTGATCTATTCCTTACCTTTTTTAGCGACTTTATGGGAATGATTTGGTCTAAAAACGTAGTTATATGTCCAGTGAAGGAGCTGTAGTTTTCATCCACGGACTTATTGGGGAGAAATGGGCTGGCGTCCGAGAATGTGATAGGGAAATCAACTTTAGCTAATTTAGTCCATTCTCTATCCAGTCTACGTGGACCCTGTTGACTGGGCATGTTCTTCCTGCATGGCAACGTCATGCTCAGATGTATAAGGAAGTGGTCCGTCCAGTTCAAGGGTATTATATTTATTATCCTTGAAGTGGCTGGGTTAGCAAAAACCAGATCTAGGGTATGCCCCTTCTGATGAGTAGGGCTGGCCACCAGTTGATGGAGGTTCAGATTTGAGCAGGTGTGCAAAAGATCTCTACGTTGGCTGCCAAGGCCTCCATCCTCACTGAGATTGAAGTCACCTAGTACAATCATATTGGTATGGGCCAGTTTTAAATTGGTAATGGTATCCGCAAGAAGGTGAAATTGCGTAGTCGCGCCCGGGGGCCTGTAACATAACATTCCCATAAGTAAATTCCCACTTCGAGACTGCAGTGAGAAGCCCATAATTTCTATTCCCACCACCTCGTCAACCTGACATGGTCTAAAGTCAAAGGTGTCTTTGAAAATCAGGCCCACTCCTCCCCCTCTACCCGTGCTACGAGGTTTATGGAAGACTTTATAGCCACTAGGACAGGCCTCGCTTAAGCCAATAGTGGACTCAGCGGTAGCCCAAGTTTCAGTAATAAAGAGTGCATCTAGTTCCATATCTTCCAGGAGGCTAAAAATTTCAGAAGAGTGCTTGACAAGCGATCGGCTGTTTACTAAACCGCAGGTAAGACTGTCGCCTACCGGCTTATAGACCTTTAATGGGTTTAACTGCAGTAGTTGATCCCTCCCATATGTCAAACGTCCTCCGTTGGAAGTTGGAGGATCAGAGTTTCTGGCGCTGGGAGCGTCCAGGGCGCGGACGGGCGCAGACGGGCTTGCCTCTGGCGCGCCTCCGCTGCGCCAACGGCGCGCCCACTGCACGCGCGCGCTGCGTGCTTGCATTGGCTGACTTTAAATAGGTAATGCCGCGATGTTCCCCCGAACGCTAGTGGGCCTCCCAAAATGGCGACTAGAATTGGTCCAGTGTCAGGTTTACACACCCAAGATGGCGGTTCTTTGCAGAGAGGGTTGGTCGCCACGCTAAAAACAGCGTGTGTAAGATAATTATTTTATAGTGCAGGTAAGATGGGCGGGAAGGATTACAATCATATGCAAACTTCAGCAATTGATAAAAACGAACAGCGAACGCGAAGAGACAGATAAAAACAGTATTCTCAGCGCACAATCACCCACACTGTCACACAATGTTAGCTTCAGTCTTTCCTTGGATAAGTGAGTGAATAGTACAGTTTAGCAAGGATTTTTCCTTCAAGTTGTGCAAAGACCTGAAAGGAAAACTTACCAGAAGGACCATCTGATTCCCCTACTTAGAGACTCAGGAAATGTTATGCACGTGCTCCCTACACAAGAGAAACCAAGATGTGCCGTTGCAGGCATGCTTTTATTTTTAAGGCCACTTCAAATGTGGTTTGTTACTCAAAGCTTCATAATGGCCATGTCCCAAGAACTCATACCTATGGTTATGGGACGCTTTATTTCGATTGGTGTGATGAACATGTGCTTTCACCTACACATACATACGTAGCACAGGAAATACCCCTGATCACCATAGGCATAAAAGACTAATAATTCAAAGTTTTGCCCTTTGAGATAAAAGTCTGCTCCAAGAATGTTTAACAAACTAACATCCATCACTGCACATCTAAAGCAGGAGGGATTGCATGTCGGTCTCTTCCTAGATGACTGACTGGTGAAGAGAAAGACTTCTGGCTCTGTCACAAAGACAGAATAAGTCAATAAAGCTACTGTAATAGTTTGTAGTTGCTATGAATCAAAATTGATTATTGTTCAACAGAAAACCTTTTTACTAGCATAGATACCTAAAAAGGCTGTAGTTGTGCTTACAGAGAAGAGAACTCTACATTCAAGTTGAAATTTTTCTCTGCTAGGTGTCTTTTGTGGGCAGTGAGTAGTTGGGCTGTAGTTGTGCTTACAGAGAAGAGAACTCTCTACATTCAAGTTGAAATTTTTCTATGCTAGGTGTCTTTTGTGGGCAGTGAGTATGTTAAGGCTAATGACTTAAAGAATCAATTACACTGTGCTTTTATGTATAAGCGAGCCATACTGAAACACCTACATGGCAAACATACCATGAAGTGCTTTATACACGTTTACATCACTCAAATATGTCGACCTCACTACGAGGGGAGACTCACATGTGGGTAAAGCGGTTAAGATGTTATCCAAACCTGCTTCAACTTCTGTCCCAGGACCTTCACCTTAAGACTACTGTTACTCTGGACACTCTATGTGAATCTATACTAGATTCATGCTACAAATGAAACTAGTCACTTGCTTCTAACAGTAGGTTTGTTTTCTCAATTTGAGATCATATAGATTCAAATATGGACCTCCCTTCCTCCACCACAGTTACAATACCAAACAGGCATATACAACACTCACACACATAATGTGTAGCAGTGGCAAATCTGAAGATGACACCAAGAGTGAAGCATCCCAGCACCACTTAGGAATTTCCCTAGAGACACTGCCCGTGTCAATGCTCACAGTTACTAGAAAGGCTTTTTTAATAAAAGAGAAAACAGATGTACATTATTGAATCAACTACAAAATGGCATGACTTTTATTTCCAGCTTGTGAATCTATGCATCTCAAGCTTCAAGACTATTGTTACAAGTAAGTAACCTGTTTCTTCATACAGGATTCAAATTTGCTCTAAAAGCTGTTGGTGTTACTTAATTACAAGTTATTTCTTTTATCAGCCTTCGAATGATGAGCGACCAAGTTGACCTAACTTTGCTCTAATATATGTCTTTCAAGGTTGTGATTTCCACAGAAAGTGGACCAACCTGTTGAGCTATTTTATCGGTTTCTGATTCACCACAAACTTCTGCCAAGTCATATGCAGTAAATGGCTGCTTTAAGCCTCTTAATTTCTAAGGGGTAGACCTCACTAGTGACTTTTTTTATTTGCGTTAAAAATTAGTACAATTAAAAAAAAATAGACAACCAGACCCATTTTACATTCTTTATTGCAATAAAATGGCTTTTATATTGATATTAAACATTTGTTGATTTCCTTTGCCTGGTTTATAAAAGTATTTTTAATAAGGAAAATGAAATGACCTTTATATTCAAAAACATCCATAAAACTTAGAGTAAACTTGTGTTTTTTTCTTAATTGCTTAAATAAAACGGTTCAATTACTAAAAGGTTGTCTTCTGAAATTTACAAAACATGCTTGTAAAATATTAGCTCTTATTACGCTGTTCATTAGTTTCTATGTAAAAAAAAATAAACTGTTGCTTTCCTGACTATTTCGGCTACAAAAATCTCCCATTTCATAGATTGTTTGAGAATCATACAATACCCGAGAGGCGAAAATGAGGCCACAGATTCATTTTTTTCACTGTATAACCACCCTTCTAGATTTGGAATGGAAACCTATGGAAAATATATTGATTATCATGGCAAGTAATATATTTAGAAAAGTAGACAGTATTGTGAGATTGGACATGCGCAGAAATACATTTATTTGTTTAGGGGTTTTGGAAAGCACTGGACATGTAGCTATAAGGCTCCACTAAGTTATTTGTAGGAGCTGCATTGCTGTATGTCAAGGTCTTTTATTGATTGTCTAAATGATTTGTCAGTTTAGGGAAACAATATGTTTTTACTTTTCTTTATTATGCTATGCCTATAACCAAATGGATAACATTTCTTCAGCAAGCCCTGGCAATTACAAAAGGTCTAGCCTATAACTGTAAGTAGCTCTCCAGTCAGTGCTGAGTTTAGACACACAGTAATTCAACATTCATGCACTATTCCATTTATCCTTGCACTCTTACATCCATTAATCTTCCCACTGACTCATGATTGCATTGACCCACTAACCCAGCCCCATTAAAACTGAAACACTAAAAAGGTATGGAAAATAAATAAAAAGAATGAAAGTCAAAAAAGAAAACATGTCATCACCTGGGGGTGAGTGCTTGCAATGTTCAACACTCCGTCCATCATTTCCTTTGGTTTTTGCTTTGTTCGCCATAAGTTGGCAGGGTATGCTCAGACGTGAGTCCCTTGCTCACTTTGCCACTGGATTCAAGCAAGCCTGGCTGAAGACGGCTGAAATGCCAGAAACCGGTCCTAGGAAGCTTGTTTCCGGTCCAGGGAAGACATGGCTTGGCAGTTCGGGCTGGACTGTTCCCATGAGGCACAGGGTCAGACTGATTTGCATATGGCCATGTCTGAACTGGGGTGGCAGAGTGGGCTAAAGAACGGTGATGGATTAAACCCAGATCAGTTGACTGGGGGTGAGTGCTTGCAATGTTCAACACTCCGTCCATCATTTCCTTTGGTTTTAGCTTTGATGACCTAAATGTTGCAGGCATATCCTTACAATCGCAAAACAAAATCAAACAAAACAGCAGGCAGCTGTCATGCAATAGTATTGTACATAGTATATTGTTGTTTCAACAATCCAACATATCTGCCGCATTTATTGGCCATCGGGAGTGAAAAAACAATGTTACACTATGCATAATACTGTTCCAAGGCGATTGGTCTGTATTGGGTGGTCATCGTCAAATACTAAAGTATCTACGTTGTCACCATTTTACTGCTCCACAGTGGCTATTATAAATGCTTCTAAACATGGTGGATATCTTGGAATGGTAAAACAATGATATATCTATGGGCAATCCATTCCAAAAGGCCCAGAAAATTCAGAAACAGTGGCCACATAGGATGTAGACACTATAAACTAAAAGAGTGGCAAGTAAGCAGTTCGATAGGGCTGTCTGTGGCGATTCAGGTGATTCCAAAAAATCAAAAATAGAAAAAGGAAAAATGAATGAAGGCCCATAAAATGTAAATATAGAAAGCTAAAGGACTGACCACCTACAGAGACACTGAAGCGCACTCATTTTCAGTTGATAGGCACATGCGTTGAGGTATAATGCTGTTACTCATAGTGGTGAAGTCAATGGAAGAAATTCCAAAACCATTGATTACTGTGGTAATCTGTAAGATTCCTCAAAGCAAGTACACGTTTACAGGCTTTAAGACAGTGAAATCACATTCCACTCTTAAATGCCTGTTTGCTTGATAATCTACTTTTTACAGTAAATAAGTCAGCCCATTGCCTTTTCTCATATTTTTTTCATAATAAACAGATCAGGCCTAAAGGCTGGATCAGTGGCTCGTCACTATAAAGAACTCAGTCCTGGTATGTTGAGCATAAGCTTTCCCACAAGGACAAAAAGTGCAATACGAATACTCCTATTCATTAGAAGCACTCCATTCCCTCCACCCCCCTTTTAATCAAATTGTGTGCTCCCGGAAACCAACATTCGGGCAGAGCCAAAACCCTTCTTTCACTAATCATAAAATTACAAATCTGTATGAAATTATAGTTGGTAAAGCAATGCACAGCGCTTCCTAAAATGGCATAACGAGGATTAGCAAAATGCAAATCTTCTACCCTGTGGATTTTCCCAGTGGGTAGCCAACACCAAAACCCTTTCCTACTGTGGGATTCCTCTTCTACCCTGTGGATTTTCCCAGTGGGTAGCCAACACCAAAACCCTTTCCTACTGTGGGATTCCCATTAAGAGATTACCATGACAGTAGACCCTTTCAGCCTTATTTGCTTTAATATATGCTTTTCACAGTAAGTAACCTTTCATTGAATAGCCTTGATCAATGGATTGTCACCATAACCAACTCAGTCCTGCTATGTTGATCATACACTGTCCCACAAGGCACAAAGGTGCACTAAAACAGTGCAAGCACTCTGTTTTTTACTGGAAGCCAAACTTCTGCCCAGTCAAAATCTGTACTCAAGGTAATTAACATCTGGATGCAGCCAAACCCACAATCTCAGTAGTGTTTCGTTTTATCATCGTACTTGGTGCCAAAACTATTACCTCAAAAACAATAAAATGACTGCAAATGGTGGACGTAGATTAGTGTCAAGACCCTTATTGGGCCATCATTCAAGTGGCATGGTAATAATGATTGGGATAGTAATAGTAGTTACAGGCCCCATCAGAATTACGAGATGCAGCGGACCACAGTCTCTTGTTTCATCCAGAGAATTTGGCAGTCCTCGGGTGAAACTCCGAGGTCAACTGAGGAATTACTCATCTGTAAGATGACCTACAGAGGTTCCACTCATAACACTCTGTAACTCCACCCTGGAATTGCTGGTATGGGTTCATCTGTAGTGCAGAGCTATTGGGAGGAATAATGAGCCACTCCGAATAAGAGCCTAAATGTTCCATCTTCACTTATGAAGATTATAAAAACTCAATCAAGTTTTCTCTTGTGCTCCCTCTAAAACATGAATCCATTACCTGAAGAACTCTGACTGCCTCCCACTCTCCTTCCCTTTGACAAAGCCCTCACGTTTCATCTGTTCTCCACCCATCTTCCTTCTCCGTAGCCACCATTTCTGGGCTCAAGCCTGGATCTAACATATGTACTTCGTCTCATGTCTATGTTGCTGTAGCTTTTTCCCCCCAGTTAGTTATTTGTAAACTGCTTGGCTGCCTTTGTGGTGAGGCTGGCACTAAAGGAATAATGTAGTGAGTAAAGTAAATATTTAAAGAAAGACATGACTAAAATAATAGCATAGGCAGGCTGAAGTTTGAATCTTGGCATGACTAACTCAGCCTTTCATCATTGGAGTTAAAGAAGTTAATAAAATACCATTACATTGAGTAATAGCAAAATCGGTTACTTACAGTGTTTGATGATGGCAAAACTGCAGAATAAAAGGCTATATAATAAAATACATTCTCATTTCTTAAAGGTGTGCCAAATGTAATTCCATGTCAAATAAAATAGCATGGCCATTATTGTTTTATGCAATGCAAGCATGTCTTGGATTTTGTAACTTTAAGCTCTATTTAAGCTTATTGCTACAACACTATGCTCAGAAATAATGGTTTGCATTTCATAGTGGTGCATGTGATGTGTTTCTGATGAGAAAGCGCTCTTGTTGTATAGTAATGTTTGTCTAAGCGCATTCTTTTTTTTTTTCCCCCATTGTAGCACTGAATATGCCATCAACAAATTGAAACAAGAAGGTGATGAGGAGGGGATGTATGTGTTGCGGTGGAGCTGTACAGATTTTAAGCACATCCTTATGACTGTAACATGCAGTGAAATGTTAGGGGTATGTAGTACAATATGAAATATTAGTTCAAAATTCAAGTTCTTCATGTTGTTTATTTTTGTCACCGAGACATGCTGAGTGAATGTGAATGGCCAGACTATTGCCATGTTTGTTGCTTTAAGAAATTCATGTGGATGTCGTTGAAAGTTGTGACTTTTGCCAAACCTTTGTCCGAAAGAGGAGTCCTGGTGTTCAGAATCTGCTACAAAATTGTGGTATACAGATACCATTGGTTAGGCACGGGATAATAAGGTACCATATGGATGGAGCACGTGTCTGTCGAAATTCAAATGTGTTTTACTGCTCAGGATGGATAGAGACAAAGGAGAATGAGTGTGCAGGTAGTTTTCTTTAGATCTCCATGGCCTACCTCCCAGGGAAAGCCTCTCTGCCATTTGTATGCCCGGTGCTCTTCAACTGACGTAGGTGTTCACTGCTACCTTTCTCTTGGCCCCAGCCCAGTGTCTCATGCAAGCACTGCCCTGGCAACCCAGCATGCACTGAGTCTGACTTGGTAGCGCTTCAGGCCTGCTATTATTTTCCCTAGAAACTTCATCCCAAAACCATGCAAAAAAAATCAGATCTTCTTTCCCATCTAGGAGAAACTCTATGCATAAGGCTGAAAAGTGTAGGGTACAAAACGCTCAGTCTAAGCAAACGGTACGATCACTCTCTTGTTGCACCTCTTACTCTTCTTAATCAGCTACTTACTCCATTGGTCTTCAACATTTTATTCAGTTCTCTTAAGTTTACTTTCACTTTATTTTTATCTTTACAGCTAAGTTTAAAACTCCCTCCTACTACTGCTTTTCTCATTTTAGTTTAAATGCCAATGGTCCACAACAGAATGTTTGCTTCTTAGCTCTAAATAATTTATTTTTATCTTACAAAGTATTACTTCTCCCAGCACATCAAATTCATTCAGTTTTCCACATTATGCGTCGATCCTTAATTCCTCTATTGCATCTTTTTTTCAATTCTTTTCCAGCTTGCTGTATTTTTTTTCTTTTCCTAATACACTTTCTCTGGATTGTCGATCTCTGCTTATGACCTAAGACACGGCGTCTGTACTCAATTTTCAATGTTTCAGGATTCTCATTTGCTTCCCTACAGTATGTTTTCACCTCTGCTCACTCACCTGAAACTGCGCAGTTCATAGTACCTTAGAGTGTTAAACTTTCTTCAGGTCTCCTTCTCAACAGGTTGTCTGTTTTAGATGCCGGTGCGCACCATACTTTTCTAAGCACAGTCTCCTCTGATTCTGTTCTTTCCCGTTTCTATTCCTGGCTGTCTAACAAGCCATATTTATTCAATCCCTTGTGCTAAACATTGATTTTTATTCAAGCAGACAATATTCAATGACCTCATTTAATTTTTGTCCTTCACCGCTGCTCTTTAATGTATTATTTGTTACAAGTTATATTGAGTCAAATCTTCGATGTATGCTTTTTCACTTCACTGAAACTCTACAAAATACTCTTCACAGTTTTCCAACACCTTACTTGCCTTCCCTCTGTTTCAAATAGTTTGAAATAGTTTCCTACCTGCCTCTGTTCCCAAACCAAATATGCTTCTGATTGTGAGTACTTTTAGACTTTGTCTTTTTTGCAAATTTAATCTCTTGCCTGTTACTTTCGAAGCCACCGAAACTTGAATACTTAATATTATGCTTTATTATCACCATGCCTCCACAATGTTACTTTTCTAATTGATGTTTAATTCAGATATTCCATATAATTCTTATCAGGCGCTGTAAAAATTGTGAGATGCTCATGGTACCAATGAGCCCACTTTGCCCATACCACCCTGTCTCTTATAACACCCTCCAAATCTGTGTGTCCTCCGACCTCACCCTTTTTTCGAATGACTAACATAAGGTTTCCATTGTGCCAGAAAACCTTAGAAGATTTTGTAGGTTTGTGAAATATGTGGATCAGGGCATATGACTAGAGTAATTCTCCTTTGACTGCTTTTAATTTACTCTGTTTATCTCTTTTTTAGGATTCATCAAAATGTATTAAACAATACAAGAACTTTCAGATTGAAGTAAAGAAAGATCAATATTGTCTGCTAGGAACAGATCGCAATTTTACTACATTACGTGACCTAATGGCCCATCTAAAAGGACAAATGCTGAGAGCAGACAACGTGAGCTTTACATTAAGGAAGTGTTGTCCACCTAAACCCAGAGGTATTTTTTTCTAATAAATAACCTTTGATGTCCCACAATGACAATTTTCCTATGTATAAATTTCCAATTATTGAGTAATTCACATTTAAAACAATTATTTTTTGTTAAAAATAGATTAACATAGTGAAAGTCAAGGGTTTGAATTTATTGTAGATAAAGACTTTAAAGAGGTTTTAAGATTTTCCAACCTATTGAATCTCTGCCTCCATGACAGTATTCTAAGATTTGAGATCACAAAAGGTAGAAGTGCTTGTTAATTGTGGTGCCTTACATGTTTATGCATGGCATTTATATTTTCTTATATATTTGTGTGCAATGATTTGGGCAATCTGTGATCTTTTATCACCACACATTTATAGAAACCTAACTCAGCCATATGACTGCTGCCCTACTTTTCATTGCATGTAGCAGATTTATTGATCTCCATGTTCATATGTGTAGTGTCTCTCTCACTAGTTTGGCTTTCCCTTTGTGTGAGACATGCTGTCTGGTGGGAGTATATATGTATATATTTTATTTATTCATGTTCGATTATTGAAAATCATTACATGTTGGGAAACTAAGTGACGCTGTTTCCCCTAGTTGCCAGTCAATCGTTAAAAGCCTCTAAAAAATGTTAGACATTCATTTAAATCAAACCCCTTTTTTTAACCAAAATAAAACGGTGAGTTTAGGCACAGGTCTGGTAGTCCGAGTAGGGTGGTAGGGCTCAATGAGTTTTGGCAGGAGATGTGGCGAGAGTCACGTCTCGTCTAGTGCAAATGAGTACTTTGATTGTCCGCCTCGAGGTAGCCCTCATGTTATCCTTAATTAAGTAAATTTCCCAACCCTGGTGAGGTTTTGAGCAGTGTTATTGGTGAAGCACAGATCTGAGGCTTCCCTGCAGCATCTGAGCAAGGTTGCCCTGGCAGAGTGGGACTAGAAGACGACGTTGATCGTTGGCAAGGTGAGGTCAGCAGCACAGCATATGTATCCAGGACTCGAGATGGTAATTGCAAAGCCTACACGTTAGCTACCCATCCCTCCGTGCCCAGAGCGGGTTGAAGTCGAGGATTGGAAGGGTTAGCAGCCTCATGTAGGTAATTCTGTTGCGAGTCTGGGGTTGGAGGAGGTATTTGAAGTATGGTTGGGCTTTCCCCTTGATGTATGAGGCGTCCAAATCTGTAAAGAGGGGCTTATGTTGAAGCCTCTCAATGTCTCTCTTGTATGACACTTGAATGATTTGTTCTTTTCCTCATTGACAAAGGGATGCTTGGATTAGAGAGATTTGTTATTTCGATCTTCAGTGTGCCAGTTGCTAAGTGCAGCTGTGAGTGCCAAAGGGACTGGTCGTCTGCAAATATAGATGGTAATTGTGCTTCCAGGGATTGGGCTGGAGAGGTCGATGAAATATTGCACTAAGTCACCAAGACAGTGAAGGTCTGCCCTTTTGTTGAACCAGACTCCCAGATAGTTGTAGCTGGTACAGGTTGTGATTTGCAGTCCACCTATTCGCCAGAGCATGGATTTCTTTTGTGGGTGGTTGCCAAAAATCATTACTTTGGTTTTTGACTGGTTCACCAGGAGTTTATTTGTCGTGTTATACGTGTTGAGGGCATTGTGGGCTCTTTGTAGACCCGTTCTTGTTTGTTCCATGATGATGCTGTCATCAGCATATTGCATGGTCTGGAGACGTGAGACCCCAGGTTTTGGGGCAACCAGGCTTGCGCCTGCCAAGGATTTTGGTAGATCGGCGGTGTAAAGATTGAAAAGTAGCTGGGCTAGTACACAGCCTTATTTTAGGCCATTTTTTGATGGGATTTTTGCAGATAGTCGTAGCGCTGGTTTTGATCCTCACCCAGGTCTCCTGAAGAAGTGCTATTAATGCTGTAAGAAGTTTGGGGGATATTCCCCAAGAATTTAGTTTGTGCCATACACAAGTGTCCCCAGTCAACTCTGTCAAATGCCGCGCTGAAATCCACAAAGCAGCAGAATAGAGGTAGCTGTTTGTCATGGATTGCTCCCCACGATAAGTATGCCAGCGCTGTTGTTGAACAGTCTATCTGAATCCTGACTGGTTATGGGGAAGGATGCTTCTTTCTGTGGCCCATGTTTCCAGTTCAGCCAGTAGGATACGGGCATAAGCCTTCGCTTTGATGTCCAATAGCACTATTAGCCGATAGTTGTCAGGGTTTGAGCAATTGCCCTTTTTGTGAATTGGGTGCAGTATTGATCCCTGCCATGTAGATAGAATAGTGGCTGTGAGGAAGGCATGGTTGAAAAGCGGTGTGAGGAGCCCTGCCCAAGGGTTTGGGCTGATTTTGAAACTGCTGCGGGTATTCCATCCCGGCGCGAGTTTGTTCTCATTTGTTCCTCATTTGTTCGATGGTTTTAATTACTTCAGCTTCTGTGATTTCAGAATCCTGTGTATCTTGAAGATTTGATGTCTGGATAAGGTGGAAAGCTTGCGTTGCGCCCAGATCGCTGCTGTAGAGCTGTTTAATGTAGTTGACCCATGTGCTCTCTGATACTCCGCTCTTCTTGGACTGGCTGTGGTTGCTAAGTTTGTTAATATAGTTCCAAAAGGGGGCGGGGTTTTTTCCTTTGAGAAGGGAAAAGATTTTGAGCCAGGCAGCTTCTGTCTGTTGGGTGTGTTGCTCCCATACACTTTTCTTGTAGGCTGCTCGAAGGGTTGCAATGGCGTCACCCTGTAGTTCTGTGTCACCTCTCCGTTTTGCTTTTAGGGTCTTTCGAAGCTTCCGTTTGCATGCCAATGTCTCCTGTGCTTCCTTGTTCTGTTGGTTAGGCCGCTGCTTTAGGTTACACCCAGCTCCAGATGTAGGTTGGTGAGGAGAGTGGTCTAGTGATCTAAGAGGGCCTCCGGGCTACGTGGAGTTTCTAATTGTTTAATGTTGGTTATCCAGGTGGTCCGTTTTAGGCCTAGCTTTATGGTCCATTTTATTCTGCGTAGTACTTTGCCGCGTTCTTTTCCCGTGGGTTTGCCAATTGATGTAAACTTGTGCGTTGCTGCCGTGGAGAGTCTGAAGGATGCTCTGAAGGGGTCTGTGGTCACTCTGCCCAGTCCTCTATATCAAAGTCGCTAAGCTGTAGGGGTAGCAGGTTGCTTACGAATATATACTCAATTGTGAAGATGATCCTGTATGTGGGGAGCGGAAGTCATGTTTGATCCAGGGCTTTTTTGAGGTTGGAAGCGGAGTGTATAGAGCAATTGTCTAATAGAATTTGCAGTTGAGCAATCTCTTTAGATAGGTTGTTGTCTTTTAGTGGCTTACAAAGCAATCTGTTGTTAGAGTCCCCGTCTAGGAGTGGGTTATGATGGGGGTATTTGATGAGGAGATCTCCAATAATGTCTGCCTGGTTGTTGAGTGCTTGGTTCTTCTGATACAGTACAGGATGGACGTAGCCGTTGAATAGAAGCGGTTGGTGTTGGTTTTTTATTCCGTTGATGAGTAGATTGCTTCCACCCTGTGGTCATGTTTGATGTAGACTGAAAGGCTGCCAGTTGGCCGCCCGAAAATGTGGCATCTGATCGCCGGGGTGTGCTGGTCATTGCCTAGGTCTCTTGGAGACCGATGAGGTCACTACTTTGGAGATACTCTAGGGCAGAGTTTGCCTTGATGAGTTTCTGGATGCCTGCCACGTTCCAGGAAGTGAAGGTTAGATGCTTATTTGGGCCATTTAGGGGGCTGTCTGGGTTGGCTCTGGGGAGCTTAAGAGTGCCGTTGAGAGGGGTGGTAGCCAGACTGGGCCTGATGTCCTTCTTGGTTACTGGCGTCAGATTTGCCAGAGAGGACTGACCTTTGGTTTGAGGAACTTATGATTCTCAAGCTTTCGTGTTGGAGAGGATTGCCGGAGAGATTGTTACCTGGGCGGGGTCCGTCAGCACATTTTAGGATGGAGTAAGTCGGTGGCTTTAGGGGGTTGGTGTTTGACGTGCGGATATCTGTCTAGGTGGCAGTGCTTGATCTTGAATGCCCCAATCCACCAACTGAGTGGCTTGACGAAGCCCTGCTGTGCGATTTATCCTCTGCACCTTTGAGTGAAAGTTAGTTGCTGGAGCATGGGTCCATTACATGTGGTGACCTTGGCCCCATTACAGAAGGGCTTTGCTGTAAAGATTGAGTAGAACTGGGTGGAACCAGCTGCTGACTCTGTAGTATGTGAGTAGTTGAGTAGGGACGCTGCTCGATTTTTAGCTTTTGCCCTTTTTTGTAGTTCTCTAAACTTTTCTTTGCTTACCTGGAAAGTGTGCCTTCCGTCTACTTAGGGGCTGGTATGCCAACAGTTCCTTCCTCTGTTGGTCAGCTGATGGAAGTGCTGGGCTCGGCGGCTGGAGGCCCTGCAGGTGGTGTGGATTCTGGAGCAGTGGGTGATTGCAGGATTAACGTTTTTGTCGATGTTTCAGACGGACTTTCTGGTGGATTAACTTGGGGGCCAGTTGGGGTTGGTTGTGGACTTGATAGTGGTGGTCTCCTGATGTCCCAGATTGAGTTTGCCCGTGTTGTCAAGACTGCTGTGAAGGTTGCCGACTGATCAATAAGTGCTGCGCAAAAGCAGGAGCAGTTTGTTTGCAAGGTAAAAAACATGTACATGATATGAACCATTTTTAATTCAAATTCACCAGGCGCATGGCTGTTAACTGTAGTAAGTCTATTTGTAATTCCATCTTGGAGGATTGCCAGAGTAGAAGCTTTGGCCGTTATATGTTATGGATTGCTGGGTTTTGGGGATTTGGAGGCAACAGTTCTGTATGAGTCTTCCATGTTTTGAGTGGTGGTGTAAAAATGGTTTGTTCCTCAGGAGGATCTATACAGCTGCCGGGTGAGCTGGAGTTTGTTCAATTTTATTTTCTAGTTGTTGAAATGATGTTTGTTCTCCCAGCTCTAGTTTTTGGTTGACTTCTGGTGAGTCAACTATCGATAAAAGAAGAATGAAAGTTAGTTGGAGCAAAGCTGGTGTGGGCTTTGGGGTCGATGTCTGGCCCTAAGAGGAGTTTGATGGAGCTGTTGCTCCTGTGCTTGGACAGGAGAGGGATCGGCATTTCGTGGCTGTGAGGCCTGTGTCCTAGGAGCTTGTTGTGGGGGGACCTCCTCTCTGCTACCTGGGTTGCTGTTTTAGAGATCTCTTCTTCCTTAGGTTGGGGCGCCATTTGGAAGTGTGGAAAGCATGTATTTATTGATCAGGCCAGCGACTGTGGTATTTTGATTTCTCTTCATCATGAGTGGCTCTGGAAGCTGATCTGTGCCCTGGGCGATCATGGCAGATGTGGAGGAGTCTTTGATTAGTGACCCTGATGGACCTGCGGTTTCGTTTGTGTCGGCAGCAGACTTCGACCTGGTGACTGGTTTCCTTTTTGTCGTCTTTGTACTGTGGATCTTGAGTTGCTCGTGTGGCAGTGAAGAGGTCCGTATATGTGCCCCAAAGGTGGCTTTTCAGAGTTTGTACTTACTGAGGGAGTGAGTTGAGGGAGTTTCCCCACTGCACCTTCCAGAGGCTTTGTGGTTCAGGCGCTGTTGATTGGAATTGGAGCTTAGCCAAGCTTTAAGGTGTCTTCTAGATGCCTGGTGAATAGATCCTTGGGTGTTGTTTTAAGGATAGATTTGTGGGGGCCAACAGCTTCCCGTAGATTGACCGAATTTGATGATTTGTTGGCAGTGTTGAGCCCCAAGCTAGCACCGCGATGGTTGAGGTAGCCGCGGTTTACTTTGTGGATAGCTTTTTGACAGCATGGGTGCATTTGCTGCTCGGGATGATTTCCTCCTTTGTGGCAGGTTTAAGGTGGTGCTGGTGTCCTATCTTCCTGGTGGGCGCTGTGGGCTGTCTGAGCCGCTGTGCTCGCTTGCGCTTACTTGCGCGCTCCAGTGAAGCCGAGAGGGGCTAGCTCTGGGGAGCACGTCCTGTTGTGACTGTGCAGCTGCGTGGTGTCTTTGCACTGCCTGGGTTCTTTCAGGGGCTGTGCCCCCCGTCAGTATGTTGCGGTGATCAGGGAGGGGAGAATGGGGGGCACAGTGGGCCAGGCAGGGTTCTTTGCGGTACAGGCTGCACCAGCTTCTTACTGGCCGCTACCGCACTGACGTGGGTGTAGTGATGGTCCGATCAGCATTCTAGTATTTTCCCCTGCTGTACCAAACAATGAACACCCACCCACCACAGGCTTCACCAGTCAGGTGACCCTGAGAATAAAAGGGGCCGAGCTCACGTGCTCTGGGCCAGTTATCCACCTAACCATCCGGGTCTGTGTGCTTCGTTATCGGAGTATGTGGGCCTAGAACCCGCTAACTCTACATTGGCGACGAGGGGGCTGTGCCCATGCGTGCAGCAGCCCAGCAGCTGAGGAAAAGGGGGAGAGAGCTGCGCGTTTGAAAGGAACCCCCTGCGAGGAGGCACGCCGCCCGATAAAAGACCCGCGGGGCGGGTGAAGTGCCCCGGGGTGAAGGTGAGGAAGTCGGGAGCCCACCCTGATCCTGTAGTGCCTGCAGCTGACTGCACCCCCCCTCATCCCCACTCACCCCCCCAGCGACCAAGCGCCGTACTGTTGGAGGGCATGAGAAAGAGCCCTGGGGGTGTGATTGCGAAGAGAAGTGAGCCTGAACAATATGAGGCCAGCGGGAGCCCACCCCGGTGGCCAACCCGTAGTGAGGCCACACAGTTCCCAAGCAGCAGCTCTGACCCCCAACCCGTTCAGCGCTTGAACTGAATGAAGCTGCTGTGGGTGAGAAGGGGAACAGAAGCAAGAGTGCCTTGAGAACAAAGAGGCATCAGAACTCTACAGTGGGAACGTCCGCTGCTCTGGCTCTTGCCACTGCTTGACTGTACCTGAGAGTGCAATCGCTAACCACAGTGGGGGGGGAAGAGGGTGTTGCGGGGGTAACGCACGCATGGGCGGGAGTGTGGGAGGCAGGAGCTAGTAGATCTGTGTCAAGATCGTGACCCTCCCGTGGCCCAGGTTGCCTTACTCACCAGCTCCGGCTCCAGCAGTCCAAGCCTCTCTCCCGCTCCCCGTAGGCAGCTGTTGACCCTCTCCTTTTGTGGGTCCCTTTTAGATTTGACGGGGGCCCCACGGTTTGCTGTTGCTCTTGCGTCGTGCTCTTTGTTCTGTCTACGGGATTGTGGTGTTCGATCCCTCCAGCCTACAGTGTGTGCATTCAGTGCTCTGGTGTAGCAATAGTTGGCAGGGGTCCCGCAGGTTTCTGCGTCTGGGAGATTTTGGCCCCTGACGCACAAAGAGCGAGTGGGGCCTTCCAGATGAGCCTGCAGGGTACACCCAGAATTAACTGGGCCGCCTCCGCGGACCCCCTGTGGTGCACACTCCGAGGCCTCCGACTGTCGGCAGCTGCACTTGCCCGGGCGCCTGCTTCCGCTCGCAGTCTCGCTGTAGAACTTCAGGTGAGTAATGCGAGCGGTAAGTCAAATGACCGAACATCCGGGGGCGTGGCCAGGCGCCTTGGGAAATGGCCGCTTGATCCCGGAGCTCCGCCGGGGCCGTTGGTGTTCCTTGCAATCCGGCCATAATCCGCACGGAGGGGAGCGACCTGAGCTTCCCCCCGGATCCCCTCGACCTAGTGCCCCAGAGAGCTGCTTGGCGACCTCCGGGGAGACCCACACTGCCCGGGAGACAGGACGCGGCGGGCGGCGGCGGCGGGGCGCCTCGGCCCCGGAGCTCCGAGACGGCTGCGGGCGCTACTCGAGGCCCCAGCTCGTGGCCTGCGCGGAGGAGCATCGGCCCGGAGGGACGCGGTCACAAGCACGGCGCTGGATCGCACTGGACCCGGGCGCCTGTCGCCAAGGCCAGCGACCACCAGACCCCGAGGGAGGGTCACGAAACGGCGATCGAGGCAAGTGCGGAGTGACTCCCTGGCCGGGAGAGGGCGCCATCTCAGCCGCAGGAGCCGGGTGACGGGGTTCGGCCGGGGCTGTTTGCCGAGGACTACCCAACACCGACGACAGGTGGGGTCCGCCGCCCGCGGCTGGGGACAGCCTGCCGCCAAGGAGCCGGGGAGTGGGGCGTCGCGGCCCGCGCCAGATCGTGTGCCAGTCTGAGGGCGCCGGAGGTCTCCTTCCATATTGGGCCTGGAGAGGGCCAGGGACGGCGAAGGGGCTCTCGGTCCCCGGGGCACCCGGACCACCATGAGGCCCAAGGGCGGCGCCGCGACCCAGGCCAACAAGCTCGACCAGTACACGGTGACCAGGGCGCCGCCCCAGACAGATGGGGCTGCGAAGGAGGCTGCAGGCCCGGCGGAACCGTCCTTGCAGTCCATAATGGCCGCGATTCAAACCCTGGGCACAACCCTTGAAACGAAGATGGACAAAATCACAATTGAAGTGAACCTGCTCCGAGCCGACCTGGGGAAAACAGCGGACCGCTCCAAAGCCAACGAAGTTGATATCAAGGCACTGCAGGACTCGGAGAAGAGGCTCGAGGGTCGGGTAAACGAGCTAGTGCACCAGCACCGCCTGATGGCCTTGCGGTTGGACGATCAGGAAGGCAGGGCCGGAAGAAGTAACATCCGTGTCGTTGGTGTGGCGGAAGGGCTTGAAGGGGACTGCATGGAGCTCTTTCTAGAGGACCTGATCCTCAGACACCTGAAACCCAAGCGTCTCTCTAAGTTCTTCACAATCGAGAGGGCGCATAGAGCCCCCATCCCGCGACCCAAACCTGGGGCTATGCCGCGGACGATCATAGCGAAAATCCTGAACTTTCGTGACCGGGACGCAATCCTCCAGGCGGCGCGACAACAGGGTGACCTACAGTACGAAGGGGCGACGGTCCGATTCTTTCCTGACTTCACGCTCCAGGTCCAGCGGGAAAGGCGCTCCTTCCAGGGGGTCAAGGCGGCGTTGCGAGAGCATGGGATCAAATACATGATGTTCTTCCCCGCCAAACTGAAAATTATAGCTGGTGGCCGCTTCCTTTTCTTCAACTCGCCGGAGGATGTTCAGGAGTGGCTGGATGCCGGAGACGCGGCTCAGGGTTCCCGGCGTGACAATGAGCGGTGGCGAGGCACGGGCCCTCCCGCCACGGAGAGAGAATCGGCGGCAGGACGCCCAGAGGGGGGTGAGCTGAGTCAGCGATCCTGGCGCTCCAGGTCGAACAGTCCCCGCTGGGACTCGCCGGGAGACGGAACACCGCGTCGAAGCCACGAGAGCTGACACCATGAAGGCATCGAAAAGTAATGTATACCACAAGTGCCGTTACTCTGTGACTGGGTGGCCCTGGGGCGCTATGGTTGCAAGTCCTTTGGGGGCTGGCTCTGGTCTCTATTTGGCACCAGGCATGGGGACTGAACAAACTGGGACACCACGGACGGGCGGCCAGGAGGGGGCTGGCCCACGAACTTCCCAAGTACAGTTTCACGGTGGGTTCACCGGGGCAGGGTTGGGCGACAGGCGCTCTGCTAATTGGGGTGGTGGGTAGTTTGGAACCCACGGAGCAGGGGGCAGGGAGGGGGGGTTTGTTTTTGCAGGAAGGGGTAGGGATGTTGGGGTTAGACACGGGAGGGAGGGGGTGGCCTGACTGGTATATTAGCTTTGTTTTGCACTATCTGTCCAGACATGGCGGGGGGGGACCCAGGGAGGGGGGGGGAGTTGGGGAATTGGTACGGTCACACGAATCTTGTCGACACATGTGATTCCGGGGTGGTGGGACTAGGCGCCCTGATGAGACGATGCAATGGCTAGGAGATGGGAAAAAAGTTTGAAGATCCTTAGCTGGAATGTCAATGGATTAGGGGACAGATTAAAACGTACTATAGTGTTACAGTTTCTCAAACGGCACCAGCCAGATGTGGTGCTATTGCAGGAAACACATTTGCTGGGGAATGTTTGTCAGGCTTTAAACAGATATGGCTTCACGCTAGCGGCGCACTCAGGTTTTATCACTGGGTCGAGGGGAGTGGGGGTCCTCCTGCGTCGCTCGCTGCCTCTTCACATAGATCTCACCAAGACTGACCCGCAGGGACGCTTCACGGCGGTGTCGGGGCGTTGGGAGGGCCGGACGCTCAATCTACTCTCAGTCTATGTCCCCCCGGGCCTCCAGCCCGGGGCCTTTGGAGACCTGGGCTCCTTTCTCCTTTCGCTTCCTGAGGGGCAGCTGGTGCTTGGAGGGGACTTTAACGCAGTAGTATCAGGATCGCGCGACAGGCAGCCACCCAGAGAATTGCCACAGGGGCAGAGGTGGATGGCGGACTTTCTAGAGTCCTTCGGGCTTACTGACCTCTGGCGCATGCTCCACCCCACCGAAAGTCAATTTAGTTTCTTCTCCGGGGCACATCACTCCTTCTCGCGGCTTGACCACATCCTTACTCCGCTGCAGCTTGATATGGAGGTACTGGAGGCGGTACTCCTCCCTCGCGGCATCTCTGACCATTCACCGGTCCTTACACATATCGTATTTGGGAGTAGACGAGAGGGCTGCACTGCACCAATACAGGGCTGGCACCTGAAACATGAGGTTACCAGAAAACACATTTCCACCTCCATATCGCGTTACTTTACCGAGAATGAAGGGTCGGTGGACTCCCTGGTCACCCTGTGGGAGGCGTTCAAACCCGTGGTGTGGGGTGAGGCACTGTCGGCCATAGCGGCCAGACGGCGTGACCGAACCCAGCAGGTCACGACACTTGAGGCGCAACTGGAAGAACTGGAAAGGGAGGCGACGGCTAGCGGGGACCGGGAGGTGAGGCACAGGATGCAGCTCAAGGCTGCGGAATATAGAGCGCTCGCGACCCACGAAGCCCAGGAGGTGGCGCGGCACAAAATCGGCAGGATATACGACCAAGGTGATAAAGCCGGGAAACTTATTGCTTGGCTTGAGCGGAAACAACGTGCCGGTCGGGTGGTGCCTGAGCTGCGCACTGAAGACTGGAGGGTGCTTACAGAGCCGCGGGAAATAGTACAGCAATTTGCTAAACACTATCAGCAGGTCTATAGGCGGGAATCGGACCGGCCAGAGGAGGACTCTACGGACCTCCTTGCCGACATACGCATGCCCACTCTCTCGGACACAGACCGGGAAGCTTTGGATAGCCCACTCACTGAGGCGGAGCTACAGCGGGCGATTGGGGACCTCCGCCCGGGTAAGGCGCTCGGTCCAAACGGAATTCCCATAGAGCTCTACAAGCTCCAGCCAGACGTCACTAGTAAACACCTTAAACCTATGTTTGACCGTAGCAGGGAGGTGGGGCTGCTGCCCCGGGATCAGCGCATAGCCACCATAGTAGCACTCCCAAAAGAGGGGAAACCTAAAGACCTATGTGCCTCCTACAGGCCCATCTCGCTCCTAAACGCGGAACCCAAAATACTGGCGAAAACGTTGGCCAATAGGCTTAAGCCGGTGCTAGCCTCACTAATACACCCCGACCAATCGGGGTTCATGCCTCACCGCAACACGCCCCTCAATATCAGAAGACTCCACGGGGTGCTTAGGCAATGCCATAGGCTGCAGGAGGATGCGGTGGTGGTCTCATTGGATGCCACCATGGCCTTCGACACCTTGGAATGGCCGTATATGTTCGCAGTCTTACGCAAGTTGGGCTTTGGACCTCGCTTCATCGAGTGGGTGCGCTTGATGTACGCAGAACCCCTGGTGCAGGTGCTGGTAAACAACAAGGTGTCTGAAGTCTTCATGCTGGCCAGAGGGACTCGACAGGGCTGCCCCCTTTCGCCTCTTCTTTTCGCCCTCTCCCTGGAGCCGCTTGCGGCCTGGATAAGACAGGTTGCCACCGTGCAGGGCATAGTATGGGCGGAGGGGTGGGAGGATAAAATATCGCTTTATGCTGATGACATACTTCTTTACCTCTCTAAGCCGCGTGGATCCCTGATCGCGGCGCTGGACATACTGGCCAGTTTTGGTCGCAACTCTGGGTTCCGAGTCAACTGGGCTAAATCGCATCTCTACGTCCTACACGGGGACCCTCCCATACTCCCTGCCACTTGTCCTATTCGGGTGGCTAAGGACGGGTTTAAGTTTCTCGGAGTGTATATCACCGCTAATAAGGCCCTGATGTACGAGCACAACCTCAAACCGCCGCTGCTCCGGCTTCAGAGGGAGGCGAAGTCCTGGCAGAACCTCCCACTGTCCTTGCTGGGCCGAGCAGCGCTATTTAAGATGTTATCGCTCCCGCGATTCCTCTACGCGCTGCAAAACTACCCTGACCTGGTTCCGAACAGTTATTTTCTGGCGATCGAGACCGCGGTACGCACCCTCCTCTGGGCCGGGATGCCCCGTATCTCGCTGACTAAGCTCACGCTGGGGTGGTACGATGGTGGAATTGCTCTCCCCGACATCCGCAAATACTACTGGGCGGCTCACCTGTCCGCGATTAACCAAGGGACGTACGGGGACGGGAACGACCCAGCATATGGCATGGATAGATGGTTGCTTCCCGGTGGGAATTATGAAGTAGCACTCTATTCTAAAAGAGGGGTGCACGGACTCACCGGTCCGACGCTCCACTCGGTGCAGATATGGCATATCGCCCAGAAGAAACTCGGCTGGTCGAGCGTCCTCACGATGGCCACGCCACTTTGGGCCTCCGAGGCACTGGGCAATCTCAGATGCACCAAGGGGTTCCGTAACTGGGACCTGATTGGCATCTCCCAGATCAAAGACATCTGGGGGTCTGGCGGGCTCCGTACGTTCGCCCAAATGCGAGAAACCTACGAGCTGGCGGATACTGAATACTTTAGGTACTTGCAGATAAGTCACTCCCTTTAGGCCAACATCCCACCGGAGGCCAAACTGCCGCCTGACTCCCCCCTCGAAGACAGGCTGCTGGACGGACATCTCGCGGAGCACGCCAACTCCCTCACCTACAAAAAACGTATCAATAACCCCCCAGATATGCTTCTTCCCCTAAAAGAAAAATGGGTCGCGGAAGGGTTGGAGATAGATGATGAGGAGTGGCGGTATGCCCTGGCTTCCCCCCGTGAAGTCGCGATATCGGCCAGATTGCGGCTCGTTCAACTGAAGATTCTTCACGGAGTCTACATCTCTTGCACGAGACTACAAGTGATGGGGAGGGCGGACACAGCGCGTTGCAGGAGGGGTTGTGGGGACACGGGAACCTTTTTCCACATATTGTGGGGCTGCCCGAAGATTCAGAGGTATTGGAAAAGAGTGGTAAGATGTGTGGAGGAGGTGTGGGAGGTGGAGATTCGCCCGGAGGCTAAAAAGTGCATCCTTAATATATGGGAACCAACCGACTTGCCGCCAAAAGGGAGGCTCTGGGTCACGCTTGGTCATATGGTTGCGAAGCGAAACATTGCTAGGCTCTGGGGAAGCGCTGTTCCACCAAAACTATCAGATTGGAACAACGATATGGACTGGTGCATGCTGCAAGAAAGAACTGTGTATGTGGCGAGAGGGTGCCCTCGCAAATGGGTTGAGGTATGGACCAAGTGGAACGATTTCAGGGGCGGCATTTGCGAACCTCTTGCCATCGCGCAGGAAGACCCTGGAGATGTCTAGTATCCTGCTGATGCGGTTAGGGTGCAGGGAAGGGGGCGGCGGCTGCAGCCCCCAGCCTCGGACACGTGAGATGAGCGTAGTGTTGACCGGTAGTTAAGGGGTGGGAGGGAGGGGGAGTTTGATTGTTTGGCACATTAATGCAAATTGGGGCGCTCTGCCCATATCTCTGTGGATGTTCTGAAGGACACTAGACCTGCCACATTCTGATTTCACCTTGGTACACCTGCATCCTTCAACGCCGCCGTACCTCCGGGTTGACGGCATAGGGCTGTGGGATTCGAGACATATGCGAGATATTTACTGCGGCCGGCCCATAAGGGTTGTAGGCGCTCTGCTGTGTACCTTGACTCTTTGAATAAAGGTTTTTAAAAAAAAAAAAAAATGACCGAACATCCGATACTCTGGTACTCTGACCGCGAGCCCAAAGCCCAGTCCCTGGGTCCAGGGCTCGATGGTAGTTGCAGCTCTCCTCACTGCTCTTGGCTCTTCTCCCTGCCTTTCATGTCTGGTCAGGTGTATGCTATCAGGTAAGAAATTTAACTCAGGTGAGAGTAGGCTTGGAGTATATATTGCATGTTTCAGCTGCCTTCAGCCTTTCTCAATCTGATTCAACGCCATCTTGTTTACTCTTTATATAATACAGAAAATAGAGGAAATACTTTCCGCAAGCAGTTGTCATTAATTGAAAATTTTTTACATATGTAAATGCAATGCACAACATAACGTATCCAATTCAGGTAGCCATAAACTTGTGCTCACATTAATAAATATAGACCAAATATAGGTGAATGCAACAATTTCCACTGAACTACAAGAATATTTCCCCTAATGGCAGCCGAAACGTGATATATTAAAGGTACAATGCTAATGTTATTATAAAGCATGGTATGCACTTTCTTTCTTAAGGATTTTATGAAGAAATGTGTGAATAATAGTGCATTTGCAGCAGCTTAACTCATTATGGAATAAAATGTATAGGCTGTTTTCGGGTGGAAGGTTCTTTCAAATAAATAGTGAAAATTTGAGTTAAATAGTGCACAAAAAGCATTAAAACCAGGGTGTTTGGGCTTGAGAGTTAACCACATTTGGAAAACCTGCTGGAGTGAGGTGCATTGTAGCCTGGAATGGCTAGATGTGATTTGAAGACCAAGGAAGCATCTTGCTTGGTGCTTTAGCCCAACAAACGGATTATGAAGTGTTGCTATGCGACCGCTGGAGGGGACCAGCAGTATAATGGTAAGGATTTCTGGGCCCCTTGTTTGTAATAACTTTGAATTTATAAACATTTTAAGCCCTCATGCAATATTGAATTACAATTAACATTTAAGAAATGGGTCCCTCAAAAACAGCTGAAAGCTCAAGCTGCATGGTATCCAACAGCAAAAGGGTGTTCAAAGAATGTTTGAACGTGCATTTATAATTCTTAGTGCCTTTGGGTCCTTGTTTTTGTAATAATAACATATTTTTTGGTATTCAATATCTAACCAGCATGTTGCTCCCACTGTAGGAAGGAAACATTAAGGGTGTCTTGGAGGATGTTTAGTGGAGTAGTGAATAATATTAATTTAAGACAAATACACACAGCTTTGATTAATGGAAAATCATAATCACAAATAATGGCCCCACAGCCCCTTTCACAACTGGCATTCTTGCTGCAGAAGTGAAAATGAAAGCACTGCTCCAATAATCTGGTATTTTTCTCCTTAATACTCTTCTGCTTTGTTCCTCCTGTCCTCTTACTTTATCAAGGGTCCTGTTGGAATTCAGGAGGCATGGGCAATTTGCCCATGCCATAATATAGTTGAACCGCAAAGAGAATTGATGAAGCAGTGCAGGAGCAAAAAGTGCAATGCAGATGCCTGTATGAAGATGCCTCTGCATCAAGCTCGAACCAGTGGAATTGGGAGAATTGTGGCACAAGATGTTCATACGAAAAGCAGTGCCTGAGTCACTATGGCCAAGCACAAACCAGGTGGCCGTGGGCTCCATCTTAATCAGCATCATGGCTTACCAGAAGGAGGCTGTTAGCGCATCCCCATACATGGGCTGAGGGGGCCAGTGGAGCATTGTTGAGTAGAGTGTCCTCCTGTCTGCTGAAAATGAAGCGCAGTGGCAGTGACAGGCAGTTGAGAGATGTGATTGGAATGGGGTCCATGCCCACCCTGCACATGGTGAGGCCTGTGATGCCTGCAAAGAGGAGTTTGCTGCCTCCGGGGACTAATGAGGGTGCAGTGTACATGCAGGCCACAATGGGAGCGCAGGAGACATGGTTACTATCCCTCAGCACAGTCATGTCAAAATTTACATATTGGGTTACTGGGAGCGGATGGGTTCGTGCCCCATCTCAAACTTCAGTCTGTCGGAGTTTCATCCAAGAGGTTTCCCAGGCCCACTGTGGACAAGAGTGTATTTGACCAATGCCCGGTGGAGCTACCTGATAGCTGAAGAGGAGATGGGCGGCGGATTCCCCCTCGGCCGTCACCTACCCAGCCGGACCTTGGGCAGACTTTCCCTTTGTCTCTCCGTCGTATCTATACCCTACCCCTTTTTCCCCTTATCCCCTTTCCCTTCTCACTCCACTTTCCTTTTCTTCTATGGTCCTTAAATGTTTTTACTGGTATCATTGGTAACTTGTAACTGATGTAAGTTTGCAACTATGTGGAACCTTATGTAAAGCGATCTGATACCTTCGGATCTAGCCGCTTTGTTAAGTTATTGAGGAGATCGGCCTTGATTCATCCCCTCATCGTCACCTACCCATCCGGAATTTAGGCACAGTTTTTCTCCCCGTCTCGACCCCCCCCCCCCCCCCCCCCCCCCCATCGTATTTCTGTAACTCTTTTTCCTTGTCTCCTATCTATCTATCTGTTCCCGTTTAGCACTCTTTGTTTCTTCGTCTTACTTCCTTTGCTCCTATCCCCTCTCACCTAAATCTTTCCCCTTGCCCGCTACTTCGCCTAGCCCCCTGTCCTTTTGTGCCCTTTGACTAAGCACTTCTTCTCCCCTTGTTGGGGAAATATCCAATATTTATACTCTGGAGTCTCAGCGAACCCGCTGAGAGAGTCCACAGCGCCTAGGGAGCCACTCACAGTTAAGGTATGGTATGGCGCCCCTTGCCAAAGCACTCCCTCTCCCCTTTTTGGGGAAGGATCCAGTATGTATGCCTTGGAGTCTCATAGATCCCTCTGAGAGAGTCCACTGCGTATAGGGAGCCTCTCGCAACAGAGATGGGGAAATGATACCACTTCCCCTGGGATCACAGCTTACTGAACTTTGGACGCAGCTCTGACGCGTCTACCGGTTTGTGTCTCCGTCACCCTCCCCCTCCTCTTTCCATGCTGTCTCTCACCCTCCCCTCCTCTTCCCCTCCTCCATTCTCTGTCTACTTCCCCTGCTCTCACCCCCCTCCCCATAATCTCTCCCCTTGGCTGCTTTCTCCCTTACGTATATGTCCCTTTTGTTTGTTTCGACCTTACTTGTCACTATGTTGCCTGGCTCTAATAACTGTATAACCTTTGTAACGATGTAACCTGCAATTATGATCTGATACTCATGTAAAGCGCTCTGATACCTCCGGGTCTAGCCAGCGCTATATAAAACCTTTTAAAATAAAATAAATTCCCCAACTTTACAATGGAGCAGAATCCTTGCTCAAAGCTGCTCTCTAGTAGCACTTTAGAGCACTTTTTGGACCTAGACTCCCCTGTGAGAGCAGCTGGAGTCTCTGCCATTAGACATTGGACATGCTGCACAGGGGAAGGAAAGGAAGGAGAGGCCCTTTAGTATCGGTGGTACATCCTGCTCTGCCGCCAAGATAGCCAGCCACACGGAGGTAAAGAAGCAATTAGTAAATTTATTTTTAAATGGAACCACTCCGGGTCAAGGATTCATTATTGAGACCAACGCTGCTCAAATTCTACTTTAGTTTGTGTTAGCGGGGATGCAGGAGACAGTGGCTTCATGTCTTAAGCAAATGCATAAAAATGACATTTTAAAATATTTTCCTGGAAATTATAGAAGAAATGTTTGGTTTCATCCTACCCCAAACACCAGGGGTTGCACCATTGTACTCTAAAACAGGATTGCCACATGCAGCTTGGCATGCCAACACAGGTGTGTAGGAGAAGCACATACAATAGGACACTCGTTGGCCAGGCAACAATGTACTTTTAGGTACTGACTGATCTTGCCAGAATTTGGTTTGGGAATGTGATCCCGTACTTACATTTCTAACAAAGGAGTTCCAAGAGCTTACAGGATTCCAAGAGATTACAAGTCCATGATATCTCAGAGCAAACTGAATCATCCCAGCTGAACCAGTTGCTAGACTTCTGATCCACATGTTCTCCAAATGTACTATTATCCTAAGATATCATACCTTGAAGGGTACTCTGTATAAGCAAAATGACCCTTCAAATATTCAAGATCCACATCATATCGGGGAGGGATAGAGAGAGGAGAAGGAAAAGGAAGGAGAGGGAATTTGGACAGTTCTTTGGAGAGGCCGGATGGATTTTTCTGTTCCACTTGATGTCTGTCTTGCTTCATACAAACTCAGTAAAACACTTCACCAGAAAGGAAAAACTAAAACCAAAGTCATAGGTAAGCCTTCTTACCACCATGCCAATCACAGTACAACCGTAAGCCTCTGCACCACCATGCTACAAATATTTGTCCCAGTGACATTGAGTGGCTACCAGTCTGCTCAGACTGTTGCCACATCAGTAGTTTTGCACCAGAGTGAGAGTCCTTCTGATCTTCTGGTATGGTTTCATACAGCAGCGTAGTGGCTCTGACTGACCCATGTGGTTTCCTGGCTTTCAATACCGATTGGAAACTTCATTTGGTTGGTGTTTCAGAATCTCTGAAGTCATGGACTCCTTACCTTTGCCATGATGACTCGAAGCAAATAATTTTTTTCCTGAAATGTAACTGGCGTTAAGGGTTTCTGTTTGATCTTCAGAATGCTAGTGCAGTCAACAGATCACTAAAAAGACAATTTAAGGAGGCCTATGTACCCATAAAAAACCTTTTCAAGAGTTTTTGTTTTATTACAAAGCAGATGAAATCTAGAAGTCCCCCTTAACATTCACTGAAAATAAAGTATACTTACTCAGAGATTCTAACACCATCAAACAACTGATTGAAACGTTAGTTCACTTCAGTGATGAGATGTAAGACCCTGGTATGGCAGCTTTACAGAAACCCAACCCCAGTCATCAAGAGGCAAGCTGCAAGAGAACACTGACCATCATGGGTATTTAGGTGCCCACCTCACCTTGGGGACCTTTGTGGTGCAGACCTTTTTAGCTAAGATGCAGCTAAATGTGTTCCCTTCAGTCCCTCTTGATAGAGAATATAATAAATTTGAGAGTTCCGCCTACAAGGTCTTTTCCACCAATTGTTTAAGAATTTAGAGCATCTGTGCCAAAGGTGCGCAGTCCCAGGATGGTAGCACTGCTGAAATGACATTGCAGATCCAGCCAAAACCCAGGAGTTTTAAGATGAGGAATTTGCTGAAAGATCAGATGTCCATCGGAACAAATGTTACTTAAGGTAAGTGACATATACTTGAATTACTGTTATGTTTACATATGCAATCCCCTTGGTCATCCTCACTTTAAGTACTTGGTCTTTGTGGCAAGGAAGGTTCAGTATCACTGCAAGGTGATCTTATGCCCTGACTGCTCCGTCCGGTGTCTAGCAAGATTATGACAACAGCTGTAGCTCTTATACAGTGTCATAGTAAATACAAATACTTTTACCAAGGTTGTCAAATGGTGGATACATCGTCTCTTCAAGTGATTCCAACCCCCTTGTAATATGAAAACAAATAAAACAGGGTGTCTCATCCCACCAGTTTAATCAGATCTCATGTTTCTAGTACCGAGGCGCCACTACATTATATGAATGTGTGACATGTCCTGAAATCTTGCATTCAGCCTGTGTCTTTTTACTTGGCAATATTAGTTCTTTTTCTCTTTGGTGCAAACTAGTTGCAATCGTACAAACAATATATTGTGCCTGAAAAAATGTTTTTTGTAAAATTGTTTATCTTCTTTTCTTTTAACAGAAATCTCCAATTTGCTAGTGGCAACTAAGAAGGCTCAAGAATGGCAGCCTGTCTATCCTCTCAGTCAGTTGAGTTTCCATCGAATCCTTAAAGAAGAAATAAATCAAGTGAGTGCTTCCATAATTATATATCACTGCCATTTAAGATCTTGACAAATATTGTGGATACAGAATTGTGTTAAAATAAAAATAAACCTTAGGCTAATTGCATCTCCCTCGTGCCTGCACTACGGATCGGTCGAGGCCACCTTCATTCACACGGTGTGGGACTGTGCCGCTTCTGGCGCGGGGTGCTGGCCTACCTCTCCAAGGTCCTGGAATGGGACGTTCCACAGTCTCCGTGACTAACCATACTCCACATTACCAATGAGATCGGAGATAATGGATACAAGAGGCACTTGCTATTTTTAGGACTTACCCTTGATAAGCGCGACATTGCCAAGGCGTGGAAGGCGGCTTCTCCGCCCTCAGTTGGAGCCTGGAAGCGTGGCCTTGCTTTGTCCATGGGGCTAGAAATCCCAATTTTCAAGGCACGCGGATTCCCCCAGAAGCACCTGAGAATATGGAAGCGATGGGCCGATTATCGCAGTCTTTACCTTGAACCTGTCCCCCCGGCACAAAGTATTGACGATCTGTCATGATGATTTAATGTTGGGTATGCACACTGGAACCTATTTTACATATACTATTCTAACGCGACAGGAGTCCTTTCCAAATATTTGTTACGTAGATCATGTGACACTTTTGTTCTTTGTTTATAATGCGCATTGATTCTGTCCTATGTATCCTCACAGTCTAGACAAACTCACTGTAAAATGTTGACCTCTTTACCAATGCCATACTATGTATGCGATGTATTGCCCCAGACCCTCCTGGGCTCCCTTTTGTCTGTCAACAATAAAATATGTTGTGGGAAAAATAAAAAGATAAACCTGTTATCTCGACTTCAATATGCATTCCAGTTTATATGTAGATGGGCTACCTATTCCGTCCAACAGGTAGACCTGGGCAGGAAACAGCGAGAAGACATAGAAACCGTGCAAGAGAACACAGACTAAAATGTTTACTGAGCATTCACCCACGGCACCAAGCCTACTACTAGTGTCCATGACTACTGCCATGCATGAACACGCTTCATCTAATATAATACCAGACTTTAATGTTCTTAGGCAACATAGTAGCATGTTGTTGTCATGTTATAAATTCTAGATAATCTAGCACCACAGAAGATTTAGATGAATATGTCCTTTCTACGGTGTTTTCTTCATGTTTGTCATAGCTAGCCAGCTAAATATATTGGGCTTCAAAGTAGCTTTTTGCCATATGAACACAGGCATAATTTCTAGGCTCTTATCCACATCAATTAGGAGCAACCGATTTCAGGTGTGCAGGTATAAAAGTAAACTTTTATATGACAGAAAAAAAAAACAATTGCGGCTTTGTTGTTGCGTTTATTTACCGACTGCTCTGCTGAATTTTGACGATAGTATGTCAGTGGCCAGCTTCTGTGATTTCTTGCCCCAACTCTCTGCACATTGTCTCACCCTCACCTTATTGCTGATCAGTACTCTAATCCCCACCTTAGCACATTTAATGACATCCCTTCCACTTACTTGCTTCATCTGCTGTCTTGCCCACATCAACTCCTTTACCTTACATCTACATTTTTTAACTATCTTCGGTCTTATTCCATCCATTGTAAACTCCTGCCATACGCGCACGCTCTATTCACTCTAATGCAGGGCTAAAACACAACCTACATGCTCTCTAGTCCACATCCACTCGAAGACAGCAACTGCACTCATGCCTTGACCTAATCTTACTCCTTCATCTACTCTCCTACCCCACATCCACTCTCGCACCTATGATTTACACTACTCACTCTGCACTCCTCTCTACTCTCATGCCACCAACTTCACACTCATGCCCCACTTCCATTCTTTATTTACCACTGCTTCATGAGTTAGCTGAATACATTTGAGCATTATGTGCGTCTTCATTGTTTGAACCTCTATCCAACCCGAAGCACTCAAAAAGAGACACAGGCTGCTCGTTCTTGAGACAGGAATAGACTTTTCTGGATTTCTTGGTTAGATTATTTATATTAAAATTATACAAGAGTTCTAGAAAGGCGTGCATTAGACACTTCAATATCCTGATATTTGTTTAATGTAAATACTAGATTAAAGAACCAGACTTGCCTGCTGGGTAATTTTGGAGTTTTGACATCCGACCAGTCCTCTGAAAGGTGTTGCATGTATTGGTGTGCCTCATGTAGGAAGCTGGCTCTGTATTTACTATACCAAAGCGAGGTAGTGTGTCCATATCAACCTTTTGGAGCTTCGGGCGATCCGACTTGCTCTGAAGGCATTCCTTCCCTTTGTCCGGGGAAGTGTGGTGCAGGTGTTCACGGAAAACAGTACCGCCATGTGGTATTGCAACAAACAGGGCGGGGTGGGGTCGTAGACCCTATGTCAGGAGGCTCTGCGCCTCTGGACATCGCATTACCTTGGTGGTTCAACACCTGGCAGGTTCTCTGACAACAGGGCGGACAAACTCAGCCGCTGGTGCTTGATGGATCACGAATGGCGTCTGCGCTCGGACGTGGCGCAAGGTCTCTTTCTGCAGTGGGGAGAGCCTTGGTTAGATCTATTCGCCACTGAAGAGAATGCTCGATGTCATCAGTTCTGTGCGTTGGAATTTCCAAGGCGGCACTCGCTCGACGACGCTTTTCGTCGCGAGTGGATTTGCGGTCTGTTGTATGCCTTTCCGCCCATACCACTTCTGCCCAGAGTGCTGAAGAAGATTCGGCGCGACCGGGCCCAATTCATCCTTGTGGCTCCGGATTGGGCACGAAGTTACTGGTATCCCGAACTACTCAGCATGGTGATCGATCCCCCGATCCCTCAGCCTCTTCGGGAGGATCTTCTGTTGCAGCAGCAGGGTCGGTCCTCCACCCGAACTTGTCCAGCCTCCACCTCCATGCGTGGAGATTGAGCGGCGACAGTTGACAGCTTTCGATCTTTCTCCCGAAGTCTGTGATGTCATTCTGGCAGCCAGGCGCCAATCCACTAAGACGGTATACGCCTGCCGGTGGAACAAGTTTGTGGCATGGTGCGCAGCAAAGTCTGTGGATCCCCTTTCTGCCCCTCTTTCTGAGGTCCTTCTGTTCCTACTATCCTTGGCCCAGCAGGGCTCTGCTCTGGGAACTATCAAAGGTTATCTTTACGCCATCTCTGCCTTTTTAAAGCTTCCAGATCAGCCTTCTCTCTTTAAGTCCCCGGTTGTTAACCGTTTCCTGAAAGGCATTACGCACGCATTTCCTCCCGTGCCTTTCATAATGCCTCAATGGGACTTAAATCTTGTCTTGACCTATCTGATGCGCGCTCCTTTTGAGCCCCTTCATAACTGTCCTTTACGTCTTCTCACTCTCAAGACAGCTTTCCTGGTAGCTATTACCTCTGCCAGGAGAGTGCGTGAGCTCCTGGCTCTTTCTTCTAAACCTCCTTTCCCTTCTGTTCATCCGGACAAGGTGGTTTTAAGGACCGTCCTTCTATTTTGCCAAAGGTTGACACGCCCTTCCACATCGGGCAGACCATCACCTTGCCCACCTTCTTTCCGTCTCCGCATCCTTCAAAAGAGGAAGAGAGGCTCCACCGACTGGACCCAAAACGTGCGCTCTGGTTCCATCTGAAGCGCACACAGCACTTCCGGGTGGGTGACCAGCTATTTGTTGGCTACGTGGGCGCCAAAAAAGGTCGGGCCGTGCACAAACGAACCATCTCTCGGTGGGTCGTTATGTGCATCAAAGCATGTTACTCGTTGGCTAAGAAGGAGCCTCCTGTGGGGATGCATGCCCATTCTACCAGGGCGAAGGCTGCCACTACTGCCTTGGGACGCGGCGTCCCCTTGCAGGATATTTGTCAGGCAGCTACGTGGGCCTCGCTGCACACGTTCACCAAGCATTACTGCCTTGACAGTCAGGTTCTCCGTGACTTTCTGATGTAATCTATTCGGAGACCCACCACCGGGGTTGGTTTTTCTGGGGTTTCTATTCTAAGGTAAGGAATCTATCACTAACGTGTCTCTTTCAGATGCAGAAGTTACTACTTGTGTAACGATATATCTGTAAGAGACATTAGTTAGTGATAGATTCCTTACCGCCCCACCCATCCTCCCCGTTCTGCGTACTGATTCTAGGGTTAAGGTCATCCCTTTCAGGGCCCTAGTTTCATGGCACCAGTGGTCAGTTTCTTGCATGGCTCTGCGTTACTGGCGCGGAAAGTCATGTACAGAACTGACGTCAGCGCGCATGGGTGGCACTTAAGTAGTCTCTGTGACATCATCTCGGTGCTTACTACTCCAGCGATGGACGCGGAGCCGCACAACGCCACCTACCGACGCGCAGGGGTACTGCTGACGAAAAACTTTTCTGGATCCAGTCTGATGCCTGGGAATATTCTAAGGTAAGAAATCTATCACTAACTAATGTCTCTTACAGATATATCGTTACACAAGTAGTAACTTGTGCAATTACCCTACAGCCTGAAGAGCACACACTGCAGTCACTGCTTATACAGCCCACCGCTGTGTTATATATAGTGTGCCTTTGCTCTGTTAGCGGATGATAAGATGCGCATCGGTAACAATTGTGACTTTAGGGCCAAGAGAATACGTTTTATTGCAACTATGGCCTGCAAAACGGGGAGACAGATTGCGTGGAAGAGAAGCCCGTCCATGCTTATGCGTAAACATTATAAGTAAAGGACAACAAAGGTGTATTAAAAGCACGGTGGCGAAGGAGCATGCACTGCAGTCCTAACACCGTCCCTCCTTATAAAATTGCTTAGTGCTTTGTTAAAACTTTATATATGTATAGGGTATGAGTAAACGGAAGCCAGGAGCGTGAGCCCGGTTAAGTGCATGCTTGTAGCTGGTGAAGTGCTTAGTAAAGTGTATGTGAACAGCAGCACTATATGTGTGGGGAAATTTAGCATGTGCTTTAGTTAAGTAAATACAAGCACAGGGTTTGTATGTAAACAGCGCATATGTTTAGCCCCCCCAAAAAAAGCATATCCCAGACGCGAAAGTGAAAGCGACTGCGTGTATCCCAACAAGAATTGTGACAGCACCGTCCTTCCTTGCAGGTGATAACACTACGGCCCTGTTTATAGTTTAATTCAAAAGTTCCCTGCAGACGATAATTTTCGGTATGTGCGCCGTGGCAAAGGGCAAAGAAGGATGTAAGCACAAGTGTCCCATTACGTTTTGTTCAGTTAAATTCAGTTTAGTTTGAAGATCCCCATCTCAATGTTTAAGACTCTGGTTGTAGCTAAATGGAAAACACTTTATTACCCTACAGCCGGAGGAGTACACACTGCAGTCACAGCTTGTACAACCCAACGCGACCTAAAAACATATGGCCCCTGCGCCTGTAGACGCTGAGGGCATGTCTGGCGTTTACCTGCTCGCTCCCGGATCACTTTTCAAACATTGCACTTGTGCTTGTGGCGGCATCCACCTTGCGAGAGTGAGCAGCGGCCATATGTTTGTAATTAATTTGGTCGCGCCGCAGCTCGCTCCCGCAAGGTGGATGCTGCCACAAGCACGAGTGCAGTGCTTGAAAAAAGTTAAGACCGATGACTAAAGGCCCTCCTAGAGCAGCGCATGCGCGCTGCCTAGGCGAGACCTAAAAATTAAACAAGGTGGGCTCAAATTCCTGAGCCTGAAGATGTTTTTTCACACCCAGCTAAATGTAAGAATTCCCAAACCTACAAGCATGTGATACATACAACACACCACATACACATCCTCCATCTATAGCGCAATCTTACCCTATAAACATATGTTAAATACTAGGTTAAGATTTTTAGGTCTATCTGATGTTTTGAGGAACTGAACAGTTATTGCTTTGTGAATAATTGTTAGTGATTTATTCTGCATCCTGGCAAGAACAGTCAGCCACTGAAGCTTGCAAAGGTCATTTGTGATCTGTTCCTTTTTAGGGGTGCCTTTCACAGCTATTTCTGCAGGGTTTGGCAGCATTGGGAGGTTTTTGTTATTCTTTTCATGAGACTCATGCAGTAACACACTACAATTATTCAATTTAAATAACATTGTGGCCCTAGCTATTGTGGCACAATTTTAAACAATTATTTACAAAACCTTTAAGCCTCAGATTTGGACAGTGAAGGATATTGGGTTTACATAGAAAACGGCCACTTGTGTCAGTGGTATCTTTCAACAAGATTTTATCATGACAAATTTATCTATTATATAACTTAATATGGCTTTACAAAAAGTGGCAATTTAATTAGGATTAAACGATAATGATGAGTTGCCCAATGTATTTTTAATTACTAGGACAGCTTATCGTTTATTTAGTTTCTATAGCTTGTTGTGCATTGCTAGCTGTGTTAGATGTGGTAAATCCATCTTGTGGTGAGAAAAATGTAGTTGCTAGACCTGGACCATCTGAGGAGTAATATAAATGTAATATATAATTGAATATTAGTTAAGTTTTAGCTTTTGTAATTTTGCCAGGGTCTCTTAGTTATATAAATACTCTTATTGAAATAATTTTACTGCCTGATGTTAGTAGTGGCAACAATAAATTGAGAATGTAAGATACAAAAGATTACAGGTCCTTATTTGTTGGTGAGCTCTAGCCAGAGTTGCCTGCCTTTGTAAAACTAAGCAGTAATTTAGTGACTAAGGGCCTGATTTACAGTTTGGTGGGCGGATTACTCCGTCACAATGTAAAGGAAATCCTTTCCAACTTATTGCAAGTCCATTAAATTTGAATGCACTTGCAAGAAGGCGTGCGGGATATCCGTCAAAGTTGTGACTGATTAATCCATCCAGCAAACTCTAATTCAGACCCTACCTTTTTGAAGGATTCACATTATGGTGTATTATATCCTATTGTTGAAATATATTTAATCTAGCTGCACCCCATGCTTCCTTGTCTATTCGATTTCTCTACTACGAGAATGGACAGAGACTTCTAACCACATATTCCTCAAATTTCGATTCCTCATCTTTTGAATATCCCCGGACTGGATCCGGATGTTTTTGCATAGCAATTGACGCGCTCTGTGACCGGTGGCGTCATTCAGTGTTATTCTACATCATGCCGCTCCGTCCCATGCAAAAGTGACTTAGAAACCAGTTTATACACGCCCGTGCTCCACTGGCATCAGTTGCTTTCTTTTCAATGCATCCAACGTGGATCCAGAGCTTCTACTGTCATTCGATAGATTTTGCATTTCCCTCAAATGTCCTATGGTGTGCAGATAATGTCAACTAAACCTACAGGTTTTAAACCATGTAAGAACTGTAGCCCACAGATGTCGAATACCGATCCTCGTGATGTCTGTCTTTGGTGCCTGGACTCGCTTCATGATTTGTGGTCATGTTCAAAGATTAACAAAAAGGTGATCCATGACCGAGAGTCAAAGCTCATTGTTGCTAAATTGAGGAAGTCAAAGACCCATTCTCACTTGAAGTCCAAAGCACATTGATCCCGGTCTTCATTGAGTAAGAGGACACACTCTTGTTTCGGAGGGTGATCTCATGATCAGTGTTCATCGAAGTCAGGTAAGTCGAAGAGCAGACATAAAAAGCACCAAAAGTCCAAACATGGGTGATCTGCATCTTGCCACAGGCATCATTCACAGTCACATGACGCACTTGGCACTTCTAAACAATGTAGCAGTTTTCCCCCAATGGCGTTTGCTTCAGTGCTGATCCTGTTTCGTATCCCATCTGATTGGATGGAGACACTGGATTAGCTCAAGTTGGCTATTGACAAGATCTTTGGTGCCACGCCAGATCTAACTGGAGTGTCTTTGGGCCCATTGATCTGACCAGGCTTCCAGCTGGCCTATCGTCGAGAGATCTGTCTTTATTGCCAGGTCTGTCTCTTGACTTCATCCTGAAGTTGATGCTAACACCATTTGTGGTTTCGTTGATTCTGGATCCAACATCAACTCTGTCTCCATCCCGGGCGTTGCATTCAACACTTCATCTGCAATGACCAACTCCGCTGGCTCCGATACAGACATCGATCACAATGGCACCAGTCCAAGATCCGATTATTTTATTGGATACCGAACCCCATGTTCCTCCATCTAGACCTAGGTTATATGCTCATTCTGACCCTGTTTGTTCAAGAGAGGAGTTTATTTGATAAACGATTATCAGCCCTTTGAACAAGGTCATAATGTATGACAATCTTCAGGATTCCAGCAGTCTGGATACTGCCCCAGACACTGGCCTTCATGTCCCTGCAATTGCCACTAAGGAAGCAGCATCTTTTTCAGCAAGTTGTGGCTGTCCTGTCGGCAGTTCCAGATAAAGTTGGCAGCGCTTGGTTTTGGACGGACAGGCTACTGCAACATTCTTAACTAAATCCGGCGTCCAAACTACTGACTGTTTAGATAGGGCAGTTGCTATCAGTGTGGTACTTCAGCGCCACGCCTGGATCTGTGCCACAGGTTTTTCAGTGCCCTACAGTCACCTATGGACATGCCTTTCACCGGCTCTGGGCTGTTTACAGCAAAAGCTGACTTAGACCTTGAAAGATTTAAAGAGAGTAAGGCCACAGGGTTTCCCGTTCCTGCTTTGCTAGGGTTCAAGTTCAACCTGGCAAAAAGGGAACGGGTAGTTTATGATGTGCATGTATTCATGTAAAAATCAAAACCCGAATCGGCTGAAATCTCCTTTTTATGGTTGAATCGGGAATTGCATACAATATGTAATGACAACCTGTATCTTAAGTATCTCTAACAGGAGATGCTATGTGCTACACATTAAAAAAATAATGAATCGTGTTCATTGGTCCAGGTGTCAAATAGTGAGCTGAAATACGTTATTCCCATCACAGGGTGTCATGCAATTTACCCTCCAGTGGTGCATTCCAGCGAGAACTATTGGTTCCGCTCCATTGCTTCTGCCATCAACTCCTGTGAAAAGTAAAACTGACCCGTGTGATTTTAAAAGCAGAAACTCAAAAAATATACAACTATACTATTGATTTCTAGAGTGGGAAAATTAATTTGGGAGGTGGCGATCAGCAGCTGGAAAAATCTGAGGGCTCGCAGTTTATTCAATAAAAGTTCATTGCACAAACAAAAATTCAACTCTTTTTAAAATGTCTTTTTTTACTCCACATGAACTTCTGCATTCAATTTTATGTTAACACTTTGAAGCGAGGGAACCGTTAAGTGATCATTCAAAATAAGTGGATTCTCATTACTAATTCATTTTTATTCATTGTGATTGTATTAGCATCAATCATGATAAAGTAATGTGGCTTATTAGGCGTGACACTTGCATTAAAGCCAGTTTGAATACATCATCATGATAAATGGTACTGCAGAGAATGACAATTGAAGAAAGCAGACTAATTCCATGCACTTACCAAACCCATTTTATTAATTAGATTTTGTGATCTGAAATTGATTTATTTCCTTCCTTGCCCTTACATTATTAATATTGGAACTATTCATTTCCGAATATTTTCATTATTTTTATAAAATGTTGAGCAATATTGGAGAGCAGTTTATTTTTATTCATAACAATTTTCATAGATTCTTTCAACATAAGAAATGCCAATATTGTATATTACCTTGCTGATTTGAGCAATTTCGGATTACTTGTCTTTTCTACTATTTATTCAATGTTTTGGTAGCCTTTTTTACTACATGCTCTTTTGTTCTAATGTTATCTGCCCTTTCTGGTTCCCAGGAAGATCAATTTTACTTTTCTTTTTGCAATATCGTGTTACTAAGTGTGGATCGCACCAGCACAGTATCTGAGGCACTAACAATTTGAACAATACAAGCTTGGTAAACAATGAATCCGATATATAATCGAACACATTTTTTCGTGAAGTATTGAATAATTAAAATTGTTGTATGAGTGGAAAAAGGAACAGATACCTGGGAGCTTGTTTTGTAGGCTGGACAGACTTCAATATTCACTTTTCCCAATGTTTAATAATGTTTACTAACAAACACTTTTCATCGTAACATGTAGATAAATGGCTTTAAAAACAACTTGGAGGGCTTTAAAATATCGTACTCCCACCTCTTTGCGGCTTCCCATTCTCAGCCTGCTTGTACCTGCCACACTACATAGTAGCATGACAGAGAACTGTTTGGGGAGCAGCTCCAGGGAGGGCAACTTATCAAAGAAAGCATTTTCTGCTGGTGCTAGGGAATCTGTTTGAGCTAGCTCTGCTTTTCAAAGTCCAGTGAAAAGACAAGTGTACTGGATCTGAGTGTTTGGGGACCAGAGCCTGTCCTGCTTGAGAGGCCTTGTTTAAGAGAAGGCAGAAAAGACCTGCTAATCTATGTGTTCTGGTCTGATCTCATCCCGTTTCCAGCAGCACAAAAAGAAACTTGGGCGCTGAGAAATGTCAGCAAATGCAAAATCTGCCATTGCTATCTGCCGTCAGGTAATGGTCGGAATTTGTGCAGCACCTAACCCAAGATGATGTGACACTGCCGCCCTTGATCGCACTGTAGAGCTTGCAGGACAAGTCATATCCGCATTTCCAATTTTTCTCAAGCTTGAGGTCCTTTTAAAATTTCAGCCAGTTCCAATGGCCTGTTTTCTCAGGACTTGTTTCAGAGTTCTTTAGCTTTTGGCCCTTCTGGGAAAGGGAACTCCATAATTTAGGGATTTAGTGGTCTGATTACTCAGGCCCATAGGATCGGGAACATCTGGGTCTTGTGTTGATTTAGCCTATTGTGCTTCCACTATCTACACTCAAGTTTCACCAACATGCTGATGCCCCTCCTTGTTGTAGACTTGCTTCCGAATGCCTCAAGTGCTTTGATAAAAAGCCCGCGAGAATGTTCCAGGTCCCAGAGCGCCTGCTCCTCTATAGGTACTGGCACACCTTCCTGTGCCAGTGGTACAGCTCCCAGCATCAGATGGTCGGCACCCAGCAGCACCAGTTCTGGTACTCCCCAGAAGTACTAGCAACTTTGCAACTGCATCTCCAGAAACTGCTCTCCGATAGAACAGCAGGATCCTCAAAGATGGCAAGACTCCAGTTCACCATTTCTCCAAGCTCTGTCTTCAGTAAAATCCACGTGCAGCAGATGTGGATGCCATTCTTGAGGCTCGTACTGGCGAGCCTAGTAGCCATCATCCAGCGTAGCTGTACTATCTAGTGATTACTGTTCCGACTCTGCCTATTGAGACACTAGTGGTTTCTTCAGAGAATTATGGTAAAATATCCGACATCCAAATGGAGCTCTGTATTTGCCTTCAGGAATCTGCATCGGAGTCTTTTGTGACGTTAGCACTCAGGCCAAAGAGGCACAAAATCTCTGGGGTCCTACGTCAAGCAAATTTACTAGTTTGCTAGTGCCTTGACAGTGCTGTAGAGTCTACATCTGTGCCATGAGTTCAGCCTCAAGCTGTTCTCAGGCAGAGTATGCTTTAAGCCTGGTGATGTCTGCTTACCTCATTGGCAGTTGGGTCTGGGTAATAAGCACTATTTTCCATGTACAGACAGGAATGGGTGAAGTCTTCAAATCTAAGGCCTGAGGAAAAAATTATCAGTCTTTGATGGAAAGCACCAGTTAGACTACTCAACCAAGAAGGTCCTGCCACAGTACAAAATGGGTATATTCAAGTAGAAATCATTGTGTACAAGCCAAATTGTGCCAGCCAAGCCAAAGCCATCTTTTCATTAGGCAAAAGCGTTCCATTTTTGTAAGATCAGAGCCTGCTTTTGTTTCCTTCCGTCTGCAGCTCGGCCCTCTTCCGCGGGTTTGCCCTCACTCAAACAGGAAAAGGCAAAGAACAAGCCTGTCCTCAAGGCTCAGCAGAAGTTAAGAAGCCACAACGTTTCCCGGGAATCTGGACAGGAAATCGATCATCTTCGTGTTTTCTAAATGTGTGCTCTATTAATGAACTAGAGCTCCACCCTGACCACCTCTCCCCCAGTCAACATCCTAGGAACTTTTATCAGGAGTTCGTGAAGTTCCTTATTTTGGAAGCAATAGTCCTGGTTCTTCCCATACACAAGAGGGTGATATTATTTCCTTTTTCTCTATGTAAAGAAATAGGGTTTCAACATCTGTCTAAATCTGTATGTTTCTGAACATGATCAGTTTCTAATCTCCCCCAGCCCCTCTGCATAAGTCGAAGAAGGATGGCTCTGGTCGTGGCAGCTGTTGATAATGCCTGGCTCTGTTCAGTGGACCTGCATGATGCTTTCTTCCATACACCTGCCCTAAGTGAACACAGGATTGGTCTATTTTCACCTTGGGAAGCTAGCAGTCACTTGTGCAAAATCCATTCAGTCCCCCATACTTGGATTCCTGCTCTCTGCATTCATATGAGAGTTCGTGTAATGTATTTTAAAAGTGCTGCATGGATATGGTGTCCTCTGCAAGACAGTTATTGCAGCGCAACTGTGATGGCAAAATATTCATATTTTCCTTATTGGCATGACTACATTTATAGAGACTCCCCCATCAAAGCTCTTTATTCTGTGTGGAAAGAATGGGAGAATCCACCTATTCTTTCTGCCCAGATAGAGCTCTTGTAGAGGACATAGTGGTGAATGGAACCGTTGTTCCTGATATAGCTGTATGGGCAGATCTGATTCTACAGATAGCCAGGAAATGGCTGTCTGCTTGAGATGTCTGCACTTTATCAAAGCTGAATAAAACACCCTCGTGCACTTCTCATTTGTCTTGCTCTTGGAGCAAGAGAGGTTCTGCTCAGGAAGTCTAAACCGTCTCTGTAGTAATAACCATTCATTTCCATATATTCTTCTGCCATTTCTCTTTCTCTGTCTTGGGCGTGTCCACCAGCTAGAAAACATCAAATAAGAACTTTCTGCTAGAATTACCAGTTGTGGGAGTCCTCTGTCAGCACGAAGTATAATCGCAGTCACACTAGCACCTCTGTTTTGTCTGCGAGACCAGTTGTATATGAAACGAATTCCTACCGAACTGTGTTCAGGTCTTCCTGCTGTGACTGACCATAAGATCCGGAACAGCCCCTTTAAATGAATGCTAGAAATTTGACTTGTATCAGTTATCTCTTGACAGGATGAATTTTTGAACTTTTTGTTGTGATCACTGCAGTTGGATCTCAGACTAGCAGGAGTACTCTCCTTAAATCAAGAACCAGAGGAGAAACTAGGGCACCTCTACTAGTTATTCTGTAGCGAGGATCATAAATGGCAAAGATTTGTCATAACTGATCTGTTATTGAAAGAGACTGTCCCATTGGATGTGTGGCCTGCCCAAGTAATCAGTCCAAAGTCACACGCTCACTGGAAACCAAAAACCCCATTGTAGTGTTGTCTGTCTCAGGGTAGGAAAGCAGATGAGTCCAAGGCCTACTCTGGGGAAGTGGTGTGGGCTAGTAATCACCATTTGCTGGCACGCAATAATAGCACTTAATAAATTATTGTCCAGTCTGTGCTGTTTATTTAGAAAAGGTAAAACACATTTATTACACACACGCTACATTATACTACGAAGTAATTTACAAATATACAGAAGGCTGGTGGAAATACCTTGGATGACATTGCATATGACCTCTAAAGTGTCATGGCCCCAAAAATCACAGTGCCCCTCCAAATGCAGCATATCTTGAGGCTTCATTTGAAATCCATTATGAACACAATTAACGAACAGAATCGGATGTCCTAATCATCACCCCATCACTGACTTCAGTAACCATAATCCATCTGCAGTCATTATAATTAATTAAGCATTGCAACCTTTCATGATAAATCATTACTGTCAACAATTATAGCAATAAACAGTTTGAAAATCACATTACGTGTATCTGTCTCTTGGGTCACTGCACTCGGAGGCTGCAGAACAGAAATTCCAGCTTGAAGTGACTAAATAACCAGGGGGGAGTGGGTGTCGTAATTTCTTTGACCCTGTAGCGTTGGGGTCAGTAATTTTTGTAAAACTGTCTTTGGGAGGAGATGCTGCGCTCCTGCAGCCCCCCCCCCCCTCTTTTTTCCATTGGTGGGGATCCTGCTATCCTGGGGTCACCACGATGCGCAGAATACTTAGGGATTTGTCAGCCTGCAGGGCATTATGGGGCACGCCCTCCCGGATGCATGAATTTTAGTTAGGCAGTGCAACTGTGAGCCTTTGTAGCTAGCGGTGCATCCTCTCACTGTGCTGCTTCCTTTTTGCTTTTGTCTTCTCTTTTTATTTGTTGGGTGTGCTCGACCCACCCAGGCACCCCGCATGGCCTTTGTTGGGCGCAACTCAGGGAGCCTATCCCAGGCTACAACAGCCGGCATTCTCCTCTGGCAGCATGAGAGCCGCACAGTGCGGCTCCCATGCTCTCCTGCTCCCTCCGAGTGGGCAGGGTGCATCTTCTTGGTGACTGGCCTGCTCCTACCAGACACGGGGAATGGGGGATTGGCCTACAACAGCGGGGGGAGTGCGGTGGTGCTCCCCCTTAATGTTTATCGTTGGGGGCCCAGAGATGTGATCCCTGGCCACTTTCCTCCTCCCAAGTAGGGAACACTCTCTCCCTTGTGAAAGACATTTTTTACCTGGGCTGGAAAGTTCGAGAAGTCAGGCACCACAGCCCAATACTAGGTTACTACAACCTCTCCAACCCTGACCCAACCCTCCTGCACTGCATGCTGGAACAATTGAAGATGGTGTCATTCAGTAGTCGCTGGTCACATCTCCTCTGGGGGCCTTTGCTCTGCCCCCACTGAAATCCATGCCGGGCCTTTCCCTTCAAAACATTTGCTGCTGAGATCTTTGCTCCCCCCTTTGTTCAGTGGGCCTGGGCCGTCCCAACCATCGTACAGTGTGACAGCTAGCTAACAGATGCAGATTTTCTTCTCCACTCCTTCCTTCTCAGGAACTGAACACAGCACTGTTAATTGCTTCCTCTATGTGGGGGGGGGGGGGGGAGGTCTGTGTTCCTTCTGCTAGAGAGCAATGTTATTTCTTGACCCAGCGGGATGACAAAAGGCCTGGGTTCTCTGATCTTGGGCTGAGCCATGGAGATTTGACAATTCTGGATTACCCATAAGGTGTACATGTATCTGCTTTGGATGTACATATTTGAACTGGGAGCCCTCTTTAAACCCCAATTTGATATCTTGCTGGACTTTGTTGGCCAAAGGGAAGTGAAACTGCACTATAGGCAGATTTTCACCTATGTGAATAATGGTGTTGCTGCAGACAAAATAGTAACCATACTGATTTTACCTATGAGTGCCTACTAATATTATAAGGCCTAACCCAGGTCAATATCTAACCCTGAAGAGTCCCCTCTGCACCAGGCTATCTGTACGCAGTTACAGGGCTGAGCACAAAGGTAGTCTCATGTGCAGCCCACACATGTGTTCTCATATTACCAGCCAAATCCCCCTTACCTTTGCTGCATCGCAGCATCCTAATCTTTAAAGGCAGACACTGAAGGTAAACATGCGCAGTCTGTTTACCATGGGTGAGTCACCAGTTGTGGGGCTCACTCACAGTAAAAGGTCCAAAACCAGGTGATCCAATAGCGAAAAATCTAGGCAGATTAAATGGGCAGAACCCATTTTTCTACAAGTCATAAATGTCATTACTCACTACAGAAAGTGGCAAGTATTCCCCAATGCTCCAGGACCTGGAAAAGAGGCCTCACACCACTAATCGTTTTTTGCAAGTGTACATTTCCATGTTTTTCCAGGGTGAGGAACATCACGCAGAAGTTTTGAGAATAATAAAGTTTCAACTTTGTGTTTATTTAAAACTTTTTGCAAGGTTGTCTCTAGCCCGAAACCTAAATAGTCATACCTATCCAAGAGATTGAGGGGATTTCGACACACTAATCCTGATAATTTTTTTGTGTGATCCCTAATTTCTATTGTGAGGGGTTTAACTGTCTTGCTACAAACACAGTAAAGACTTGAGAAGCAAGGCTGGTTTATTTACGGTTTGGCAGAAGCAGCACAGCTGCAAAGAATTGGCAGATGTTTCGTCTGCCATATTTAAATTGTATAGGCACTCTAAATAGAGTGGACATCCACCAAAAGATGGTGGATGTCCTGCATACACCCGATTCTAAATAACCCTCTTAGTGAATTGGACTCTTTGCATTGAGATGCACAGGCTTGTTATTTCTCATAATCAGATTATAGAGAAAATTCTGACTTTAATTCTTTTAGTGGAACTTACAAAATAGCGTAGCTGTTTGCAGTTTAAAAATATCACTCCTTTAAAATGTTTGCTACACTTTTAATCAGTGAACACTGCTAATATTGTAAAACCATGTAATTAATTAATGACCTTATTTGTAATTACCTCATTGCTGCTCCTCGAAGAGAATACATATTATACAAATATTTGAATGGATTCCGTTGATACTATATATCCTAATGCCAGTAAGTCTATAGAATGTTTTTCATTTTAAAGCTTGCAAGACTTGTATTCAGGTTTACCTACCTCTCGTTCATTGCCATTAACCATGTTTATTTAAAATCTATTGCTTCAGTACAGTAGTAGAATAATGTAACTCTGGTACTTTTCACAGCTTGACCATCTCGGAAGAGGAACAAGGACTCAAATATATGTTGGTAAACTCAACTACAAGAATGATGATGAAAACGAAGACTCCTTTGCTGAAAAGGAGATCAAGGTCATCCTGAAAGTCTTGGACCCAAGTCACAGAGACATTTCTTTGGTAAGTAACCCACTTTAATTATTTCAATTTATCATGAAGGCAAATTATTTCAAATATTAAAACATGCACTCTCAAATATGTTTACGTGTCACACCAAATTAGTTCATGAATGCAGCGTGTGATAATGACCCACTGTGATTTTGAAAATTGAAAATCTTTTGTAAGAGTTCAAATGTTCAGGTGCAGATAACGGTCCTAAGAACTCTAATTTGCTGATCACTTGGATCTGAAAGCTGCCAGTTAGTCAACTATGTCACTGCATTTGTATTTGAGATAGTCCCATTGCGTTCAGGCATATTTTACTGCTGTTGCCTTTCTGACTTTCCTACATTCAGTACATAGGGTGTTCAAAATAATTTCTTGTGATGGTCCCACAAATGGATTGGTAAACATTGCCTAATTACTTATCATTATGAACAGTTGTGGTAAAACATCAATTGGTATTTGTTCATTTTTTAAGGTCTGAATTTTGTATGCAGCTCACTGTAGATGGTGAAAAGATGTTCAGGGGCGTAGCCTGGACACTTAGATTGGAGGTGGAAGGGGGTGGGGTGGGGTGGAGTGGATTGAGCTTCAGATTTCCCAAAAACCACATTGAAATATGTTAACATGAGAGGAGCTTAAAGGGCGGTGGAAAGGGAGAGGAATGGTATGAGTACTAAGTGAGAGAAACAATATTTTGTAAAATAATCAACCCTTTTTAGGACTTTCAAAACAGAGATGAAGAGTGTGTGTGTGTGTGATTTTGTCAGTGTGTGCCTGCACAAATCCCAAGTGAAATCAGACACCTCACCATAACTGACTGAAAGCACCTGTATCGAACTATTCACCAGAAAATACATTTATTAGATGGGGGGGTTACACTTCAAACCCCCTCCCTGAAGCTACTCACCTGAAGATATTTCGGTCAAAGAAAGAACGAAATCATAGACTTCTAAAGCTTGTAGTTCAGAAGGACCAGCTTCAACTGGAGAAGGCTTACACAGCAGCCTTAAAATGCTGTCTTGATGTAAGTGACTATCTTATTAAAGTAAACAAACCCAAATAAACCTTATTTCTTTCGAGTTTGTTCTTCCTTCCATTGCCTCAATGTTTCCTGTGAGCTTACAAAGTAACTGTTTAATATCAGTGGATCGATGACATAACATTCACTGTGATTGTTTATTGAGGTTGCTGCCTAAATAAATAAGTTGGGACCACCATATTGGAAAATAGAACCTTGCTTCAAGACCGTGGAGAGAGACTCCAGACTACTAAAACCCTTAGAGTGCTCTATAATACAAACCAAGTATTTGCCAATGGTGCATTTATTGAATCCCTTACTGAAGTTACTAGTGATAATCAGAATATATGTTCTAATGATATTGCGATCCATTCTAATTATTAGCTTCACATCTTGAGTAATTTAGAAACCGTTTTGAGGAATCTATAACAGAGATGTGTTGCATTCATGCCACCCATATGTTAGTACTTTTGTGACGGGTATCTTATTTGAAGGTGGCTAGCCTGGGACATGGCAGTATCACTGTGTAGCTAATTTAGTCTTCAGTCTTTTTCTCTACACCAGTGTCTAGATCTTTGTCCATACTCTGCCCATGGCAGTCATTCCAGGTTTTCTTTCAGATTTTGTAATGTTATGGGTGGTGTGTTAGTTCTTGGTTAAACCTTCCTCCTTCAGTCTTGAAGCAACAGAAGACCCTACGTGAAAGCTTGAGGTCTTCTGGCATGTGTGCTTTAAAGCAATTTGTTGTTTTGCTGTTGTGAAGAGATGTCATCTAGAGTTGATTCACAAAACAGCCTTATAAACCGTGACCTTACCTTAAATGCATAGTGTATTTACCCAGAGTATAAATGAGTGTCGACCAACATAATACTTGGTTACAATGAAGCGTTCCAAAGAGTGTTCAACTTAATTGTGTTGATTTCAAGGAACCTTTCAAAGTGCTATTTGTGAGCTCTGTAGTTGGAAGTTCGCCGTCTCCTTCAAAGGTCATTGCTAAGGGAAATTAAGGAACACAGTGTGGTTCAGGCAGAACACCTGCAATAAACCAGTAGATAAACCCAATCCAATACACTTGTGCTTCTGTCTCCTCATTAAGAGGTTGGGGAATTGCTAGTTTTCTGGCAACAGAGCCGCCGCTTTCTCCACTGTTGAGATTACCTTTGCTGGCTGCTGCTCCACTAGAGTGCTGCTTTTGTCTGAATGTAGGGAGGTCTTCCATATAGATTCTGTTTCTTCCAAATTTTCTTTTCTGTCCTGGTCCGTTATACCCCAAAATTATGGACCTGGGCAATAAAAAGAACAAATGGTGCCCAATCTCTGGAACTTTCCTCTCCAACCCTCATCTAACCACCCACCCACCCCATATCAGAGACATTTTCTATTACAGAAAAATAAACATTTCTCTGAAACAAAAAAAACATGCTGAGCTCACTGCCTCGACAGGCAGCTGACATGGCATTATTCCTGAAAGCACTCCTGCCATATCAACCGAAGCACTTTTATTGAAAATGTCCATGCCTTGTTAGCAGGAAAGCTTAAACACTGTCCAAACAATTAATGACAATCTTAGTCTGTAAGGAATACATGACCATTTTCAGGATAATAAGCAGTTCAGAAAAGACTAAAATAGCTCAGACCTATCCTAGAGCTAAGGAAATTGAGCACATAAATCAGAAAACAGTGATTGAACTAGTGATGTTAAGCGCCTATCATCCCAGCCAATTGCTGGACTTTCTTAGCCCCGTAGATCTACATGATGCATGCATTCACAAACGTGGGTCCTGATCTAGAGCTTGGTGGATGGAGTAATGTCTGTAAGGGTGACAGAATAAATGACTTGGTTGCCCTGACAGACATCCCATCCCTCAAACTTAGAAAAACTAGCCGACCCCGCCGAAATCTCATAAAAGTGGAATTAACCTCAGTAATCGTAGTTTCTGTCAATGTTGTAAAGGTTTGACAGACGACAGGCCATCAGTTTTTATAAGGTTTAACTTTTTTACAAAACTCCTAAAGCGGGAGATTGTTTTTGAAAAAAGTAAACCAAATAACCCCCCACAACCTAGGTGTTTTCTCCCACGGTTTGTCTGTGGTGTGGGAGTATATTTTTGTTTTTTACCGTCCCAGTTTAGACAGTAAAAAGAAAACAACAACAAAAACATCAGACCGCCTCCTCTAAATTGGGTGGACGGTCAGATGACTAACCTCCAATGCCCGGTACTCTATTGGAGGGTATGACTGAGCTGAAGGAAGGTCCTTTGTTGACATACTATCGGTCCACCCACCTCTAAATCAGGCAGGCGGACCTGTAGTTTGGCAGAGTGGGTACTCCACCATGTTGTGATGGAGTGCTCTCTCCACCAAACTCTAAATCAGGCCTTTAGTCATACACAACCCAAATGCTGACATTCACTATATAGCTTAACTTTATCACTTAAAAGCTATGCCTGTTGAATTGTTGTAAATTACCAGCAGCGCTCCAGGATTTCCAGAAGATTCAGGCACGCGGATGTCTCTGCTAAATACTGCTGACCCACTACCACACAGGAGAGCACCTGGGGTTGTATCGTTGCAGCTGTTTGTGAGTGTACCTCAGGGGAAAAATGCTGTAGGAAGTATAGGAGCAACCGTGAACCCCAAGAGACCAACTGACGCCCACAGGACGACATTGTGCCCTGCACACACTCTGCACATCTGTTGGACTGCATCATTTGAAGCTACAGGTAATCCAGGAACAGATGGAAAGGTACTTATTTCAGTCCTGTATCACTATATCTAGCAGCTAAGGAGGTATCTCAATCCGTCATAAAATGTGGTCACTTCTTTACAATAGCTAAGTAAAGATAACAGCCAGATGATCAATCTCCATTTACAAAGTCTTTCATTGAAGATTGTTCTGAAATAACTATTAATACAGTTTCCCCTTGTCAGATAACGGTGCTACTACAGAAGTGAAATTTAGTACTTGCAGAATTTAAGCGCACCATAAAAATGTTAACGTGTTAAAGTTATTAACTTCCTTTTACTTAGAGCCACTTTTAGAGAATAAGGAGGCCCTTTTGCCTTAAAGAGATGGGCTGCCAAGCTCCTGGGACATCAAATGCCCTAACTTGGCTGGTTATATAAGATTCCTGCTACATAGGCAGACCAGGATTTAGTTTTTAGTTTTTCAAAGACAGAGCCCTGTAGTATGTATTTGTTTTACAAATATATAAAAAGAAGACACTTAAGCACTGGGAGTCTTTGCCTTGTACATGAGGACAAAGATAGCTTTTTCTGCCTGTGGCCACAGTGAATGGCAGTAAAAATTAGCACAGTAAGCACAGCCTGAAACAGTCCTGCTGCAAATGTTCTATTAGAAAGGCATTTCCAACAGCCGAGTTGGCTGAAACTCTGCCGTCGGATCCCTAACCATTTTCCCTCTGTGAATGAGGCAGGGGAACTGAGAGTCCAACAACTGGACATTTGCAATTCGTTGCTAAAGTGGTATCCAACTTTCAGAGAACGATAACCTTCTCCCTACATCTCATTTCTTGCCCTTTTGAACCACTTCCTAACAACTCAAGCTGACGGAGCTTTGCATGCATATTTAAAAAACATCCATGAACCTCTCTAATCAGAACTAATGAGTTTTGAATGCAGACCTTCAGTCAATGTCAGGATACATCAAAGGTTTCCCCTGCATCAGGCACAGAATAATTCGGCAGACTTTAGCTTGCCTCAGATGCTATTGTGCAAAAAACGACAGAACACTCCCTAGTAGGGCAGGCTATCCCTCTGTATGCCTCTATAAAGCACACTGCTAAAGAAGATTACAGAGCAGTGATTTCAAAGTCGGTAAATCCATTTCAAGGTTATTATTGCAATAATAAAGAAGCCAGAGTAGATGGAAATGATCAGATGACATTCCTGTGGATAAATGTTATTTTGTTAAAAAAGCACAGGCATGAGCAAAAGATATCTAATGCTGGAGAGTAATAAGCTGCAATTTCACCTGTAATGGTGGTTTTTCAACACCAATAGTTTTTCAAACATTTACATGCCGCCAGATGTTTTAAGGTGCCAAGATTTACTGGAGTGTACCTTGTGTTTGATGGAATCTGAAACGTTGCTGAATGTGTTTGTAGGTTCCCATCTAATATCAGTGGACGTCACACCGCCCAACCTAGGAGTTATTTGATGTTTTACATATTTTGGATCCTCTCCCACCCACTAGAGTTCTGTTGACCTCTTTTTGAATATGTAAAAAACCCTGTCTTCTCTTAACGGTGGTGTCAGGTGGAACACAAAAGAAATCCTTGAATGGGGTCCCTGTAAAAGAGACCACTCCTGAGAGCTAAGTAAATCATCAATCATGTTCCCAAATACATGATTCAACACCTGCTCAGTGGTGTAACAATAGCCCCGCAGCCCCTGACTTCAGGGGCACCCTCCAGTACTATGCACGGGCAGCAGCTGAGCGCTCCGGACTGGTTCCGAAGCATGGGGAGGCCCCCTCCATTTGCTCTGCAGGTGGGCTCCCTCAGGTTTCGTTACACCATTGCACCTACTGCTCAAAAGAAGAGCTTGTAATGGGAGTTGGTGTGTTCCTCACAAGAATACAGTTCATGGATTGGCTCGATTATTCACAAAGAGGTTTTTTTGCATCAGAAAGTGTATATCTACTCAAGGTTGTTTTTCTAAATTTCACTTATGCATGAGCCTGTCAGCCTGGCTTTCTACGATGGCTTCTTGCACCTCTGTAGTCCCTTTTCAGCCTTGCTGTTCCCATATCCTGTATGCATCAGGCTGTCACAGGATCAGTTTCCTGCAATAAAATTACCAAGTTAAGTTGTAGACTGGATAATTCTTGCATAACTGAAGACCAGTTTAGAAGCTGAAAATGCTTTCTTCCCGAGACAATACCAACGTATTCTGGGCCAATTAGGCAAAAGCTAGTGTAGTTTGGCTTTTGAAATACCCTCCTCTTCTTTAAAGAACCCTTTAAATACCTTCTTTAAGTACCCTCAAATATAATTTATTGTTTATAAACCTGCTGTGGAACAAGTTTGAATTCTTCCTCTAATTGTTTCCACTCTGTCTCTCCCATCTTCCTTTTCCCTACTGGTTAGGCTGACAGGCAGAGGGATTGTTTTCATAGGCTACTGAAACACTGTATTTTATTTGCATCTATACAGGGCTATGTTCCCATTACCAGGCCCAAAGTGCTTATGTCAGACCAAATAAACAATTGGCTTTGCACTGTTAGACAAAAAAACATATTCAACAAGAGGACATTGTTGATATCAATTACTATTGATTATAAGAAAGTCACAAACGTCATATGGTTCCTTTGACATATCCAACCCTATCTGGTAACTATACAGTTTGGAATAGGAGTCCTTCTGAACCTTTCGTTTGCAATAATATAAGGTTATCGGAAAGAACAATACCTTGCTGCAGCATGGGTCGTTGATGCTAAAGATTTTATTTTTGCTGTCATTTTTTATTTTCCCGATTGTGGTTGTGCCCCCCTCTATCATTATTATTTTATCTTGACCTTTTAGTCTGAATTCACAGATGCATTATCATTTTCGCTTTACTTGGTTTATTTGTTGCATTGTGGCATATTTTATCTCATAGAGTAGGTTTAGTTTTCATCTATTGCTGCCTATCTCCTTTCTCTGTTTACATGCACCTCTCTTCTATGTCAGCACACTTTTATGGCTGAGACCGATGTAGACACACAGATGGTGCATATTGTGGGCAATCAACGTAGGCGCTCCCAAAACAAGACCATTTCTGTTTTTGTTGACTCCCTGCCTCACCCTTTAGCTAGTGTGAAGATCATCGCTCATTCTCTGCCTATCTGCTGCCAGTTCTAGATTTTTTCGAAGGTAAGATCTCTGCAATTCCCCAACGTTTTTTTCTTATTCCTTCACCTCCTATTGTCTCAAGCCTCCTGAAGGAAGCATCCAGATTCTTGATACGGATTCCACCTACATCTTTACCCCTTCACACAATCTTTGATCCAGGTTCAAATTGGTGATTTTAATTCCTTATGGATCTTTGCCCTCTGTTATTTGCTAAGCTTCTCCAAGAAACTAGAACTCCCATTTCAGTATCATTTAGTAAACGTTTACCAAATGCAGGGCTTAGTGCCTTGGTAGAAAATGATGCCTTTTTGCCAAGGCTCATGCCCGATTTCAGCCTGGCCATGTGCTTGTCTTTATACTAGATGGCATTTGCTGTTGCCTTGATCTGGAGGATGTGGCAGTCTGTTGTAGCTGGAAGGCAGGGTCTTCAAACAAGAGTCTGAAGATACTCAAGTAGGTTTTTTATTTCATGTTCGGCACTTATGTTAGGAAGATACTGTCATTCCACATCAATACATCATCCCTCTTGTTTACACAGGGAACATTCCATTCAATACCACATCACTACACAGTTCTAATCCTTTTAAACCTGTCTGCAGGCTTTCAAAACCTCTTATCACTCCATCCTGCCTGACTGTGTGCCTGACTTTGGTGTGAGTGACTGCATTCTTTCTTATCACAGTAATTTTATAATGAGAGAGTGATGATTCCACTAAACATTTTAAATTGTAGAAGCCAATGTTGCCTATAGTGAGAAGGTGAAAAAGATAAGCTGCTGTAGACCCTCAATGCATACACTTATGGATGCATGGGTGGATATAACTTTTTCATTTGGATAAGTAGGGGCTAGACCATCAGCATATTTAAAGATACACAGGAATATTTGAGTGTTTTCTTCAAACTTCTTATCTGTTACCCTGCTAAAAGTGTAAAACCTGAATATGTGTGTTTTTATTGGATTTGATTTTCTCGTTATGAGTTGGAAGGGTATTGGCTCTTGAGTTGTCCTTCTGCTTCTTGATGTTTTAATATTGTTAGCCTAGACAGTGCTGGACACTTAGTGCTTGTGACCCAAGGGTGGGTGTAAGTTTGGGAACTGCCTGTCCTGTAAAGCCTCCCATCCACAGTTTGCCTTTGAAAGATTAAAAAAATGTAGAACATTCATTGAAACCTTGGAAGTGTGGATCATGCAGAAAGCATTATTGGTTTCCAGAGTGGTCTTTATTGAACGCACGATTGACCTCTCCGTCTTTTTGTGTCCTTTCATTCAGATTGATATGTAAAGCTCCGGATAGCTCTTTATAGCTCGATAAGGATAGTATCTTCAGTCAATATAGGAAGGAGGGGGATGATGGGAACAGTAACGATAGGTCTCTGGAGTGAATCAATATGTTTATTTCTGTGGACAGAGACAAGAATAATGATTATTCTGTTGGTCTGCCTATGAGGGTAGTGAAATTGTTTGCCTTCATGTTTCTCTTTTTGTAATTGTCATGTTTTATGGGAAACCTAGTTTGGTTCACCATGAGAGCAGCACATTTTGGTTGTGTAGGATTGATATTCCCATACTGCAAGTGCTTGTACCTGTTCTTTTGAGGGATTTTCTACTGCATTTTTAAAAATTTAGTGAATTTAACTAAAAATATATCAAGATCCAGCTTCTTTGCACATGGAATCTACTTGAATCACATCAAATCCTGCAAGTCAAATTAACGGGAAATGTTGGGGCAGACCTCACTGACAATATCTTTTGATGTTAGCTAGTCATGTGGTAAGGGACCTTTTAAAGCCCTTAAAGTCACAGATATATAGATGGTTACGAGCAAATGAGGTGTGAATTACTGCTAAGTTGAACAGAGCCATGTGTCGCAGAGAGTGAAGGAGAATGTATTCCCAGATCACTGCCTTACCATTACCTGGTAGGTCTTTAATATGTTAAGCTTTTATATTGGGATGGTGTGCCTTATATTATGATTTTGTTCAAATATATAAACTTTATCTATTTTTATAATGTGACTTTTTCGCCAGGCTTTCTTTGAAACAGCAAGCATGATGAGGCAAGTTTCGCATAAACACATTGTCCTGCTCCATGGGGTCTGCATTGGTGATGTGGAAAGTAAGTTTCCATTTTATCTTAATCATGCCATGATATACGTGAAGTCATTATTGCAATATTGAATAGATTTCAACTCTAAATATGTAACCCTTAACAATGTAAGTTTTACTTGCCATGTCTCATCTATCGCACCTTTGTCATAATGGCACATTCAGTGGTAAAAGGGGTATCCTTGGGAAGATATTGATGAAGAGCACTATCAATACACCTAAATAACTAGCTTCCTCAACATCATAAAATTCAGTTTTTGATTGTGAAATCTATAAGTGCTGTCAATTCTGCTCCTCTCCGGCTTCTGGAGCTCTTAGAGCATGACATCCATCTGAGGCCAAGGCACCTTTTCCTAATAAGAAATTAATATATTCCAGTGAAGTGCCAAAAAAGACAAACAAAAAGACTCAACCCAGGCGGGCACCCTGTGTCACTCTGAAGGACAAAAAAGTGCAGTTGGCACACATAAAGAGGCAGATTGTCTGAAGGGGCTGCTCTCTCCCCTTCGTGACCACCACTCCACCTATGCCACCCACTTACGACAGGCTGGCGGAGGACCATTTCTCCTTATTCTGCCAGGAAGTGGTGTCTCTCTTGCCTCTCCAAGGCAGCCATAGAGATGATGCTGGGATCAGAAGTTTGTGGTTGCTATTCCCGCTACTTTCTGGTGCCCAGGAAGTACGGAGGACTTTGTCCAATCCTAGACCTGTGCCCTCTCAATTTCTTTAAGGGCACCTGCACTAGCCTTCTCTTGATGGAGGATAGAAAGGCTTTCAGTCCCAGTCAGACGGCTTGGAGCTCCAGCAGGTTGATTCTGCCAGAGGCCTCTGATCTGCACCTCTCCCAGATGGCCACCCCAGCCCAGGAGTGACACAGCTGTCGCTACTGTCAAATCTGTTTGGGGAAGGGAGAGGGGTCTGCTGATGACCCAATTGTGGTTTGTTAACCACCACTGCAGATCTTTTGCAGTTCCCTTGGTAAACTGGACCATTTCGGAGAGATTCTCCTGATGCTGCGCCCACTGGAACTTCAGGTCTCATTACAGAGTCTGCAAATGCCACCAGGTATGTGTCACAAGCAGGATGCAGGAGGCCATAAGGTCCAGCAGCCGCAGAGTCAGTCTCACTAAAATCCAGGATAGATGTTGACACATTGGTATCGTAGCCTTAATATCCTGTACTCACGGTTTGGGAGGATAAGCTTGAAATTTTGCTGTGTTGAGAACCGCTCTGATGAAAGGAAGCGTCTGAGAAGGTATCGCGTGTGACTTTGGCACATTGATAGTGAACATTGATAGTCTACATGAGCCCCCTCGCGGCCATCGCACGCCAACACAACCTCAACATCATCTCCTACGCCGACGACACTCAGCTGATCCTCTCCCTCACCAAGGACCCCGCCACCGCCAGAGCCAACCTACACGAAGGGATGACAGACGTAGCCGAGTGGATGACGACCAGCCGCTTGAAACTGAACTCAGACAAGACGGAAGTTCTCATCCTGGGCTCCTCACCCTCCGCCTGGGACGACTCCTGGTGGCCCCCCGCCCTGGGCAGCGCACCCAAACCAACAGACCACGCACGCAACCTGGGCTTCATCCTGGACTCCTCCCTCTCCATGACCAGACAAGTCAACGCCGTCTCCTCGTCTTGCTTCAATATCCTGCGCATGCTACGTAAGATCTTCCGGTGGATCCCCACCGAGACCAGGAAGACGGTCACCCAGGCCCTCGTCACCAGCCGACTTGACTACGGCAACGCCCTCTACGCCGGAACCACCGCCAAGCTCCAGAAGAGACTCCAGCGGATCCAGAACGCCTCAGCAAGACTCATCCTCGACATCCCCCGACACAGCCATATCTCCGGACACTTGAGAGACCTGCACTGGCTCCCGGTCAACAAGAGAATCACCTTCCGTCTCCTCACCCACTCTCACAAAGCCCTACACAACCAAGGCCCAAGATAACTCAACAGCCGCCTCAACTTCTACACTCCCATCCGCCAGCTTCGGTCGACCAGCCACGCCCTCACCACCGTCCCCCGCATCCGAAGAGCCACAACAGGAGGAAGGTCCTTCTCCTACCTGGCCGCCAAGACTTGGAATTCCCTCCCGACCCACCTCCGCCTGACCCAGGACCACCTCGCCTTCAGGAAGCAGCTCAAGACCTGGCTGTTCGAACAGTAGCAGACCCCCCATCCCTAGCGCCTTGAGACCCTCCGGGTGAGTAGTGCGCTATATAAATGTTTTGATTGATTGATTGAACCCCAGCAAGTGAAGGAGGTCCACCGTAGTCTGGAGGTGGGAGATGACTGTCCAGGATGAGCCCACCTTCAGCAGCCAGTCGGGGAGATAAGGGATAACGGCCATACCATATTTCCGCAGGTAAGCTGCAACCATCACCTTGGTGAACACTCAAGACGAGCTGGTAAAGCCAGTGTAGAGCGCGGTAAACTGAAAGTGCTTGTGACCTACCGTGAACCACAGGTAGCGTCTGTGGGCAGCCAGGGGATGTGGAAGTATGCGTCCTGCAAGTCCAGTGCTACCATCCAGTCCCCCCGGTCCAAGGCAGACAGGACTTGTGCGAACGTGAGCATTTAGAATTTTTCATTGAGAACAACATTGCCTTGTGGTCATGCAACAAACGGTGGGTGGAGGTTTTGGACCCTTTGTCAAGAGGCCCTGCATCTCTAGACATGGCTGGAACGTTAGGGCATTTCCCTGCTGGTCAACACCCGGCGGGTTTTCTGAACGCCAGGGTGAACAAATTCAGCCGAAGATGCCTAATGGATCACCAATGGCATCTCCATCCGTAGGTGGTGCAAGGTCTCTTTCAGCAATGTGCCGAGAACCTTGGGTGAATCTGTTCGCCATCGCTGAGAACTTGCAGTGTTAGCAGTTGTGTAAGCTGGAGTTTCCAATGCAGCTCTCATTCGGAGATGCTTTTCATCTCAAGTGGAGCTTAGGCCTCCTGTATACCTTTTCACACATACCACTCCTGGCCAGAGTTCTGGAGAAGATCAACAACTGCTGGGCCCAAGTCATCCTTGTGGCTCCGGACTGGGCTCGGAGAGTCTGGTGTCCTGAGTTGCTGAGCATGGCCATCAGCCCTGCTATCAGGCTGCCCCTTCGGGGGGTCTTGTGGCAGGGGAGGGTTCTCCACCTGAACTTGTCAACGCTCCATCTTCATGTGTGGAGATTGAGCGGCAACAGTTGACAACTTTTTGACCTTCCGCCCGAAGTCTGTAATGTCGTCTTGTCAGCCAGACGTCCCTCCGCCAAGACGGTATACGCTTGCCATTGGAGCAAGTTTGTGGCATGGTGCGCAGAAAAACAGATTGGTCCCCTTTCTGCCTTCCTCTCTCAGGTCCTTCTGTTTTCTCTTGCCCAGCTAAGCTCTGCTTAAGGCACCTTAAAAGGCTATCTTTATGCCATTTCGGTGTTTCTACAGTTGCCTGATCAGCCATCCCTGTTCAAGTCCCCTATTGCACATATTTTTCTGAAAGGTCTTCAACACTTGTTCCCACCTCCACCCTTCATCATGCCTCAGTGGGACCTAAATTTTGTTCTGACTTTCCTTTTGTGTGCTCCTTTCGAGCCACTACACAACTGTCCTCTCAGGTTTGTAGATATCAAGGTGACCTTTCAAGTGGCAATAACATCTGCCCGGAGGGTCAGAGAGACCTATGCTTTCTCATCTAAGCCCCCGTATCGCAACATCTTTCCAGACAAGCTTGTATTCGCAATAAAGCTTCCTTCCTACCTAAGGTGGCCACTCCCGTTCATATAGGCCAGTCCATCACCCTGCCGATCTATGCTCCTCCCCATCCCTCTAAAGAAGAGCAGCGACTCTACCGGCTGAACCCAAAAAGAGCATTGTCATTCTACCTTGACCGCACAAGAGTTCCGAGTGGATGGCCTACTCTCCATGGGTTATGTCGGAGCACAGAAAGGGAAGGCAGTACAGAAACAGACCATTTCACAGACCATCATGCTCTGTATCAAAATCTGCTATGCATTAGCCAAGAAGCAATCCCCAGAATGTTTGTGTGCTCATTCCACCAGAGCTACGGCTGCAACTACTGCATTAGCATACAGAGTTCTTGTCCTGGAGATCTTCCAGACAGCAGTGTAGGCAGTTCTGAAAATCCTTACCAAGCACTTCTTCCTGGACAATCGGGTCCTTAAGGAGGGGCACTTTGCCTGTTCGGTTGTGCAGGACTTTTTAGTGCGAAATTGTTTTGCAGACCCGCCTCCGAAGAGGTATTGCTTAGGTAACTGTTCTAACGTAAGGAATCCGTGGCTTGAAGACTATCAGATGAACAAGTTACTTACCCTTGGTAACGCCTTATGTGGTAGAGACTATCTAGCCGCAGATTCTGTACCGGCTCACCCATCCTCTCCACTTTGCAAACAGATTTCTAGGGACAGGGCAGTGCCCCCTTTCAGGGCTCTTGTTTTCCACACCTGTGGTCAGTGTTCTTTGTGGCTCTGCACTCCTGGTGTGGAAAGTCACGAAAAGAAGCTGACTGCCCACTGGAGTAGATTCAATATCAGTACTGCACACAACACTTCTGATGCGAATGACGCAACGTGGAGCTGATCGGCGCCATCTACAGGGCTACAGCTCACAAAACATTTACGGATCCAGTCTGATGCCTGGGGATTATTCTAAGGTAAGAATCTGCGGCTAGAAAGTCTCTTCTTAGATAAGATGTTACTGAAGTTAAGTCACTTGTTCTTTTGAAGCATTCAAAATTAGTGACTCACTAGGGTGGTGTTGTATGGTTAGAATTTTAGGACCTTCACTCTCCTATTTGCAGTATAAATGATAGAAGAACAGTTAAGAGATTTGCAACAGATATTCAAACTACCTTTAAATATGTCTACCTTTACTTCTGCCCAGTAGAATTCACCCAGGTTCTTTCTATGGTAAAGGTACTTCTTCATCTCCAGGGAGCATGATTCCATCCATATTTACACGATTTTTGCATCAGGTTTGGATGGTATCCTCTCTCCGTTTGAGTACGACACCCATTTAATTCTAGAGTTATCATTGAGCGATCCAAAATCCCAGATGTCATTTTCTGAACTAGCTTTCCCTCCTATAGATGGGATTATGGCTTTTTTCAAGACGAAACTCCCAGATTTGGTTTGTTGGGTCTGAGGATCTGGAAGGTGGTGACATCTAGAATTACTGATGTACCCTGGGCAATGATGAGAAGTGAGAGAACTTTGGATTAATCTTTTTTTTCAGTTGGATCAATCACTTAGGAATATAATATCTCCTAGGCAGCCTTAAACTGGTCAACGTATTACCTCGGCCTTCTTAGGGGCTGCTGTTTTCAAATACTACCTTTTCATATTTTTATCAGGAAAGATTTCTTAGGGTGCAGGGGAGGGGCGTGTTTCAATATTTGTTTTATTTTACCCAACATGGGGGAACAAACGCCTTCTCTTTGTAGATTGCAATTTATAGTTGTAGTGTACCATTTTCATCAACATGGATATAGCACTTTTAGCAGTACACCGTCAGGATATGGTTTATGTTGAGTAAGTCTGACTTTGCAGGCTCACTGTATCAGTGAATGGAAGTTGATCCAATGTGAGAAAAACTTGGAGGATGGGTATTTGTACACATAGACCATCAGAAAAGATACCAGGTACTTTTTTGTCTCTTAGTTGTGCAAAGGCATTGGCCTCTCTAGGAAAGGTTACTGATTGAATATTTAGGCTGTCTCCCTGTGTGGCTTTCTTTTCATGTGGTTCACAGAACTTTTTCACAAGTTATTACTCACATTGGCCTTTCCTGTTCAGATCAGTTTTGAACCTCCTCAGGTTTGGGGCCTCCGTTGCTGTACCCCTTTTTCATTGATGTAGTTTGCTCGTGAAACATTTATTTTTGTTCACAAACTAACATCTTTAAGAAGATCTTTGAAATTGTATGTACTGTTAAAAAATAACAGGAAGCACTATACATCTCTATAGCTCAGAATTAGTTATTAACATTGCATTAAAAAAAGATAAAGAAACTAAACACTTAAACAAAGCTGAAGCCAAAAGCATCTACCATATTCATAAAGTAAGCCCTGCAATTACATGGACTTTTTATATAGTGTATGACAAATGACTTTTTACTATTTCAAATTGGTTGTTCTACATTTCACAAAGTAAAGTAATGAACAAGTGAGGAAAACCAAGGACTCAAGAAGAGCAAAAATGATTACTTTGGAATGAATACTGCTGAATCAGCAGTGGATTGAGTACAGGGTTGTGAAGAAAGCACCCCAGGCTTGATTTTTTTCAAACAGTTTGTGTATACAGAACTGTTGTTAAGGTCTGACTTGTAACGGAGATTGTATCTTATTCTAAACGTTGCTCATTATTGACTGAACCAGTCTCTGTGATTAAACCAAATCCTATATCTAGTAGTCTGTAAACCATGTTTCACCCTTCATATGGCATACCAGTGTATGGAATAGGCTTCACTGTGAGGACAAATACAACTAATATCATTAAATACACTAGATTTCTTGTTTTAATTCAAAGATTGTTTTCTTGTATTACCAGCAGAATCGGCCAGACTCCATTTCTCCACATTCTCCTTATCTTTTATATTCCATTTTCTTTACTTTTATACTTTTGTTCTTTTATTTTATTTTTAAGCAATGCCTAAGATAAATGACATAAATAGGTCTTACCATGGCTTCCTGATTCAATACATGGCATGCTGTGAGGTTACGTCCACTGTAAAGGCCAAATATTGTGTTTAAACTAAGGTGGCAGATAGTCTTCATTCACACTATTGATCCTAATGTTTTCCAGGGCTACTCTCCACCCACCAACTTTGCACCTCCACCACTAACTCATCCCATAGATGGGGCATCCTGTGGCACATCTGGCCTCTGCCTGGTAGAGTGCTTAAAGTATCTCCTTGTCTACCGAAATAAATATTTAACTAATTTATTCGATACTTTCTTCTACCAAAGTGGTCTATTACAAGCATCTCCCCTGCCCTTTTGCCTTTAAATCACTCCTTCCTTTAGAATGGGGGCTCGAGCAGTCTGCTCCTCCTTTATGTAGCATCTCGGACATAGCACGGGAAAGAATCTTATCCAAGTGATTAGTAGTTGTTATTCCACTTTAAGTTAGTAATCAAATGGACAATTATCAGTAGTCGAAGTTTAGGTGATCTGACACAGATTTCTGGTATCCAGTGAACATCATGTGTTAATAGTTCCACTTCCACTTTATTATGCTACTTTTTAATCTCATTTTCTATAACTGTTTGGTAAACAAGACAATTTCAAGACAATTGCATTACTTAATTAATTTGATAACCGATCTCTGAGCTCCCAGGAGAAGATATGTCCTCTGGAAGGCAAAGCTATTCAAGTAGGAAGTATGTGATTGCAGCATGTTTATAAAACATTCTCAATCCCTTAGTGGCTTGTCAAGCAAGCTCGACTCAATTTCAGCTCATTTTATTTGAAATAAATGAGCAGTAAGTGCTTCGCGATTCACCTTCCAAATGGATTGTGGCTAGATACAATGCTGTATCCGGAAGGGCTTTGAAAGGTAAATACAGTTTGGTAAGAAACTAGCTGAAGCATATCAAACCATCTCTCAAACACCTGCTGCTTTTTTGTCTTTGCTTCAAGCTTGAAGGTCCCAGATGTGTACTTGGCTCCTCCCTGTAGCTGATTGTTTTAAAGGTAACATTGCAGTCACTTGTCTGATATTTTTTCCTTCTAAAAATGAGTTGAAAAATCCTACAACAATGTATAAGTAATATTTAATTTGTGTGCTGATATAAAAGTGTACAGTTTGGAATCTGTTAAATTAGGAATACCTCAAAGTGCTACTGGATGGATTGCTACAAAAAACAAATCAACTATGAAAGTTGTTGGGTAGAGCTGGCCGTAAGGTGAAAGACTTTACTTTGTAGTTCACCTGAGAGCAGCGCTGCACTGTGTGAGCCGCTGCACTGAGATTGGAGCACATGTTGTGCTGAAATGTGGTGGAAAGTAATTTTGGAAGATCTAAAAGAGAGAATTATTATCTTCCACTGCAAGATTGCTACCCTCACACTAGTGAAATCCAGGGAAGGCATGATTAGAGAATTGGCAAGGAGCAATCGTTCCAGAGAAGATGCAAGGAAGAATCGGAAAGACCTATATTACAGGTTGGCTGTAACAATGCTAGTCAAGGCAACAAGAACGTTTTATGGTAATATAGACTGCATTTACGTCTTTCCTGATGACAAAGGTAATTCCAGGAGAAGATTACTTTCAGCTCCTGGTTTGAAATTATCATGTGAAATTATCATGTGAAATTACCATTGTGATCCTGAGTCAGATCACCTTGTGTCTCCGTAGGTAGTGTAATGAACCTGAAATAATTCACAGGAAACTTGTCTTTCAAAATCCAGAGCATTATGTGGGGGTTAGAAGCAAAATGGTGGAGGACGATTAATTAATCTGACTGCCTAAAAGCATCATTCTGTTAGTTGAGGTTTTGCATATGTAATGAGCAGTGAACCAAAGGGGGCTTTCCAAACAGTATTTTAACAAGACAGAAGAGTTGAGTAAAGATCCATAAAGGTGAAGTTGATGGTGCTATCATCCTGGTTTTCATAAATGAAGATGCATAGAGGACACATGTCATCCATTCCGATTCTGTAAATCCAAATGAAGAATTTTGATGCACCAAGTGAACACTTGTGCTCCTAAATGGAAATAAGTTGTCCACATTCCTTGCAAATTAGTCCCTTTGTCATTACCATGTTTCAACTCTCCTATATAGCCTGCCCGATAGTTCCGTTTCCAGTCAAAACGTCTAATCCGTGTAGAAACCCATAGTAGGATGGATTTCACCATTGGAAAATAAACCCTACATATCTGGTGAAGGATGATATTGATATGAAAGCTGTTGAAATTGTATGAAAGATTTGCAGTTTAGATACAGAATGATGTCATCCTTCTCGGATTTGACATTATTCAGCCTAAGATATTGTAGCTGTTTTTATAGTAACTGTGGATCAAAAGTTCTTTTAATTAAGGCAGAGCTGCAAGAGCACCTTAGATTTTGTTTTTAGACCATGACAGATGTATGGGTTTATTATCCTGGTGTATAATCAAGTAATCCATTCAATTGAATTGAGGTATAATGATATTTTCTTGTTTGCAAGAAGAAGTCTGTATTCGCCATGTCAGGATGACTGGCAAAGACAAGGCATGCATTAGGACCCTAATAACTAAAAAACTGTCAAAACTGCTCAAAGCAAAAGTTGATTTCGAAATGTTTTTTTAAAACTCTTCATATTCCTAAATGTTTCAGAGGAAGAACCAGCCAGCAACTAAGTGAACAAACGAATGAAGGAATACTGTAGGCAGAAATAATGAAGTGGAATCTTGGGAACAGCTTTGGGGAGACCTGTCAAACAGTTTGCCTTATCAAATTATGTTTAGTTGGCATTGTATAATGGAAAAACAAATATGTAGGCAATCTTCCAACAAATGCTAGAGAAACTATACCGCATACACTGTTAGCTAGACTTCTCACAACTTTGATTTTCTAGGAAGATATTCATTGTGCCATTAGGGAGGATTTAGATTATCTGACGATGTTGGCCCCAAATTGCAATATTTGGGCTGAGATTGCTCAGAGTTTCAGCCATGACCACCTATCAAAGTGCATTCTAATGACAGCGTATTAAACAAAGCTTAGCAACAAAACCTGTGGCACACATTGGCCATAGCACACAGATCTGCTTAAAATATAACCTTGAAAAACATGTGGAAGTGCAGTCCGCACTGGTGTCAGACTTGGCCAAGGATAACAGAAGTACTATTTCTTAAAAGGTAACGTATAAGGGTAGCTAGCAACAACCTTAGTGTAACTAAATAAAAATGGAGTTCCATGGAGAAATGCATTTCGGATGTTTCCATTATGTGAATAAAATGATTGTTATTGATCCTGTTGAGAGTGGAAGACAGTGTAAGGAGGGAAAATAATTCCAAAATAGAACCCCCCATTTAATAGAGAACACAGAGCCCTACACAGTCTCAGATCATCTTGTGATCACAGGTTTTAAAGTTTCTTCTGGTAGGAACTTGGCAACTGCAAGAAGGTGCCTGCTGAATTGTTTCTTGCATTTCTTGCAGTTACAAGAATTGCTACCCTAGCTAATGCAGCATTTATGGCATGTCTACACCTTTGAAATTTGCTGAAAAGTCACTTGTGCTACTTCCCATCTTAAGGCTAGCCTGCCAATGTGCTCTACCTAACCGGTATTCATATTCTGAAATATGTTCTATGTGGTTGCAACAGCTGGAGCTTAGTCAGTAAGACATCATGACCTTCCTGGTGTTTTCTCTACTCTTGGTTCTACCTCTCCTTTGTTCCAAACACCTTCTTGACCATCTTCACCGACCTGCATGGTGCAAGGTAGAAGGACATATGTGGTGCTCCTTTCTTAATTCTTTTAAGAAAATGGCATGTTTTAGAAAGCGGTTCTGGACTTTCTAAAACATCTTGATGTTTCCTTGGTTGGTGGGTTTGCTAATACAGGCTATACTAGTATGCAAGTACTCTAGAAGATAAATTAAAACACCTCTAAACAATTGTGACATAGGGTTAGGATTACGAGGTCTGGAATTGCCACAAAATATTATCTTTAGGTCTGGCCTAGAGAAAGTTTTAGCCCACTTGCCAACCTGGACCTCAAATGACTTGCTCCTCTCCGAGGTACCATGGTTTTCTAGGCACGACAGTGCACTAAGCGTCTGACAGAGGCAGGTTGCACATTTTAGATAGAGAATCGGTCAGCATAGCTGCTGATGCAGCTTCTTCGTCTATGCTTCCTTGCATTGTTTGGAGCTAAGGTGCTCAAAAATAACAGCCAACAACAAGAGAACCTTCAACAGTGGCTGCTTTCGTATCACCTATTCATCAGCTCCCAGCCCACCAGGCATGCAGTGGCCTGAGCTACCTGCAGACAGATTAGAGCATGAGCAGGTTCGGTGAGATGGAACTGGGGCCGAGAGCAAGAGGATGCCTAGTTAGAGGAGAGAGGTGCTAAGCCCTTAAGTGGAACCGTACTTGTTACCTGGCGCAAAGTCATGTTAAGTTGTTTTTGAGCTAATGTCTATACTAATCCTGCTACTCTCAATATGTGCACACACCTTTCATAGTGCAACACAATACCTGAATTATTTCAACCTTTCAACCTCTTTTTAAAGCTCTTTTTTGTTGCTATAGGGGAAACAAAATGAAACTTGTGCTTCAGGGATAGAGAATAAATGCATTCTCCTAACTTTCTGAGAGTACGAAGCATAGGGAGTGCCATTTCTCAAAAGAAACAAAAAGATGTTGTTGTAACAGGCAATAACAGATAAATAACAGCAAAAAACGTCCAAAAGAAGGCAGTGGACAATAGAAAACTGGAAAAGAGCTGAGAAGAGAGCAACTGGCATGCTGAACAATATAAAAAGTCAAAAGAAAAGGAAACTTCCCTGGTCTCCTCACCAAAATCAGACTACACTACTAAAGTACTGGTTAAGAGAACAGCCACCAGGGATATTAATGTCCAGCAACAGTGTGGCAAAATGTTGTGAGGCCCCATACTCAAACGATCTTCCTTGTGCTAGAGGGATTGTCATTCAGGCGGAGGTTCATCAAAATGTGCAGACAGGCAGTGCAGGTAGAGCCTGAGGAGCTCACAACTATGAAACGATCACTTCCAAGGGCAGCAACAAGAGTGGGCAGAAAAACTAGACCAACCCAAATGAAATAGGGACAAAATTAGAGAAATTAGTGATAGCAGGAAACAGAGTGTTGCACATTACTGAACAGAGAGGGATAAGAGGGGTCATACGTGGAAGGGAGGGAAACACATCAGCGAAAGCTAAGCTACACCATTTGCAATGATCAGTAACCTTCACTAGTAGCACTGAGACACCATTCCTGTTATCCTTATCGCTACCACTGCCAACATTGTGCAGAGGCAGAATTATTTTCCTGCACCCAGTAAGGCTCCCTGTGGTAACCTTAGAGAGTGAGGTCAGTGCCTAAGTATAAACGGAAACTAAAATCAAAAGCTTTAAAGATGCATCAAATAATTGGAAAACAAATTAGAGTTGTGTTACATACAAATGATTACTAGAACCCAAAAATCTGAATTTACAAATCAGCAAGCTCTCATTTAGTGAACTGCTGGTCAGAAACATAACAGAGCATCTCTCCTGCCAAGACCTAGAACCTCTGAACCAGTCTGCAATAGAAAAATCCAGTTTCATGTATGCTACAAATGGTGGAGACCTAATAATGGACTCCTGAAGTAGTAGCCAAACTGGACATTGCAAATACTGTAAATAACACATCTACAGGAGAGTCAAAACAGAATCTCATATACCAGTCATTTCCAACATAAAGGCCTTCAAACTAAACCCTCAATCTACACCCTTCTTTCCATCCGCAGAAAAATATATTTTGCAAATAGTAAAAAGAACTGAAAAGTCAGCCCCCAACTCTACATCCGTACCGATATATGGGGATCAAAACCATTACATCAAACAACGCATTGTGCCAAGTTATGGGAGCCAGCCTTGGAAGGAAAAAAAGACTTTCAGGAGCTATAAGCATAACCCACAAAAGTACAAAGGAAAGAACCTACAGGCATCACATCCAGGATGCAATATTACAAAGAACGTTTCCCAAGATTGACACTGAGTTTGGGCTGTACGGATGAGATGATGAAGTCAGTCCATATATCAATGAAAGTAAGTCATTATACTGTCATGTCTAACACCAAGCCTCTGATCTAAGCACCTCAAATGTACATATAGGTCCGCTTCAGGGCAATCAGGCGGGAGACAATACGAAACATAAAACAAGCAAATCTAACAGTCCGTAAGACAAAATCCCTCTCTGATAGTACTACACAAATGGTTATAATAGCAGCACCCGGAAACGAACCAGCAAAATCCCATTCAGGATTCAACTATTTAATCACTGGGAAAAGACCTTGTAACGCTACACAGTCAGATAATGCCTGAAATTGCAATTCCATGAAATTTGCACCATTACTAACCATGCCATACACAGAAATGACAACGGGAATTCAAGATCTCAGAAAAGCAAATATAACTGGAAGTCTCAGCAACCCTGACAACGGAAAGACGTTAAACAAAGCCAGACATTCTTCTGCCACCAATGAGGCATTTAAACACACAATGATCATGGCTGACACAGAGGAAACCGAAGCAAAACAGGGAAGCTTAATGAAAGCTGCAATATACAGAAAAACCACACAAGCAAGAAACTGACCCTTAAATGGCTAACTTTACAGAGTTACAAAGATACTGCCTCCTAACGGATGAATTTGGTCAAGTAGAGCGACCAGACATTAGGATTAATACCGAAATGGAACACACCCTGCTGTTGCAAGTTGTGAGCAATCAAAGTTTTAGATAAAGTCAAAACTGAGTAAAAGACAAAATAGATTTTGCAATGTGAAATATGTCACCATCTACCAACAAAGGAGGAAATGATTCAGTGAGGATCAAAATGTATATAAATGGTTGATAGATAAACTGGGTGACAGTACTGTAAGAAACCATCTCCAGATTATAACACACCATATCAACAGCACCCATAGTGATAATTGATGTATTCTAGTAGGCACTAGAACTTAAGTTTAATAGATCACATATGCAAGACCATGCAGCTAGCAAATTGGTTTTCACTAACTAGAATTGTGTACGACTCAAGTTCATAAAGGAAACATGCCAGTCAACACCCCCGCCGACCCTAAAAGTCATTTGCAGCCACAAAATTCCCTTCATTCAAATCCAACCAGAGAAGCCTTTAACCAGCAACAGTACAGAACAAGCAACTATGAATATTGACCAAGAAAACAAAATGGAACTAGGCAATAAAATAAGAGAACTAATACACTTGTAGAAGGAACTACCGACAATCAATGGGAAAATTGGGTATAATTGCCCATGGTGAAACATATTGACTAGAAACAACCTGCGCTGAATGAGGAAATCTACCCACGCTGGGGAGCAACCGCATCAGTCATTTCCTGGAACGTGGCACAAATAGCAGGCAATAGTGATTTATTAAGCTCCCTAACGTCCCATGACATAATAATACTTAAAGAAACATGGACCTCAACTTTTACCTAACTACATTAACCACTCTGAATGTACAGTAGAGCGGGAGAAAACAAGAACAGCTTTCGCCTACAGATATTGTGCAGAGCTGGCAAATGGATTGCAACCAAAGTATGGGGCAACATTCATGAAAACCTACAAATTTGCAACATCAGACTGCTGGAAAATACTATTTTACGGGTAATAAACACTACGTGCAACAGAAAAAGATGGATTGTTTCATACATCTTTCAAGTTGCATTAAGGAACTTATGTCCAAACCCTGTCAGTTAAAATCATACATCTTAACCGTCCGGAAATTTTAATTGCAAGATGAGAGTAGATGAATTTTTACTCAACAATTACATTCAAAATGGCTGACCGAATACTGACAGTAAAACGCACATTTATAAAAGTAGATGCAAAGGGCAAACGTTTGGCCCACTTGTGCACAAATGAGGGTCTCATTTCAGCTTGCAACCCTTATGATTTCTTCATGACCTTTAAGACAAAATGCTGGGAAAAAAACATTTATTCTTCTTTAAGTTGACAAAACTGGAAGACCTTGACGCCTTTCAATACATCGGAGTAATAAATGACAGAACACCCTAATGGAATATCCACATTCAATCTGCAATAAAACACATTTAAGGCTGCAGACAATGCAATATTGAGGATCGCCCTCAACCATGACTGTATTTTCTCAGAACAACCTGACAAAGTTTTCCGAACAAATGTTGGAAGCCAAATTTTATATAGATCCAAGATTATGGGGCTTGGATAAGACCTCAAGCCGATTAGGTTGTTTCAAGAGTAGATTCTGAAAATCAATGTTTCAGCTACCATCAAGCTTCCCAGCGGCTGCTCTGGAATCGTACCTCGGGTATCTTTCGACTGAAGCCAACTGTCAAATGGTGCCAATAAAATATGGTTTGAAAAGAAAAGGGCTCCCGGTAACAATTTGTTTGACTGGGCCTTGAACAAATACTTCTTCGTAAATATCAAATCATCCTATGCAGTCCAACAGTGGAAAGAAACCAAGATACTTGGCCTGATATTGCCCCACATCCTCTTACTCACAAAAAAGAAGATAACCTCTATTTTCAAATAACACTTTCCAAGCCTAAATATGAATTGCATCCTCAGGTTACTTAGAAAAATACATCCCAGAAGTCATACAGACTTTTATGACCTTTTGCGACATGCTCTTTAATACCTATTCTTGCTTTTAAACCATAGAGAGAGGATACTCTGCTCTAGCAAAAGGGGGTTGTTTGCAGTTAAATGACTTCATGAACAGTAGAAATCCTGCAGTTTTGGATACATTCCAATATGGAGCAAGAGAGGACTGGAAACATTTCATGTTGAACTGTGATTTGTACGATACTGTCAGATCCAACACAATAGCCAAGATCTTGCTAAGAGGACGGTTTGAAAATTCTTATGTACAATTGTTCATTCTCCTAAGTCACCTCTCAGGCTATGCAACAAAACATACTGAACTGTATCTGAGCAAAAGTTGGAATATTCTGATTAAACTCTAGCAAACGTGAATCATGGAAACAATCAAACTTTCATGCTAAAAACCATCGCTATAGTATAAACTAAAACAAGATGGTCTGTTCCAAGAGCCAGGCCTTTGAACCAGAGACCATATTTATATTTGTTATAGAATTCAGTTGCAATAAGTGTATTTCTTCTTTTAATCTGTATCTATTTTGGATAATTTCAATTTTATTCTGTTCTACTCATGCTTGTGTGACAGCCAGCTATGTGTCAAGCACCTGTTATAACATTTCAAATTTCTTTCACCAGCCTCATATAATCAAAAAGATATTAACTTAATAAAACAGGTACTTTGTGTCAGCCCTCGTAATCCATTGGTCAGGTCAACTGTCATTCACGTCTTGCTTCCCCCCCCCCAATATAGCGTACAGCTTAGGCCAGTGGGTCAGCCCATTTCACTGACTGCATTTTTCTTGATCATATGTGTGCGTTGGCCTTAAAAGTGCACTTCAGTATCACGGCTTGTGGGTCAATAGTTCACTTGGTCAATGCTTTCAGCTTTCTATTTATTAGCCTTTTTGTTAGGGATCCTTGTCTTTTAAACCATGTCTTCCATGTTACAGGCAATTCAAAGCCTTTAGTCATTATTCTGTGCACATTAAGAACTGAAAATAAACTATAGGATAATTATTCTTTATATTTAAAATGTTTATTACAACCATATGACCGCCACACTTAAGGGGCAGCATCTTTTCTTTTAGTTGCATTTACTTACAATAAAAAAACAAATGTATCACACCAGCTTGACAAGGCCAGATGATTTGCTTTGCCAGTGATTTTTCTAATTTTAGTGCCATTTTTCACGCCATGGGTAATGATTTGATTGAAATATTGAGTGGCGTCTTCTCTCACATTGGAATTGCTCTCTCTGTGAAGGTTAGTATTTAAGACTGACCTGTTTCATCCTTTTCTCCTGTTGTACATGTTGAATTCAAGTCATTCACACTTTTTTCATGTATAAAATTGTATTTCAAAGTGTACTGGAGAAGTTCTCTCTTAAAGGTACAAGCTTTTTAAATGTTCAACCTAAGCATTGTGTTTGTTGTAAATACACTGTGCAGCAAAGTCTTCTTTTGTTTTTGTAGCAATTATGGTTGAGGAGTTTGTAGATTTTGGTGCCCTTGACATCTTCATGCGTCGCAAAAGTGATGTTCTCACGACTCCATGGAAATTTAAAGTCGCCAAGCAACTGGCCAGTGCACTAAGTTACTTGGTAAGTAACATGAGTGTGCAGTCGGGTTGAAATAAGAATACGCTTTTATGCCTTGCATGTGAAATTAAGTATTTTTTCATAGGAAAGCTTTTGCATCTGGCTGATCCTCCATGTTGTTTGCTCTTGGTACTTACTTCACTAATTTGCATGAGCTGAGATTAACATTATTACATTAGATGCTGTTGCTTGGAGGTGCAGCCAACGCCAAATGTAACCAGGAACTCACTTAAATTAAGGATGTAAACAAACTCAAATCTGAATACTCTGCCTCACATCAGTCAATTTTTATTGTACATAGCCTGTTCTTAAAGTGTCTGCAGTTCACATTAAAACATGACCTCAGAAAAATACAAAAAGAAGCAATTCTTGTTGTCAGCAATTATCTGCAGTTACTTGAATGGATCACCACTTAATGTTTGCCTCGGTGATCCTAAAATCTTTGCAACAGAGGCTTACAGAAACAGTGTAGTAAATGATAGGTTTTAACCAATATTTTTTCAGCTTTACATCCTGCTAATTGTTCACACAGTAAATAATGCTCTGGAGACTTTGAAACGTTATGGTACAGTCTTTGAGTTCTGCTTTGAGTCACTCTCAGAATACAATTAGTCAATGAGAAGGGAATTTTAATAAATTCTATTTCACTCTCAAAATGCGTGGAACGTGTCCATTGGTAGATCTGTAATTGGGAAGGAATATAGAATGACCTTCAAATGATAGGAGCCCAACACAAATGTGTTCTTTATTATACTGTAAGCCTTCTAGCTCAAACCATGTTGTGACCACAGAACACATTGTTTACAGTTGCAACATTTCCCCTCCTAATAGTCGCACGTGTATGTTTTTTAATGTATTGTATGTGTCTTGAACTTGAGCATCTGTATGTGAGTGAAACGTTAGTCAGATCCTGACCTGAGCGCCCTTCAGTTCTCCTGCTAGTGGAACCTTGAATAAGTGGCATGGGGTTCCACTTCTTTGTTTCTGCTTTTTTTATCACAACACATGCTACTGGTCATCCTGCAGTTCTCCTCTCTGGGAAGAATGTTGAATGTGGAGCATGAAGGTCCGCTTCTTTTTATCCGCTTCTTTTTTTTTTTTTTTTACTACACAAGCTACTGCTCATCCTTCTTACTGTAAGAGGAACCTTGAATATGGAGCATGAAGTTCCGATCATTTCTATTGCAACACATGCTACTCCCAGAACTTCTTAAGTCTCTAAAAGCTTTCTTCTTTTTTCTTACCTGAATGACCATGACAAAAATAAAATTGTTATTTTACTGTGTAATGGTCATATTGTATGATGTCATTAATAGAATTATTTTGTCTCATAAACATAGGAAGATAAAGAATTAGTGCATGGAAATGTTTGCAGTAAAAATATTTTATTGGCCAGAGAAGGAATTGACAAGGAGTATGGTCCTTTCATAAAGCTGAGTGACCCTGGACTACCAATAACTGTACTTTCCAATCAAGGTATGGCATTGTAAATATAATTGTTTTAATGATTTATTAGGCAGTAGGCAAAAACGTTTTGGTTAAAGTGATTTTGAAACACCTTTTTCTTGTGGTGTCTTAAAACAATTCAACCCTTGCATTGGCCCCACAGGTGTCCAGGCTGCATGTTCCATTGGTGTGTAGGTTCTCTGTATCATAAAATTCAAATTCATAAGGCAGTCCATTGTTAGTACCACTTTACTGTAGGCCACCCACAAAGCAACATTCAACTTCGTATCTACAGGCGCGCTGAAAGACAGCGCTTATCTTCCCATAACTCACCACTCCCCCCTAGGTTAAGTATTCTCTTTCCCTAGACACTTCCTGCCCTGTTTTTCTTTTTTAAATGCATGTACAATTCACATTAGTGAACATCACAAATACCGTGCTAGTGCATCTATCTGTATCGAGGCGGTGGTCCTCTGCTAGCATATTATTATTGGTCATGTAATAAATTATTATGCATAAAACTATCCGAGCCACCACCTCTCTTAATAATTGTAAAAATTCATGATGGGGGCGGGGGGCAATAGGGAGCATCATTTTCTGTTTTCTTTCTATCTTTTGGGCTGTAATCTACCCAGAGTGTACTTAAGAAAAGCAGCCCATTGCTGTAGCTTACTTGCAAGAACAGAATGCATGTTTATCAATATCTGGGTGACTGGCTAATCAAATCCCACTTTCTTCACTGCACATAAGCTGTACAATCACTGTTAGTTAGTTTTTGGTTTTCTGTAAGTGAGCGAGTCTCAATAATATCAAGTAATCATAGATCCCTGGTCAGACAGAAAAGCAATTGGTGTTTCCCACTGCAGGATTGCTGTCCTCTTCCATTTCTCTGGTTCCTCAGCCGAAAATGAGACCTGCTGCATTGAAATCTTTGACTGCAGTGAAATCAGGACTAGGATAGCCTGACCAATAAAATGGTAGTAAGTCATGACTTTAGCTCCACGCAACAGTGATGGGACCATCCAGCTAAAAACTAAAAAAGGGGAAGCATTCAGGCACCAGTCACGAAAGCATCACTCCTAGGTTGGTGAGCGTATGTGGCTGTCTCAAAAGAGGAACTCATGTATTCGCTTATTTGAACTAAGGCTATTCTGACTACCTATCAAGGCCTCTCTATCCCTGGTGATAGAAAAACAGGTTCAAATTTTCAAAAAGAATGTAGCGTTAGTCTTGAAATAAATATTTGAGGCTCTCCTGATTCTATGGCCATTGGAAGTGGAATATCAGCGCCTCATCTGACTAGGTCTCTGTACATAAAAGCAGACTTCATCAGTAGACCGATTATGAGTTTGAATTTGTTGAAACTGCCAATCATTCACTTGGAAATCTTTTGGGTTTGGTGTTTCATGTGACTCTTCTTTTGACACATGGCTCCTTGGGGGACCATGGAGACAGATGCTTATGGTTTCCCTGCTCTGGAGAGCCTGGTGTGCCTCATGTTTCCCCCCGCCCCCTGCAGAATCTTCCATGCCCTCCATTCTGGTGGAAAAGAAAGGAGGGCTTGGCAGGCCATGAAGCAAAGTCTATGTTACTACTTTTGCATTTGCAAAGCAGCCACACTGCCCGCAGTGAGAATCCTTCCCCTCCACTTCTTCCTACAAGCCTCTAACCCCCCCCCCCCACCCCCCCCACCCCAATCAGTATGGGAGCACATAATGGGGATAGTTTCTGGGGTGGCAGTCTGGAGTCGTCGCCTCATGTTCTTTCAGTTCATACGTTTGAAAAATTCTTATGGTTTCTCATTTTTATAGACCGGGAACGTACTTCCTAGCAGGGCAAGCACTTGAATGCCAGTTTGGTTTTAGTTGTATATAAATAAAAATAGATTATTAAAAAAGGACTTGTATATGTTCTTGAAGTCTATATTAGTGTATGGGTTTGCTTTTCTAGCATCCTTATTTCATTTCCTTTTTAAGGTGGTGTTAGTTCTCTGAAGACCTGTACAATTTATTCGCCTGTACCTGCCATCATCTTCATCATTATATTTTTCCTGAAGTTGTTTAAATCGCTAAAGGGAATCCAGTGCATACATCAATGCTGAATGGGTATGAGGTAGTCAACACATGAATCTCTCAATGTCGGGTCAACTTCTTAGTGATTTCACCTGCTTTCAAAGTGCATAGATCACATTATAAGAATAGGTTGGAGAGTTTCTTTAGTTTTAATGTGACATTGACTGGATCAAGAAGCCAGTGAAAGCATTGCAGTAAACAGTTGTAAAACATCTTTATAACAATTATTTCAAGAAACTTATTTCTCATTTTTAGAACGAGTGGAGCGCATCCCATGGATTCCTCCTGAATGCCTCGGAGATGCCAAACAACTTACTGTTGCATCTGATAAATGGAGTTTTGGCACAACTCTGTGGGAGATCTGCTACAACGGAGAAGTACCCCTAAAGGACAAGACTTTAGCAGAGGTGATATATTGTTCATATTTGTGCCTAGCTGTTTCCAGGATACGTCTAATGTTTTTCAAATGCATCTGTTCACATATATGTATTATCCTGCATGCCAATATAAAACAAGTTATTCTAGAATGTTATAAATGTATTCTTACAATACAGGTTAGACCTGAAACAGACACATCTTATTCCACACATTTAATTACTGTAGAACTTAGAACGTGTTGTGGCCAAATGACAACCCTTTGAGAGAATTCACAATAATTATTAAGCATGAGGTTTTTCTTTGTCCTCATTTTCTTTGTAGAAGAACATAAGTGACAAGAATAAGAACTTTAACCACTTTTGCCAGGATGCATTTTCTGCACAGTACATTGCAAACTTAGTACACTTCTGGTAATATCGTGTATGCGGTAGAAACCTCATAGGAGACCTCTATGGTCTTCATCTAGATCTACCCAAGTATTTAGTTTATTCCTGTTAAAGGTGCTATATGTATTGTCCTCTTTGCCAGTGGGACAGAGTGATCCAGGAAGCGAAGGGTCGGTAAATAAAGTGCTTTCTTCTAAATCGTTTTTTTCTGTTTGAGGTGAAGTTATTTATGTGGCGATTGACAGGGATTCCTTGTGTCAAAGTAAATGTAAGCTGTCCTGTTATACAGTTTGGCTACTAAAATCAGTTTTTGTGATGGTGTAACTTATCACATTGGATTGTGGTGACTAAAACATATTGCTGATGCAAGCAGCCGTGCTGATGCCAGTGAAGCTATGGTGTAGTGCTGGGTGTGCATACTTTTATATCTAATGTTTTCCTTGCTCAAGCAATGCAATACAGTTATGGCCTTCCAAGACCAACCTACAGTGACCTGTATTAGAATGACACCCACTCTTGTCCACAATCCTTGTGTTGACTCCCTACCACCTTCATGTGTTGTCTGTATCTGAAAGGTATTGATAGTGCTTCTGCATGATACACATAAAGTTCAGTTAAGGGATCTTGTCCTTCCATTAATCAAAATCCTGTTTTTGGTATAACGGTAGCAGTGCCTGACAAAAACCAACCAAATTCTGAATGACATACCAAAAATCACATACCTACAAATGTGAAGTACGGTGAATGTTGGTCCAGGATTGCAGAGTTTAAAACCTCTTTTTAGGTTATCTTTCAAACACTTCTGTTACATAGCCTCCTTCACTGAAAACACAAAAAGTAAGATAGCTCTCAATGTTCTGCTTGGGTATGGTTAGACCGCCTAACAGGACGGCTGCAACTCAATTAGGTTCCAAATTGGTACCTTATAATCCGCCATTATCTTATTTTATATGGACGCACTTGATATTTAAAAAAAATATTTGCAGCTTCTCCTGGGTAATAGGAGTAAATCTGGAGCACGCTGTTAAATCTTGTGAGCGTGGTTATTTAGATTAAAATGCTGTACCAAGGATTGTAAGGGTAATTGAATCAAATGTCAGTTTTTTTAAAATACATATTCTGTGCAAGCGAGTCATATTATGTTCCCAAAATTACTGAGGACATGTTGTGGAATCCACACCCAAAAATGTAAAAAAAAATATATAGTTTGACCTGCAATTTTAATTACCAATGAGTGGCTAGGGTCACCCTTCAGCATAGGAACAATGTTTATCTCAAATGACTGGGATATCGCCTCTGTGCAAAGATTCAGAATTTCCATCAAGCTTTGCTAAGTCCACCTTGGATACCAGGATAAGTGAAGCATGTAGTCGACATAGTGTAAGATTTGATTGTCCGTGCCCCCACCCAACCTGGAAAAACATGAAATGGCTAACCCAACAATCTTGGAAATATGGGTATGAGTATACATATCTATCTATCTATCTATACACACACAGGAGTACATTGGTTCTATTAGGTTTTGTAAATAGCAAGTTGTTTAATTATTTAGGGTGAAATAAGTTTGGCCCATATGACCTTTAATTTGTAATCTTTATTCGATCAACCAAAAGTAGATCATAAAAGATACACACAGAGACAAAGAAATAAAGTAGGAATATTGAAAACATCTACAATAAAATTCATGAATGACGACATTCAAAGAAGTAAAAGGTCTAAAAATCAATAAAATAACAATGTGTTATTATTAAGCTTGCAAGCCCTGACAAGCGCTATAAGAGAGATAAGGGCATTCATTCAGAAATGACATCATAACGAAGAACCAACAATTCATAATACATGTGGCTCTCTGTACAATTAAAATTTAAAACATCATACTCCTTCTTAGAGCCAAAGTGCACTTAAAAAAACTAGCAACTAAGTGACCTGTATCTCGGTCATAAAGTTGTAATAAAAAAAATAGGTCAGCCTTACACTTTTAAAATTTATGTCTGTGTAACAATGGTAATAAAAACCTCCTTGCGGACAGCAGATGATATCAACAAAAAAATACAAAATGCTGTAAAGTTTGGCTAGAATGCTAGTCACATGTGCAGATACCAGTGGTGACTGAGTAGTATTGGCCCAGTAGAAAGCATATTAACCAACGAAAGGAACCTAACCTGAATCTAGCTAGTAAGGTTCTCTCGTACACATTTTTCACGTATAATAAATAAGGAGCAATCATTGGCACAGTCTGAATGATGCAATAGTCCTTGACCGTGAGTTTAGCCACTTCTGTTAGTTCCCTAGCGACCTGTCTATGCTTGACAAAGCTGTCCTGGACCCAATGTTTGTTCTTTTTCATGATAGTCTCCAGGTGCTTTAACAAATGTGCACTGCCATGGGCTGAAAAATATCCTTGATGTGTTTTAGCCACGGATTGGCCAGCCCACGCTCACAAGACCGGCAATCTCTAATAACTGCCAATTGAGGTCAGCTTCCTTATTTGACCATAATGACCACCAGAGAACCAAAGGGGCAGCATTAATGGTGTCCTGCACGTACTCCATGCCTAACTGCTGATGCAAGCAAAAATGCGGGGACGAGGGAAGGACGCCTAGGAGCCGACAAAATGTATTCTCCTCCAACTGCATGATACTCACATCCTTGCATCCCTAAATACCCATTCTGTAAGCTAAAATTGGCAGACCTTTCCGATTGTTTATCTCCACAATCGGGGCAATAGATTTTTTACCAATAGTCACGGCGAGCAAAAAGGTAGTGCCTAAAGCTCGAGTATAACAAGTAATCCTATTGCTGATGCAAGTGGACCAGGAACACCTCTTTTCGAAGTAGATACCCAGATAAGAAAACGAGTTTACCCAATCTAATTTCTTGTCATCAATATTTAGGGTACAGGTTTTAGTATTTCTGGGACCGCAGACCATTGTAAATGTTTTCTTCAGGTTTGTCTCCAAATCCATTCCTCTCATAAAACTAACATAACAGGAAATTAAACTCTTGAGGCCATTGGGCATCCTTGGCAGAAGAACCGCATCATCTGCATATAAGAGTGCAAGCACTGCCTTTTGCTCAACATAGGGAACATCTGCCAGACAAATACCAATACTCTTTCCAGGTCATTAGTATAGAGCAAAAAGAGAATCGGAGCAAGGACGCATCCCACGCTCAGCTTTAAATGATTCTGTGCATTCACCAGCATTACCAAATCTTACAGATGCGGTGAGATCATAATGTAGGAGTATCCGAAATGAAACCAAATCCCCATCGACACCCATACTCTCTAAAATGTACCACAACTTGGATCTACATACACAATCAAATGCGCTCGACAAATACATAAAAGCCAGATGTGTAGAGGCGCCCTTTGCATATTTATATTTTGCCTCACTAAGATGGAGGTTGAGGCACTGTTCAATTGTCCCAACCCCTTTCTAAACCCATACTGGGTTTCGGATAGAATGTTATTTTTTTTTATTCTGAGAAGAAGGCGATACAAGACTACTCTCCCAATAAGTTTTGCTGTAGAGTCTAGGAGAGATAGTGGGCGGTAGCACTTTACATCGTGGACATTACCCTTTTTAAAAATTGGGACGATGATTGAGGTGCGCCACAACGTAGGTACACCCAAACACACAGAATTAAATACACAAGTGAGGACGGGTCCAACACCCCGGGTATTCCCTGAATAAATCGAGAGGGACGCCATCTGGACCCGGCGCCTTCTTGCACCGGCTGTCAACAATCGCCTTAAGCACCTCTTCTTCACTAAAATCAAGTTTTAGACAAAAGAAGTTGGCCATCGACGCTTCATCGGTAGCCCTGTTGTCAGTAGCATATATCCTTCAAATATGCGCCAACCAGACTCAGCCGTAATATGAACCGTTACTTCATCTAGGGGGTGGGGGGGGGGTCAAGGGAGATAAAACTGACCACACTGCCTTCCAAAAGGCTTCAGAATCTTTAAACTGACAGGCTCTAACTATAGACTCCCATTTCTCCACCTTCATGGTTGATTTCCTTTTCTTTAGTATCAGTTGATAAATCTTTCTGTTTGCTGCAATAGCGAACTGTTTTAGGGCCCTACGCAAAGATTAATTTGCCGCTCTACAATCCTTGTCAAACCAAGATTTAGCATAGTACGTGGCTGAATACAGGGTCTTGATAGCGTCCCTTTAATCCATGTTAAGAGATCAATAAAATGGCTAAGTGTAAGTGCTTAGTCTCCTATTTCCATATTACACGCATCTAGCAGTACTGAGCTTCTACAGACAACCTGGGACATGATGTGCTTCAGGTTCGCGATTCGCCAGACCACCCTTCGCCCAGCATTCTTCACAGTTAGTGCTTTAGAAAGCAGGGTCTTGTGCAGCACTGCTATTTGCATTGCAATGGGGTTGTGGTCGCTATAAATCTGAGCAAGTACCTCACTACTTAAAATCGTTGATGACATACATCAGTAGGTAAAAATGTAGTCTATTGTACTCCCAGCACCCCCTCCGATAAAAGTTGGGAAATCTAGACCGGCAGAAATATAGACCTTGTTGACAAACTCACACTCAGCCCGCAGGGAAAATAGAAAGCGTCTCCTAGCGTCCTTATCCTTATGATTGACTTCTCGAGCAGATGGTTCAAAAATGGTTGATGTTTGAGGGGGCAAATGCTCTAGTTTGGCGTTAAAATCTCCAGCCACCAGCAGGCTAAAGTGACATTCAGCCCAAACCTCTTTTTCTATTAACAGGTCAATTATAGAGAACAAACCCTGAAAATCGCCCTTTCTGGAAAAAAAGTATTCTAAAAATCCATCATATTCCAGCAAAGGCAAAATGCCTGCGCCTGGGCCTCACGCTGATCTAAAAGAAGGCCCCCTTTAGCTCGTCCAGAAGGTGATGCTATCGCTGGCAGAGTAAACACATGTATCGGTTGAAGGCTACCTCTTTCAGATCCCAAGTTTCTTGCATAAAGGCTATATCCTAATCAAGGATAAGGCATTGGCAGCCTTCAATTTGGATTTTAGGGGCTAGGCCAGTGGCGTTCCAGCTTAAAAGGTTGAAGGAGAATATTCACCACCTTTAGTCTCTGGTATTCTAACTTCAGTCCTTTCTTGTAAAGTCGGGCAATTAACATGGACTTGTGCCCTATCCGGATTAACAAAGCTCGTTAAAGAAGGGGGTATAGACAAGCTAGGGCCGGGTATCTCACTACTAAACACACCTCCATTGTCCAGAGCGCCTATACAGAAGCGCTCCTTGCAATACAGTCAGTCATTATCCTCCAACCCTGCCAGTGCTATATCTATTTTTCAGAGGCACTGGTTGGATGTAGTGAGGCTCTCGGAGATTCTCTATTTGGTGCAATGGATCCCTCTATACTGACATTGGGGGTAGACAGATGCCTGTAGAAAAAACCAAGTAGCAGGATCTTAACAGGACTAGGTTTAACCATTCCAGCCCTCGCTAATCTGTTCATGTGTTTATATAGCTATTTGATCTTACCTACTGCAGCCATTGTAGATACCACAAAGTTATATATTCACATGTGTGGGGGTATTTGTGTGTGTGTGTGTGTGTGTGTGTGTGTGTGTGTGTGTGTGTATATATATATATATATCTCTTGCTAAATATTGAACTTTGATTTTGTAGGACATATGAGTATGTACGGGTATGTTTCTGTTTGTCTGAACGAATGTTTGAGTGTGATGTAGGATGTCCTTGGATTCTTGGGATATATTTATGGTTTTTTATATAGATTGCAAAAATACAATGAATAAATAAAATTTTATATGTTTGGTACTTAAAGTTTTGTGCATTATATTTTGGAAGGCCAGTGTTTACGGTGTGTTGAATCGTATTAGTGACTATTAGCACTATATGACTTTGTACACAGTCAGAGAATTATTGTTATGCTTGGCTTTCTGTTTTCCCCTGTTTTCTCTGCCTGTTATTTGTCCAGGTGAGTGGTTGTTCTTGGTCTGGGGCCACCATACATGTAAACTTTGGCACATCTATGTGGCCTATAACTGAGGGATGTAAAGCACTACTCAAGCCAGCTGGCGTGGTAATGCTGGCTGGGCCTTTAACCCCAGGAACTTAATGCAGAAATAATAGGTAAACTCGTGTAAGAAGAGTCCAAAGGACCGCCAGCGGCATTCAATTCATCTTGTTGAAGGGTCTGGCTGGTACGGAGTCCTCCATAGTGAGGGAAAGATGTCGCTCCACCAACCTAATCTCATTGTCCAAACCATGTTCAAGGTCCGTGTCAAGTAGTTGTCAATTGTGAAATGAGTACATGGTGGTGGTGCTTTAGGTGTGCCTGAGGTGCCCTTCTTTTTTTCCATATTCACGTGGACAGTAGTGAGGCTGATGTAATAAATAAGACGGGGGAGACCCAGAGCTCCCAGAAGGCTAAAACAATCAAAAACATATCAACAGTACCTGTGTTTAGAGGACTTCCTCGAAGATGACCCAGATCCCTGATGCAGAACGTCTTTATCCAGATGGGGCTTTCCAGCCAACAAATAGCCATTTTTAAGGGGTTGTAGTTTTGGATCTCCTTTTGGTTTTAAGCCATGCAAAGTGTTGGTGTCTAAAAAGCCGTACAGACTGGAAAAAATGCCACACATACAGGGCCACTGGCAAACTCACTTGTCTCATGGAAAATTTGTAACTTCAAACTTTCTGTACAGCAGTCTACATAGTGGCTGGCACTAAAGTTCAGATTAAATGGGAGTCTGCCCGCAGATAGCGAATCACCTCCTCGGCCACCTCCCCCGACTCGCAAGGCATATGGTGCAGGTCCCCCAGGCACGCCTCACCCCTATCCAGACACAGCCTCATCCGCAGCCGAGGGGGTGCCAGCGGCGGCTCCCCGGTAACCAAACACTCGTAGTAGGCAGCCTTCAGCAAGGTCACGCCTATCCAGGTGAAGGGGGGCCACCGAGGCGCTGGCCCCAGCAGACCAAGGACCCGCAGCCTTCAGCGGTGGGGGCGGGACGCAGCAGCCGTTGAGCAGCCGCCAGTTGCACGAGTTGAGCAGGAAACCGAATCAATTACTTCTCATGTGAAACATTAAGGTTTTGCGTGATGTGATTCCCTGGAACGAAATGGCGTCGTCTCCGTTCCCCATATGACCTATAAAATGTCACTCGGTCACAATATCATGGTGTGAGTCAAATGAAATAGTGCATTTGCAATACAAGTGCAGCCCATTTAAAACCGCAATGGCAGTCAAAATGACTGCAAGGTCATATAACGGAGTCCCAATTTTGTTTTATCCGTCCAGATGCAATATATAGGTGGACGTTAAAATTGTCCAGATTATGATGTTGACATGTCGACCCCAACATTATGATTTATAGGGGGTCATCATCAGGATGGTGCCAACAAACTTTTGAAGTTAGCAACCCTATAGAATGAGAGAGAAGTCATGTGTGAAAGTATTCAGAGGATGTGGGAACTTTTGAAGTTGGGTCCAGTTATGAAGAAGACCTACATTCTTAAGTGGGGAATAAAGGAATAACATAGCTAATGTGCAGTACCTGCCAGTTAGTGAAGCTGATGGGGTATCTGGGTAAGCAATAATGATGATAGGGTAATGAAGACCCACAGACAGATAAATTCCAATTAGATCAAACTATCCACAGCTGACTGATTCGGGCAATAAATTGTAGTCCATCACTGACTGGAAAGGCCTGAAGAAACAATGGAAAACATACTAAAAGTAAAAGCGGATGCTCCAAGGGCTCAATCTAGCTTGAAAGAGAGCTAAACACATTTGGACACACAAGGAGAGGGAGTGACACCAGGGGCACATCCCCTCAGGGACAGTTGTGTATATGAGACCCTGGTCTCAGAAAAAGCAAACAAGAATGTGTTAAAAGAAAAACTGAATGAGTGGGCAGCACCAGCAGGAAATGCCACATGCTGGAAAAGCTTACTAGTGTATAAAAGAGTGAGACATCACAGAACAGCCGCTGCCCTTCAGCCTTGCAAGGGAATATTGCCTCAGGGAAGAGGAAGCATGGGCAGTGCAATACCTTCACTGTACGAGGAAAAACTGCCCGTCTAAAAAGCAGGAAGGGTATAAGGCAGGCGCTTAAAAACAGCTACAGCAAGCAGTAGTAGCTCACAAAAATCCTGGCCAACAACAGGCTACATTTCAGTTTTAATAAAGAACAGTAATTGAGGAATAGAAATGCACAAAAAATAAGTATAACAATTAAAATCATGTTGAAGTGAGGTTCGTTGGAGCAAAGAAAAGGAAAAAAAGACAATATCCTGTAACAAACACATGGATTTCTGAGTCCTTGAATCCAGTATGTAATATATATTCATCACAAATTCCACACAATAGAACAATTAAGTGGAACGTGAAAAATAGTGAAGCTCTAACACAGAATGGTTACAGTATATAGGGGTTAGGTAAAGTCCAGTGACTGTCAAATGTAGACAAACTTGTTGGTACACAGGTATGCCGAGGATCACTTTATATGCTACATAGTCTAATGGTCTTGTGATGGGCAATCATGAGGTTAACATATTCAGGACTTCTGATGTTTTTTCAGTCCTCTAGTTACCGAATTCAGGTGGTCAATCCATGTTGTGTTGCCTTTTGTAACTCTTTGTAATTCATTTCCACTTGAATTGAATTTTCCACCCCTTGCTACTTTCACATCAAGTTGAGCTACTAAGTTGTGGTGCATTTGGATTATGCCAGTGGATCTTACTATTATGTCGAAGAATTCTTAATTTCCCTTTTTGTGTAGATTGGACATTGTAGAGTTTAGAACCAGGACACCATAGAACATAGTCATTAGTGACATTGCAATTTGTGTTATGTTTAATGTTATACAAACACCAGCATGGTAAAATAATTTAGTGTCACATGTTTTTACATACAATGCAGGAACCGCACTTGAAATGGTACACTTCAGGTGGAAAGCCCCAGCACTGAGCTTTCAGCAGACGGTCTCTTATGTCTTTGTATAGAAAGGAGGTTTTGAGAGAATTTCACACAATCCAAACGAGATAAGTTTGTGTTAAGGCAACCCCTATCAAGTATTCTCTCAATTAGAATATCAGATTCTTGAAAATAGTCCTTTTTTTTATACAATTACATCATTTTGAGAAATGGTCATACTGGAGATAATCCCAAAGACTGTGTGGGTGATAGCTAGAATAAATCAGAGTAGTATTTCTATCTGTGGGTTTCCCTTTAAAAGTGGTGTATAGATTGTCATTGGTGCATCTGACACTGATATGCAAAGATCCAAGGCTTTGTGCTGATTTGCTTAGCTGGATTGCAATGATTTTTAAAAATAAAATATTTTTATTGTTTTCCAAAACAACTATCAATCTCTCATTGAGCAAACACAAGCTCATAATAATACAACCTCAGCTTCTACCTAGGACATCCCACTCCCTCCAAACCATAATATGCCCTCCACTTGCGCAATACTTTGTCATATTTACGGGCCCCCGTGCGGTGTAGATAGTTTCTTCCAGTTTTGCACACCAGTCCATTTCCTGCCTCCAGACATTCACAGGAGGGGCACTAGTAGAGGTCCAGCATTTTGTTATATCCCCATTAAGGTTTCCAGCCCCACCAGTGTCCCGTCCCTTCTTGGTCCATCTTTGTCTTACAGTATACCCGAAGGGTGAGTCTGGTACCAGCTTTCACATGGGAGCCCACTACCCCAGACAAGATCGGGAATCTTCCGAGCCAGTATCCTCGTATGATGGGGCAGGCCCGAATTGTATTAAGGAAGTCCCATCTAGGCACCTGACACTGCAGGCATGCAGGGGAGGGAGCCACCTTAGTTTTCCATAGTCTCTGGTGTGAGGTATGCTTGGTGCAGATATTTGAACTGAATGAACCGGAGTTGTGCCGAGATCCCCAACACTCTGGGTGTTATACAGGCATCTCACCAGTCCACCTCTTCCAGGGGCCCCACCCCCTAGCACACCCTCAGGGGCCCCAGCAGGTCTGGAGAATGTACAACAAGGGTTTTATATATTTGTGATTTCCCTCCCTTTCCATGGGGACTCATTAGTGCCTGCACCTCTAAGGGGTTATGCTCTGGGACCTCCCAGTAGTCAGTAACAACGTGTTGGAGCTGAAGATACAGATAGAATTGTGAGGCATGCAGGGGGAATTCCGATTGTAGGTCCTGAAAGAAGCGAATGTGACCCCTGTCCCATACATCACCCAGTCTTGTCATGTCCCATCCCCAGAACCCCTCCAGACCTGTGACCCATGCCAGCCATCGGCCCGCTCACAGAGGACTCTACATTGTGAGCCGTTGGTCCCAGCCTATCTACCACAGTGCTGCCTTCCAGGCCACGAACACCACCTTCGTGGTCTCTGGGAGCATGTGTGTAATGTGGTCCAGTTAACTTGCAACCCAGAGGCCAAACCAATAGTGGTCAGGATGTAAATCAGTCTGGGACCCGTCAAAAGTGGGCTTAGAGAGGAATAATAGGATGTTGTCCGAAATGGGGCTATCCTATATTCCATTGTGAGACCTCAATCGAAACCCCACACCTGTGCATCGCAACAAATCCAGGTCACAAGAGGTTCAATGCCAAAGCAAAGAGGAGTGGAGACAACCCTGCCGGGTGCCATGACGAAAAGGGAAGCTAGTGGACAAAAGCTCGCCATTTGAGGCTAAAGCCCATTCTCAGAAGGCCCAGTGCAGAGTGTCAAAAGCTTTCTCGAAGTCGATGAGCACTATCGCGGCCTACCCACCCAGTATGCAGAAATTTCTCAGTGCTAGCTGTACCCAACTTATACACTGTCTAGTACTATGGTGTGGAATGAGCCCGCTATGGTCTGGATGGATCAGGTGAGTCAGGACTGTCGGAAGTTGATTAGCCACCAACCTAGCGTACAGTTTGACCTTTGTGTTGATGAGGAAGATGGGGTGGTTTGAGGCACATCTGTTGCGATCTGTAGGTTTCCTTTACAGGTGGTATATAGATTGGCATTGGTGCATCTGACACTGACATACTAAGTGCTAATGCGTGGTGCTAAATTGCATAGCTGGGTTTTAATGATGTTTTTTTATATACATTTTTTGTTTTGTTTTCCTGAACAACCAACAATCTCTCATTGAGCAAACACAGTGTAAACAGAATGATACAAAGCATTACAGAACCACTCCTCTTTGGCAAGACCTACTTCTGTGGGAAAGTGCTCATTTACCACTGCTTCCAGAAACATGCCCAGAATGGGAGTGAGAATCGCAGGCCAAAGCCATCGACAAAACTCCACAAGAGCCCATCGGGTCTGGAAGTCTTCTCTATGTTAAGGTCAGACAGTGCCTCTCGAACCTTCTTAAAAGTGAGTGGTTATTTCAAGTCGTCTCTATCTGCCCGAGACAGCGAGGGCAGCAGGATATTCACAACGAGTGGGGCGGTTGATTCTCGAGATTGTCAGGCTTATTCTGCACACAGTCCTTCGAAATACTGAGCAAAGGTTGTGGCTGTCTCAGTGGCCTTCGCCACCAATACCCCGGACCCGTCCAGCATCGAGGGTAGGATTCTAGATTCAATGTCCATGGTCGACAACCAGTAAAGGAGTTTGCCGAATGTATCCCCCTATTCGTAAACCTGGTGGGTGGAAGCCATATGGCATTTGCGGGCCTCCTCCTGACACAGCTGGTGCAGGGAGGCCATATTAAGCTCCAATTGGTGCAAGAGGGACTCGTCTGGATTCCCCTGGCCTGAGCTCTGACACTGGTATGGATGTTTTGAGCTCTGTTACCCATGCCAGCCACTTGCAGTCTCTGCTCCTAAAGTAGGGTTGGGCGACTCCACACATGATCTTGCAGGCACCCATAGTGTTCCGAGGGAACTCGCCTGGTGCAGACCAAAGAGACAGTGTGATGTGGTTGTGAGATCAAAACTAAAATCAGAACACAGTGGGGCAAATGTGCCCCATACACAAAATAAACCCCAACTCCCCCCTCCTCCCCCATCCCCCCAATCTTACCACCCAGAAGAAAGCATTGGTTGCAAAACCACATGTAATAAGGGCCCTCAGCCCCACCCGGCCCAACAAAGGCAACATAGTGAAGAACAAAGGGATACAGAAATGTATAATGGAGCTGGCTGGCATGCAAAAATCACAGCTACAGTATTGCTCCAATTGGGGCTCCTAACAGAGTCAGGGGTCAGGTTCAGCCCTGTGATGAATTTCGCCTGTAGTAATTTCCAAGGATGACTCCTCGACTAGAGACCCGGTGGCTGTATTTCCCTTCCCGTTTCGGCTCTCCAAGTCTGTAGGGCCCTTGACCTTCGCCGGGCCCTATCCTCTTTGTTTAGAGTGCTTCCAGGCCGTTCCCTACCTGGACTCAGTAGGGTGGTAGATTGCCAGTCCGGGGATGGTGTGGGTTGAGATGACTTTGCTCCATGAGTCAAGTCCATACCTCCTTAGGAGTTTTGAAGAAGTGCGACCTGGAGTTGGAGAGCACCTGCAGCTGTTCTGGATTGAGTCCCATGTAAGAGCGATTAAGGGCATAGTTACTTTTTCACCTCGTGGTAGGATTTCCACCAAGTATGAACCTGCCGAGTGTAATTGGGAAAGATCATGGTGTGACCAGCATCATTTGAGAGGTACCCCTTCTCCTTCGCACCCTTGAGGATCTCATCCCTGTCTTTATAGTTGAGGATACTGGCTATCATAGGTCTATGGGAAGCCCTCAGGTAGGGGGCTTTTGCGCCAGTGATCTATGGACCCTTTCGATGATTAAGCAGGGGAACAGCTGTGCCCAATCAATCCAGGATCGGATCATTACTCAAGGAAAGTCCGCAGGTAGGTATCCTCCATTCCATCTTCGGAAGCAGACAAACCGGAGGTTGTTGCGCCGGCTCTGATTTCTGTGTTCTCCGCCTTGTGAGTTTTAGACATCTGTGAGGGTCAGGACACCTCCACGGAAGCCCCCCTCACTGTGTCCTCCAGTTTGGAGATTCGATCCTCTGCCTCCATCACCCAGTCAACAGTCTGACACAGATCCTGCCTTAGCAAAGACACGTCTGCGCTCACCTCGCCAATCTTAAGCACAAGCTCCAATTTTGAGTCCTGAATGGCCTATATTATAACTGCATTGTTGTCTCTGCCTTTAGGGACCGAGCACCCCTGCACCACAACTGCTGGGAGAAATAGTTCCCGACCTGCTTGCCCCAGATGTCCAGCACCCAGGGGGAGGGGGCAGCACGAGCAGTTAGAAGCGGGGAAGGGAGGAGGGAGAGTGGCCTCCTTCCTCCTAGTCCACGATGGTCCCCCACTAGGGCGCTCCTTCACCACTCCAGCAGACCCCTGCTAATAATGTCCAGCAGTGGAAGGAGGAGAGGCAGGATTAAAAGGGGGGCATAGGGGGTGGCCCACCTTCCCCAGGTAGTCACCCACTGATGTCCAGGTGGGCTGAGTGTAAGTTGTGTCAGGCACTAAGCGCTTTCCCCTTGTGGGCTTGATGTGGCCCCTGCAGCTGTGCTGGATTTGGCTCTCCTTGTGTGCTCTGCTCAGTGACACTGGGAGGGGGCGCCCTCCCCAGTCCACCAGATACATTTGCTCTGGATGATTGATGGCTGCTAGGAGCCCAGGCGCTGACAGTTCTGGTTGTCGGGAGGGGCTTTGCCCTGTGGGGTACTCTCCCTACCGCCTCGGGATCTGCCCCATGGGTCCCTGGTCAACTCTCTTTCAATCACTGGCATGCCTGGGCACTGGTCTCATTCCCAGACTGCAATCTTGAATAATCGCGGTTCACCTGAGCAATAGCGCTGGTGCCACCACACAGCACGTAGGATCAGGAGAGAGCGCTCCCTGTGGCATGCGGACCCGTTAACAAGCTGAGCCACCCGACCCCCGAACCGCTGTTCTGGGCATGCCAGCCCCCAGGATCAGTGCACAAGCTGAAGGCTGGGCCGGAGCTCACAGCAGCGCATCTGCCATCTTGGCCATCCAGACCATACCCCCTGGGTTGCAATGATTCAGCTAGTCTAGATGGACCCCACACATTTACCTTTCAACAGTTTACCTCCCTCAAACACTTCATTCTTTTCAACATTCCCTTATGGTACATGCTGGCAATTGGTCATGTGCCCGTACTTAGCATCAGATGGGAGTTTACCAACTGCTTTAGGCTGCATTACCAAGCAACCCAACACTGAGAAGACCCGATCTCCACGCTCTTGGTGCTGCTACTCGCATACCAGTTTGCCCAAGTCCTTCTGATTGGGCGGACACTGCGGATGGTGTTAGGCTGATAGCCGAAATGCCACACACTCCTTTGTGATGCGTTATCTGTCAGAGGTGGGGTGCCACTAATGAGTCAACTAGTCCCATCTCTCTGGAAAGGTATCATCTTTCATCATGTGTTAAAGAGCTTTGTTTTTGCCCTGCCATCCCCTGAGGTGGGGGAGGATATACCAGTTGAGGTGCAATTGAGATTTCCTGATGCCAATTCTCACTACTCTCTCTCCCTACAAGTACCTTGGCAAGTTGTGCTGCATAATAATGCACATCTTGGTGCCCATGGAGCTACTCTCATTCCATCAACTCAGCTTGACACCACTCTCTCTCTGCTTCTTGCTCAGTCTTCGCACTGTGCTGGAGTCTGCTTTTAGCCTTTCACAGCGGTGCTATTATATTCTGGCAGCTCTCCCTGGTAGCTACCATCTTGGTGTCCCTCTTCGTGATGCCGCAATATTTCCACAGGCCGCCTGTCAGTGCACCATCAGGCCGAGATCATCTGGTGGCATTCACAGAGAAGTGGGGGTTGGGGGGTGGGAGGGATATCATTCATCATTGTCTTAGTCACACTGCGCCAGGGATCTGAAAGGCTTTGGATGGTTCAGTGTTGTGGGATCAGACAGCAAATGCAGGGTAAGGGGGTTAAGATCTTAAGGATAGGGCACCCAGTTCTGAGAAGGTAGTGGAGTAGGGCTTTGGGTTGCTCTCGTTTGTGGGCTTCATTTTTCTAATGCAGACTCTGCACCTATATGATCCCAGTCCAGTATGGCGTCCTCTAGGAGTGGTCTGACCTGCTCCTTCCAGATTATGAATCCTGATTAGGAATGACAGTTTGAAAGGCCTGAGATAGAGAAGCGTATTGCCTCACAACATTTTGAGTTGGTGGGTTTTCTGTTCTTCCTTGCAATTGCCACCCAGCTCTCCCTTGCTCCAGTTTGTTTTCCTCTCGCCCCTTCCTTCTGGTTAGAATGGCCAAGTGTTAGTCTTTGTTGTTGGTGCTTGTGTGTTTTTACAGTTATCAATTGTTTCCATTGGGGCTAGTCTTATTCACTTCCTCTGGGCCAATATTCCCCAAAGCTTCATAAGAGGTTGGTAATATTCAAATGTTTTTTCCTTTAATTGTTTTATTGTTTTTTTATTTACAAACTGTAATATTTTTTTTGTTAACGTCCCCTGAATTTCTACTCCAGTCCTAAAGTGTACCTTCTGTTTCTGCAGTTTTGGCCCATTTTCTCTGTTTTGTACCCCGTGTACCGGAGACCATTTATTTCCTATTTCATTATTTATACATATTGTGTACTGAGAGACCTCTGCCTGCTGGAACACTGGGTGTTTTCAGAGCTGTCCTCTTCCCATTTCAGAAATTACTAACAATCAGCCAGCCCTTTAAGGGAACACGCAGACAAGACAGTGTCTTTAGAGGGTATAAGTAGCAGGAACGCCACCTGCAGAGCCCATCCTGTGATATGCAACTATTTAACTGGGCAGCCCAGCTCATCACTATTAAAACAAGTCTTTAGCAAAAGAGACAACCCTCACCACAGATTAGAACTTAAACTATTTGAAGGCTGTTAAACGGTTGGAATTTCTGAATTGTTCCATGATTCCCTATGAACTTTCACAGTTACTAAGGTAACCCTGGAATGCTGCCATCTCACTTTATGGTGGCTGGGTTGATAGGCTAGACACAAAAGAAACCCGTTATGATAGAGAATGTAGCTTGCTAGCCCCTGTGCATTTATCTGGATTCAAGATATAGGACTTGATATGGATTTTTTGTCGTGGGGAAATTTGGGAAATATACTGTATGGAGGCTTTTGAGGAATTGAAAGAGTAATTTCATCGTTTACGACCGATACAATTTCAGCATGCTCTGGAACAATACAGAGTGGAGCTACCCACTCTCCCACAGATTAACCCTTCAGAGGCCAAATGAATTCCAGAGCAGTTAGGTAAAAATGCCATCTATTGAACACATAATTTGCCGGTGGTAAATACCGCTGATGCCCCTAGACAGCTATGTTCTTACTGAGAACAAGATCTAAGGCCCCTAGACAAAGTCAAATGGAAAGAAGGAAAGATGGCTTCCAGAGAACTAACAATATCTGCACGCCTGTGACTCGTACAGCTAAAATATTTCATAAACATTTGTACAACCTGGAGAGGTTATGGAAGTGTGGAAATGTAGAAAAATTGTTATATGTACAACGTACATCGACAGATGTCTTGAGATGCTCATTAGATCTTAACCCGAAACTATGGATGCTGCAGATAATGGAAGATGTGGAAGTCTCCCCAGGCTCCCATACATTGCTAGGGGTGAGTCTCCACCTAGATAAATGAGATGTTGCATGCCACTGGAAAGAAGAAAAAGCCACCCGTAAGATGAATCTCTACAAGGCATGAATCATTTCCACCACTTTGAAGAAGCTATTTATAGTTGTAGGGGATTCCCATAGAACACAGTAATATATTGGTGTATTGGTAGTTACTTTCAAGGGTCTGGGTCTTCAACTGTTGCAGTCACCCATTATTGACAAAACATAGAGCATAGAGTCGGTTGTTAATATCTTACAAAAATGTTCTTTATTTAAATGTGCTACATAAGCTTTATCAAATGTCCTGTGACAGTTCTGGCAGTCTTTGATGCGTTTTAACAGTGAAAATCAATATAATTTATTTAGTGTATGAAAAAAAAGTTTACATCTTTTGTATTGAGTCCAAGTTAATCAGATCGCATACACAGTACTGCTGAGAGAAAGGTAAATGAAATGTAATTGAGGACACAGCCCCTTTGACCAGCACAGGGGGCGGGGGGAGCATAAACATTGGTATATCTATCTGGGATGGATCAGCAGAGAGAGATAGGTGCCATACGGAGGATACAAAAAGAATTTAACAAACAATTCATAAAAGATTTAAAAAGAAAAAAAAACTTTCCACTTCAAATTTCAATCATTTTGACTAGCACAATGACCCTAGTTAGGAAAAACACAACATTACATATTTGTATGTGCACTACTACTTGAATTATGAAAAAACACATACTTGCACTGGAAAACATGGTAGGGTTTCTTATTGATTCAGTTTCACTGTTTTTGACAAAAGATACACCACAATTCAGTCACTCCTTTCACATAAACCCCTTGCTCTTCACATATCCCCCGTTTACCCACACTGAAGCTTTTTTTAGGGATTGCTGCTATCCCCCGCTCCACATTGTGAGCGATTTATGGCCTCTTATAATGTGTCGGCATCTCTATTCTATATTCTGTTGAAATTAGTCCGAGTTGGAGCAAATGATGAGTGGCAGTTAAAGGCAGTGCTCCTCCTATATTTGCGTGCATTTCTTTCCAATAAACCTGTTCTTTATAGCCCTCAAGTTGACAGAACTCATCATTGTCAACAAGCATGGTTGTATGAGACACAAGGCTACCTTTTTTTTTTAATTGTATTTTTACATTTTCCAGTACATAAACAATCAAACAAAGTCAGAAGTTCATCAGTGGGCTTACAAAATACAAGTTGGCAGCACAGCAATACATACTAGTCAGCAATGGGCGGGAGCATATTCGAAACATCAATAGAATCACATAATTAACAGAATGACAAATTTCAGTACAATACATTAATCATCAGTCATGGCAAGCTAATAAGACGTTAATGGACCCCATATATCACAAGGTTTAGAGGTGCTGGGGAGTTCCTCAGCATAGCAAGTAAGCTGGTCACGGCATTACACCAAATCCTGTAGCCATTGTTTATGCGCCGGTCTAACACCGCCATAGCGACCCTGTGCTTAGCCAGTAGCAGCGCCACTGCCGTCAGCCTCCTAACCGGAGCCCGTATAGTGGATACAAGTCCCAGTAAACACATTTGCGGGGTGCATGCCACGGGCGTTTCCACCATTTCTGTCAGACTTCGTGTAACTGTTCCCAGAATTCTGGGACTTTCGGACAGGCCCCGGCTAAATGTTGAAAATCTGCCTGAGGGGCATGGCACCTGACACAACTGGCAGAGTCTTTCAATCCATATTTATGTTGTAAAGCAGGCGTATAATACACTTGGTGCAGATTTTTAAAATGTATCAATTTAAGATTACCATTGGCAGTGAGCCGTTCTGTCAGTTTACAACTTTCATGCCAATCTTCTTCGGACAACGGGTCAGGAAGACTTGAATACCATTTTGCCAGTGATGCTGCTCCTGTAACTAACCCCTCGCTCTGCGAGGTGTGGTATAATCGGGTGATAAGGTGTGATTTCGTTTGAGTAGCGTATATAAGGGGCAGTGCATCTAGTGTCGCTGGTGCCGTCGCAAATTGCGGGTACAGTGTACTCATCGCAGCTCGCAGTCTGACACAAGGCTACCTTAATGCTGAATTGGTAAAGTGTTGTGGATTGCCAACATCAAGTATTCACACTCCAACGTAGGCAAAAGTAGAAAAATAGTTGAACTGTGTATGGGTTAGATTTACTGTTCCTTCTCCGATCTTAGCAACCGTAGGAAAAGTATTGGACTTTGAAGGGGTCAAATTTACTAAGCTCACTGCAATATTAGCAAAAGTAGGGAAAGTAATGGACTCTGGAGGGGTTATATTTACTATTCTCTCTCCAATCTTCGCAACGGTAGTGAAAGTGTTGGACTTTGAAATAGTCAGATTTGCTATTCCCATTCCAATCTGAGCAACAGTTGTGATAGTTTTGACTTTGGCGTAATTTGGTTTACTATTCCTATTCTAATCTGAGCAACAATAGGGGGAGTGTTGGACTTTGGAAGGGTGAATTTTACTATTCCTAAGCCAATCTTAGCAACAGTGGGGAAAGTGTTGGACTTTGGAGGGGTCAGATTACTATTCCCACTCTGAAAATTTTAAAAGAAAGCATTTAAATACAGGCCAAAAAATAAAAATTTTAAATAATAGAAATGTGAATTATATATAATACAAAGAACATTATAAGTAGTAAATATAAATATTATATTACAGATAAAGCTAATTCCTCAGTTACAAATATTTTACATCAAAACACTTCCCACCCTCTTACTACAAAAAACACAAGTGAAATAAATACAAATATTTTAAAATTGTTTTTTGTAATATTATATTACAAATTAAATACAATGAATACAATTGATAAATATGAAAGTGATCAACACAATAAAAAGCAATACATTAATCAACCATTCAACACTAAATTAAAAATCAACAAATACTTAAAAAACCGAATAGTACATCTACACTATTATCAATTAAATAAATAAAAAATGGAGTAAGTAAAAACATACTGCCCAAATATTCAACAACCCCCTTCTAGTTTAAGAATTTCTAATATAAGTTTAAAAAAATGTAAATACAAATTTACCAAATATACTAAAACAAATTAAACCTAAATATTATTACAATACTAATAACTTGTAATATTGACATAACAAAATACATCAAACTAATTACAAAACAATATTATATGCAACTATATTAAAAACAATGTTATACAAAACGTTATTAAACAATAGACAATACCTAAAATATGATATTCTTAACACAGTAATAAGTCCTTTGACATCTTGGTCTTGATGTTTTTGATTTGAGATTTTGGTTGAACATCCTATCAGGTAATGTCTTTTCATCGCCATATTGGTATTGTACCACATTTCTGTGGCTTTCTTGGGGTGAAACCCATAGGCATTGTACGGTGTACCCAAGTGGATGGAATGGCCATCAACATGATTTAGGTTTCAATTCAGCTTGAGTAGAATTTGATGAGCACACTGAACATCTCCTGCAGGCTCCAGGTCTGTTGCCCTGAACGGACATTATCTAACAGCTTCACCATAAACTGCTGCCTGCTAAAGACCTTGTGAACGCCTGGTATGTGAAGCACTGTGGTTCCTCCAGGTCTTAGGTTTTCAGCCCAAGAAAAGTAATAGGATCTGGTTTTTTGCTGCATTAGATGGATCAATGTGCTAAAATCCTTTTCTAAGCAATTTTTGCTTACAATTCTCCCCCAAAACATGTTTTACAGTAACCTCAGTTTTCTGTGTATTTTATTATTTGGCCCAAAACGTATTGTATCACATTTTTTATTTTGTTTCTGTGTAATATCTGTATTTTCATATCTCCTCCCACATAACGGTTTAAGGTCAACAACCTTGCGAGTTACCCCTAAACAAGTGAATACCAATACACCTAAAAGTTCATTTATCTTGCCAATCACACATTAAATTGATGCATATCCATTTCAAGCAGTCTTTTATAAACTAACTGAGATTATGGAAATTATTTTCGTTTTGAATTGCTTTTTTATTTGTATTTCAAATTTAGTGAAATATTTAAGATTTTAATAAAATGGCTAGACATATTTTCTTACATTACTAGTTGTTAAAAACTCTAGCTTATAAATCTTTGTTTTCAAAATAGAAAACCATTTTGCTAAATGACGATTTTTTGAACTAGAGTGCAATGTTAAAATTGGTCTAAAGTTATAGAGGTAAATACATATTTTGGCAAAAAATCCCCTACAGGTATTAATGAGATGAAGTGCGGTTTCAGAAGACTGGAGGCAAAATGGACATTCTGAGGGTGGTGACCTCCTTATTGGCTAGCTAAAGGATTACAAAAAAAAAACATATTGGAGGGGGAGAAACAATTTCCTCCTAGTACGGTTAAAGCTTCTAACAAAAAAACTGTCATTGGTGCTGCCGTCCTTTACCAAGCCAAATGCCAATGTTCAAGTCCAGTTGCATTCCTGGATAAAGCAAAGGCCTTTGATGGGCTGGTCATAAGAAATGTTGAAATTCACAGAACCAGGACTAAACAGCCCTAGTTCAACAAGTGGGCATTTGGATTATTAAAATCCACTGGTGTTGCTACTTAACAGACTCGCTGAGGACTGCCCTTGTTTTACTAGATTACTTTGAATATGGAAAATGTGTTGCAAAACGAAAGCACAGTTGTAGTGGAAACGTTAGGGCTGATCATCATCTGTGGAAGGAATCTTATATGTATTAAAAAATGCATGTGCCTAATCTAAATTAATCATCATCTAGGAAGTGGTATTCTGTTGTAAAAAAAATATAAACAGGTAGCGTTTCCGTAAAGACGTAGGGAGTGGCAGGATGAAAGTTGAAAAGCATTGCTGTGCCTCGGAAGAGGGTTATAACATTGTTTATACATTTTCTTCAGAGTTTTATACAGTGATGTTGGGTTTACTTCCAACTGCTTTGAAAGCACCAGGTTTGGGCTCTGTGAAAGGCACTTTAGAGGGCTACGTGGAGCACAATATACTGTTTAGTTTTTCTTGTTTGTTGACCATATTAGTTTTGGGAGTCATATAGGTTGTTTTCAACTTCAGGTTATTTTACTATAGGTGCTCTTTACCACAGTACAGACTTAAATAAATATTTTAAACCTGGTAACTGGCAGCTTTTGGATTGGTTGATAAGGTTGTTTTATTTAGCATCCTCACCCTTCTGCTCACTGTTCCTTTTCTCCTTTTCAATAAGCTAGATTTAGTAAGCTAGATTTATTGGATAGGTGCGTAATTTCTTACATCTTTGTCACTTTCCTTGGGTACCCTGCTTCTCCCCATTATTTCACCTCCCCCTAACCCCCCCACCCCTCAACATAGTGATCATTTTCTTACCCTGTGTTGATGAATTACTGTATTGATCAAGGTCTTTATTGATCAATGTTAGTTGCCCACAGTACATAGCATTGCTGGAAAATTTGTATTTTTCCATTCAACAAATGTTTGTAAAACCTAACCAACATCTACTTTGTACAGGGGTCGCAGTTGAGCCCTCTACATGTAATGACACACGAGTGTTTCATCTTTCGTTGAAGAAGAGGGCTTAGTGTATAAGATTAAGGTCTATAGAAGGTCAGAATAAAAATGTGTTACCTTTGATGTTTAGGTTTCTGTTTAGTTATATTTAAATCAAAGGTTTAAGTTCTTAGTACTTCATATGCAAATTGATGTGCACCTTAGAATGCTTGGTGTGCAACATACAGGTTCTTCTTCATAATACCAAGAAAGAAGTGCATTCATATAGAACTGATTTGGGAACTCGTTTTCCGTCCAAATGTCTGTTGGTTTTAATGAGACGCTGAACAATGGTGCCACATGAGCTAGTGTAGTGTGTTTTAAACTGGATCATTAGTCTACAGCTTTTCCATTAATCAGTAACTCTCTTGTCTTCCAGAAAGAGCGCTTCTACGATGGCCACTGCATGCTGATGACGCCATCTTGCACAGAGCTGGCTGATCTGATGAAACAGTGCATGAACTACGATCCCAACCAGAGACCCTTCTTTCGGGCAATCATGCGAGACATTAATAGACTAGAGGAACAAAGTAAGCCTCAGTTTCTTAATTCATAAAACATTTTTAAAGATATAGTAAAGATGGAGTGTACTTTTCAATATGTGCATATATATTGTAGGTGAATGCAATCCATTAGCCCTCACACAGATAGATCTATTAGTACCAGTGTCATGCCATTATCCTCTTCACATAGTGAGAGTAACACATATTCTTTTTTTTTTTTAATATGAACAACGTTATTGGCATTTGCCTCAATATAAGTACTGACCAAGCAATGGGTAAGTAGAAATACATTATACATGGTCATAGAGAAACACTTTTGATTACCTGCCATCCTTTCTACACTTCTAACATTATAACATTGAACTCACTTTCTTACATGAGTCCTCTCTTTTATGTTGTTGGTCCTTACTCCCATCTCCTTCCTGAATTTCTTCTGGTTTCTTCACATCTGTGTTCCAAACTATCCAACGACCCGTTCATTTTGCCAATTTGTTTTCACCCAAGCAAACAAAAACCTTACTGTCTCGCTACGCATCCCTGTGCATCCCGCATATATATCATCAAAACAACTTTGACCAAGATTCTTTTTTAACTCCTTTTAGCCATTGCATAACACCAAATTTCATTAAGTTACACTGCTCTAACATAGCTCTAGTTACCTCTCTATGGCTGCTTAGCTAAATAGAAGGCTTGGCTGGCTCTTGGGGAGCTGCTAAGCAAGACTTTGCAGAGGAACTGGTATACCCAAGTCATCACTCACCCATTGAAGTTTCTTCCCTGTGCTACAAGTGATTGTGGCCTCAGCAGATTGGGAGGGTGTAAAAATGTGTATGAGACTTAATGGAGCTTGACATTGGATAGAACAAGAGGAGCAGAAGAGAGATGTGTGTGAAATAAGGAAGCATGACATTGGGTTGCACAAAAGGGGCTGAGAAGAGGTGCGTGAAAGCGATAAGGGCCTGTGATATGAGGTAGCACAAAAGGGGGCTAATAAGTGATATGTGAGAGTGTTAAAGATACTTTATCATCGGGTTGCACAAAGGAGAGTTGAGGGAATATTTAAGAGGGATAAGCGACCTTTACATAGGGTAGTGCAAAGAGTGACTGGGGAGCGATGTGTAAAAGGTATGAATGAACTAAAATGGCACAAAAGGAGGCTTGGGAGAGATATGTGAGTGTATTAGGACTGACGAGGGTTGTGTGAGGGACCTTAAGCCAGAGAGGAGGGCCAGATTCATGAGAAGTTGAGTCCTGGTTTAAGACAGATCTAATATTGTTTTAAACCAAGGCAAAACTCTTTGTAAATCCTGCCTTCATCCCGGTCTTAAGACTGTCTTAAATCTAGGTTGTAGTAGTTCAGCCAAGGTGTGTTAGACGTTACTGTGGGGCCAGGGACTAAAAGGCCATGCCAGACCCACATATCAGTATCTGGCACCCTGCAATAAACGAACAGGGCAAGCTTTCTTGCAAATCTATAACTAGATTTTGCAGCATGTGCATTGGTGCTGAAAAGAAGTGCTGGGCTACAGGAATACGGTCCCTTCTTTGCCTCCTCTTCTCCAAGGTCCTGAGTCCAACTGGTCTTTTTCCTAGTCCTTAGTGCTTGTGTGTGCATGGTAACCCAGTAGCTTTTACCTAAACAGTGATTACCATATAGTTATTGATTTTGGATTTAAGTCTTTCATAGTGTTCATACACCAAAGCGTATAAGGGCCCTTTAACCCTTTGGGTGCCAGGCCTTTTCCCCCTCCTGTGCCTGGCGTTTCCCTAGTGGGTGGGTGTCATGACGAGATAGTCTCATCATGAGCACAGCGCGACTGTGCTCCATGACGAGACCATCTCGTCATGGGCACATAAGAGGTTAAATATTCCTCAAAGATCAACATTGTTGCGATGAATAAGAAGTAAAATAAATAAACTGTCCGTAAAACAGCATAGAAATTAGATGTAAGGGGTTTGTTGCAAAATGCATGCAGTACTACTAATTGCAGGTAGTGATATCTATTTCATGATACGCTTGACGGAGATGAAAAAGACATGTATTTATGCAGCTTTTGAAGCTGGATAGTTTCACCATGTTTAACAAAATACACTATCTCTGCAGGAGTCCTCACCCAGGACAGTCTACCAAGTTTAACAGTGGAGATTTTCTACCTAAAACTAAATGCAATGATAGAACAGTGTTAGAAATCTTAATCGCCACTGTTTGTGGAAGCACATATAGACTATTGGATAAGATTAACTCTGCACAGCATCACATATATTGTAAATATGCAATCATATTCTCTTATAGTACTGACGAAAGCCAGATCAGGGATGGGTACATGTGCACATTATACAGAAAAAAATTATACTTTTTTTGACAGTGCAGATTGTGTACAAAGGATAACATATGAGATGGAAATGTTGCCCGATTCCTTTTATTTTATTACACATTTTTTGTTTAAATCAAATTAAAAGAAAAACCTCTGTGCTCACACATATACCAAGAGCTGAAACTGCAGTAGATTGGGCTTATGTGCAGGGCAAAGACAGTTCAAGGCTTAATTCAGGAATGGTCTGTGATAAAATGTGAAAAATAGTACAGCCATATGGCAGATTAAGAAATTCTTGTACAAAAGTTCACGATCAAATGTGTTCTCCCAGTGTTAAATGCTGGATGTATGTGTTGACACAGTGAAAAGAGATGTCTTTCTGAAAGAAGCACTAGTTTGCTCACGCGAGACAGGGATGTTTGTAGAAGGAGATACAAGCCTTCTCAGGACAGACTCCAGTAGGTGACGTAAGTTCAGGTCTTGGAAGTTTGCACATTTGTTAGATATTCTGTCTAACCAGGGTGCATCTTTAACGAGTTGAGCTGTAATTCCTGGTTAAGGGGGCCAAGTAGATGGTACGGACCTGTTGTTACCGTGCAGACTTGGCTGTGTAGCTTTATCCACGTTTAATGCCATACATTCATGGCTGGATCTTTGATAAGCTGTTAGATAGTTGAATAGCTTGAGACAGGGCCTCTTTCTGTCCTAGGGTTATGATTTGCTCTGTATTATAAGTGATAATTATACATTTCGAGTTGCATATTTGGCTATCACCTGCTAGTGGCTATCTGTGCAGATTGAAGAGCAGAAACTTGAGAGACTACACCAGGGGTGTATCTTAATTTCTGTTTATCGGTTGGTGTGTGCCAAATATTTCCCAACAAACACCACTGTATACCCATTCGAAAAAGATGGTGTGCCCATTGTAGGGGGACGGTGAAGGGTATCCGGAGTGTGTATGGGTAGACGATATTCTGTAACTGACGATCCCCAAATCTATTCAAGTATTGCGGTCTCTGCATTCTACTTAAAAAATAATTGAGAATAACTGTCAGGAGTCAGTCACACAAACTCTGGAAACAGAAATGCGTTTCCAAGCTCCTTGTCATGAGCGCCTTTGCCTACAGAAAGTGCTGCCTTTGGCAAGATTCTCAGACTTTTCGGACAGTCAAGAGATGTACGACTAGGGGCTGCTTTGAGAAAGTGAGGCAGATCGCTTAAGTTGACGTCCAGAGACTGAGTGGCAAGGTGACCCTCCAGATCTATGGAGAAATCAGGTTGATGGCCCACGCTATACATTAGCTGTCCTAGGTACTTTTGTAGGGGTGAGGGCCCAATGGGGCACTTCACAGGAGAAGGGGAGAGTCGCCTATTTACACTGCTGGAGTCCTACAGCTGAACTGGCAGGTGCAGTATTGCCTGCTCAGGACGGCGCCTCTTGGTTAAAATGAGCCCATGCTGAAAGTTCTTTCATCCCCCTTCCGTTTATGGTCACCCAGGACCTCGTCCACTCTGCGTAGCATGGACGACTATTGTACCAGCTGTGTGCCTAATGTTTGGCCTACAACACTATTGGGACTTTACAACTGGATTGAAGTCCAGGGCCACTCTGTCAGGTGCCCCTGGCAAGAGTGCAGCATTGTTGGCATACTGTCTTTGCCACAAATCGCAGATTGAGCATGAGATATATTCTTGAAAGGAAGCAGCTGATAGTACTCTGTGAGATATAGTGAAAGGAGAAAGGGCATTGATGGCTTCCATTAACAGACTCCACAAGAAAGTGGATGGCATAGGTAACAGTGGCAGGGAGCAAATTGGAGGCTCTCTTGGCAAGAGTGTAGCAGAGGTGTCAGTCGGTGAGGACTGCTGGAAATGACTTTTTTTTGTGTGTGTGAAATCGATAGCAGCAAAATACATACCGACATCCATCACTAATTATTACAACCCATAACAAAAAACATGGTCCTACATGATATACCATTACATCAAAATAACTTAAAACATAACACATTTTATTTGGCCATAACACATTATCCTGCCATATAATCTCTCAAGGCCCCCCAAACCTGTAGCCCCAATTTTCTTTTTCCTTTAACAGCATATAGACTGTATTCCATATTAAAAACATTAAACAACTTGGCACGCCACATTTGCTGTAGCCAAAAGGACGCTATTGATATCCGTGCCACCGCCGTAGCCATAAAGATTAAGTAGCGGTATGTATACATTGGTTTCCCCTGGCGCAGTTCTTCCCCAATCCCTAACAGCATCATAGATTGAGAAATGTTAACAGGGGCCCCCGTGATTTCTGACAGAAATCTATCTATAGATTCTATCAAAGAGTTTAGAGCAGTGCAGGCATAAAAAAACATGAAGAATATCTGCGCTATCTGCTCCGCACCGAAAACAGTTTCCATCATGCTGGCCCCCCCACTTCATCATCTTGGCAGAAGTATGCTACACATTAATTAGCATTTTATAATGTTGACTTTTTAAAGTAGCTGTCATTAAAATCCTCCCAGACAAATCAATCGATTTCTCCAATGAGATTTTGGGGTTTCCCAACCAGGTTCCCCATTTAGTATTATATTTTTCCAAGTCATCTGTTCTTCCCTCTAACAGTATTTTATATATTAGCCCAATATTTCCCTGTCGTCTAATGATTTCAACAATTTTAAAAGTGTTAGAACAAATTGGATGCTTTCCCAAAAAATCCCTTACTTGCGAAAACATAAAAAATTGGGTTAAAGATACATGATCTTCCTCTGCCAACTCTAAGAACGAATATAAACTCCCATCCCTATGATACATGTCGCCAAGTCGGATAATGCCTTTCTCTCACCAGGTTGCGGCCACATGATCCCAGAAGATCGAAGGTAGCAGTCCAGTGGCATCAATGGGTGTATAAACAGAGAGTGCAGGAATCTTAAAGCTTCTCCGAACTATGTTCCGTTTAACACTTTAAAGTGGGTTATTTTAATATAACTGCCATCGAATCTCTTAAACAAAAAAATGCTTCACCTCAGGGCCCAGAATCATCTGGTAGATTGAAGGGGCTTCAGCCGCATTGCTAACCTCTTCCCTGGTCAACAAAATATGTGCATTAATCAGAATACAAGCATAGTAATAAAAAGCAAAATCAGGTACAAACCACCCTCCTCTTTCTCGAGAGAGGGTCATATATCGCGCAGCTTTTCGAGGTTTCCCTGGGGCCCACATGTATATGGCACAGGGTGATTGTAAATATTGAATTTGTTTGCCTGGTACCTCCAAAGGCACTGCCCTAAAAAAAATACATAACCCAGGGCAAAACATTAATCTTTAATACATTGGCTCTGCCTACTAATGACAAATACAAGTTCTCCCACCTTTCAAGCGACCGTTTTACTCCCACAATAATATCGCCCCAATTGACCTCTACAATCTCTTTTTACAGAAGTGCTTATCTTAATACCCAGATATGTGGCTTCACTGACCACCCTAGAATCACCGTCCATTACTTGGCTCGAACATAAAATTTGTGTTTTGCCTGTGTTTAATTTATATCCAGATGCCGCCCCAAATTTATGCGCTAAATTTTCTATTTCGGATACTGCAAGGTGTGGATTGGAGGTAACAATTGCGATGTCATTGGCATATGCCATTACACAAAACTGATCTTGTTGTACAGTAAAAGGTATAATCTTTTTACTCCGTTCTAACAATAATAAAGGGGTTAATGTACAACGAAAATAAAAGGGGTTAGCATGGGCACCCTTGTCGTGTGCCTCTAGAAATTGCGATAGTCTCAGAAAAGTGTCCCATTGAGCATATTTTCACCGTGGGGAGGTGGTATAGGGCCTGTAAAGCATGAATATATCCCTGCCCAAACCCCATTTGTTGTAAGACCCGCCATAGAAAATTCCAAGACCCACGGTCGAATGCTTTTTCAGCATCTAGTAAAATCAGCCCCAATTCTCTAGCTTCTACCTGTGCTATATCAAAGAGAATCACTAATCTACTCACATGATCTACAGCCCCCCTTCCTGGTATAAAACCATGTTGTTTTAACCCCTTCAGTGCCCATGATGAGCTGGACTCGTCATAGGCTGCGGTGGCGCTGTGCCCATGAAGAGTCCAGCTCGTCATGAACTCCGCCCGCTAATACAAAGCGCGGCACTGGGCGGGGAAAGGGGCGGGCATGCAAGGGGTTAAGGATACCAAGGTGTTATAACTTTTGCCAGCCGCGTGGCCAGGATTTTTGCATAAATTTAACCATCGCAGTTAAGAAGGGAAATTGGAAGGTAGGACCCGGGTACCTCAGACGGCTTTCCCTTTCTCTTAAAAATACAGATATTGGCCTCAGCCCAGGATCGCGGTATCTCCCCTTTTTTGTGCCGTTTGAAACACCTTAAGCATATCCGATTTAACGTCTTGGAAGAAGGTATTAAAAATTTACAGCTGCCGTTTATCCGGTCCTGCAGCTTTCACTACTGCAAGACTACGAATAGCTTGTTCTAGTTCCCCCAGCGTGAAAGGCTCATCAAGCATCTCGGCATCCGCCTGATCCAATTGGCCCCAGGATGAGGCTGGAAGTCCGAGATCCATCAAAGAACACCCCATGTCCTGTCCTGTCCTGTATACAATTCTGTATAAAAATCAATGAAAACTTTAAGGATTTCCTGGGGGTCAAACACCATGGCCCCCCCCACCGCATTTTTAATCCCAGTTATTCTTTGTTCGGCCTCCTTTATGCGTAATTTCTGGGCTAAACACCGTCCAGTGGCCTTCCCGTATTCATGACACTCTTTTTTATCAGTTTGATATTTTATGGCAATTTCTTTGCTCCATTATAAATTTATTTTAGCCTTACACCTAGCTAAGTTATTCTGTAATGCTGCAGTTTTATGTCCTGCAGCTAGCCCACTAGCCAATTCCTCTTCAGCAGTCTTAAGTTCATTATATAATACCTGCAATGCCTGCTTAGCTAGTTTTTGTTTATAAAACCCATAGCTCTGAGTTTCCCCTCTAAACCCAGCTTTTACTGTATCCCAGATAACCCCCCAAGACACAGAGTGCCGATTAATCTGAAAGAACTCCTTTATCCAGACCTTCATATGCTCAATAAAAATACCATCCAGCAAATGCTTTCTATCAAAAGTGAAAGCTCTCGGGGCTACACACCTCCCAAATGCTGGAATTTCTGCTAACACTGGTGCATGATCCTATGTCACCCTTGGATACACACAGATTTTAAGCACTGTAAATAATAGTGAGGACAGAAAACAATAATAGAGACGTACAAGCCTATTGTGTGGGTGTGAGTAAAACATATATCCTGGGTCTTGCCTATGCAAATTACTCCAGGCATCCATCAACCCGTGGTCAGTTAACAGTTGACATAAGGCCTTGCATACCCTGGGTTTCCTGCCTTTATAGTTCCGCCCACAGTTTTGGAAATCTTCATACGTCATATTTATATTAAAGTCCCCACCGACAAATAACGGAGTGGGCCATGTAGCTAGCTTGCCATTTATATATTCCAATATCGGGGCTTCATCGAAGTTGAAGCCATATACTGGTACATAGGGTAAGTGGGTAAGTGTTACTTCCCCTACCCTACATTCCACAATGGCCCACCGGCCATACATATCAGCCAGTATATGTACAGTTGTTTGGATAAAAGGTCTTGCTAAAATCGCCACCCCTCTAATCATATTTGACTGCCGTGAGGTTACCAATACTACATAGCCTAACTCTGACAGAGTCTTCCTTTCCCCCACAGGATATACGTCTCCTGCAGACACACTAGATCAGGCTGGATCACACGTAGCTCTGTAGCCACCCTCTGCCTCGTATTATAATTATTTAACCCACACACGTTCAGTGTACATATTCGAAGACCTATCTTTGCCATATATTCCACCTTCGTACTATTTCAGGACCATACAGAAATGTTCTCAAACCTCTACCCCTTTCTTTACTGCTATGGATCATTTTTGTTTTCCCTCCCACCATCACCCTTTCCCCCCACTACTACCCTTCCCCCCCCCCACGAGCCCCTCCCCCCACAAACACCATCCTACCCCTACAGCGAGGCTTTAGGACTACTAGTCCTAGCGATGACATGCTCCCACCACCCAAAAGTGCCTCCCACACCTGTGTAATACCCCACATGTAATAGCCAGTCGGCAATTACTCCAATTAAGCAAAAAATGCAAAAGGAAGAAGACAAGGAAAAAGGAGAGAGAGAAACCATCAAGCAAACACAAAAAAAATCCTTACTTATTCTCTTCCCCCCCCATGCCCCCCCCCCCCCCATGCGTATATGAAATAGTAATACTCCTGGGGATATAATACATCATAAGCAGCGAAGTATAAAAAGCATAAACAAATAAGCTCCGAAGAGACTCTGACACACAAAACTATTACTTCTAATGTACAGCCCAATGCCCTCTTTGACCAAACTATCTACTTAGCCTGCTTTGAGAGATTGCAGAAATTCTTTTGATAAGATCTCAGATGTAAAGAGCCTGGTGTTTTCTTTATATACAATTTTCAGTTTGGCTGGTTGAAGTAGAAAAGCTTGGGCCCCCTTAGCTTGAAATGGTACAATAAGTTGGCGAAGTTGCCAGCGCTTTTCTACCGTCTGATGACAGTAATCTGGTCTGACAAAAAACTCCACCCCTTCCCAGCTCTTTTTCTATCAGGTCGTGTCAAATCCGATACAGCTTCACGTGCCAAAAAGTTGTTAAGCGAAATCAATATAGCCCTAGGTTTAGGCACTGCTGCTGTTTGACCAGGCTAGGCCCGAATTGAAAAGGGGAAAAGATGTGCCCACTGCATCTCTCTGCCAGTCCCATTGGGTTAGTTCAGGGAACACCTGGGTAAACAGTTCAATAAGGAATTTACGTGGATCCTGTCCTTCCAGACCCTTTGCAGGACTCTCAAATTATTTCGTCGGGCCCTGTTCTCTAAATCGGTAAGTTTCCACAATGTGTCATCCTTCCCTGCGTGCAGGGTCTCTGTCAGCGTTTTTTGTGCTGCCAGCTTATCCTCCAGACATGAGATGCGTGCTTCTGCCTCAGTGATCCTTGTAGTAAATTCTGTACATGTTTTGTCGATGCGGTGAACTGAAGCAAAGACCACGGAGACACCAAGCAGCAAGAATGCCTGAAACGCAAGTGGTAAAACTACTAAGGGGGAGAGCGTTAACCGGTACCAGTACCAGCGCTAACACCATGACCAGCCCTGGTAAGCGAACTAGTCCCCAATTATTCTCGGTGGGAAGAAGCAGGAAAAAAGGTGCTCAGACTTCAGACCTCCCAAATGGAAACTCTTTCTGTGGCATTGGGGTATGAGGATGCCAGTGAATGTCCGGGGGGGGCAGGAAGCACTGGAGGAGGGTTCTGGTATACCCCAGCTAGCTTTGTTGAAGATGTGGTGCGGGCAGGGGTCAGATGGTGAGCCAGAGTGGATGGTGTTCATGATTGTGATGGTGTCTTCGTCATTGACGGGAGTCCAGGAAAGCAGGGGGTCGATGTGGCTGGGGGGCGGTGAGTCTGAGGAGTCTGTCGGGAGGGCCTGGTTGCTGCAGCTGTCGTGGATGTCTGCAATCTTGCGGTGGAAGAAGGTGGCTAGGGAGTCGCAGAGGTCTTGTGATGGCGGGATGACGTTGGAGTTGGCGCTGGGGTTGGAGAGTTCCTTCACGATGTTGAAGAGCTCTTTGCTGTTGTGTGCATTGTTGTCAATGCGCTCTTTGAAGGAGGTCCTTTTGGCGGTTCGCATGAGTTGGTGGTGTCTGCGGATGGCGCTCTTGTAGGCTCTATTGATGTCCGGCGTCTGATCGTGGTGCCACTTCTTCTCGAGTCTGCGGCAGGCCTGCTTGGATGCCTGGAGGTCGGTGGTGAACCAGATGGCTTTTCTGTCAGTGCGTCTGTTCGAGGCTTTTTTGATTGGGGCGAGGGTGTTGGCACAGTCGTTGATCCATTGCCTGAGGTTGAGGGCGGCAAAGTCGGTGTCGGTAGCATCCTTCGTGGGTTGCGGGCAAGGGAGGTGACTAGCTGGTCTTCGATGACTTTGCTCCTTCTCCATAGGTGGATATTGTGACAATAATATCTTCCTCCAGTCCCTCTATGCATGGTGTTCACTTATGAACGATCCACTGTTTTCTTGTTGCCTGGGGAACGGCCTTGCCATTCTGGTGGCACTCGAGACAGGCAACTATTGATCAGGTTTGTCTTCAATGATTGACCTACCATACTTGACCGAGTGTTCCATGTGACTATCTAATGGTTCTTCGAAGCATAGATCGTGAGGTGATAGCAAGGTAAACTGCCAACAGATTTCCGTTTTGCATTTTCATGAACTGCATAGATACATATGTGCGTTGTCAAATGTTAAGCCATCTTCCAAGTCCATCATCTTATGGCTGAGGAACCAGATGTCCTGTACACAGTTGAGCAGTATGTCCTGTTTCTTCTCCAAGTCTTCCAGCCATTCTTATGGTGTGTACAAGCATGCATGGAGATACGTAATGTTTCCCTGAAGTGACTTCATCTTTGTGGCACACCAGATAATTTAGCATTCAATTTAGACTTTATCTAACCTTTTGACAGAAAGCTCTATTACGCTGAAGTTAAGCATCATCCTAGTCACTTTTGCTGTATTCTATTTTTGGTCTAGCCGACCCGCAGCAGGTACCTCAGACAATAACAGATGACGCACAGAATGTAAAGAAGTCATGGAACCCAGTATTCTGAGGACCAGGATAGCACAGTATCTGCCTTGAGAGACTTTGGACCAGTAGTCAGTGAGGTCTCAGGAAAAGTGTGTAGCTAGGGTCCAGCAGTAATTACAACCTTCCAATTGGTGAGTCTCTGCCCCAGCAGGTGTGTCCAGGTAGGGAGCACACTAGCATCAAGGCTGGGACCATCCAAGCCATCTGCAGTGCTCAAAGCACCATCAGCACAGTATACAGTCACTGGGTCAAGGCAGTAGGTGCAGAAGCTCTTTTTGGATTGGAGGCGGTCTTCATAGTTCTCTGGAGGCAGGATATTTTGGAACGCATGATCAAATCCTCTCCCATAGGCAGGGCAACTGGAATTATGCAGAAAGTCAGGGCCATTTTATGCAGCTGGGTTAACTAAGTTATACGGCAAGAAAAGAGAAATTATGCAACATAATGCAGCATTTTGTGATACTTTGGCATTTTTATACATGGTATCGCAGTCTGGGGAAAATATTTAATCTTATTAGTACAAGTTTAGCACCCACATACAAATAAGCAACTGAAATATGAACAGTCAACTTTTGCGGAAGGCCTGTTACTGCACAGGAACAAGTGTTGCATTGATCTTAGTAGCATTTGATCCATTTGAGGTAGAAACAAATTATTTTTTGTTAAAATCTGCACAATATGTATGAGATGATGAATTATATTGCAAATTCGGCAAATCCATAACTATGAAGAAATCGCCAGAGTTGCAGAGTTCCGATGGCCCTGCCCATAAAGCATCACAAATGCAGCAAGGCACAGGAGGTGTATTGACATCCAGGGCTTGAGACCGCACCAGAGTGCATCTTCAGGTTTGCAGAGTCATCAGGTTGAGGAATGGAACTCCACGCCCCCAAGGGCAGAGCCCCCCCACCTCCATGCGGTAGTATAGGAGGTTACAGTAGGATGGAGCTGGCTCACTGCTAGCAAAACCTGGGGGCAGGATCTGCTTTCCGCTTCTTTCTCCCATTAGAGTGTGCCTTATCTTCTGCCAGCAATCCTCCTTCCCAGAAATCATGTGGAGAATCACTTCTAGCTCACGTGTGCAGCTGCTCACCAATGCTTTGGCGCAGTGTTTTTGGTGTCTGGCAGTAGAGGACCCTGTGAATCACGAGCCTCATTGCAAGATTGATTCTGGGATCTGCCTGTAGGTGTTTTGTGTCTTAGTGGTCCCTCTTAGTCCACTAATGGCCCATGCAGGCACCCGACTGAGTCTCAGTAGGATCTGCGATATATAGCTTGTCCTGGCTCTGCTTCCCATTCTGTTTTTAAAATATATTTATTCTTTTCACACTGAAGCATCCTTATTTTGAATGGTGTAACATCACTTGTGTAGCTCAGTCCACTTAGTGGCCAGCATTCCCTCCTACTGTCATGGCAGCCAAAAACAATCATTGGTAAAGCCAGTAGGTCTCACCTTTTCAACCTATGAGCTTTGCCAATGCTTTTCTTGATGCACAGGCAAAATAATTATGAAAAATAACTCAGTGCTGTGTACGACCGCATGCCTGCATACGACCGCATGCCTGTATACATGTGATGCCGCATTGGCAGCTTATCAAGATGATATATCATGACATGATGTGGCCGCCAGTTTGAATTTTTATCTTCTGTTCCAAGCTGGTGGGTGCCACTTGGAGCAGTAAATACAAAGATGAATTTAAACATGTGCGAAAGCATGTTTAAACAAGCATTGGCATAGCCAATAGGTCTCGCCTTTGGGACCTTGTAAGTGTTTAGCCATGCAACAGTTGCATAACTAAATACTTATAAGGTCCCAAAAGCGAGACCTATTGGCTATGTTTATTACTGCTCTGTAGTAATGGCGGCACCCATGCTTTAGCTTAAAAATCTTAAGCTAAAATCGGGTGCCGAGATTACTTCAAAAGTAAAGAATTGTCTATTTCTTTACTTTTGAAGCAATCTCAGCACCCTACTTTAGCCTAAGATGTTTAATCTAAAGCACGGGTGCCGCCATTACTACATAGAAGTAATAAACAGAAAAAAAAAGCAAGCGCCCGCTTCGAGAAATGACTGCCGTGGCGGGGGGAAAATGCTACCGCCGGCCACAGCTTGCAGTGCATGTGCGCAAATGGTGCTCGCGCAGCAGTAATCACGCCATATTGCGCCTCTGCTCAAGCGCGCACCCACGCACATGCACTGCAAGCTGTGGCCGGCGGTAGCATTTTTTGAAGCCCTTACTTTAAGTCTCGCCAGACCAGCGCAAGCGCTGGGTCAGGCGACACCTAAGAACGAATTAGAACAAGCATTGAAAATGCAATAGGTCTCGCCTTTGATTAAGTTAAAGCCATTTGCTTTGCTATTGGTATTGTATAGCAAAGCAAATGGTTTTAACTTAATCAAAGGCGAGACCTATTGCATTTTTAATGCTTGTTTTAGGACTTGGGCCCTGTATATCTATAACTAAATGCTAGCACTGGTCCGAGCAGTGCCAATACGTAGTCCTATTTCTATGTCACCTTTGGACAATTGCCTAAAAACGCGCCTCTCCAGCAGTCTTGCTTCAACACAGGGTGATTTAGAGCAGAGCTGAGGTGAGTTACATACACACAGGAAAGGAAAACCTTTCTTCTTTAGTTCAGAGTGCGGTCTATTCAGCCTAATGTGAACATTATGCAAAGGCTTTGCAACAGCCTGCATGAACTCCAATAACCCTCGGCTGTCTGCTGCTTTGAAACGAGTTTCCTGGCCTGTGGTGGGGATGGGGGAGGAGCAGGGTCGAACTTTGCCCTACACAGTCCCTGCTGCTATGATTGGCACGGACCATTAGCGCTGTTTACACATGTCACATGCCGGTCCTGGAGGGGGCAGGCTTTGACAGATCAGCATCATTGCCTTACTCTTCAGAACCTCAAGCACGTCCCCACCTCCCCGACGCTAGATTACTGGGCGGGGGCACCTACTGACGACAGTAAGGGGCGTCCTTCCACGCCACCAGAGTAAACTTGATAAGGGGGTGGCACATGTCTAGTGTGTACTGTACACTGCACGGATCCTCCTACACAGGAACTTAACGTGGGAAGAACGTGAGCTCCACCTCCCATGGGCTTACACCGGGGAAAGAGTGCTACATGAAAACGACTTCAGAACTGTAGTAGTGCAGTGTTTACAAGTAGCTGTGTGTCCCCAACGCCCAACCGCAACTAGATTATCAGGCAGTGATTAGGCGTTTGTGTGATTGACCGAGGCGCCTACAATTCTATCATAATATTATTTATATTATAATTCAAACTCAAACGCTTCCATGGACTTTGTGTAGCGCTCACTATTGCTGTACCACGGGGTTGCTTGGGTTTATCTTGACTCTATGTAGCCTCTCACATTTCAGTAGTGTAAATCCGATTACAATCTGCAAACTGGTGTGAAAAGTAGTGGATCGAGCATTTTAAAGAGATTTCGAGTCTCACCGCTTCAAATGGAATGGATTTCCATTAAAACAAGCAGCATGCGCTGCCCACCCCTCACGCACACCGGCTCCTTGCGCATGCGCCGCTGCCATGTTTAGGTCAGGCAGCGGTGAGCAAGACCAACAAAGTCTGAACAGTGCGGACTAAAACTGTAGTTGGTGGCCGCTGCTTCCAGACTACACGGAAGTCAGTTGGGCCACTGAAAAACAAGGTAACAAACACTAAGCCAACACTAAGCTAATGGCAAGCAGCAGGAGAAACTACCGACTGCTTGCCAACATATAGAGATTACTGAGGCGAGACCTAAAAATGGAGTCGCCTAACTGCATATGGCAGCTGCTGGGGCGCAAAACAAATTGGAAATTGCCAAAACTATGTGCCTTTAAAGACAGGAACAGTAATGTGTGGAGGAGCAACAAAGGAGCATGATGGTGATGGTTAGAAAAAATCCATAAAAACAGGGTGAGGAAGGCAATGTAGGAGCAGGGGTTTGGAGAGGAGGGAGCAACACAAAGTACACAGTGACAGGTATTTGAGTGGGGAGTAGCACACGAGTGATGGAGTAAGAAAATGGTAAGCACACTAACCGAATCTTGATAGAAAAAGAAATAGTTCCCTGCATGTGAGCAATAGAAAGATACTAGTATGCATGAGGTCTTTCGCAAAAGCTGTCTGAAGGCGAGGTCCAAAAATCATTTCTATTATAGCATTTCTTCATGGCATGCTAAGCTGCGTGCTGGGCAGTGCATGCAAGACCGTAGACCCTGCACACCTTTTACTGGCATTTCTGTCTCAACTCTTATGTTAATGTGAAAGCATGCTTAACTTGCTTACCTTGCATAACCTTTCCATAAGGGTTATGTCTGAATTCCTCTACTCCATCATCCAACTTAAATAGATATTTTGAGAATCTTCACAAAGTTGGAAATTTACAAAGAAAGAGCATACTCAAGGTTTTTTTGTTTCCAACTGAGACATGTTTTTTAATAACAACCAAACCTATACTCCCTCTTCCAACAGTTTGGGGTTATTATGCAAATAATTGCATTTGTAGGGTGATGAGGTAAAGGTTACAAAACAGTTGTACCTAGTAAAGAGTCACGCTAATGATCCGTGACTAACTGCGTAATGTTTTTGCTATTATAACTGCGGGTTTTGCAGGAGCCAAAATGTTATGTCTGCGATGATATTCCTGATGCATATGGTCTTCAAAATGTATACATGGGGTTATGGCTCAGTATGTACCTTGGAAAATTAATAAAATATATTGTTAACAAAAGTCACGCTAATATTATCAGCGCAGAGATTTGCTGAAATTGACCAAAATGTTACCTCATCACCCACATAGTTTTCAGGTGTGTAACGTTCGAATCATCAAAACAACATTAATAACTATGCATAGCTATCCCATGGTGTTACTTTGTAGATTTTTTTCAACTTTGAGATTTCTTTTTAAACATTGTTCTTAATATTTTAATTTCTTTTGCCTCAGATCCGGATATAATTTCTGAGATAAAACCAAATTCCGAGATTGATCCAACGCATTTCGAAAAAAGGTTCCTAAAGAGGATTCGAGATTTGGGAGAGGTATGTATCTGTTTAATAGAAATGTTCTCGTCCAAGGTTCTTCAGATAAGCTTCTCATTGGCTATTGCTCCTGTCCATAGTAGGATCATAAATGCAAATAATTTGATAAAAAATTTACCTCTGGCGTATACACACAGACCGTGATACCCTTTGCCGACGATTTTAAATGCTCCAGCTATATCCACTGGTTATTTGAGTTAATGGTTTTCACCATCATTAAATATATGGTTTTCTATCTCTTACAGAATATAGTTTTTTCATTGCATCCTCCTAAATCATTCATAAATGTTTTTATGTGCAGGAACGTCCTTTTTTTTCCTCATCCCCCCCTTTAACAGAATAGAGAAATTGTTTCTTGGCTGTTTCAAAAGATATACATCAAACCTTGATGTCATACAGTGTTGTTATTTTGCATTTTGGGAGTGTTTTGGGAACCGTGGATTCATTTTGGATACTGGTTGGTCCCAGTCACACTTAGCACTTTCTCTCGCTCTAGTTCTTGTCAGAGAGAGGAAGAGATACAATTGCAAATGTAATACTGTATTCCCCTCTTGGGCCTCATCCAGTGTACCTATAGTAATCAATATCCTTTCTGTAAGTCAGTACTTCAGCTGTCTTGTCAATCTCAAACACCATGTAAACAAAAGACACCTGATCCTGCTGATGAACTAAGTGAGCATGTGGAGGGAGGCTGGAATAGGAGATGTTCACTGACCTTTATTCTGGCCACCTCTGCAGTATTGTTCCAAAAAGAACTGGTTCCTGGTGTAGCCTTGACAGTGCTGTAAAGTAAGTATAAACGCAGAGAACAATATACAAATCAAAGAGGCACTTTTTTATATAGCTCTTTCATAGACTCCTGCGCTAACAAATCATATGTGTCGAAGATGTTTAAGAATGTGTTTGGTAGTGAAGAAAGACAAAAGGCAAACAGTTTTATAAAAAAAAGGGCTACATCCGTTTAAACAGTATGTTCAATGGGCCAGGTACTTACTCATCACAGTAGTGGAATTCCCAGTAAGTAGATTAGAAAACGTAACAATGTGAATGATAATATTTATAATAATTATAATCTCCCTCTCTCATTTCATTTTCTTATAAACAACAATCCGTCTTAGTTTCATGTCAATATATATTATATTCACTGAAAAAACCATAGGTTTCAGGGGCGTTATAGTTAGCTGGACTTTTTACTCGTACAAAACCATTGAAATTCCCCCGTTATAGTTAGTTCAACTAACTATAACTCGCGCGCCCGCAATGCACTGCTGATGACGTCCCATATTACATCACTCATGACATGGTCAGTGACATCACTCATGACATCACTGATGACATCTCAAATGACATCATCCAGTGAATGTGTGTTTTTCTGAAAATTACATATGTTTTATATATGTATATCTCAAGGTCGATGGAAGAATAAATGGGTATATAAGTGTCTAAATGGATGATTTGTTTTTGAAAAATTGATTGTATAACTGACTGATTAAGTGTATCTTAGTGAATACATGGCTTAGTGAGTAATGTTTAAATGTGTAAATATCTGTATCAGTCTCTCACTTTGTGTATAAGTGGCTGCATGGGTTGGTGAGTAGCTACATGAGTGTCTATATAGGTTATTAGTTGGTTTTTTGAGTATCAGTACGAGTGTCTGTATGGTTCGGTGGGGGGTATTACGTAGTGCATAGGTGCATGAATGAGTGACTCACTGTTTGTATGTGTTGAAGACAGCATGTGTGCAGGACTGTATGGGTGGATGAGTGTGTGCATGGGTGTGTTAGTGAGTGAATGACTGTCTCAATAGTGTCTTTATGAGTAACTACATATGTTTTAAACTAGTATATGTGACTATTGGTGTATATAAGTGAGTATATGTGAGAGTGAGAGATTGAAAGAGTTCCTGTATGAATAAGTATGTTTCTATAAGTGATTGTTTAAAAGACCAAGTATGTGTAAGTTTCTGTAGAAGTAAGTGTGGTGGTGTGTATAACTGTATATGCAAGTAAATGGATGTTTGATTCTTTATTAGCATGAGTGACTGTGTGTGAGTAACTCTATGGATGAGTGGCGTTGTGTAACAGGATGTGTAGGTCTCTGAGTACATATGATGAGTGAGTACATGTATGAGTGACTGTATAGGACTGTTGGTGAATGAGTGGATGTGTATGTGGATCTTAGAATTACTGAATAGGTTGTTGTAACTGGTATTGGTATGTCCATTGTTTTTAACATTGTAGTTTCTATTTTTGAATGTGTGTATCAAAGGTTATATTAAGGGAAGAGGAGGTCTGCCACTCTATCACAAGGATGATGTCATCAGTGATGTCATTAGGCATGTCATTTGAGATGTCATCAGTGATGTCATGAGTGATGTCACTGACCATGTCATGAGTGATGTAATATGTGACGTCATCAGCAGTGCATTGCGGGGGCGCGAGTTATAGTTAGCTGAACTAACTATAACGGGGGAATTTCAATGGTTTTGTACGAGTGAAAAGTCCAGCTAACTATAACGCCCCTGAAACCTATGTTTTTTTCAGTGAATTTCTAAGGTTTTTTAAATGCTAATTCCTAACTATAACGTGCCTGAAACCTATGGTTTTTTCAGTGAATTTCAAAGGTTTTTTAAATGCTAATTTCTAACTATGCCTACAGAGATGGGACATGTGAAGAAAGAAGAAAAAACGCACAGAAAGGAAAAAAAAGAAATGCAGAAAGAAGCAACAGAAGTCCTCAAAGACGAAGAAAAGTGCAGGAAGAAGGATAACGTGCAGAAAGAACAAACAGAAGAGCAGAAAGAAGACTTGTTGCAAAATCATCCTGTACCCTCAACTTTTTCAGACGGATACTGGTGGTAACTGAGTCTGACTAACCAGTCCTAGAGCCAGTGCTATGTTAAGTTTGCAGAGTGCTGCAAGGAGGGGGCGTGGCCTCCAGCGCAATGCCGGTCTTTTATTTATTTTATTTTTTTAAGAAGGGCTGTGTGGCCCCCCTTCTTTTTCTAATTTACTGGCCCTGGGGGCCCCATCTCCCAGGGCCTGCACCCTAAATTTTTTGGTTGAAAAAAAATAAATTTGGACCTCCTAAGGCCTTAATCGGCCCCGGGGACCCCAACCCCCGGGTCATGGCCTTTTTTTAATTTAAATTCTTTAGGAGGGGGCTGCGTTGCCCCCCTCCTCAGGCTACTTATGGCTCCGGGGACCCCATTCCCCGGGGCCGGCCTTTGTTTTTTATTATTTTAAAAATATATATATTTATAGAAACACCTAGGACATGCTGGACAAACCGTATGTACCTATCACCATGACGATTTGCGTGATATTCATTAAAAGGCGACTATGCATAGAATGAATCCACATGGAATGTATTTACACCGCTAGTGAAACTCTGACGTGTCTGACGCCCTACCGTGCCTAATCCCGGCGCCCCCGCCGGTGGGTACTCTCCAAGTAGACACCCTTGTCGTTTATTTTACAAACATGGGTAGCTATTGACGGGCACATTTAATATACACGCACACCAAGCCATTCAAAGGGGATTCGACAAAAATTCGACCAAACTATGCAAGAAACCCCCCTCACGGTTAATAAAAAACACATCCACCGCCGGATGTGTAATACTTTTTATTTTACTCTCTGGAAAGGAGACGAACCTCACTTGAGAGTCACAGCGTGCTCCTGGCTGAGCCCAATGCTGTGTTACACCCACCAGTGCCCGCCGATTGCCTCACACCTCTGTGTTGTATTCCACCAGCTAGTGCGTATACTATGACACTCTCTAGCCCATGTGCACTGTAACACCACCCCGTGAATATGTCATGCCACACTTGCCTTCGCACAGGTTATATTGCCCCATCTAACGTGCCTTCCTCGATGTGTATGTTGTAACGCACAGCGCTATGCCATACATATTACAATCTGGGATCCATATCTTTGTCACAGTGCATATGCAACGTTACACTCCCCAGCACATATTTTATATTACAACTTTAGAGACTAGTTATGTTACACAACACTGCCCTGTGCCTATTACACTCCAAGGCGCATATCGCATAGCACGCGCTAGTGCCTGTGCTATCTCGCGCTCTCCAATGAATCTGTCATTGCGCACAATGTATTGCATATTATATTTCACGCCCCGGTTCATCTTATATCACACTTTTTGGTGCATAGTTTATACCATATACTACATCTAATTTTCATTTTCAATCATGCTCTCAGGACTATGTTCTATATAACACTGTGTTCATCTACCCTTTTCACGGACATTACATTTTGCGATGGGGGTGGAGGGTCAGGGGGTGTTTCTGCCAAGTGAGCCCGGAGTCACAGTCACAAATGTCCTCTTCTTCCTGAATAAAAGTGAGATTATGCTGCATACTTGTTCATATTTTAAGTTGTTCGCACAGACACACATTTTAAAAACAATAAAGTTCCTAATACCCACCTTCTCTGAACAGTTAGCTTGCTGCCCCATCCACCTCCTCCCTATCCTCTGTTGTCTGAATCCATGGACTAGCCTCCTCCCTCCTGCCATGCATGGTCTGATGTGCTGCCACTGCCCTCCATTTAGCATGATGTACCAGTCCACTCCTCCTGCCATCCATTGCCCAATTCTATGGCCCATCATTGACCTCCTGCTTAGCCTCTGTGCTTAGCTTGCTGCCCCTATTCTCCTTCCCCCTGCCCTCCGATGTCTTTGTGCATGCCCCTGCTCCATATTTTTTGCCCACTATGTTCCATGGACCTGCCACTCCTATCTACTCTGAGTGTTCTGTTGAGCTGCCACTCCCCTCCCACCTGCCTAGCAATGTCAGATGACTGTAACCTGTCCCTGCCACCTCCACCCTGCCTGTCCACATGCCATGCCCCTATCCCCTTCCTCCTGTCCTCCATGGTCCATTTTACTGCCACACCCTTCTGCCCTCCCTGATCTGTTGTGCTGAAACTGCTCCTCCTGGCTGCCCCGCGCGGTCTGTTGTGAGGCCCCTTCCCCTGAACTCTCTTGTCTGTGCCCAGGTCCTGACCCTCCCTTCTATCCTCCATGGTCCTTTGTGCATGCCCCTGCACCCTCCTTCTTGCCCATCATAGCCATTGTGCTGCCACTAACCCTCCCGCTTGCCATGCATGGTCTTCTGTGCTGCCATGGCCCCTCCCACCTTCCCTGTGTGGTCAGCTAGCTGCCCCTGACCCCCTCCCACCTTCCCTCCATGGTCTGTGTGTATGCCACCATAGTCTCATTGTTGCTCTCCATGGTGTGTCTTGTTTCTAGTGCCCATCCTGCCTGACCTCCATGGTCATCTTGCTGCTCCTGCCCTGCCACCTTGCCCCTAGCCCTCTGTTTCCATGTGCAGACCCCCTATTCCCTCCCTCCTGGCTTGTCTGTTCCATTGTAATGCCCCTGATCCGTCCCTCCTGCCCTTTATGGTCTGTTATGCTGCAGCTTTCTCTCCTTTCTGTCCATTATGGTCAGCTAGCTACCATTGCCTCTTTCCCATCTGTTCTCTGTTGTCCATGTGCATGGTCCTGTCCCCTCCCTATTGCTTTCTATGGATTGTTGTGCTGCACTCCCGTCCCGCATGCGCTGTGTTGTGTATTGTGCTGCTGCAAACCCTGATGCCTGCCCTGTAGGGTCAGTTTGGTGCACCTCTCCATGTCCCTCCTGTCCTCTGTTATCCGAGTCCATGTCCCTACCCCAATTCCTCCTGCCTACCATGATTCAATGTACCATACTTGCGAACATTTTGAACTTGGTAAGAGGGAGATTTTGAAAAAAAAATGGGGTATTGATTTTCCCCTTTGAGTTACATTGCAAAAGAGGAGATTGTAGAGAGGAGACAGATCAAATAAAGCCCATTTGAGCTTAAAAACATTGGACGTTTCCTGGCTGAAACGGGTCTGTTGGCATGTATGGTTGTACTACCACTGCCTCTTCCTTCTGCCCACAATGGTCTAATATATTGCCACAGCCTCTCTGGCCAGTCCTGTATTGTTGGTTTGTTGCCCCTGCCCCCCTTTCCAATGCCCTCCATAGTCTGTTGTGCTGCCACTGCCCTTCCTGTCTGCCCAGTGTGGTTAAATTGTTGCCTCTGCACTCTCCTACCTGCCTTCAATTTTCAGAGTCCGTGTCCCTGGCCTCTGCCTCTCAACAGTATCCCAATGAACAACTAGATTGCTAACATTCTATATTTATTACAAAAGTGTGGAACGCCTGACATCATCTTGATGTAATCAAAACTGTAATACCTAGAGTATTTCCTTTAGAAATTACATATATGAGAGGGTCTTATTTGCATCAAATTATGGTTAGTGCTCTAAAAAACTAAAATGAGGACATATTTTCTGAGTTTTCAAATAGCGACAAAGAACTTTTAAATTATTTGTAATCTTTTTTTTTTTTTATCCAGTTGACCACTTGATTAAATGTTGCACCTTGGCGAGAGGATGTGGTGTTACTTCCAGAGCTGCAGACTTTGCAACTGGGGAACCAGGTTGGAGTTTCTGCTTCAGCTCAACATTCTGTGATTGTGGTCAAATCACTTAATCTCCCCATTTCTACAACCAAAATGAATTTGATCTTGTGTGATGTAACCAATGCTCATGTAAAGCACTCCAATACCTGACAAGTCTGCACTATATAAAACTGCAAATACACAAAAAATAAGTGTTTTGCACACTTCTGTCACTGGGCTACATGTGGGCTACATCTGGGTGATATTTATGCTGCATTTAGGCTCTTTTGTGTCTGGTGGCCATCTTGGGAGATTTATTTGTTATGAAGTTTCCTAATTTCCTCATTTACTGTAGTCTCCTCAGTGGGAATACTTTCAGTTTTTTATTTTGGTTCCATCAAGAAGGCATTCAGATGCGTCACACATTTGCCATAAATTCTGAATGTTAGCACTCTAGTTGCTCATTAGATCACTGTAGTAAAACTACTGCTCACCAGGGAAGTCTGCTGCTGGTATTCAAAGTGCATGTTTCAGTCTGCATGTCAGAATTTGTTTATGAAATAGAAGAGGATTTGAGAAGTCAAAATGAGCCCTAATTTTTCTTTCTGCAGAACTAATCATAATTTCTATGGCAAAATGAACCCCCTCATTTTGTTCCTTTGTAAATTAAATGTTTTAAGTGTTACCACTTTATTCCAATCAAGATGGCTTCAGGTGTGCCATACTTTTGTCATAAGTAAGACTGTTAGCTCTCTAGTTGTTCGTTAGAACACTCTGGGACATTCTGTCATTGGGCTATACTTGGGCTACATCTGGGTGATATTTGGGCTACATTTGGGCTCTTTTGTCTCTGGTGGCCATCTTGGGAGGTTTTTTTGTTATGAAGTTTCCTAATTTCCTCATTTACTGCAGTCTCCTCAGTAGGAAATACTTTCAGTTTTTTACTTGGTTCCATCAAGAAGGCATTCAGATGTGTCACACATTTGCCATAAATTCTGAATGTTAGCACTCTAGTTGCTCATTAGATCACTGTAGTAAAGCTACTGCTCACCATGGAAGTCTGCTGCTGGTATTGAAAGTGCATGTTTCAGTCTGCATGTCAGAATTTTTTAATGAAATAGAAGAGGATATGAGAAGTCACTCAAAATTTGCCCTAATTTTTCTTTCTGCAGCACTAATCATACTTTCTATGGCAAAATGAACCCCCTCATTTTGTTCCTTTTTAAATTAAATGTTTTAAGAATTACCACTTTATTCCAACCAAGATGGCTTCAGGTGTGCCATACGTTTGTCATAAGTAGGACTGTTAGCGCTCTAGTTGTACTTTAGAACGCTCTGGGAAGCTGCAGTAGAACACAAAGGAATCAACTGACAGTCTCTGCCCTTGTTGGATGTACATGTTTTACTGAGAATGTCAGACTTCATTCTCACATGACTGAGAAAGATAATATGAATTTACAGAAAATATGCTCTCAGTTAGCTTATAGATCACCTTCCAAACCTCTGTGGGAAAAGCATGAGAAAATAGTTTTCTGTCAAACAGGATTCATGATATCACAGCAGAAGGCTTTTTCACATGGTAAAATCACCTTAGAACACACCACAATTCCTAAAATGAGTATGGTAACATCAATAAATGATTTATAATGTAACTAAAGTCTTAAAACCTTCTATTAACTGCAATGCTTTTTAATGAGGTGCTATCATGTATATTGGTCCCAAGATGGCTGCCAACACTTCTTGGATGAAGTGCTGACAGCCAATCAGATCTCACGATGAGATGTGTGGTTAGGCTCCGCCCAGATACATATGTGATTTTACTTTTGATTTTCTCAGCAACTACTGAACGGATTTACACCATTTAAGCAAAAGGACCAAAACCCTCAGTGGTAGGGACAATTGCGCAGAGAAATGATAAGTCAATTCAGTCTATCAATACAAACCCTTGCTACAGGTTAACAATACGACGACCACCAACATCGTAATATAGGCTAACAAAGTTAACCACAAGCATCAACAAATTTGGAAACCGAGCAAAAGGGTTTCTAAAAAGTCAACAAACATGTGAAAGTGCGAGTGCACATCAAACGAAATATCTCAAATTAGATTCCAGGTTTTCATATTTTGTCTTTATTTCTTGAAAGAAACTTCTTCGCTGCAAGCCCACTGCCAGCCAACACGTGTTTCGTCCTGACTTAATAGGTCACGGACTTCATCAGGGCTGGAGACAAAGAAATAACCGAGTTTCATAAGGAGTTTGCTTAATGTAACAACAGAAAGTAAATAAACATTATAACATCAAGCACTAAGGCAAAATATGTATCTAGTTAAGCTATACAAAACCTAATAGGTAAACATCGTGGTCGGAGCAAAAATTGTAAAGTATAAGGTCAACAAAGTTTGGAGTTTGCAAATTGTGTATAAAAGAAAGAAGGGAAACTACAGAAAGAAGGTGCTAATTGTAAGAGGAGAGAGAGGACCCAGTGAACTTAGTACCAGTAGTTATGAAATAAAATAGAAGTTATCTGAGCATAAGTATAGTCAAGTAAAATAAAAATAAATGAGGAGAAATAATAATAATGGAAAGAAAACAAGTAAAGCTAGAAACCCGTGCTATAATACAAGCATATAATGTGAATGAAATGTCTCTAAAGCCGAGAAAAACCAGATGAAAGAAAACTGCCAGTAAAGTGAAGCTAACCACCAGTGAGAAGTACTCTCAAAAAAACCTGTACACGAAACATGTATTACAGAAGACTCACCAAATTGGTATTTATCAGTCTTCAAATATTATTAGTCCAGGAGCCAAGGACATAACGATCGCGACCTGCAGGTAAATTAATATTTCAATATTCAATCCAACTAACTAAAACAAATTATAAACCAAACTAGGTAAGTGTTAAAGACATACCAATCAAACTTAGAACTGACGGCTCCAATCCAATAGTATTCAAAGATAAACAAGGTCAGTCGATGCAATTATTCAGTTCTAGGTGTCATTCAAGTAACCTAAAACAAAAATAAACTGATTTTCCAGGCTGTCAGCCAGTATACGAGCGTAAATGCCTGCCAATCTCAACAGAAAAGTCGAGAAGAAAGCACTAGTAGGTTAAATAAAACAGTAGTATTTCTAATCTAATAGCAAAGCACCACAAGACCACGTTACTAATATATCAACTACATAAGCGCTAATGTAAACATACTAAAATCTAAGAGCTAATATTATACTAATAACCAAGTCTCACGTTCAAATTACGAGTAAACCCAAGGACCGTATACACTAATCATCATACGTATATACTCGTAAATACCTGAAAGTAAAGCGAAGGGTCCAGTATCTTGACCACTCGTGTTATGTTCCGGCGTCTGCAATGGGCGCCATGTTAGTGTGGGAATATATAGGCTTTCTGATGACGGACTATATGGTTGTGTTAAGCCTCCTTGAATAGGCGCCATATTGGAGTAGCAATAAAGTTAAGTCAATAGAAATGGTTAATAAAAATCAATAGCCGAAATACTGAGTATAAACTTTACGAAGTAGGACCTGTGAGTAAGGTAAGTATTAATCGACAACTATCAAACCAAAACTAACACTCAAAGTCGTACGCAATATATCCGGGCGTCTGTATTTAAGCGCCATCTTGAATAGGGATCAACCTACTGCGAAAAGATTAAAAAAACGCGCCATCTTACAAGGGCTTAAAAGCCCCTCGCGTATATGGAAAAGTTATTAATAGTATTATATATCGCTAAACCGACCTCAAAAAAGGTGACCCTTTACCTGACAAGTTAAGTTTTGAGCCAGAAATTAATTCAGTAAATGAAGGAAAGAAAACAGTGAATGAGTCAATAAACGAAAAAAAAAAGTTAAGAGAATAGATAACAGAAACCAAAGCGACCCCACCATAGTAGGAATTCTGTGAGAAAAGGCATACATTTACAAGATTCAAATAGTATACAATACTTATTCAATTTGTCAGTGTTAAATTCATACAAAAGTATACAGTTATCTGGTAAAGCTAGGTTAGGCATAAGGAGAGGAATACATCATAAATCTCCAAAACGTTCCACAATATAAGTACAGTAATTTACAAGAGCAGTTTGGATTCAACTTCATAACCTTTAAGTGGCATTAAATGGGAATGAATGGAATACTACCATTAAGTTAAGTACCCAAGAAATACTGTAATTCATTTTCAATATTAATTCCCATCTTAACCGCATGCAACCTCAAAATCCAACGAGCTTCAGTCTGCCGCAGCTTTAGTTCTCGGTTACCACCTCTAATGTCACTTGATACCGATTCCAGTGCATGAAATTTAAAACTCTGTTGTTGATTTTGCTCTGAGCATTCTAATGCATGGTGTACTATTGGGTATCTATCATCCATATTTTTCAACGCTCTAAAGTGTTCTGCAATACGGGTTTTGAGATTTCTAACTGTGCTACCCACATAAATCATGGAACATTTACAAATGATAACATAAATCACATACTTCGTATTGCAATTAATGTACTCGGTGATGTGAAATTTTCTAGATCCATTATATGAAAATTCTTGTCTTCCAGACAAGGCATGTTTGCACATGCTACAGTCTCCACACTTATGGAAACCCAGACTTCTACTTTGAAGCCAGGACATAGTAGCCACATTTTTCTTTGGATAACTTGGGCTAACCATATTCCGAATAGATAAACCCTTCCGGTAAGCAAGACTAGGGTAGTTAGTCAATATTTTGCTAAGATCAGAATCTGATGTCAGAAGTTTCCAATGACGTTTAAGTATATTGAACACTTTGTGGGACCAAGGGTGAAAATTCGTTATCATTCTCACTTGATGTTCTTGTTTATCATCAGGGTTATGATATGTTTTCAAAGTATCGTTTCTATTTAGTTGATTTGCTCGTCTTTTCGCTCTATTGATTATATCTTTATCATATCCCCTGTTCAAGAATCTAACTTCAATGTCCTTAGCATTTTTGATGAAATCAATGTCCTTACTACAGTTGCGGCGTGCTCTGTGAAATTCTCCATAGGGAATAGAATTTATTTGCGTCCTAGGATGAGCACTCGCTGCGTGCAGTACTGAGTTGCAAGCTGTCTCTTTTCTGTGCATACGGCTGTAAATGCACATATCTTCAACAAAAAGTTCCACATCTAAGAACACGATTCTATGTTTACTGTGAGTCATCGTGAATTTCATATTGAATGGGTTGCTGTTTAGATGTTCAAAAAAACCATTCAGTTCATCAATGCTCCCTGTCCAGATTAAAAGACAGTCATCTATGTAGCGGCCAAGGAACACAATATATTCCTGCCAGCTGGCACCGGATGGGCCCCAGATATGCCCCGCCTCGAACCACCCCATGAAGAGGCAGGCAAAGGACGGCGCAAATCTGGAACCCATCGCAGTACCGCACGTTTGTTGGTACCACTCTCCCCCAAATAGAAATACATTGTATTCTAAAATCAGTCTAGACATGTCAATTATCATTTGCGAGTGTTCCAAGAATTCAACTGGTCTTTTATCCAGATAATAGCGTAATGCTTGTAATCCTTGCTCGTGTGCAATGTTGGTGTAAAGAGACACCACATCTAATGTGACTAAAGTCATAGATTCATCCCATGTAATATCCATTAGTGTGTTGAGAATGTGTTTTGTGTCTCGAATGGTTGATGGTAAATTGTGGACATACGGTTGTAGGAAAGTGTCCACAAATTCAGAGATACGTTCGGTAGGTCCACCAATGCCCGACACGATTGGTCTGCCGGGGGGTGAAGTAGCATTTTTATGTATTTTAGGCACTGTATACAGACAAGGGAATCTAGGTTTGTCAATCAAAAGATAACGAAATTCATCATCACTTAGTAAGCCCTCAGTGTTCCACTCTTTAAGTCGTTCATTAATCACTGTCTTGATAGATAAAATAGGATTGTTAGAGAGTTTCTTGTACCAAGCTGTATTATTAAGTTGGCTGAGGGCCTCCTGTACATAATATTCTGTAGACATTATTACGATGTTGCCTCCCTTGTCCGCTTCTCTAATTGTGATTGATGTATCTGCCCTTAGCTGCTTCAATGCAAATCTTTCTTTAGGTGTTAAATTATCAACATGGGGGAAAGGTTTCCGATGATTAAGATTTTTTTCTAAGACATCTAAGTCCCTCTCAACCATCTTGTGAAAAAGGTCAATATTATTGCCCGAAGCAAGGTGTGGAACCCATTTCGACTTAAGTTTAAGGCCACTGTCCTCCCTTAGGTTCGTTGTACAGTCTAAATCTTGTAGTACCTTATGCATAGTAATAGGATCCTGTTCATTTTCTGTGATGGACAATAGTACAACCCTATCTCTAATGTCTTGGATAGACAAATCACCAACCATTGTATCTGTGGTACCTTCTTTATTAGAAACAATATTGGTGGCAAAAAACTTCTTCAATTTAAGGTTTCTTGAAAATTTAAACAAGTCTATTTTCACATTGGTCATATCACATACAGGGGAAGGGCAGAATCCCATACCCTTGCTAAGAACCGAAATCATATCAGTGGACAAAACAGTATCTGATAAGTTGATAACCTGAATACTATCATTATCATTATTTATTGTTTCACCTTGCTCCAAGATCTGGTGTTCACTCTTTCTCTTGTGTCTGCATTTGACACCCCCCCCCCTACTGCCTCTCCTTGTTTTACTCTTGAGTCCTCTCTCACTCTGCTGTTGTTTTCTTTGTTGCCTATCCTTATTCGTTGTACTTCCCGTAAAAAACTGTTACCCGGGAGTACATTGGGCACCCCTTCTGCAGTTGCCTCCGTTCCTGATAAGGATTTATTACTTGACGAGGCAGAACTCACTGTACTGAGTAAAGATGATCTACTGCTCGGTTTCCAAATTTGTTGATTTAAGCAAAAGGCACATGCCTGACCTGAGGACTACCTCTTTGCTAAATTTCAAGTAATTCTGTTCAGCCGTTCGGGCTGTACCTTCGACTAAAGGTCCTATGGGAAAATGCATGGGGAAAACGCGTTTTGGGACCCCCCTTTTTTCTCAGCCCCCGCTTGACGAATCACCCCGAGACTTTCAGGGTAGGAGCTGAGCGGAGCGCCCCATTAGTTTTGATAATTTCACGAAGATCAGTCAACCGGCGCCAAAGTTATTCAAAATAGAATTTTCAGATTTCCTATGGGAACTCGGTCCTAACTATAACTATCTATTGGTGACCGCCAGTAGATAATATATATATATAGCACTTCTAGGCTATCTCTCCTTGGGGTCAACCGGTCTCTGGAGGTGATTTATTTAACTATCCATCCCACCTATTCATTTGCATTCATGGCTCCCAGCCAGGGCCTCCACCTGCAATTCTGATTTTGCTCTGAAAAATCACATCCTTGGTCCCAATCAGCTTCCGAAGTAACTTCTCAAATGAGGTCTTAACTCTTTTACCTGCATTCTCCAATTGGAGAATGTGTTACTAAGTAGGGCAACTGTGCATTATAGAATCTCTCCTTCTCCCCAAGGGAGAACACTTTTTTTTTACATTACAAGACTTTGAGTCACCCAAGAAGAGATCCAAAATAATTTTGCACCCGCCTCCCCTTGCTGCACCCCCTTCCACTTATCAAAAGGGCCGGAATGTTGCTCTGTTGTAAAGCTACAATTGAAACTGATAATTGAATATGGTGAAGGGAGGGAGGTGAGACCCAGTTAATCTACAGCCATGTCTGACACCCCAGTTGTGTTGACTGGTGTATTCCTGTGTACATTTGAAGCCATTTCATTTTTTTGGACCAAACAAGGTCACATAGTGGTCTGTCTAATGCCGAAAATGTGTCTGTCTCTACTTTTAAGCTTTTACCACCATTAGTAGGTGTATAATCATATAGTACTTATGGAATTCAGGCAAGTCTAGTTCGATTTTTTTTCTTTTTTTCTTTGTTGTAGAAGGTATATCAGGACCCTGAGTTTAGCGCTGCCCCAAACAATTCTAGGCACCATATATTGTAACCATTTAAAGAAGTCACTCCCTATGAAGACTGGGAGGAATTAAAAGAAATAGAGGACCCTGTGCAAGACATTTATTTTAGCCATGTGAATTCACCCTATCCAAGAGATTTATAGAGAAGCACACCTATGTAAATGTTTATCACTTCTAAAAGAGAGAGTTTACTTAGCGGCATATAAATCTGCTTAGCGGGTGGTCATGTTAATACCAAGGAATTTAATGTGTGAACTGGCCCATTGGAAAGGAAACCTAGCTGCCAGACCTCATGCAGTTTGTATGGGGAGCATGTGGTTCATACTTTGGATTTTTCCATCTTGCTCTTGTAACCAGGAACCATTTCATTTGTCGGCAAAAGCTAATGAGTTTGGGTAGTGAGTCGGGGTCCCCAAGGGGTAATGGAGATATTCTCATGGAGTTTGTATCCTCCAAGATCATATCCCAATGTTGGGTTGTGGTCGCATATCGCAGACGCCAAGGTTCAAGCCTGTCAACTTTGGAGACTGTGGCAGATTGCCCAGTGTCGGTTGAGGAGGCAAAGGGGTGTGGAGTCACAGGGTAATGTAGGTCAGCACTTCCAGAGCAAGATGAAAAGAGGCAAAATATTCCAGAAGATTTTAAACATCCCAGAAAAGCTGGAATATTCTAGAAAGAGCCCGAAGGTTCTGAACACTACCAGTTCAGTCAGAGCTAGGAGAATTGAAGCAACAGTCAATGTTACACCTTGCCTGGCAAAAGCGTTTTATGGATTCTCTACTCTGGTCCCATAGTTCTTACCATTTGCGTTCCCTGCACTTTTTTTCCCTTTTGCTCCCCTTTGATTCTCTCTGGTGGCTAGGGAAGCTCACATTAACCCTTTCATCCTTTGCATGCTACCTTTCCAGAATTCCTGCTCCAACTTCAAACATTCCAAGTCATTCTGGCATCTTTACTATTAGCGGCTGACCTTCCTAATTGATTCACAGACTGTATCCTTGCCATCTGGGAGCTACTCATTACCTCTTCCCTTGTAAGCCATTCTACTCACAAGACATTGTATTCGGTTGTTCACCAGTATATTTAAAGTCATGGTACCTTGTTTTACTGGAGTATGGGAATACAAGTCAGTCCATTGCAGAATGAGGGTCCTTGGAGCATTTGAGTTTACACTAGGAGTGCCGCAGGGGTCGGCCTTAAGCCCCACTCTCTTTAATGCATACCTCAACTCTTTAGCACAGCTTGCTGAGGCTCGGGGTCTAAGATGATTTCCTACACTGGCGACACACAGCTGTTTACATGTGGGAAGGGAGAGGAGTGTGCGAGAGTCCTTTAAAACCTGCCTTTCTTCTGTCTTCCATTGGATATCTTTACATCAATACAAACTCTTTCTGTGACACATTAGCATCCAATGTGCCCTTCATGACCGAGAACCTGGACGGATTTGAGGAAGACATTTTAAACTGGCAAAGGACAGCCAGCAATATTCATGTGCCCTTCCAAAATAATCTGTTCCACCCGCTGGCACAAGGTGTCAAAATGGCTCTCAGACGAGCTAAAGATAGCTAAATTAAAAACGCGGCAGGCAGAACGGAAATGGCGAAGATCATATTTGCCAGAAAATAAGGAACCCTTTAAACAAAGTATGAAAGAGTATAAAAAAGCTATCCCACTAGCTAAAATAACATTCTTCCTAAAGAAAGTGTTAAACTCCAACAATAAAACAAAAGACATTTTCAAATTAGTGGGAGAACGGTCAGCCCCAGATCGAGTAACACTACTAGTCATCCCGACACAGAAATTATGTGATGACCTAAACTCCTTCATTGTAGATAAAATAAAGCAAATACAAGCTACCATTCCCCCTAGTAAGTCAGACACAAAACTCCCACCAGAAAATAGGAATCACACTTCCATTTCAGCTTTTTCCTGCATCAGCAAAGAGCACCTTGCAGAATTTACAATAAAAGTGAAATCTGGCTCCCCCAAAGATAAATGCCCCCTTCAGATACAAAAAACTATTTTTTCTTCCTTCTCAGAAGTCATCCTTTCACTTTTGAATCTCTCACTCAAGGCTATCTTCCCCAATCGTTCAAAGAATCCCGCCACAAAATATATCTGGAGAGGACCCACAGTAGCTAAACAATTGCAGACCTATCTCCCTTCTCCCGACCCAGCTAAGCTAAAAGCACATGTAGCAAAACACCTCTGCTCTTTTTTTTTTAAAAGAGACAAATTATCTTGAAACATTCCCCCCCCCCCCCCCCCCCCCCTCCCAACGAGGCAGTTTTTGCCCCTCTCACTCAACCGGATCAGTCATCCTCTCAGTGGTGGACGACACCACTGAGACACCTAACCCCAGGGTAGAGCACTTGAAAACTCGGGTGTTAAATTTGACTGCACATTATCTTTTCAGCCACAGATAATGTTGGTGTTTGGAACTTGCTTTAGGCTGCTGCAGACAGTAAAAACATTTCTACACTTTTTCACGCTCAACAAGACAGGTGGTCATCCAGGTACTCATCACAAGGGCAGGACTGACCGTAGCGGGCATGGGACGTTTCCCCGGGAGGCTGGAATGGTGGAGGCTGGTTTTGCAGCAGTGTAGGCAGTTTTGGAGTGGTGCTGCAATATCAGCCTGCCAGTAACAAAAGCAGCAGTGCTTCACACTTGCACCCCCCACTCCACTGGGGGCTGGTCCAACAAAGATTCCAGGGATGCTTAGAGTTTCCAGTCCGGCCCTGCTCATCACATATAGACTGGACTATGGAAATGTCCTATATTTAGGACTCCCGGACTGTCTGCTTAACAAGCATCAAGTGGTCCAAAATATGGCAGCCTGTATTCTACTCAATCTGCCCCAAGTACCTGTGTCCCCACATTTGCGGGCCCTTCATTGGCTTCCAATAAAGAAGAGGATTTTCTTCAAAACATTAGTACTTGTCCGTAGAGCACTGCACCTTTCTGGTGCGGGTTATTTTATGGCTGAAATTTGTTTCTTCGCTGTCTACCCATTGCCTTCTGGTGAGGATTCCTAAGATCCATAGCATGAAAATGGACGGAAGGACTTTCTCTTATCTTGGATCTCTGGTTTGGAATTAACACCCACTGGAGCTACACTCTATAGTATGGCCACACCACCCTGAAAGCACCTGATCTCGTCTGATCTTGGAAGTTAAGCAGGGTCAGGCCTGGTTAGTACCTGGGTGGGAGACTGCCGGGGAATACCAGGTGCTGTAGCCTAAAATGTACTTGGTTCGTACCCTTCCATTTCGTAAAGTGGATTCTCTTTTTGTGACTTTTGGCCTGGCGGGCCAGGGTCTGAAGCCTTCTGGTGCTACTCTCAGTAGGTCTCTGAAGTGGGCTATCTTGGCGGCTTATGAATCCTGTAGTGTGCTGGTGCCTGAGCCTGTTCAGGGGAGATTGACTCGGGGGGGGGGGAGGGGTGATAGCAGCTTCCTGGGCTTGTTTTCAGGTGGCTTCTATGGCACAAGTCTGCTGCTTTGGGTGCTCCCCACACCTTTATGTCCCATTATGGCATGGTGGTGGGTGGGACTGGGTCTGCCTGTTCTGGGGACGTTGTGATTCGTTCTGTGCAAGGGGTGTGACTTTGCTGCTTGTTGTTGAAGCCAAATCTTGCTTGGGTATCTGCTCATGTGTGTAAGGACTGTGACGGGGAGGTCTGACGAGGAAGTAATGACCGGTTACTTACTCTGAGTCATAGACCACCCCGTCACAGTCCTGGTTCCCATGCATCCCTCCCCGTTTCGGCTTCTTGTGCTTGGTGGTACAGGATGTTGGACGGTAAGGTCGGGGGTTGTGTGCCACAGATGTGAGTGTGACCTGGAGGATATAGATGGGAGCAAGGGAGTTTCAGCTTTGGATTTCTATGGGGACTTGCAAGTAAATTAAATATGCCAATAGGGCATAACACAATGTTACAATATTTTAAGGAGAGAGCACTTTCGCACTAGTTATTAGTGGTAAAGTGTGCAGAGTCCTACAACCAGCAAACGTGAAGTCATCACAACAGGAGTGTTGAAGGGAAAAGGTTGGTGGAAAACAACGCCAAGGATGCCAGGTCTAACAGACATCAAGAGTTATTAGAATTGCAGGGATATTTTGTATGTTCTTTTTAACTGGGTCAATGCAGTCTTCCTCTTGGGCTGTTATATGCATGCCCTCTGGTACATGGCCAGCGAGATCTTGCAGGTATCCCAGAAGAGTTTCAGCCACTTTGGCTCAAAGCACTCAGGATGGGTATGATGAGCCAAATATTAATTCGGGCAGGCCTGGATACTACTGATTGCTTAGGGCTGTGGTGAGTACTAGTGTGGTACATCTCCATCGGTGGATGGGCTTTCTAGAGACACGCAGGCATCCATTATGGATATACCTATATTAGATCTTCGCCCTCTGAATTCCTTCCTATGGAAGGACAAATTCAAAATGATCACACAGTTCGGTCTGCCTTTGATCCGGGCAACTGGGTGATTGCCTTGGACCTTCCGGATGTCTACGTACCTTCATGTGCCCGTCCAGCAATCAGACAGAGTTTACCTGTGGTTCATGGTCTTCCTCTTGTGTGTTCAAAAAAGTGATGGCAATGGTCTTCACCCATCTTCAGAGGTTGGGGTGCCAGTTTTTCCCTACCTTGATGACTCGCTGTTGAAGGCGGGCTCGCCAAGGTCCGTTTTAGATCACTTCCAGATGATGGCGAACCTTCTACCATTGTTGGTGTTTGTGATCAATGAGCCAAAGTTAACCTGTCTTTTCCCAGAGGCTTCCTTTATCTGAAAGAGACACGTTAGTGATAGATTCCTTACCTTAGAATATCCCCAGGCGTCAGACTGGATCTGGAAAGTTTTGCTAGCAGTACCCCTGCACATCAGTAGGTGGCGCCGTGCTGCTCCGCATCCGCCGCTGGCATCATAAGAAACGAGACGACGTCACGGAGACCACCCAGGTGCCACCCAGCGCGCCGACGTCCGTTCTTTCTTTTTCCGCGCCAGCAAGCGCAGATCCGGTTAGAGCACATACCTTAGTAACTTTTTGACTACCCTTTTTGAGACTTTTGTCTCCTGTACCCCTTGGTGCACGTAGGGATGCCTGGATTTAAATCTTGTGGGGCCTGCTGTCGCAATATGTCGGTGGCAGACCCCCACGATGTCTGCCTCTACTGCCTGGAGACCAACCACGACTTCCGGTCCTGTCGGCCCATGGCCCCGAAGGCCTTGAGGGAGCGGCGCCGGAAGTTGCTAGGGGTCTGGCACTCATCCCAGCACCGTTACAGGTCCAGGGACTGTTCCCGGGATTGCTCGCGTGGCCGCAGTCATCGCTCCACGGGCTCCAAGTCTTCGCCCTCGGAATCGGGTAAGCGACGACATAAAAAGAAGTCGAAGAAGCGAGTTCACTCTCCGACGTCCCCCCCCCGTCTGTCTTCGGATGCGGACGAGGGGGACAGGGGTTCTGCCCCTGCGGCTCCTCTGTAGCCTAGGAGTCCCGCGGCCTACCCGCCTTACCCGGGTCCGTCAGCGACTCCCGAACAGGTGCAAGAGTTTCTTGATACCATGATGGACCACCTTTTTAGGCCTTGGGATCCCGCAGGCGCGCCTTCGGGCCCCACGGTCCCATGTCCAGATCCTGTTGGGCCGCTGGTGGATCCAGCATCGGTGCCACAGGGTCCTGCGCCGTTGGCTCCGGCCCCAGCGCCACACTCGGCTCTGCCCCCGGCACCGCAGTGGGTGCCATTCGTCCCGCCCTTGCCCAGTGTCCAGGACCATTTTGTTCCGGCCTGGGATCTGCATTGGAACACGGCGCCGGCTCGGCCCCAGCCAGCGCCATTCCCGGCGCCGTTTCCGACACCATTTGTTCCTTCTCCGGCCCCAGCTCTGCCGCCGCAGTCTGTTCCCCATGTGACCTGGGTGGAGGACGACTGGGAGGGGTCTGAGAACCCTCTTGCCCGTCAGTGTGACTCCGAGCAGGACTGGGTGGATGACCTGGAGGATGCCGGCGACCTCGACTCTGACCCAGGGTTTGCCTATCCCCCGCCTACTATGGAGGAGGGCGCCTCCTACACGATGGTGCTCCATCATGCAGCTGCGGTCCTCAACCTTAATCTCCCTACGGTGGCCCTCAAAACTAATCTCCTCACTGAGGTGCTCCAAACGGCATCCACTTCGTCGGAGCCCCTGCTCCCCTTTAACGACACCCTCACTAACGTCTTGTTGGGCACTTGGTCGCGGCCAGGCACAGGGGCCCCTGTGGATAAGAATGTCGCCAGGAGTCACCGCCTGGTGACCCCACTTTTCTGACCACTCATCCTACGCCTAAGAGCCTGGTTATCCAGGCCTCGACGTCCCAGAGTGCCTTTCCCACGGCTCCGCCGGATAAGGACTCTGAGAAGCTGGAACAGTTTGATAAGCGGTTGTTTTCTTCGGCCAGCGCATGGCTGCGGTCAGTGAACACCGCCTGCTTATTGGGCCGCTATTCCCATGCAGTGTGGGATACAGTGGCACAGGTGTTGCCTCAGTGTCCTGAGGAGACCCACACTGAGCTGTACCAAGCTATTGCCGAGGGTAAGGATGCGGCTAAGTTCGTCATTCGGTTTGGTTTGGACACCACTGACTCCCTGGGTAGGGCGATTTCTACGACTGTGGCGCTTCGTCGTCACGCCTGGTTGAGATCTACTGGGTTCTCGCATGATTTTCAGAGCTCACTCATGGACATGTCCTTTGATGGCACTTGCTTGTTTGGTGATAAGGCCGACAGTGCCCTGGAGCCTTTCAATGACTCGCGGGCCATGGCACAAAAAGCCCGACCACTCCTGGGTTTCGTTCCTTTCGTGGTCACGGCAGAGGCGCCCAGGGACTTTCTTTCAGCAAGGCTGTGCAGAACCATCCTCAGCGCAGATGCGGACGCGGCTTCCGCAGGGGCGGGTCTGGTCTCTACCCTTTCAGTCCTCCCCTCCAGCCATGCCACCTCGGTGCGACCGCATGTCGGGGGATCACTTGGTAGGCCTCCAGGAGGAAGTCGCGGCCCTCTTGGCCAAGGGGGCAGAGTCCGTTCCAGGGCCGGAAGTAGGGAGTGGTTGTTATTCCCACTACTCTCCGGTCCCTAAGAAGGACAAAGGGGGTCTGCGTCCCATCTTGGATCTCCGGGACGTCAATCGCTTCCTCCGGAAGGAGAAGTTAAAAATGCTGACTCTGGCTCAGGTCCTGGCTGCCCTCGACCCTGGAGACTGGATGGTAGCGTTGGACTTGCAGGACGCATATTTTCACATCCCCGTCCTGCCGGCCCACTGGCGTTACCTGCGGTTCACGGTAGGCCAGGAGCATTTTCAGTTTGCCGTGCTCCCCTTCGGCCTCAGGTGTTCACGAAAGTGATGGTGGTGGTCGCAGCTCATCTGCGCTGGGCAGGGGTGTCAGTCTTCCCCTACCTCGATGACTGGTTGTTGAAGGCGGGCTCGCCCCAGACAGTCGTCACCCACCTTCAGACTACGGCCGACCTCCTGCATTTGCTGGGGTTCTCCATCTGAGTCCCTCTCAGAAGCTCCCCTTTATCGGAGCGGTTCAGGATTTGATGCTGTTTCGGGTTTATTCTCCCGAGCAGCGAGTCCGGGATATTCAGGCTATGATTTCTATCTTTCAGCCTCTGTCCCGGGTTTCAGTCAGGATGACCCTCCGGCTCCTGGGCCTGATGGCCCCCTGCATCCTGCTAGTGCAACATGCCAGATGGCATATGCGGGCTCTGCAGTGGGACCTGATGTTCCAGTGGGCGCAGCATCAGGGCAACCTGTCCGGATCTCGGAGGGCACTGCACAACAATTGCAGTGGTGGCTCACAAATCGCGATTGGGTCAGTGGCAGATCCCTCTCCCTTCTCCAACCGGAGCACACAGTGGTGACGGATGCGTCCCTCCTGGAATGAGGAGGCCACTTGGGAGAGGCGGAGATCAGAGGACTCTGGTCTCCGGCGGAGTCCCGGCTCCATATCAACCTTTTGGAGCTTCTGGCGATCCGACTTGCACTGAAAGCATTCCTTCCCTCTGTCCGGGGAAGTGTGGTGCAGGTGTTCACGGACAACACCACTGCCATGTGGTATTGCAACAAACAGGGTGGGGTGGGGTCCTGGACCCTATTTCAGGAGGCTCTGCGCCTCTGGACATGGCTGGAACATCAAGGCACACCGCCAAAGCTAACCTCCACAGAGGAATGAAGGCCGTAGCCGACTGGATGAAGGACAGCAGACTGAAGCTGAACTCAGAAAAGACAGAGGTCCTCATTCTCGGACCCACCCCATCAGCCTGGGACGACTCTTGGTGGCCCACGTCACTAGGCACAGCCCCGGAACCCACGGACCATGCACGCAACCTGGGGGTCATCCTCGACTCCACTCTCTCCATGACCAGGCAAGTCAACGCCGTCTCCGCGTCCTGCTTCAACACCCTCCGTATGCTCCGCAGGATCTTCAAATGGATCCCCCTCGACATGAGAAAAACAGTTACCCAGGCCCTCATCACCAACAGACTCGACTACGGGAACGCCCTCTGCTCAGGAACTACAAACAAGCTCCTGAGACGACTCCAACGCATCCAGAACACCTCGGCCCAACTCATCCTCGACGTCCCCCGCCGCAGCCACATCACACTCCACCTGAGAGGCCTGCACTGGCTCCCCGTCAACAAAAGGATCACCTTCAAGCTCCTGATCCACGCACACACAGCACTGCACAACACCGGACCCACCTACCTCAACAACCAACTCAGCTTCCACACCCCCACCCGAAGCCTCCGCACAGCCAACCTCGCCATCGCCACAGTCCCTCGCATCCGAAAAACCACAGCCGGCGGCAGATCCTTCTCCTACCTCGCCGCCAAGACCTGGAACACTCTCCCCACCATCCTACGACAGACCCAGGACCTGCTGGCCTTCAGAAGACTTAAAGACCTGGCTCTTTGACCAGTAGCACCCCCCCCCTCCCCAGCGCCTTGAGACCCTCTCGGGTATGTAGCGCGCTTTACAAATGCAGTGATTGATTCATTGATTGGTGGTTCAACACCTGGCAGGTTCTCTGAACGCCAGGGCGGACGAACTCAGCCGCCGGTGCTTGATGGATCACGAATGGCATCTGAACTCTGACGTGGCGCAAGGTCTCTTTCAACAGTGGGGAGAGCCTTGGTTAGATCTATTCGCCACCGAAGAGAACGCGCAATGTCATCAGTTCTGCGTGTTGGAATTTCCAAGGTGGCACTTGCTCAGCGATGCTTTTCGTCGCAAGTGGAGTTGTGGTCTGTTGTACGCCTTTCCGCCTATACCACTTCTGCCCAGAGTGCTGATGCAGATTCGGTGCGACCGGGCCCAAGTCATCCTTGTGGCTCCGGATTGGGCACGAAGATACTGGTATCCCGAGCTACTCAGCATGGCGATCGATCCCCCGATCCGACTGCCTCTTCGGGAGGATCTTCTGTCGCAGCAGCAGGGGACGGTCCTCCACCCGAACCTGTCCAGCCTCCACCTCCATGCGTGGAGATTGAGCAGCGACAGTTTACAGCTTTCGATCTTCCTCCCGAAGTCTGTGATGTCATTCTGGCAGCCAGGCGTCCATCCACTAAGACGGTGTATGCCTGCCGGTGGAACAAATTTGTGGCATGGTGCACAGCTAAGGCTGTGGATCCCCTTTCTGCCCCTCTTTCCGAATTCTTCTGTTCCTTCTTTCTTTGGCCCAGCAGGGTTCTACTCTGGGCACTATCAAAGGTTATCTTTCGGCCATCTCCGCCTTTTTACGGCTTCCAGATCAGCCTTCTCTCTTTAAGTCCCCGGTTGTTAACCATTACCTCAAAGGTATTACGCACACGTTTCCTCCCGTGCCGTTCATAATGCCTCAATGGGTCTTGAACCTTGTCTTGACATATCTGATGTACTCTCCTTTTGAGCCCCTTCATACCTGTCCTTTGCGTCTTCTCACTCTCAAGACGGCTTTCCTGGTAGCCATCACCTCTGCCAGAAGAGTGAGTGAGCTCTAATTCTCTTTCTTCGAAACCTCCTTTCCTTTCTGTTCATCCGGACAAGGTGATTTTAAGGACCCGTCCTTCTTTTTTGCCAAAGGTTGTCACGCCCTTCCACATCGGGAAGACACTCACCTTGCCCACCTTCTTTCCGCATCCTTCAAAAGAGGAAGAGAGGCTCCACCCTCTGGACACAAAACGTGCGCTCTCGTTCTATCTGAAGCACACACAGCACTTCCGGGTGGAAGACCAGCTCTTTGTTGGCTACTTGGGCGCCAAAAGAGGTCGGGCTGTGCACAAACGGACCATCTCTCGGTGGGCCGTTCTCTGCATCAAGGCCTGTTACTCGTTGGCTAAGAAGGAGCCTCCTGTGGGGATGCGTGCCCATTCTACCAGGGCGAAGGCAGCCACTACTGCCTTGGGATGCGGCGTCCCCTTGCAGGATATTTGTCAGGCAGCTACCTCGCTGCACATGTTCACCAAGCATTACTAGAAGACAAACGAGATACGGTGTTCCTGGGTGGCAAGTTGGCCACCTGGTGAGTACTAGAGTGGTGGGGAGGTGGGAAATACCTCCTTTCTGAACTAGGACCCTCACACACCCAGCAAGGTAGGTGTCATGCTTCATCATATGGGTCTGCTCCTCGTCGAGCCGGCGCTGCAATGCTCGACGGGCACCCATAAAGGTGCTGATGCTGATGCAGCGGAGCGGGTAGGTGAGCCGGACTGCTCTGAGCGGGAGCAGCGACACTACGTTGAGTGTCCATATACTCCGCTGCGGTCTGATGAAGCCACACTTGAATCCTTAAGAGGTTGGCTGCTTTTCTCCAGGGGAACATCCTACCGAGAGAAGAAGTGGTATGCAGAGCCACACCACACACTGTAGATTTCATTTAGTCACTAGGTCCTGAGAAATCGCCAACTGATCTATTAGAGACATTTTATAGGCGAGAAACATGTTGACCACTAAGGGGTAGAGCGTAATTTTTGTCAGATTAAAACAAAATAGTCGCCCTCCTTCTTTTTACTTTTTAATCAGGTTGTGACCTCTCCAGAATAAAAATAATGATAGAAGATTCCCTTACCTGTTTTAACCCACACACCACATCTACATCTTACCAGGCCCCTCACACCCACGGCACCTATACGGCAAGGAACAAAAGATCTCCGATAAAGAGCCCCTTTATGGGTGCCCGTCGAGCATTGCAGCGCCGGCTCGATGAGGAGCAGACCCATATGATGAAGCATGACACCTAGCTTGCTGGGTGTGTGAGGGTCCTAGTTCCGAAAGGAGGTATTTCCCACCTCCCCACCACTCTGAGTACTCACCAGGTGGCCAACTTGCCACCCAGGAACACTGTACCTCTTTTGTCTTCTAGTTCTACCCAGGGCAAGTACGGTGGACCTTTATCAAGCCCTCATTGTCCCCCTTGTTGTTTACTAACCACCAAGCATTACTGCCTTGACAGTCAGGTCCGGAGAGACGGCTGTGAGAAGTTGGCCTGATGTATGATGTCACTAGTTCTAGTGTACACCTTATATCAGTCCAAATACCCTTATGGTGATTGGTTGTAAAGTCAACCTTATAGACCAGCTATCCTAGTGGTAGCATGGACAAGAGCAGTCTTAGGCTAAACTCTGAATGGCATGTGAAGCCAGCTGTGATACCATATATAATCTCTTGAATACCAAATGAAAGGACACCACAACAGATATATATATAAAATAAAGTGTATTTATTCTAGTCAAACCCTCAGCACTCTTTATGAGATTAGAGGTAAGTACAACACAGTCTTATTTAAGCATACATTAAGTCACACAGGTAAGTAATACAGTTAGGCCCTAGGGGCCACGCAAACCATATACTAAGTAAGTGGTATAAGGACCACTGTCACGGAAATAGAATAGGCCTAGGCCTAGGGAATCGCTGGGGCTACACTACACTAGCGTTAGTTAGGAAGTGGGAGGCCCACGGGATTCGTGTGCAGAGTGGAAACACTCACGCGTAATGCGTAAAAGTCAATAGCAATAGTACAGTTTAGAAAACGGTAGATTTAGGACACTTCCGGAGTAGCTAGGAAGTTGAGACTTGAAAACTAGACACTAGGATAGTCACTATCCTGATGAGCACCGGAGTACCCAAGTTACCTAGCCCACAGGCTGCGGGTGCATAGGGGTGAAGATGCGTCGTTTTCGTCGTCGACTCCTATGGATGCCTGAAGAAAGATGCTGACAGGCAGTCAGTGAAGAGTGTCCGGTGGATCCCAAGGCTGGGATCAAGAAGAGAAGAAACCTGCAAGCAGAAGGGACAGAGTCAAGGTCACTAGCCAGTGACCACGTGGAACCAGGAAGGAACCAGGCGATGTTGTGAAGATTGCAGGTGAAGGTGAAGCTTGTCGCTGCAGCCAGGAGGACCAGGAAGCGTCGAGGACGACCAGGACCAGGAGGCGAGCTGTCCCACGAAGGCTCTTGCTGTCGGCGGCGTCGAAGTTGGACTAGGACTCACCAAGCCTTGGCAAGCGGAACCCACGAAGAACGAAGGACTTGCTTCTGGTGCAGACCAGGAAGGTCTGGGGGGCTTCTTCTTTGCAGAGAAGCGGGAGCCAGTCTGGAGGAGCCAAACCAGCGCAGAAGATTTCAGGGTGCGTCGTCACAGAGGCCACTAGCCAGCGGGCAAGCAACCGGACAGACGCGGCAAGCAGGAAAATGCTGAAGGGCCCCACGCAGGACTCGTGGAGTGTGGGGGGCTGATCTTCGGTGCAGATGGTGCTTGGGGTTGGGGCTTCTCAATCCCCAGTGCACAACTTCGAGGGTACCTCAGAAGCTGCGCTGTAAGTTACTAGCCACTTTTTCCAGGTAGCCGGTCCCACGTCGCTCGTCGCCTCCACGGATCTCAGCTCTGCTGCAGATGTGGATGAGGGTCGGAGAAGTCTGGAAGTCAAGGCTCTGGTCGGGCTCTGCAGTCGGTTCCTCGTAGAACGGTCGCAAAGCAAAGGGTAGTCTCTTGATGGTGCCTGTTTGCACAGGGTAGCCACTCCTTGGCTACAAGGGAGATTCTTCAGTCTTCTTCTTTCGTCGAATGTCGAAGGTCCAGAGTTTCTGTTCAGTTTTGCAGGTTCAGGATAATCTAAAGTCTTGAGGCCCAACTCCCACTCTTATACTAATCTGGGGGGCTGGGATACCTGCTAGGTCACGCCTTATGGGTGGGACCTGGGAGGGGGTGGTTACACCCACTTCCCTTTGTCCAGTTTCGCGCCAGAGCTGGGGCTGGAGTGCCCCAGCGCCGGTTTGAACTGGACTATGCAAGGAACACCTTGTGTGCCCCAGGCATGTCTCATTCCTTTCAGCCCACCCTGCCCCAATACACTAAAGGCTGTCTGGGGAGGTGCTAGCACCTCCCCAAGCAGGAAACCTATTGTCCAGGCCTCCCTGGCTGGGATCACTCCCAGCTGCAGGAGGTCAGACTTGTGTCGTGGCAGCAGCATCCATTTTGTGATGCTGAGGCTTTGGTCAGAGGCTAACAGTTGAAGTATGATTTTAACATGTCTTTCCCTCTAGAAGGGGGGAATAATATTGTCATGTCCAGAAATGGCATGGGGGTATTATTCCACAGTGTTAGACACCTTACACGACATGTTTCGATAAAGCCAAACCATAGTTACCATAACCGTCTAAGATTATAAGGCACTTTAAGAGTATATGGTAGGCTATATCATAGAACAGCTATAAGGACAAGGTTCCGAAAGCTGCAGACAGGCTCAGCTCATGCTAGAGCACCATCTCACATGTTACCAAGCACTCTGCCTCCAGGATTGTCAAGGCCTGCCATAGGAGTGACTGATAGGTACACATGTGTCTATATGTAAGTTAGGTATAGGAATACTACACCTAAGCAAGGGGTGATTACACGACCTTGCCCCAGCTGAGTGATCAGCCAGTTGTGTCAAAATGGAAGGCCAGGCCAGGGGTGGCATAATACATGCTGCAGCCCCTGGTAGGCCTAGGGTACACCTATGCCCTGGGTACCTAGGGTACACTGTACAGGGGCCAATAAGGTGATCCTATCCAAATGGGTTATGCACCTAAAGTACATAGTATTAATTTAGAGAGAGAACAGCAGGGCTGTGGGTCTGATTAGCAGGCCCACAGCCACATCTAAGTCGAAAACCAGTAAAGCAAAAGCAAAAAGTGGGGGTGAACATAGAAAGCAGACCCTACTCTCCTACAACGGCTTCTTTGGCCGTTCGGTTCTCCGTGACTTTCTGGTGTAATCTATTCGCAGACCCACCACCAGGGTTGGTATTGCTGGGGTATCTGTTCTAAGGTAAGGAATCTATCAATAACGTGTCTCTTTCAGATGCACAAGTTACTACTTGTGTAACGATATATCTGTAAGAGACATTAGTTAGTGATAGATTCCTTACCGCCCCACCCATCCTCCCCGTCCTGCGAACTGAGTCCTAGGGTTAAGGTCATCCCCTTCAGGGCCCTAGTTTCATGGTACCAGTGGTCAGTTTCTTACATGGCTCTGCGTTCCTGGCGCGGTAAGTCGTGTACAGAACTGACGCCGGCGCGCATGGGTGGCACCTGGGTGGTCTCCGTGACGTTGTCTCGGCCGGCGCTTACGATACCAGCGGCGGATGCGGAGCCGCACAGCGCCACCTACTGACACGCAGGGGTACTGCAAGCAAAACTTTCCGGATCCAGTCTGACGCCTGGGGATATTCTAAGGTAAGGAATCTATCACTAACTAATGTCTCTTACAGATACTAACTTGTGCTATAGGAGCTGTTAGGTATACAGTTCCATTCCAGACCTTTCATCTGTCACAATGGGTCCAGAACATTTGAGCTATGATACCAATGGTTCAGCCTCAGTCCTGTAACTTTGGGAGAGGTGCTCTGAGGCTTCTTGGCTGCTGGCTTCATTCATACTGCTCTGCTTATACACATTCGCCAAATTTCATATGCAGGCTCTGCAGAGGGGATCTGAGGTCTCAGAGGGCCAAACACCAGGGAACGCTGTCAAATGTTATTCAGGTTTCAAAAAAGACTTTAAAAGATATGCAGTGGGTGATTTGTCTCACGTAGATCCCACAATGCTTTCTTAACCACTGTGCCCTGAAAACCTCAACCTTTGGCTAAAAGCTGAATTTTTCCTCACATTGCTGTGAGGGAAAGTTCTGGAATCTGTAGGAAGACACGAATGTCATACCAACTTGCATTCTCCCCATAAAAGTAGCACCTCGCATGTGTGGGTGGGCCTAAGTCCTGTGACAGGAAAGGGTCCAAAAGCAACATGGATAGATGACATTTTTTCCACCCATCAGCCAACACTTTTCTGCAAAATTGGTGGCTGCAGAATATGGGCCCTAGCTCTGTTGGCACACAGGAAAACCTCCACATTTCTGAAAAGTAAACACCTGGGGGAGTCCAGTATTTTTTTTTTAACCAGACACCCTCCCAAACCTTATACTTTGGTTACAAACATTTTCCTCACATTTCTCTAACGTAAACGCCTTGCAAACCTCAGACTTTGCCTAAAATCACACATTTATATGCTGTAAACTTCCAGAATCTTCAGAGCTCCACAAAATTCCTACTACCAAGCTTTCTTCTACTTGTTCCGATACAAGCGCTAACTCACTTGTGTGGCTTGGCCTAGTGCCTGTGACGGGAATGGATCAAGCCATGGTTAATGGGGTTCCCCCGCTAGGACTCCCATTGGCCCAGCTTTGATCTGTTGCAATGAATGGTTTAGTAAAACTTGTGAATTATAAACCAGAACGAAATCACTGACAAGGCTGGCTTTAACGTTTTTAACATTCATTGTTCAAAATATCAATTTGAGCTTTTGCCATTTACATTTGAGGAGATAAATAGAGGGGCCCATTTCAGTGTCCGTTTTTAATTACTATTGTGTCTGAGGCCTAGAGGGACCCGTCCGCTTAAAGTCCTGCCTATAAAGCAAATAGTCCTCATCGTTCAGATTGAGGCCTCGTTTGAGTGTCTCAGAAGAATCCCTGTTATTTTCCTTTGCCCTGGAATTACCTTTTATGGGAGTGATGGGGGGGGGGGGGGGGGAGGTATTTTGGGGAATAGCATGCAGAATTTGTTTCCGCTGCGATATTCCCATGTTTTCCCTCAACCTGTCACATGGAGGTATCAGCAGTCATAACGTCTGTGTAAAAAAAAACTTTTAATCTAACGGCCCTGTTAACTCCCTTTACTGGCATTTATTAGTCGGATGTAGTTGTATATAATTGTTCTGTTTGTCACAAAAAGTAAATCTATACCAACATTTTTGTTTCTTTTCAGGGGCATTTTGGAAAAGTTGAGCTGTGCAGGTATGATCCTGAAGGAGACAATACAGGGGAGCTGGTTGCTGTGAAATCCCTGAAACCTGAGAGTGGTGGTAATCACATCGCCGACCTGAAGAAAGAAATTGAGATCCTGCGGAACCTGTACCATGAAAACATTGTAAAATACAAAGGCGTTTGCACCGAAGATGGTATATTTTCAGTTATCTACAACTAAATCAACTATATATCTCATTGTAATTATGAAATTTAAGCTACTGTGTGAAAGATCTTTTTAGGAGAGAATATCATCATCTGGTTGGGCAATCATGTGCTTTAAAGTTGTATACTGTAGGCACGGTACCTTAAATATTATACTCGACGGTAGCTTTTAACTATGTGTTTGCCTCTTGTACTACAGTTCTTCCATTCCATTTTAGGTGTGCCCTAGAAGCAGTTGTAGTGTCTAGCCAGCTTCATGCTTTCCAACAAACTCTTAATTAGCCCTCTTATTCAATTGGTCGGCTCGGGTATTATTAGCATGTTGCTTTTGCCCACCACTGCATACTGCATGGGTCGGTGGGTCAGACCACTTCATCCAAGTCCGTCTTACACAGTGAGTGACACATTATTACTGATGACGCACACATCTTACTGGAAAAGGAGTCCACTTTAGTGCCAGGGCTAGTTTGTCTGGGCTACAACTTTATTTTTTATATTTTTCCCATTTTATGATTATTTTTTATATGTTTCCCTTTTTTATTTTTTAAACGGCGCATTTTGCAGGTTTGCCATGACCAGACCTATGTGCTTTGCAGGGTTTGTTCATTTTGTAAATTGTACAGAAACTGAATGACATTACAATAATTGAACTTGAGGAGGCCCAATTCATATTCTTGGATATCCGTTCCTTCCAGTCAAGTGGAAACACTGAGGCAGCAGGAAACAAGACTGGAAATAGTATGCATCTTTAAGATCTTAGAAGACCACCGAATCAAGTTCACTCTGACTTTATGCATATTGCACTGCAGATTCCTAATGGCTTTTAAATGTCGTTCATTTCTCCAGTTTCTTATCTCCTAGTTACTTAAAAGCAAACTTCAGTTTGTATTTTAACTGGAAAGTTTTTCTGTGGAATTCTTCATTTTGACGCATCTTTATGACTGTAGCAATATTCACTAAACGCTTCATCTCTTTTAGGAGGCAGTGGGATTAAGCTGATCATGGAATTTCTTCCTTCTGGAAGCCTTAAGGAATATCTCCCACGGCACAAGTTGAGAATAAACTTGAAGCAACAGCTAAAATACGCTGTTCAGATTTCAAAGGTAAGTCTGTTGCAAATCGAAATTGCCTTCATGTGTTAATAATGACATGCAAATACGGTCACGTACATCCTTCGACGCTTGCATCTTAAATAAATTTAACTTAAGCTTCACCCACTCTCTCATTTTCATTGCGAAGGACTGCTGGTTTCATCTATGGCTGTACATCTTAATAGCACTTGTTAAAATCTTACGTGCTGATTATTTTTTGATTCAGCAAAGCTCTATGTGATCATGTTATTGGTGGGTTAGATCATCCTCATGATTTTTTGGTCCGTTTAGTTATTGGGTTGGCTATTTTATATGTATATTAGATTTGTTTGTTCCGACAGTGGCTTTCGCCTCCTGAGGACTCATTGTTTGATCTTCACTCCTCATAGTCTTCAATATATTCAACTATATTTCCTGGCTATACTTGGGTTAGTTGGGATTACTTTGGAACACGCAGGAACACAGAGAGACGCTAGGAGCGCGAGCGTTCGCTTACATGAATTGCAGTCACTGAAGAAGTGTTTGGGTCCACCATAGCTGCTGCGGTGCTGCTGTGGTACATCGCGGTGTGGTTGCCGCCGCTGCGGCTTAGGAGATCTCGGAAATGGACAGGGAGGTACAGAGAGGCTTCCTGGAGGCTACTGGGGGTAGGCAGAAAAGTAAAGAGCGGTGGTGGCGGCTGCGCTGGTGGCAGCGGCAACAAGGGCTTCTGGTTGCCGATTGTTGAAGAAAAGGGCAGGTATTTTAAGTTGTATATAGCCTTTGTACAAGCCTTTACAGGTCTTAATGGACTTCTGCTCTTAGCAGCCGCATTTACAGCCTCATTTATACTTATTTACACCCCACCTTACGCGACGAGCGCGGTAGCTGTAGCTGCCTGCTGCAAAGTGTGTGCCCCACCCCCTGTGCGGAAGTTGCCCTGCTAGAGCGGGGTAGAGCTTGTGGGTGGGGTTTGGTGTGCCCGCTCTAGCCCGGAAGTTTGGGAATACTATACAATAATCATCGAGGACGAAGTCATATGGACAGCTTTTAAAGGGACCCCAATATTCATCAGCTATTATATGGCAGCTGGTAAAGGAGGTCAAAAGTGACCAGAGCAAGCACTTACTGCAAGTGGTTGGCAGTCTCTTTTCGATTGATAATGAGGGCTTTGCGGGTGGAGAGGCGGAGCAGACGGCAGATGGCTTTCATCAGCTGCTAGGTTTATAAACCCCTGGTAGGGGATTCCATAGTTGGACTGGCGAGAAAGAACCGGACTATAACCAAGGTACACTAAAGAACTAGTTTAATTTTAACATTGGGAGGAAGATACTCCCGCAGCCTAATATGAAAATAATTGCACCGGAATTGGAGAAATTGCCTCAAAGGGAAGGGGAGGCCCAGCATGTGCCCTGTAATGGCACAGAGGGATGGTTGACCCACTCTACAAAAGGGTCAATTAGGAATTATTTCCAGGATACCAGCGTGCCTTTGGATTTGTCATCAGTCAGTGGTGCCCTGGTCCCAGTTTGGACATGTTCAGGCCCCTCTTCATCCTTGGAGTCTAACTTGCACAGCACCAGTTATAATATACCTTTGGCAGCAGGCACTAATAACCAGTGTTTTTAATTATATCCGAAGATGATAGACAAAATTGTAATAGAAGACAATTTAAGTTTAAAGCAAGTGGAGCAGAACACTTTGAACCCTGCTACGCCCTCCAGCCTAATTCACAATGGGGATAAAACGGCTCAAGTACTCACCTCACTGTCCCTGGCTTATAAGATCGGTGACAACAAACCTAGTACTCAACTGGCCGAATATACAGATAATAAAATCTTAGTAGTTGCTCAAGTGCTGCAAAGCAAGGAATCGGGGAGTTATCAAGTCTCACCTTCATCCACATAATTGAAAGCCCCTTAAGGAACTAATTTATTGGTAAATACAGCCACAAACTCCCCACCCTTTATCTCAGCAATGGTTGGAAGTGCCATAGCTCAAGAGCAAGGAAATCTTTTGGATCCGTTTTTAGCTTGCATGGAAGCGCAAATAGAAGATACGCTCAGCCACACGCCGATGATGGGACGGAGGGCATGTAATTAGTCCCCCATTCCAGATCTGGATTCTGAAAAGATCTCTATGTTGGGGGACATAAGTGCCAGGCAGGACACAATGGCCAGGGCGCTTCTACTTCAGTCATTTACAACACATATGGCAGAAATAGGGAGCAAACTAATACAACTGGATTTTAAGTTAAGTGCACTGGAATTAGATAAACCTTGCCCATGTCCCCCTATTATTAATAAGCTAAGTGCTCTTCCAAAAGTATTGAGTGCATTGAGAATTTCAAGATGTATATATCTTAACTGAAAACAAGTTTAATGCCAGAGGAGCAGGCCTGTGTAACGAAGGGGAGTCAGGCCGGCCCCGTACTACTACAACTCCCAGGGACCCTGGGCCACGACGCGACCAGAACACGCGCCAGGAGGTGCTTAAAGCTCCGCCCAGTGCTGAGCTCCGTGCTTCCTCTGTTCCCTTTGGGTGCCTACCTGCAGCTGCTTTGTGCCACCTTTCCCTCGCTGCCTGCTGTTCCCGTGGCCGGGCTTGGGCGGACTTGGCTCCGCCTCCATTACTAGTAACGAGGGACCGACCGGGCTTGGCTCTGCCTGCCCCGTACTACTACAACTCCCAGGGACCCTGGGCCACGACGTGACCAGAACTCGCGCCAGGAGGCGCTTGAAGCTCCACCCAGTGCTGAGCTCCGTGCTTCCTCTGTTCCCTTTGGGTGCCTACCTGCAGCTGCTTTGTGCCACCTTTCCCTCGCTGCCTGCTGTTCCCGTGGCCGGGCTTGGGCGGACTTGGCTCCGCCTCCATTACTAGTAACGAGGGACCGACCGGGCTTGGCTCTGCCGGCCCCGTACTACTACAACTCCCAGGGACTCTGGGCCACGACGCCACCAGAACACGCGCCAGGAGGCGCTTAAAGCTCCGCCCAGTGCTGAGCTCCGTGCTTCCTCTGTTCCCTTTGGGTGCCTACCTGCAGCTGCTTTGTGCCACATTTCCCTCGCTGCCTGCTGTTCCCGTGGCTGGGCTTGGCCGGACTTGGCTCCGCCTCCATTACTAGTAACGAGGGACCGGCCAGGCTTGGCTCTGCCGGCCCCGTACTACTACAACTCCCAGGGACCCTGGGCCACGACGCGACCAGAACACGCGCCAGGAGGCGCTTAAAGCTCCGCCCAGTCCCTCGCCCCGCGAGGAAGCGCGCGGGACGCGCCGGGCTAAGCCCGGGCAAAGGGCGGGCTGTCTGTGGCCGTCAGGGGTTGACTGGGGCCGGGACAGGCCGCCCCCGTGACATCTAGACCCGAGGGCGCTGTGTGTATCGTCTGGAGATCACATAAGACATGGGTAAGAGAAAACACTTGGAGGGCGAATCCGAACTGAGCAACATAGCACCTGGGAAGAGCAAGCTGAGGAAGACGAAAGCTAAGAAAAAACGCTTGCATGTAGGTGGAAACTGTGTAATGGACCGTATTGACAACATAATTGAAGAGTGTGGGGAGCTGCTTAACACCCCTTCTACCTCTGTAGCAGGCGGGAGGCTACTAGAGGTTCGGTTGTTGTTCCGGACATGTTTCTCATCAAAAAAAGTGGTGAGGATCAGAGTGCAGGGGTGCCTGGTAAAGAGTCTGCCTCTAGGGCTACAGCCATTATTTCTGACAAGGAGCATGTCTCTCTCTCCCCAAATGTGACCTTACCTGTGGTTAATCAAATGGCAAATAGTGTCTGTAACAATAGATTTTCTATTTTGGGAGAAATTGATACTGATACATGTAATCCTTCATTGCCTCTTTTAGTTCCTCCAGCCCTAACTCCAGATGTGATTGCAACAGAGGGTGGTTGTATTATAAATTCTACTGATGGAACTCCTGCTTTAGAGACAAGTGCTAGTGATGTGAAATCCCTACTGGTGGTGGTGAAAAACCTTTGTTCTTTGATAGTCTATGCAAAGCAAAATCGAAATCTTAACCGTTACTGTTAAAAAGCTTGAAGAAACTAACTTGGGCTTTAGTGCTTATCCTGTCAACAAGGTACCCGTGCAAGGTGGGGGTCTGAATAAAGTTTTACCAATAGTGGCAGACAGGTATAGCGAGTTTTCTAATGTTAGTAAGAATAACACACCCCAAGAGCAAAACTCATCAAGTAATCAGTCTAGATTCTCAAAACTGGCGAGGGCTGATCAATTTCTTGATTGCACCCCGAGAAATGTAGAACGTGATAATAGAGCACCCGTGGACAACTACTTGGCCAAAAAGAATCATGGAGGCCCACCTTCTGTTAACGTGAGACCTGGAACTTATCCTGGGGGTAGGACTTACCAAGGAGATTTAAAACATGAACCAAATATTTATACGCCTCACCCACACAAAATATATATGGTGAATGTCCCTAGGTTGCACTCTGGGTCCGATTACGAAACCAGTGAATCCTTGTCTAACAAAGTAATACACTGGATTAGACATGTGAGGGGCTGTCGTTCGGTGATCAGAGCTGACATTGCTGGAGTTAGAAGGTTTTCACGGTGTGGAAGTGAGCTGGATTATATAGAGGTGGGTTTTATTGATGCTAATATTGCAGGGAATTTAATTAATCTTGAGTTTAGAAGCTGCTCCCCGGATTGTTCTGCAATACAAATGAGGTCTATTCCCTTTCGGTTATCATGGGCAGACGCTCTTTACAGTCAGCCTATGGGTGACTCATGCTTAGAACGAAATGATTGACTGACTAATAAAAGTGCTGTAGATGACTTCATAGTTTGCCCTTTGGTGACTGGTAAAACCTTAAATATTGTTTCTGAGCAAGGTACCATTGATAGCTCCGAATCTCAAGGTTTTTCTATGGAATTGGTGAGTACACCCCAATTGAGTAGTATCTCGGAGGTTCAACAGGAAGGAAGTGTAATTCATTCAGAGCATGGGATGCTTTTATCTTTGAATATTGCAGGTTTAAATTAAAAAACTAATGACCCTGATTGGGCATCGTTTATCAATCTTTATGATGTTTGTTTATTCCAGGAGACTTGGCTCCTAGAGGCTCACTACTTCCCTGGGTCCTTGAATTTTAATGTTCTTGCAGAAAAGGGTAAAAAAGGGCGACCTTCAGGCGGTCTTACTATTTGGATTAAGCAGGTCTTTGGCACTACTGTCAAGGAGTTTCCTACTTTACATCCGGATATTCAGTTTCTCAATGTCAAGTTTAAAAATGGGAAATCACTAGACATTTATAATGTTTATGCTAGAAGCACTGGTGGTAAGAAGTCCGATACCATAGTTTGTCTGGATGAACTTATGCTTCTCTATTCTCAGCACTCCCATGTAATCATTGGAGGAGATTTCAACACTACCTTTGAACCTTTATTTGGTGCCGACTGGAGTGTTTCGGATGAGGAGGATAGTCTATGGGGTATCCCAAAATTAGACCTTGAGCCTGTCAATCGTTGGTCCGAAGTGGCAATTCAGATTAATGCCCTCTGTTTGAACAAGGGGCTTCGAGCAACCAATGGCAGGTCTGAGCAAGATAAAGTAGGGTCCAATACTTTTAAGAGTGGCTTACGTGCCAGTAGAATCGATTATATTTTGTTATCCCTTGATTTGTGGGTTGATCTGAGAGGTATGATGATTATCGATAGATTAGAGAGTGACCACAATCCTGTTTCTTTGTCACTCTTGTCCTGGGCGTACCCTATTGCCTGCTACGACTTGTCTGTTCAGACTCAACAAGATCTAGTCATTGCAAATGATATGCGCCATGTTAGATGGGCGAAAGTAGTCCAAAGTAAAGAAAATCTCAATCTTATTTCAAGTAGCCTAAGTTTTGCTACAGAGGAATTAGCGGCTGAGTATAAAAAGAGTGGCCTAGATTTATCCCGTACCCCTGGAATAACGATCCATGAATCTTTTTTCCTAGAACTTAGAGAAATTTTTGTGAGGCCATGTAAATCAAACATTGAACAAGCATGATTCTTCCTCACGCTGGTACTCCCCAGAGTGTAGAGAAGCGCGCTTGAATTTGGGTATTGCCCTCAAAAGTGGCGTAAGTTCCTGTGTCCGCTCTGCAAGGTATGCTTATAAGCAAGTAATATTAAAATCCAAACGAGCATGGGATGACCAAAGATGGCAGGAACTCAGGGAAGCAGGTGCCCAACATGATTCTAGACTCTTTTGGGCAGTTCTCAAGTGGGGGAGTGGGAGTAATCCTGATAAACCCCAAAACATTTCGAGTCCCTTTATGCCATAGGAGAGGGTCAGAGCACTACCCCTGAGTTTCAACCTGTGTTTTATCAGGATGAAGCTTTACTCTGGGTGATGTTGATAATGCCCTAAAATTTGTGGTTCCAGGTAGGGCGCCTGGTATGGATGGAGTTCCAGCCGATATTTTTCTGAGTAATAGTGAATCCTGGTGAAAGTATATACTAGTATTAGCTAATCTGATTGCTAGAGGTGCCCCGATACCCACTTCCTGGAAAGGCGCTGAAATTATTCCGGTTTTTAAGAAGGGGAGTAAGTCCCTCCCTGGTAATTATCGACCAATCAGTTTGATTGATACCACACAAAAAATTCTGGGTAGGTTGATTTTGATCAAAGTGTTGGACTGGGCCTCTGAACATTTAATTCTTTCCCATTTGCAAGCTGGATTCAGAGCTCGAATAAGCACCATCGATCAGGTGTTGCATTTTGCTATGCTCTATTGGAAGACCGTACTCCTAGGTGGGGGCAGCCTGTATGCTGCCTTTATTGATCTAAGGGCAGCGTTTGATCTTGTCCCCCGGGCATCTTTATGGGCTGTCCTAGACAAAATGGGTATGCCACCTTTATTACTTTCTCTAATTGTTAGACTCCACGTGGACAACTTTGCACAGATTAGGTGGGGTTGTGTAGGACAAGTGACCACCCAGTTCCCTATACAGAAGGGGGTTAGGCAAGGCTGTGTTCTTGCGCCAACTTTATTTTCTATGTACATCAATGATGTGGCCAAATTGCTAATTGACGCAAGCGTAGATGCCCCTACATTGGCAGGTGCCAAAATTCCAATTTTAATGTTTGCCGATGATTGTCTGATTATAGCTAAAACCCCGAGCGGCCTCCAGAAATCTTTAGGTATTTTTGAGGACTTTTGTTCAGCTCGTGGGCTAGAAATAAATGTTTTAAAATCTAAATTGATGTCTTTTAATCAGTCTAAATCTTTCAAGGGTAAAATATTCATGAATAACCTGCCACTTGATCAAGTACAAGATTTTATCTACTTAGGTATTTGTATCCAACATGATTTGGGCTGGAAGAAGCAGGTAGATTTGGCAACCCTCAAACATTATCAACTCTCTGGTGCGCTGAGTAAAGAACATACCAAATCTCTGACAAAACCAATCGACCCGGCAGTCTGTGTGTATGATGGAAAAGTGGTTGGTGCAGCGCTCTATGGAGTTGAGCTATGGGGGTTTGAGAACCTACATAAAATGTCTACCTCAGAAAATAGATTTTTACGTAATCTTACTAGATTACCCCAGAGTACTCCCCTGTGCCCTTTGTTTTATGATTTAGGAATGAGACCAATAGCATTAATTGCCTCGCTTCGCCCTGTTTTATACTGACGACGATTATGGGTTACCCCGGATCTTGGGCTTTTTGCCCGTGGCCTTATGGACATAATTAAGATCGATACCTTTCACAAAGTCAAGTGGCTCCATAGGATATATGAGATGCTCAAAGAGTTGGGTCTAAAAGATCTGTGGGAGGACCCAGTAAATGCCAGGTTCCCGCCAAAACAAGTATTGAAGGCTTTATATTGGGAAATGGTGGCTATTCGAGTTTATAGAAGTACAGCCCCTCTCTCACTAACAGGTGTATTTCTCGATTTTAAGGACACGATTTCCCAGGCCTCTTTCTGGGATGATATTACCAATTCTTTGGATAGGAAGCTTTACTTCCAATTTAGAGTTGGTAGTCTTCCAGTTAGAGAGTTTACATCTAGATGGTCCTCGAGAAACATACTAAATTGCCCGGGTTGTATGGCAACTACTGAATCAATTAACCATCTCTTGTTTCAATGTCCATCATATGTAATCCCGCGACGGGTTTGGATAAAACCAATGTGTCGACAGCTGGGCACTAGGAATGCTAAGGTAGCAGTTAGAATTTTACGCTCTACTGAAATTCCATGTATTTATATATCTGTTGCTAAATTCCTTGGGAGGGCCTGGGTGATTAGGAGTAAATTGTTGGCTGGGCAGATTGTCTAAACCCTTGAATTATGAATTAAATTGTAAACCTATTTATTTTTGTAAACTATTTTAATGTGTTTTTTCTTGCTGTATCTATATCCAATCTTTGTATGCTTTTATGACAATCGTCGAATAAAGCTAATTTGACTGACTGATTAAGTTTCCAATTAAATACAGTGGGGCGTGGCAGCCGACCGAAATGGCTGCGCTGCAGTGAAGCTCCACCAGGCTGGCTGGAATCCTACCACATTCGCTCTCCCATTTGATCTAAAATCGCGCCCCAACTGCCCCGCATATGGCACTGACCTGCAGCGACATTCAGAATGTCCAGGCGACATCGCAGCGGCAGGATTAGCCAAGATGGAGCATTGCGTTGAAGGCTGCGCACTGCCGCCATGATGCAAATGCGGAATGCACTCTGCTGATGACCCGAAGGTCTTCTCCCGCTGCACCCACAGCTGCTCCTGGGGCTACAGGGCGCTCGCAGTGCCAACAGATCCTTGAGGCTAGTGGGTCCTGATAGCTGTCCCCCCCCCCTCAGAGCCATATACGTTGCGCCTCCAGAAGCCCCCTGGCCACAGGGGCCGCGGGCGAGCTTGTGGGACAGCCACCCGGCTGTGCAGGACAATTCCGGGGGGGGGGGGGGGGGGGGGCCTGTCGGTGACCTACCCTCTCGCAGGTGCGTTGTCATAATTGCAGTTGTGCCCCGCTGAGAGTGCTGGGACGTCCGGCTGCCGCGGAGGTGAGGTAGAGATTGACTAGTGGTACCTCACCTGCAAACTGCCTCATGGGTGCGGGATTGCCCGCATTTGGAGATTCTACAACCGGGAACGTTACCTCGGCTTGCTGCGCAGTATGGCTGTGAGACGGTGATGCTGTTTCCAGCGCCATACTGGTGACACGTGGCCTGACTGGTGTGAGGTAGGAGCTGTGTGTAGGAGCGCCCGGAGGCTCAGTGACAACTGTCTAGCCCCTTGTCCTGAAACGCATACGACAGGGAGTGACTGCTTGGCAACCTACTGGACCGTTGCCTGAGGGATGGGTCGAAGGGACCCGAAACAAAAGCGGTTGTAATTCCCCCAAATCTGCTAAACAATCCACGGTTCCTGATGGAGACATGGCGGCGGGTTGATCGGAGTCTGCTGGCCCTAGTGACAATCTGGCTTTTTCTAGTGCGCTACTACTGGAATTGCATGCTGGCTTTGAAGCATTGGACTCCCGCATTGACACCCTGCAAAAAAGGTTGGACACAATGGGGGCAAAGCTAGAGGTCCATAACAGACGCCTAGACAACGCAGAGGGCAGAGTCTCGGATTTAAAACACTGGGCTGCCCAACTCGCTAAACTCCTCGACAAGATGGAAAGGTTCCTCAAGGAAATTGCTATTATAAAATGAAGATTTGGAGGCGCACAGTAGGAGCAACAATATACGAATCCTTGGTGTCCCCGAGTCCACCAACACTGGTCGTATAGATGCATTCATACCCTGCTCTCGCACCTGTTTGGCAGGGAGTCTTTTACAACTGCCTTTCTGATAGAACGCGCCCATCGCTCCCTGGGTCCAAGACCTAACCCAGGCTGTCCACCGAGACCCATCATAGCTTGCCTACTAAATTTCCAGGACAGGGACACTGCCGGCTGGCCAGAGAACTTGACACCTTATCCTGGCAGGGTTCCACTCTGTCTCTCTATCCTGATTTCACAGCCATGGTGCAGGAGGCCAGGCGGAAATATTCTGGGGTTAAAGCTACGCTCAGAAACTTGGGCCTTCGATATAGTATGATTTACCCAGCGCGGCTCCGAGTTGACATAGAGGGTCGATCTCGCATCTTTGACTCGCCCCAAGCCGTGCAAGATTTCTGCAAAGGGTACAAAAAGAACGACGGACTCAGGCTCACCGATAAATCCGGGAGCTCCCTCCCCCACCACACAGCGGATCACCGGCCAGTGTGGAACTTTTCTCGAATGACTAATGTTGGGCCCATTTAACGTTGGAAATATTGTGGATATGGTTTAATAATCACACAATGTAGAGGTGCTAGTCACCTTAGAAATTTTGCATCCCGGGTCTTGGCGTGGTGTTGCCACCCCCCAGTGTATATCGCGTTTGATTGTTCTTGAATTGAGAATGCATAGTTTCTTGTTGAGTTGTTCTCAATCGTATAGGTTACATGAGGCAACTTGCAGAATTTTCAATATGGGATTTCCCTGCAAAGGGATATGCAGGGATGGGTAGGGGGTGGGCTAGGGTTCCAGTTTTGTGGAATTTTTACTTGTTTCTGATACAGTTAATTCACTGCTACTCATCGTGTCCTAAAACATCTCTATGCTTACTGTCTGTATATCATCTCGATAGGTACGATGGCGGATAGGTTGTCTACTATTTCAGATGTGAACTTCGTCACTTGGAATGTAAGAGGCTTAAACACCAGAAAGGGAAAGCATGTTTTAAATTATTTACAACGGCACAAAGCTGATATTGCGTTTGTACAAGAAACCCATTTATCTCCTACCTCCTTTGCTTCCAGTTGGGGGACTCATCATTATTATGCAAACTACAGTACATACCCCAGTGGTACTGCTATCTTAATACATAAGCGGCTGCCCTTTCAAATACATAACGTGCTCAATGATAGAGAGGGTTGTTATACCCTTGTCCCCGGGAAACTAATGGGTTATGATATTGCATTTATGTGCATATATGCGCTAAATGAGGATAAACCTGAATTCTTCCATAGGATCCATGCATTGCTCCTCTCATCGGGGGCAGATTATATCTGCGTGGGTGGTGATTTCAACCTCCTCCTTCTCCCTCAGAAGGACAGCACAGCCAATTCCCCTCACACTAACCCTGGGCTCGCAGTGCACTGCGGGACCTTTGTAGCTCACTGGGCTTGATAGACATATGGCGCATGCGTAACCCGACTGAATTAGCTTACATGCATTACTCTGCCCCACACGATATTTGGACGCGGCTGGACTTCTGGCTTGTCTCTCCTAACATGGTGTCCTGGTTTAAATCAGCCACCCACCTCCCTTGAACATACTCAGACCATTCCTCTGTGGTACTGCAAGTGCGAATTCCCCGACCTGAAGGTAATGAAAGGCAACGGCGATTTCCGGGACAGGCGTTAAATGATGCAGTGTTTTCGGCAGAACTTCGGGAAGCCATTGTGACTTATTTTGAGCTCAATGTGGGATCAGTCAGCACATGGGCGATCTTGTGGGAAGCCTTTAAGGCCTACACTAGAGGAGTATGCATATCCAACACGCTGGGATACTGAAATCACTTAGAGATACTATTTCCTGCATAGCACAACAGTTGAGTGCAATCGATGCAAAACAACTTCAGTCCCCCTCCCCATCTGGACTTAAGCGTCGCTTGTTGCTGATGACTGAGTTCAGGGAGGCAGCAGAGAGCGAAACTAACTTCCTTGGGAAGTATGCCGCTGCCAGGCGATATGGTGAGGGCGACAAACCAGGACACACCTTGGCACAGCTCCTGAAACCTAACGTTGGGAAAGCCTACATTATGTCCAGCCGTTCTGAGACTGGCCTATTACACACCAGCACTCCTGGGATCAGAGATGAATTTCTGAAGTATTATTCTGACTTGTATTCCACATGCACTGCGTACAACGATGCAGATAGCAGGGCCTACAAGATAGCCATGGTATGGTTGGAGGACTCTATGCAAAAATTCTTAGCAGAACCCTTCTCTAAGGATGAACGAATTAGTGCTATAGAAGCATTGAACGGCTCCACTGCCCCTGGCCTTGATGGCTTTACGGGCATATTTTATAAAACATACAAAGATATATTAGCCCCGTATCTTCTTGAAATGTACAATGAGGCCTTGGAAAACAAACTGCTTCCTCCAATGCTAGACCAAGCGGTCATTGTCCTACTTCCCAAACCAGACCCTATGAGCTGTGGATCTTATCGCCCACTGTCACTCCTTAATGTGGATTATAAAATCCTTGCAAAAATGATTGCACTGTGACTGGCATTGCTACTTGATTGCATCATATCCCCAGCACAAACTGGATTTATTCCACATGCGCTGAATCTTCATACATTGTTTACAGTACTTCATAGAATTGCGCTGGAGGTATCTGCCACCGTGGTCCTCTTGGATACAGAAAAAGTCTTTGACTCACTGGAGTGCCTTTCATTTGGACAGTCATGGGTAAATTGGGTATCCCCAAGGGCTTTATTGACCTTACCGCACTGCTCTATTCCGCTCCTTCAGCCAGGCTCCGTTTGAATGGCACGCTGTCCCCCTCATTTGCTCTCACGTGTGGCACCAGACAAGGGTGCTCACTGTCCCCACTCCTTTTTAGGTGAAGCCTAGCACAGTGCGCATGCGCTGCTTTAGGACATGACGTTTTGGAATCGGTCTGCACTTTTCAAGCTCTCGTGCTTGTGGCGGCGTCCACCCTGCAGGAGCGAGCAACGGCGCGCAGGGGCCATCTGTTTCCAATTAGCTTGGCCGCGCGCCCTTGTTGACCTTTCTTTACTCTCGCTCCCCTGCCTGTCTCATCCTCGCCCTCCCTTGTCAACCGTATTTCTTCTTTGATTCAATTCCCCAGCCACCTGGCACGGTTTATGGTTATTAATAGGCTTGTCTGTTTATAGGGTCACATTAACAATTCTTTTTGAGTAGGCCAAACTTGCTACTCAAAATTCACGAGTAAGTAAGTCACTCATAAAACACCAATGCGTCGCATTTACAAATAGAAAAAAAACCTACGGAATTGAGCCCACAGTGGTTACAGTTTAAAAATAAAATTGCATAGGTCAATGAAACTCATATCTATTTTAAGTCAAGTAGTTATCACAGCTTTTTAAATAACTCTCAACTGCTGCAGCAGCTCAACACTGCGTTGAGCGAGAAGGAAGCTGTTGGCGTGCGATGCCAAGCTTCGTGTTGGGCACGAGGGCAACGACTGGCATAGATGCGCAAGGCAAAGGGCATTTATTAACAGATGCTGTTCATGTCTAAGTGTAGAGGGGAGTGCCGTTCCCTGTGCTAGGAGGAAGAAGGAGGAAGATTGTGTGAGTTCCCAATTAGCTTGCTGTGATTTTGGCAGAGTTGTTTTTGCAGAGGATGTCAGCCACTCTGTTGTCTACATATGTTTGGCCTCGGGGTGCAGGAAGAAACACTCGCCACATACGCAGGCCGCGCTGCTTTCCGTGCCAATGTAAGCATGCTGATTTTGGAATGGACCCTGTGTCAACTGGCTGATTGATTCCATGCAGGTATCTCGTCCTCTGCCTGTACGAAAAGAACCCAGAACAAGCATTGGCATAGTCAATAGGTCTCGCCTTTGGGACCTTATAAGTGTTTAGTTATCCAGCACAATATCCTTGGTGCAATAACATCAACTGTTGCATGGCTAAACCCTTATAAGGTCCCAAAGGCGAGACCTATTGGCTATGCCAATGCTTGTTATTTTAGCCCTTGACCCGCTGGTGCAACGCTTCCAGGAGACACACTTGCATAGAGGCATGCAATTTAAAACAGGCCCGCTCCTGATATCATTATATGCGGGTGACATTGTATTATACGTCCTCTGCCCACCAGACAAATCTGGACCCACTCATCCAAGAGATAATCCGATATGGGAGTTACTCAGGCCTGGGTATAAATTGGGGCAAGTCTGAGATCCTCCCTCTGACGACGGGCATGAGCAGATGGGATTGCGAATTCCCACTGACTTGGTGTGGAGAATCAGTCAGGTACTTGGGAATCCACATTCATCGGGACACTAATCCTAAGTAATTATGGGGCGGCTATACACAACCTGGAGCTCCAGATCGAGTGTTGGTTGAAACTTCCGCTATCGCTAGCCGGCATAATTGCCTTAATGAAAATGATCGTGCTTCCCAAATTCTTGTATCTATTTCATAACGTCCCCATTCGCTTGCCAGATGGGTTTTTCTAACACTCTCAAATCGCATCTGTTCAGACTTGCATGGGGTGGTAGAAGGCCGACCGTTCTCTGGGAAACCATGACTTTACCGTATGAGAGGGGCGAGTTTGGCGCCCCTGATTTTAAAATGTATTATCTAGTGGCGCAGGGAAGCTCGCACATTCCTGGTACCACCCGGACGCTCGCATTCCCTATGGTAGACCAGGAGCTGATCTGGTTTCCCTGACCCTGCTACACGCTCTCCTGCCACAGGGCTTCCCTCGGGAACCCCGGGATATCCAGACAGTGTCAACAACGAGTTGGGCATGGCGTAAACTATTACGAGCTATGGGGGGCACCACTCTCTATTCCTCCGAAATACCTATTGCACAAAATCCATGGCTTTCTATTACAGAGGAGAAATTAGTCCTGCGCACATTACAATCCTACTCTGACTAAATTCGATGACTGATGGACATGTATTCTCTAGTACAGAGAGAGGGAAACTCAGCGATGCTACGATCATGGACCAATTTGGGTTTGCAAGAGTCCGTAGAGCGCTCCGTGCCAAACTTCTGGAATATCCATTGGAACCTACTTCCTTCCCTCCTCTGACGCTTTTAATGTCTAGTGCAAATGGGGAACAACTAATTTCCAAGTTGTATAAAGCTAGTGTAGCTCTCGTTCCCTGTCATGATACCAAAATTCGGGACGCATGGGAGCACTCGATTCTAGACGATAAAGGGCTTTTTGATGAACTCAAACTAAAGAAATATCCCTTGACAGCAGGCATAAATTGATTCACTTAAAGTATTTATGGTGAGCTTACATGACGCCCGCGAAGCTCCATACCATAGATCCCAATCGCCTGTACAACTGCCTTAAATGCGGGAGTGCTCATGCTGACTTTGTCCACCTGGCGTGGAATTGTCCTAAAAATTTAGACTTTTGGAGGGCTATTTTTAGACTACTTTCCCAGATGACACATGTAGGGATAGACTCCACACCTGAGGTTGCGTTACTGGGCTTTGTATTCCACATGCCAAAGAATCTACGGAAATGTATCGCCCTAGCGCTCCCACTCGCCAAACGTGAGATTGCTCTCAAGTAGGGCAGTAGAATCCTCCCCACGACAAAAGCCTGGCTATCCAGCCTTACTTACTGCAACATAAATTGCTAACTTTATGCCACAATGCAACCACCCACCTCCCGAACAAAAGTCATTTGGGGACCCTTTAAAGAATATTTGCAAAACTTGAATACACCCTCTCCCACACCACAGCTCCCGGGGATATTCCCAGCTGGGATAGGCTGAACAGAGTGTATGAGGTTAGTTCCTTATATAGCCTAAGGATGATTCCTTGGGCGCAGACATAGCTGTTTTAAGACTAGGCTGATTGGTGGGAGAGACTTGAAATCTGCATCCAGCAAGTGTATTTATTCCAGACTTGTAAGCAACCATTTCATACTTGTGTGTACACAATGTCATAATGATAATACGTTGGTAATGATTGATTTGTGATTGCAGTGATCTTATCGCAACCAGACTCACCACAGGTGCACAGCTGGCAGAATTAAACAACTCAGATAGTCAGGGCCGCATTGTAGGACCAGATGCTTGGATCTCTCAGAAGAGAGTAACACCTCTAGACCCCAAAAGGTATTTGGGGAAAGAATAACGTCGGTATCCGGTTACCGGAGTCGGTGAACCTATGTGGAATTCAAGGTCCTAGTCACCTACAAAGCTTCCTGAGTCATCAACAAAGGATTTGTTATGGATAAAATTTGACCCTCCTAGTTTGAATGCTACTGGAGAAGTCTCGCAGGGGTGGGATCTTGAGAGACGCAGTGTGGGGTGAAAAAGAAATCTTTGCTGACTGGGGGATTGAACTTGTGAAATCTACTCACCCAAAGTACCCTTATGTTTTACTAAACCCGTCCATAGATCAGCTAACCCAAAGTGTTCTTAAAGGCACATCAGGCGGAAGCAGAAACTGTGAATCAGAGGAAATAAAGAGAGCAAGAGCACTAACGATCATACATTTGCATAATCAGAGAGGTGTGATATTTAATCCTAAAAAAACCTTTGGGCAGGAGGCAGGGTGAGTGGCAAATGCCACACATAGATCACTGGGCCTTATGCCTCAGTCCTGATAGGATAATATGTCAACCAAACTGGAAATTGAATTTGAGGGCCTTAATAAATTTGTGAGGCCCAAAACAATTGGTACAGATGTCAAATTCTGAGATCTCAATAATCTCATGGAACGTGGCAGGGCTTAAAAAGCTCATGGGAAGCAAAGAAGGGTGTCTGCATTTGGGTACTGGCGCCATTCCTCTGTCTTCAAGAAACATGGGCATTGGCCCCCACTGCTCTACCAGGTTTCTATGGGATTTTCAGGTCTCGCCTGACCCAGCTCATGCGCTGGTCTGGCGAGACTTTTTGAGAGGGCTCCAAAAAGGGCTACCAGGCCAGCCTAGAGCTACAGTGCATGTGCGCGGGTACGCGCGCCGCACTTGACCGCGATTACTTTCACTTTCACGGCCGCTTTGATGTTTGATCGCGATCACTTTCGCGGCCGCACGACCGCTAGTTTTTTATATTCTCACAAAGGAAGAGCTCCTGTCTTACCACGCAGAGATGATGCATGCGACTTCTGCAATATATTGAGGGTATTCACAGGTTTGTTGAGACCACAGGTTTGATATGCTACCACACAGGAAGGGGCGAGGTATTACCACAAAGGTACTCTGCGTGCATCTTTAGACATAAGTTGAGAGCATTGGTGGTGAGGGTGGAGGGACTGACTGAGACCAGGGGACAGCTGTGGTACACTGTTTTCAGAGATTCTGAAGGCGTTAAATGTCAAATGACTCCCCTGTAACCATGCATTACGACCAAGAGCAGGGTGTTAAAATTAAGGTGGCATTGTGTTGTGACACTAAACTCTGGTTTACAAGAAAAGGCTGCCGTGTGCTCGTTCTGCGTTTGTAAGACAAAAGGGATTGAATGAAGGCCTGAGACGCACACGTTGAAAGTATTAGGCAACGCACGAGTGTCCAATCCTTCCAAAGACATGAGGGTTTAAGGTTTCAGTACACATGCTTTGCAAGTCAGGGGTAATGGTGTGTGTACGTGCTTTGTGTGTGTGTATTTGTGCCTCCACATGTATGTGTGAGTACGTGTGTGTGTCTGCCTGTGCAACCATTTGCCACACACTCTCGCAATACCTGACGTTTACTGTGACTGTGCATACCCACTGTGATAACTTTGTAATGCCAATTATCTCACCACATGCATTACAAGAGCATGAGTGTTGAGACATTTTGAGGCTTTACACAGTTTAAATGGCCCTTAAACATGCGATTTACAGTCTGATGGAATCTCCGTGTTTGCTACCATTGTTATTAGACAAGCACTGCATGTGTATTTAGTATATGTACATTTTGATGACATTTGGGGGTTAAAACAATGTTTTTTTACTAGACAGCAACACAGGAAGTGTGTTCAGCCCCTGTGAAGGCACCAGGGATATAAGTGAATTCAGGAGCACTGCACATACGGAATTAAGTGCTGGATGCAATTCGGGTGCAATGCTTTACAACATGTGTAATGGATGAGTGTACAGCAATTGTGAAGGTATAAATGTATCATGGTATCTTCGGGAAACGTGATACGGGGTAATGTGCAGCGTGTGCTCAGGTAATCTGTGGGGATCTGAGTATTAAAGACTCAGCCTCTTGATTTACAAGTCAGGAACAATCCATGTGTTCAGTCATTCTAAAGGCCCTGGTGTTTTTATCAAATCCTATCACATGTTTTATAGCTCATCTTTCATGCACAAGTGCATTGTGACATTATGTAGCTTTGAATGATTTCAGGGCATCAATATTTTACCGGTCATGTGCCATGCAAGTGTGTTCAACCATTGTGGAAGATTTCATGCTTTCAAGTGATCCTAGAGACACATGCTACACATGGGAAGTGTCAGTGTGTTCAGCTGCTCTGGACATGTCTGTGTCCCTACGAGATCTGATGATCACATAATTTACACGTCATCATGTATCAAGCATGTGTGCTCAGCCAATTTGAAGGTAATTTAGCTATAAGGCAACCCTTGTACGAGGATTTTACATACCATACGTGATGTATGAAAGCAGATGTTTTGTTCAAGAGATCTTTAGGACACATACTCTAATGGTCATGTGTCACTCATGTGTACTCAACCATTGTGAAGGGGACCTAAAGACAGATATTTTACAGTTGATGTGTCCATTCATTCGATTTAGTTTTATTCGGTTAAAACACAACCATAAAAGCAGTCTAAAAATAAATCAAGCATGATGCATTAGTTTATCAACATCACGTTTTAAAATTGAAAATCAGAATAACATTTATACAAGATGTCATAAAACAATTTCAGCAAAATACAATAAAGGTACAATAGAGTGCATATAAATGGCAGCATATAATATTTTTAGACCTGTTCAAGAGCAGTATAGGATATAGCAACATAAAGATCACCCTATGAGTATATAGTATCCTATGTAGTTTCATATAGTAAGTCCTGAAGATGTGAATAAGACTTCCTTCTTTTAATCGCTAATTGTACATAAGAAACCACAGTGTAGCATACTCCCTTGTTTTCCAGACTGCGAATAAAATGAAAAGCAGCTTTGTAGTCGTATAGATTTCCACTATGAAAAAAGGGGCGTAAAATACTTTTCCTAATGTCCATACAAAAATTACAAAAAAGAATAAAATGTAGGAATGGCTGGTTTGACTTTCCATTGCAAGGGCAACTTGGTAATTTTGTTTCCATTTACCTATATCGGGGAAAGCTATTAGGAAATGAAGAGTACCCAGTCTTAATCTAGTGAGATAAAATCTATATGCAAATTTGGTACCCAAAATATATATTGTTGCGTACCTATCTCAGATAACCCCTCACTCTTGCCTTGATTTTGAACTCATGCTAGTTTCCCTCAAGAATTCCCTAACCCCTATGAGCCCCATTTTCAATTCCTTCTTACTGTAGCATAGAATTTGCGCAGAAGCATTAATATCAATGTTCTTAACATACTCGTTTAAGAGTTTGTTAACATATGCCAACCATGGGATTTTATTTCTGCAATCAAGGCCCAGGCAATCAGTTATAATATCCTGGGTGAATCTGGTTTCACTTTTACTCCAGATCCCATGCCAAGAAATTAGTAGGCTACACAAATATGATCACCAATATAGGGAGCTGCTAGCTCCTTATGTACTATATAAGAAGGAGATGAGTTGGGGACAGCTAATAGTCTCCTTAGGAAGATGTTCTTGTATGTTTGGAGTGGGGCACAATTAGCCATTACGCATAGTGCAGCACCATAGCAAGTTCCTGAGATATATTTGCTCTTATAAAGGGTCAGTATCTCTTATTGGCTAGTTCCCTATCTTGGCAGAAAATCTAACAAGCATTGGCATAGCCAATAGGTCTCGCCTTTGGGACCTTATAAGTGTTTAGCCATGCAACAGTTGATGTTGTTGCACCAAGGATATTGTGCTGCATACCTAAATACTTATAAGGTCCCAAAAGCGAGACCTATTGGCTATGCCAATGCTTGTTTCTACTGCCTCTCGTCTAAGTCCTTTTGGCCGTCCCTCCGTGGGTTTATCAATTTTCATCAAGCATACAGCCGACTTAACAGTGACGGTTCTTGACAGTAACTGTTCGGCAGCCCAAGTGGTTTGTATAAATGGTTTGAAAACAAACACAAAACAAATGGTTTTGATTGTGGGGTAATTGTTATTTTAATGCTGCCAGGAAAGCAAGGATAGACTCTGTAAATCATTTTCTTGAAAGCCTTGAAGACCTCCTTCTGGATTATCCGCATTGCAAATTCATAATCACTGGAGATTTTAATATTCAGGGGTTGGGGGGAGAGAACATTGTTGGAGTTTCGAATGTAAATACTGGTTATGGAATTAATGGTTTTATGAAAATCCACAATTTAGTGTCCGCTCAGTCGGAATTTGAGGTGAGAAATAAGGAGTTGATATTTTCACCAACCTGCAAAAATGTATTGACCATTGATGATACCTTTTTATCTACAGGTCTGGCCGCATGATTAGGTCACTTTGATATTTCGATTAGAGCAGAAAATGACCACAATCCATTATGGAGCTTGCTGTGTCTTGCCTTAAAACCAGCTGATACATCCATCAATGTGGGTATTTCAATAGGGGAAGAGTCTGTGAAACTAGTTTAAAGAATTAAATGGCTATCTGAATACAAAATCATTGTTAGTACCTGGCTAAAAGATCTGGAGTTTATCTCAACTGCAAATCATTTAGAAGGTGCTCTACAGGTGTGGGCAAGGCTTATGGAGTACCTATGAAAGTATTTATTGGATCAGAAGGTTAGGCCCAAAATTCAACAGGGAGGGCACAAGCCAGTAAGGCCAGGTAATTTTTGCAAGTCAATCATTGTTTCCAAAAGAACGCTGCATAAAGCGCAGCGTTTTCACCGGTGTAATCCTTCTAAAACCACTGCCACAGCAGTAAAATTGGCTAGAAGGTCACACAAAAAAACTGTCTGGGAGAAACAGAAGGAAAGAAAGGATAAAGAATGGGTCACAATCTTTCAGTTACTAAAGGATTCTAATCAAGCACGATTATGGGCCCACATTAATGAATTAAAATATTGTAATATGGTCAGGGAAAATGGTGTTTCAGAAGCAGCTTGGGTGTGCCAGATTGTTGAACTGTATGTGGAGCCGACTGGCAATCCAACAGAGGCTGGATCACCTGCCACCCCAATTTTAACCTTCAAGGGAAATTTTGTGTCATCTGAACCAAGTCTACAACATCAAGAGGATTTGGAAGATGGGCCTGGCCAGCCTGAGGTTTGACATTGATTCTCCATATTTAATTTAGAACATTCTACCCTCAGTGAATGGAATGCTCCAATAGCGTTATAGCCCTTATGCCTCTGCCGTGAACAACCCTCAAAGGCCCTCTTCCTATAGGCTCATGCCTGTAACTAGGGTGAAGGCTATAATTAATTCTATATTAGAACACTGGTGTGTTGGGCGTTCCATTGATGACAGTAGAGTGGCGGATATCGGCCATCTGCATAAGCATAGAACATCCCCGTCCAATGGTGGGCCAGGTACACTTACATTTAATGCAGTACACCGGTGATTCTGTGCTGTGGATAGCACACTGGAGGGTCTACCATGGGCCAACAATGCTTTGAAAAGATATAAGACTACCTGTCTAGAAGCCAATCTGGGAAAGACCAATATTATTTTGGAAATGATTAACAAGCAAATAATCATCTAGCATCTAGTCAATAGCAAAATGTCCCTGGCAGAGATGAATAGCTGTGTTGGTCTTACGTTTGATATTAAAACGGTGGGTAGGTGAAATCTAATAAGTGTGAAATTGAGGCTGTTTCACTTACACAGGCTTTCACATTTTTGACCCCCAGTTTACACAGCACTTCCACTTTGCTAATTTGTGCTGAGGCCAAAGCGTTCTCTTATGGGTTTGCATTTCCTGGTAAAATGAACAGGCATCTGGATGTAGCCTAATGTAAGTTAACATCGATGTTTGTTTGGCTTACCCCCACTTGTGTCTGATCTAGTTAGACTTCCAACTTACTAAGTAGTCATTAGCAGCTCAAGCACACTTTATACAATATTGCTGTTGAGTGAGATCAGCTGACCTGCAACATTGAATGGCCTCATAGATTAAAAAGTGGAAACAGTGGACAGAATAATATGCTGTCTGGTATGTTTAGCAAGTCTTACATAATCTGGATGTATCCCGTATGTAGGAGGAGAGCTAACCCCCACATTAAACATCCTCAAAGGGCAAGATGATAGAAACGAACTTTGAACTAGACTTGGTAGTATCATCAAAAGCACGCAGCAACTTTTTTTTCCAGTGCCGCCGCCTTCCAATCCTTGGCTGGCATAAGGTTTTCGGGTGGAAGAGAGAATGCAGACAGTGAATTTGTCCACAAGAAACACTTAGTCATGTTTTATGTCTACGTACAGCACTTCAGAGCGAAAGTATGAGATGCCTTATAAATCAATTCAATTCAAAAAGCTTTATTTCGACAGTTAGTCATAAAAGCACAACAATACAACACATATCGCACAATAAATAACACATAATACAATACAAAGTAAAAAAAGAATTAAATTCCATATACTGTCAGATATCTAAAAATTTTTAAGAACAATTAAAAGAAGACAGGCAGCAGGTGAAGAAGCCCTGGATAAGAAATAATCTTAAGAAGAGGTAGCAGCAATATTTATACTTAAAGTGCGAGTGCGTATAATCCAAAACCAGCCCAAGAATTTGGCAACTGCTATAGCTATGCTAGGCCTACAGTCAGAACCCAAAATTCTCAGTTCAACAGCACATCTCCGAACACCCAACAGGCTACAGATCGGCCTCAGCCATCTCCGCCGTGGGGCCGCATATAGCGGACAGACAAAAAAAACATGGGGGATGGATTCGGTCAGTGTCAAACAGCAATGGCATTTATCATCATTTCTAGGGGCCCATTTGCAGGTATAGGTCTTGATAGGCAAGCTACCTATCCTGAACTGAAAGTAAAGTTTTCGATCAATGGGCCTCTCAATCAAATCCCAATAGGCCTCACACACTGGCCAGGATTTAAAATCCAGAAAGCGACCTGTTAGGCTAGTTGGGATGCTGATGTGACCTATAGATGTATAAACCATTTCCCAGTATTTCTGCTTCAGTTGCACCTTTGATGGGAAGACTGCCGTCTCGGGGTTAAGCCAAAGTGTCTCCAAATCCAATTTAATAAGTAGGGATCTAATCTCTTTTAGCCAACCTATTCTGTGGAAGCAGTCATGTAGGATCACATCCTTAAAGCCCAGAGTGTATTGCACAAGTTCTGGAGTGACCCATAGACGCCTCCAGTAGAGGAGTGGCCGAAGCTTTGCTAGGTCCACTATATTTTTCCTCCCAAGATCTAAATGGAGAGGGATCGTAGGAGTACTTTGTGGGACACTTACAAGATTACGTAAGAATTTATTTTCTAGTCTTGCTAGTTGTTTTATATCATTAAATCCCCAGAGCTCAGCTCCATAGAGGGCCGAGCTCACTGCTTTAGCGTTATAAATTTCTAGTGCAGGAGTGACTGGTTTGGTAAAAGAGGATTTATATTTCTTAGTTAAGCACCCTATATGCTGGTGCAGTTTTAGAGCTGTGAGATCCAAATGGTGCTTCCAGCCCATATCTTTTTGAAGGGAAATACCCAGGTATGTAAACGCGCTCACCTGTTCTAAGGGCTCATTATTTAATAAAATACTGCCTCTAAAAGATTTATGCTGATTAAAAGCCATAAACTTGGTTTTTGAGGTATTTATTTCTAGCCCTCTTAAAGTACAGAATTCTGCGAATGCATTAATGGTCTTCTGGAGGCCACTCGGAGTCCTGGAGATGAGCAGAGTATCGTCCGCAAACATGAGGACAGGGACACGATTGCCAGCCAGGAGGGGAGCATCGGTGGGGGCTGCCGAAAGATACTCAACTACCCCGTTGATGTACAAGGAGAACAGGGTAGGAGCCAACACGCAACCCTGTCGGACACCCCGCTCAACAGGGAAGGAATCGGTAACCTCCCCCTGTGCCCCCCACCTAACTTTTGCAAAGTTGCCTTCATGTAAGCGGACGAGAAGGGTTAACAGTTCCGGGGCCATTCCCAGCTCACCGAGCACACCCCACAATTTCCTCCGAGGGACCAAATCAAACGCTGATTTGAGATCTACAAAAACAGCGTAGAGTGACCCCTCATTCAGGAGCACGTTCCTCCAGTAAATAGTTATAAATCGAAAAATTTGATCTATAGTACTGGTACAGGAACGAAACCCCGCTTGAAGTGGAGACAAAATGTTATCTTCCTCCACCCAGGTCTGTACTTTTCCTAGAGCTAAACGACCTATAACCTTTTGTATTGAGTCGATGAGGCTTATAGGCCTGTAATTACTGGGGAGGGATTTGTCTCCTTTCTTAAAAACGGGAATTGTCTCTGCACCTTTCCAAGATGGGGGCACTAAAGCTCCATTAGCCACTGCATTAGCAAGAAGGGCTATATACTGACACCAAGTTGGCTTATCGCTTAAAAATATATCGGCCGGGATTCCGTCCATACCTGGAGCTCTTCCCTTTGCCACACAGTCGAGTGCTATCTCAACATCCTTGATAGAAAACACTGTGCCAGAATAGAATTTTGCATAATGTGATGGTAGAACCTCTTCACTGGATGCTCTACCAGCATACTGAGGTCCAAATAATTCAACCCATAGTGCCTGGGGAACATTATTCTGGGGGGGCTCCGGACGCCCACCCCTATCCCAATTGACAATGCTCCAGAAAATTCTCGAATCCTTTGCTGCACAGGCACTTCTTAAGTCCTGCCACCATGATTCGTCCCAGTCTTTTTTAGCTTTTTTTTGCACATCCCTATAGTGAACCCTTGTGCGCCTAACCCCCGATCGGTCTCTTGATCTAAGAGCTTTACTTAGCTGCTGGCGAGCCACTCTACATGTGGTATTAAACCAGGTAGCGTCATGGGTTTTCAAAGCCTGTCTTCCTGGCTTAACATCCTTTAGAAAGTAGGTTTTCAAGTTATCAAATAGACTGTTATGGGCTTCTAACACAATTTGTGGAAAATCATCACTATTGACTTTTGACATTAGGAAGTTGGTACTCTTAACTACTTCAGCTTTAAGGGCTTCCAACTTTTCTGGATGTTCAGCTATTTTGTTCCATTTTACATGGCGTTTATCATTTGCGATCACTAAATCCAAGGTAATAGTTCCCTCAGGATGGGTCGCTTCTCCCTTCCTAGAAGTTGCCCACAAATCAATACATAGAGGGCCGCCATGTTACCTTCATGTCATCAAGCCTATGCCATATCCTAAGATCAATTAGTATATAGTCGATACGGCTAGTGGAGCGCCCATTATCAAAAGTAATTTCTCCTTTCAGATCTGATCTGGTGCGCCCATTTGCAGCCCTAAGACCTCTTTCGAGACACAACGCCTTAAGCTGGATTGCAGCATTTGACCATTTTTTAACAGGGGGTAGATCAAGCCTCGGGATTCCCCATCTAAGGTCTTGTTCTGTTGAAAGCTCCTGTACCTCGTTACCCAATGGTTCAAATGTAGTGTTAAAATCCCCTGCTACAATTGGAATAATGTGATTGGGAAGATTTTCTAGTTGTAAGTCCAGATTTGTTACAGTCTCTGAGCTAAGTCCTCCCCTCTGACCCCTAGCATACACATTGAAGATAGCAAGGGTACTCTCATTAGCCCTACTGAATTTCAACACTAAAATATCTTTATCAGAGGATTTTAACATTACTACGCTGTAGTCTAGGTTTTGCCAAACCCATGCCACAAGGCCACCTACAGGACGCCCTTTAGGGTTTTTTTCCGCAGGTATATAGAAATTAAGATATCCATCCCTGTACACAGGATCAACAGCCCATGACTCTTGAAATAGGCAAATATCGTATTTGTCAATAAAATTGCCCCAATCAGGAGACGACATTTTCTGGGCAATACCTGCTATATTCCATGATATCATGGCTATTTTACAACCACTATTGAAAATATTTCTTGGGGACCTACACCTAACACTTACTGTGTTGTCTGAAGGGATCACTTGTTCAGGTGGACTATTACGAGCAGATACCCCTATTTGATGATTATTCGTGGGGGTGCATGTGACAACTCGGGTGCTGGTATAGGCAATTATTTCATCCGAGGATTTGTCACTAATCAATATGTTTACTTGGGGATACAATTGAGCAAAATATATATCACACCCCCTATGTCAGTCGCAATCCTCCAGATCGGTCAAGGCATTAAATCTATTTTCTAGCCTAAGATCACTAGAGTAACTTAGAAGTGCTCTCCTATCAGTAGCTAAATATGGGTCATTAGATAGTAATGGCATCACATTGTGTCTTAAGGAACTGTGTTTACCAATAAAGAATTCCAATGTGAGTGGAATTATATCAGAATTCCTTTTCTGAGGTGCCAGTAAATTAACAAGAACATTGGGTAGAACATACATATTAGCAAAGTTTATAACAACACAGTCTCCGCCAAATTTCTTCGCATTATTTCCAAGCCATGGAACACGTCTGGCCATTATAATTTCTCTTGCCAGTTGTTGTTGACCACCCACTCCTCCAAAGATCATATTCCTGCTAAGCCAATGCAAAGCTTTGTCCATCAACGCAGTTGTTGACTCTACTTGGCCTGGCCTTAGATGGGGAACGTTGGCAAGGACGAGAACCAAAGGGATGGCCTCTCTAACAAACGGGAGGCCACTCCCAGTATGGGTTTTATTCACATTCATAGTAGGGGTAGGGTCAATGGGTGGAGGTTTGTCGTTACAGACATTATCGATCTGAGGATTTTGGGTAGGCATGGTTGATGTAGGAAACAGGATGTGAGTGGAAGAGCTTGCCACCACTGGGGGGGGGGCAGATGAGCAACATTCAAGGGAGCTTCCTTCGTTAACACAGGCACAGAGCACTGAGGTTGGTCATGATTTCTTGCTGCCAACAACTCCAGAGTAGAATGTTGCGTAGTTGTTGGCATGGCATTAAGCTTCGTTTCCAATGAAGAAAATCTGGCCTCAATTGATGTCAGTCTCTCAGTAATGGGGGCCAATATACCATCCAATTTTTTCTTAATTGCTGCCCAGAGTTTGTTAGGTAAAACCTCCACTTGAGGCTGGGGACCCAAGCCTATTTTAGCAGAACGTCCCACAGTCGGTTTCTTTAGTCGCCCAACTGTAGCCAAGCCCCCTGCTCTTGTACGTCTTGTCTGAATTGGGACTGGGGGGGAAGGGGAGACCTCTACGACCAGGGGCTCTTGGGCATGAGTTGAGGGGGTGGACGCACAATGCTCGATGGTAAATGGTGGAGACGGCATGTGCTCTGCCTGATCAATTAGGTCCCTGGGGATGCCTGGTGATTACTGCTGCGTGTTTGAGGCTGGGGTGTTGGGATTGACGTGGATGAGGGAAGAAGTCTTATTCCCCACTCCCATCGACAAACGCCTTTCCGTTCTTTCTATTTCCTCAGTCCAGGGTTGCCCCTACCACCCCTTTTGATTTACTTCCTGTGGGCTTCTTTTTCGCCATGATAGTATCTAACAGATGCCACTAGGCACAGTACCTTGTTTATTACGTCGAGCGTAGAGGGGATGCCCAGCCCGGCCTCTTCCGGCCCCGGACGGCCACAGACGGTCCCGCCCTTGTCCCGGGCTTCTCCCGGCGCCGCCCGCTCGCGTCCCGCGACGCGGAGGGAGCCGCGAGATTTTGTAGCGCCGCAATGGGTCCTGGGGGCTGTGGTCTCCCCTCGCACACAGCCGCGATGAGGAGTAGCGACCGGGGGGGGGGGGGGAGACTCGCAGCAAAGGTGCTGAGGCGGCAATACTCTTGTGCGGAGGTAGGTGGGCTCCGGTTATTCTCCCCGCTCCTTGGTTTCAGTGTCCTGCTCCCCCAAGGGAGCCGCGAGATTTTGAAGCGCCTCCAGGCGCGTTGGCCGCGTCGGTGGCCGCAATGGGTCCTGGGGGCTGTGGTCTCCCCTCGCACACAGCCGCGATGAGGAGTAGCGACGGGGGGGGGGGGAGACTCGCAGCAAATGTGCTGAGGCGGCAATACTCTTGTGCGGAGGTAGGTGGGCTCCGGTTATTCTCCCCGCTCCTTGGTTTCAGTGTCCCGCTCCCCCAAGGGAGCCGCGAGATTTTGAAGCGCCTCCAGGCGCGTTGGCCGCGTCGGCGGCCGCAATGGGTCCTGGGGGCTGTGGTCTCCCCTCGCACACAGCCGCGATGAGGAGTAGCGACGGGGGGGGAGACTCGCAGCAAAGGTGCTGAGGCGGCAATACTCTTGTGCAGAGGTAGGTGGGCTCCGGTTATTCTCCCCGCTCCTTGGTTTCAGTGTCCCGCTCCCCCAAGGGAGCCGCGAGATTTTGAAGCGCCTCCAGGCACGTTGGCCGCGGCGTTGGCCGCGTCGGCGGCCGCAATGGGTCCTGGGGGCTGTGGTCTCCCCTCGCACACAGCCGCGATGAGGAGTAGCGACGGGGGGGGGAGACTCGCAGTAAAGGTGCTGAGACGGCAATACTCTTGTGCGGAGGTAGGTGGGCTCCGGTTATTCTCCCCGCTCCTTGGTTTCAGTGTCCTTATAAATCATTTTTGCTGACGGGGGGTGAACACATGGGGAAGAAGCCCCCCCCCCCCCCCCACTTTCATTGGGGGCATCCTCAATTGGCAGAAGTTGCGATAAGGGTCTTGGATATAAAGTTAAATCAATCACAAAAAGAGACCACGTGTCCAGGGCAAGGGTCTGAGGGACAAGTGGACTTTGTCAACCATGTTCGTCTTTGTACCTTTGGCTAACAGCCCAGGACAGATGCAGAGAGTTTTCCAGCCTCTGTGAGTGAGTCTCGCATCCTTAAATCACGTATCATGTGAATATAGTGTTTGTACTACGTCCATTATTTTGACTGTAGTGACTGTCTGGTGTGCTGTGGTACAACCATGTGACACATGTCTTTCCTTGTTAATCTAAACAGCGCACAACGTAGTCCACTGGTTCAGTATAATACACCCCTGTTTTTGTTATTTTCACACCTATTGATAGGTGCATCTATTCGACTTCTTACAATAAATGTTGATCCTGATGAAGGCCACAATACTCGTGATCGGTCCAAAGGCCGAAACATGTTGATCGCACTCTAATGTAGTTGTCTCTAATGTCGGCAGTTGCATTACTAGCTATTTGTTTTTAATCCTGTCACAAGGTAGCTGAATAAAGCTTGCCATATAGCTAACCTTGTAGCCAGTTTTAACCACTTTCACTCTAGCACTGCACCTCACTCTCAACACACCATGCTCACATAGCGTTAGAACAACCCTCCTTACCAATATAAAACATCCCTGTGCTCCTACCTCGCAGTGAGGGGGTTGTAGCCCGCGTCTAGACTGTTCTTGACTCGAGGAGGCACCCCTATGATGAAGCATGACACTTCTGGTGTGTGAGGGGAACCGTCCTTAAAAGGGATCCCCCTCCGGGAACATGGTTGACAAAGTCCACTTGCCCCTCAGACCCTTGCCCTGGACCCGTGGGCTCTTTTTGTGATGGATATTACGAGTGGGGAGTTTGCCCACGCAGGTCCTTAAATGTCCTCCTAGCCCTCCTTGTGTGGATAAAGTTAAATCAACCAACTTGCTTTAAGGATATGATGCTTCAGATTTGTGTACACCAGTCAGTAATAGTACATTACTCATTTTGAATAATTTTATTTTTTTAGTTTTTAAATGATCGGGCCTACAGTCAAATTTTAAGTTTAGCATATTATTGGAAAACACCTTGTAACTATTTGGTCATTAATTGTGTTTTGTAAATATTTGAATGATTTGTATTAGTTTTTAACGGCACTATATTGTCAATTATTATTATTTTTTTTAATCCAGACAATCCAGCCAACAATTTTATCAAACCCTGTTCTATTGTAGAGATGAACATGCTTGAATATACCATCTTTGGAGAAACAGACTAGCATAAGATACCATTAGCAAAAGACTATATACTTACGGTAATGCAGAGGATGTAGAGTTTTGGCTCCTGAGCAGTATAAAAGAGCAGCAGCTTGTTTTATTGTCATACATATGACAACTGTAGCTGTCATCTGCAGTAAAGAGATTTTTCAAAGTAAGCCTTCTTTTTCCTTTTTGTCTCCTGCTTTAGGGAATGGACTATTTGGGGACGTGTTCATATGTACACCGAGACTTGGCTGCACGAAACGTTCTGGTGGACAATGGCAATATTGTAAAAATTGGAGACTTTGGGCTGACCAAAGCCATTGAAACGGATAAGGAGTATTATACTGTTAAAGACGACCGCGATAGCCCTGTCTTCTGGTAAGACATTGCTACAATCTGTTCAGTAGCAACCTATTAATCTACCATGATAAACATTTGTAGTTCTTTTCTGGAACAAAAATAGCACAAGTAGTGCGTGTGAGCGAGTCTCTGACCCCGACTACAAGTGCAGGACTAAAATCCGCTCCCTGGATACATTTGGCAGGGCAAACCTGCCCAAAGTTATCAGTGGAAACGCCCAGTAAAAAAGGCAAAACGTGGAATTCGGAGTGTTGAATACCGACACCGCATGTTATGCCTTCTTCGCAGGTTAAAAAGTTGGAATAGGAGGAATTTACCGCAATTGGTATATGCGTCACTTTTGGGTAATCGTATTTAGCACATTTGGTAGGTACTTAACCTATTCCGCCTACCTGGAAATGGGGGCCTTGGTGTATTATGCTGATGCTGTGGGAAAACAGCGCCTCCCCACACATGCAATGTTTCAGGATCCGGAATGAATCCAAGTTAAGATGGGTGTAATAGACTTTGAAGAAAGCAGTTGTTTCCAGTCTGTGTGAGATGTTTTTGTATCAATGCTCTCTTTTCAGTGGTACCTTTAGTAATTTTACTTTAAATAACATTACTATGTTAGTGTTTTACTGAAGCACACTTTTAATGTTGTCTATAAACTAGGTACTGGATAAATATTTGTTATTGGTATTGATTTGTTTTAAAAAATCCTTCATCTGCTTCGCATCCTGTAATACACTGTATTTCCACATTTGGACATGTTTTGGGAAAGACGTCTCTGCCAATAACCTAGACTATACACATTCTGCTGTAGTCCTTGGAAGTTGAACATGAAAAAAATGCAAAGGTGGGCTGTAAATTAGCACTTTATCTTAAAATGTACCATCTAGTCTTTTGGTGTCTGGAGCCACTGGGTTGTAGAGTATCGGAGTGCCTTCACATGCCTGCAGCATCTCAGGGGACGGCCCAGAGAGACCGTTTTCAAACTGAGCCCGAGTGAACCATAGCTCAGCAGCAAGGTCACTTTTGTAACCGCTGATGGAAGCATCCACTAAATACCCAAGGAGCTTGAAAAGAGCGTCGTGCTCGACGTAAGGCACTTCTACAACAGCCCCCCACCTACCCCCGACCCCCAGGAACCAGAGGGCACTTGGCGAGATTGGCTGGGAATGCTTCAAAACCCTTGGAGCACTAAAGTCAGACTGATAACCAGCGTTATATGTTAAATGTAGCGCCTAGACTGCATTAACACTAGAAAGAGTGGAGTGAAAGGAAGGGAAACAACTGGAGACAGTGTGTGATCTGGTGTCAAATTGAAGTCTTGAAGCAACTGATTTGGGTTCTCGCCGTGGGTTCCCCATCACTATGTCGGATTCTTTATATTTCACCATTACAGCTCCCTGTAGCAGAATGTAGCGTGACCTTTCACCCACTGTTCGTGGCAATGGCTTCCTCTTCACCTGCCAACATGTTCCACTAGTCCCATTTCTGTTAGTGCTTCCTAGCACTGCTAGCTTCCGAGCAGCGACTTCCCAGTTTGGGGCCAGTATGCCCTGGTGGTTTTGTCCTCGCTAACAAATGCTATTCTTCATTTTATTTCCTTACTCCTAGTTGTCATCGTCACTTTTCCTTTTTTTAAGTTCTGGTTTTACGAGGAGTGCATAATGAATTCCTAGACTGCTTTGTTTGTACCGAACTTGGCTATGGACCAAAACATCTTGATGGGTTTTCTGGCAGGTGTTATAGTGATGTCATGGTGAAATGTGGAGCTGGTAGAATGAGGCACATCTGTGTCTGTTGATCTACTGAAGAGTTACGCTCTCAAAAATAGTCTGTGACGTTTATTACAGGTTCGAGGCATGTGGGCTGCTGAATTCATATCTGTGCATAGATCGCCGCCTAGTGTTGGGTCCGGATGTTTGCACGTTGTTGTCCTGGAAGAGTCTTCGAAGTATCACGAGATAGGTGACTCCTCCCCTGGACCACAGTGCGCATGGGCATCCTCTCCATCCTTAGAGTGTTTTTTTCCGCCATTAGGTTCGGATGTGCTTATCTTAGCTCAAGTTAGGAAAATTTAGTCTAAGGCCAAAAGGCCTTTAGTTTTCGTCGGTACTGTTCCCGTTCGGTATCGACTGCTTTCTGGATTAGTTTAGAAACTTCTTCCAGCTTTTCGGATCCGTTTGGTCCGAACATTGACCTTACTTCGACGATGGAATCGAGGACCCCATTCAAACGGTGTCCTGTATGCCACGCAAAATACCCACACATCGACGTCCACCCGGTATGCAACAAATGTCTCTTGCCGGATCACGACGAATCGAAATGTATGGCCTGTGCCCGATTCCGATCGAAGAAGACTCTCCGGAATCGACGGGCAGCGAGATTAGAAGCGCAGCAATCGGCGCCTGCCCCGGCCAACATCTTCAGCACCGAGGACGAGGATGTAGAGAGCGTCGAAGAAGTAAACTCCAGCCCCGCTTCCGAACACGATTCCCGATCGGAAGACGCCGATGAAGTGCTTTTTCACAGGGAAGAAGCCGTCGACTAGGTAGGAGACTACGATGAGGCCTTTGGGGCCGAAGAGGATAGCTCTAGCGAAGAGCCAGGCCTATCCGTCGATACGGAGGCCGTTAAAGTGCGTCATTCTACGGCTCAGGTCGAGGGATCGCCTCCGGGCCTTACCCAAGATCAATCCCAAAGTTCTTCGGCCCCGCCTTCGGGCCCGGCCTCGAACATCCAACACGAGCCATTATTACCACAGACGACTGGATTCCCTTCTACGAAACCGAAACCAATCGTCGCACCAGTTCCACCGAAACCAAATGTGAAACTGGCCGTGATCGGCTCGAAGCCATCGAAGACCTCCACTCCTTCGATGCCGACAAAGACCGTCGGCTCCGAACGCACGAAGAGGGATTTCGGCGCCGAACTCGCTGCAGCGGATATCGGTACCGACCCGAAAAGGAAGGCCCTCGGTCCCGCGAAAGGGCCTCGGCCCCTGGCACCGAAGCCGTCGGCCCCGACCACCAAAGTCAAAATGGCCGCTCCATCTGCGTCCACTTCGTAGACGGCAGCACACGCCAAATCATCGACTCCGACGACCGCTGATACCTCTCTTCGGCTCGATGACCCTGTGGCTCCAAAGCGGTCGACGCCTGCCTCCACGGTACCGACCGGCGCCAAAAAACCTTCAGCGTTCTCGGTGCGACAAGTCGCGGCGTCGTTGCAACGCATCAGAGAACGGGCAGCCCTCCGATCCACGTCGGGCCCCGACACTAACAAGGCTCCAAACGCACCCTCGGCGCCCACCAACATCACTTTTGGTTTGCCGCCATCCACGGCGCCGAAGATGTTCGAGATCCGGACACGTGTCCGACAGACACAGTCCCCATCTACTGGACACTCACCTTCTGAGCCTTCACAGCCACAATTCATCGACGCCGACACTGGCAGACTGATGCTCCGCAAATGGAAGATCACGCCAGAGAAGGGCTTGGACTCCTACAGAATACCTCTAAAGCACAAATTGCCAGCAGAGTCGGAACCGGTTCTGTATGAACGCTTACAAACCTCCTATCAGGTTCCCCAGTCCTTTTCACCTACGCCTTCCGAAACCGACGCAGTGGAGGACTACATGGGTGATGATACCACCTACCCTGGGGATGCTGATCCTGATGAGCAGCAGGACCCAGATCAAGCATGGGATGACCCTACAGACCAGGGTACCGCGCCAGATACCCAGGACACGCAGCTTTACAGCGCTAAAACATCTCCCACAGAGGACACTGCTGCCTTCAATGCCCTCATAGAACGTGCTGCCGCCAATCATGGAGTACAACTCCACTCTGACACTGTTAAGGAAGACTTCTTAGTGGACACTTTCGCCTCCTCCGAGAGAACTGTCAAAACTTTGCCCATGTTAAAAGGTGTTCTCAAACCTGCAAAGGACATTTTCAAAGAAGCAACCAGGGCACGGGTGCTAAACCCCAGGATTGAAAAAAAATACAAGCCTGCGCCCGGTGACCCTATGTACATTAGAGGTCAGTTGCCTCTGGACTCCATGGTGGTTGCTAACGCTCGCAAACGAGCCCATTCGCAAACGACAGGTGATGCTCCTCCCCCAGACAAGGAGTCCAAGGTGCTGGAGACCTCCGGCAAAAGAATTGCAGCTCAAGCAGCAAACATCTGGCGCATTGCCAATACACAGGCCCTCCTGGCCCGCTATGATCGCTCCCACTACGACACACTTGAATCGCTACTCCAGCATCTGCCAGATGAATACAAAGAGGCAGCGGAGCTCCTCATCAGAGAGGGACAACTCCTTACCAACGCATCCATTAAGTGCGCACTAGATGCCGCCGACACAGCAGCGAGGGCAATTAACACCAGCGTCATGTTACGCCGACACGCTTGGTTAAGGATCTCAAGATTCAAACCAGAGATTCAAAAGAACATCCTGAATCAGCCGGTCAACCCCGACTACTTATTCGGCCCAGAAGTTGACACCACCTTAGAAAAAATAAAGAAAGACACTGACACTGCGAAGTCCATGGGGGCTCTGCAAACGCAGCAATTTTGTAATGGCTCCTTTCGTCGCCCCGGGAATAGAGGAGCAGCTAGAGGCCAGGGGTCACAGCAGCAATACACTATAGGGGGCACACAGAGTACCTACGATAAAACCAACAGAGGTGGATATCGTGGCTCCAGCACCAAGGGCAGAGGACGCGGTTACGGCAACACCAGGTCCTCACCCAAGAACAAACAGTGACGCCCTCTCCCTTCCCCCCGACCACATAACACCTGTCGGGGGGAGACTCCAGCGGTTCCTGTCCACGTGGAACACCATCACCACAGACAGGTGGGTCAGGGACATTATCCAGCACGGTTACTGTCTCGAATTAACCTCCACTCCACCCAACATACCGCCAAAGCACCGTCCTATGTCCGTAGAGCACTTAGCATTATTGCAGCAGGAAGTGCTAAGTATGCTGCAAAAGTGTGCAATAGAGGTCGTGCCCATCAACCAGCAGGGGACAGGGGTGTACTCTCTGTACTTCTTAATACCAAAAAAGGACGGGTCGCTCAGACCTATACTAGACCTGAGACCCCTCAACCACTACATTCTCTCAGAGCATTTCCATATGCTCACCCTACAGCAGGTTCTCCCGCTGCTCAGCCAGGGAGACTTCCTAGCCACACTAGACCTCAAAGATGCGTACTTCCACATACCCATACACCCATCACACAGGAAATATCTCAGGTTCACTATTCAGGGACAGCACTATCAATTCAAAGTCCTCCCCTTCGGCGTGACAACAGCACCCAGGGTTTTCACCAAGTTGCTAGCTACAGTGGCTGCACATCTACGGAGACAACACATTCACGTCTACCCTTACCTGGACGACTGGCTTGTTCAAGCAAAGTCAGCCCAGCAATGTGTCAGCCACATGTCCCTCACCATTCACCTTCTTCACAGTCTGGGATTCTCACTAAATTACCCAAAATCACATCTCCAACCCGCACACGTACGACAGTACCTGGGCGCGACCATAAACACTCTGGCAGCCACAGCTCAGCCAAATTTAGTGAGGATCAACAGCATGCAACTGCTGATCTCAAAGTTCAAACCTCAACACTCTCTTCCTGCGCGAGTGTTCATGCAGTTGATAGGCATGATGGCCTCCTGCATTTTCATAGTCCCGCACGCGAGACTACATATGCGTCCGCTTCAGGAGTGCTTAGCACGTCAATGGAATCAGGCTCACGGGCAATTAAAAGACCTAGTGTTGGAGAGCGGTCGGGCATACAACTCTCTGCATTGGTGGAATCCACAAAACCTTTGCAAGGGCCGACCGTTCCAAGAGCCTGTTCCACAAATAATACTGACGGCGGACGCCTCTCTCCAGGGATGGGGAGCTCATGTACTCACTTACACAGTGCAGGGACTATGGACAACGCAACAAAAGAAGATGCACATCAACGTTCTGGAACTGATGGCAATCTTCCTAGCCATGAAGGCATTCAAAGTACACTTATGCAGCAAAGCCGTGTTGATCCGGACGGACAACATGACTGCCATGTACTACATACAGAAGCAGGGAGGAACACACTCTCCACAGTTGTCTCATCTGGCTCAGAGCATGTGGAAGTGGGCCATTCAGAGGAACATATTCCTCATGGCAGAGCACCTCCCCGGCAAGGACAACCAGATGGCGGATCTGCTCAGCAGACACAGCCACCAGATGCACGAGTGGGAGCTACACCTGTCAGTACTCCAACCGTACTTCCAACAGTGGGGTCATCCGGAGATAGACCTATTCGCCACAAACGAAAACGCAAAATGCCAAAGCTTTGCCGCCAGGTTCCCACATCCACAGTCGCAGGGCAATGCGATATGGATGAACTGGTCCGGCAGATTTGCGTACACTTTTCCCCCAGCGCCATTAATACCACTGGTGGCACGCAAACTGCGACAGCACTCACTGACACTCATCCTAGTTGCTCCCACATGGGCGCGCCAGCCATGGTACACCACCTTTCTAGAACTTTCCGTGGTGCCGCATCAAAGGCTGCGGATCAAACCTGCACTCAACGCAGAACCATGGCGAAATTCAGCATCCAGATCCGCAACAGCTGAACCTGGCAATCTGGCTCCTGAAGTCTTAGAGTTTGGCTACCTAAACCTGCCACCTGACTGTATGGAGATCATCAAGGAGGCCAGGAGACCCACTACCAGAGCTTGCTATGCAGCTAAATGGAAGAGGTTTGTCATTTATTGCAACATCAATGACATTAACCCGCTAGACGCATCCATTCAAAACATAATCTGTTACCTCTTACACCTATACCGATGCAATCTGGCATACACCTCAATACGTATCCATTTGACCGCAATAGCAGCCTATCTCCAGAACAGGCAGCACCTCTCTTTATTCAGAGTGCCTGCCATCAAAGCTTTCTTGGAGGGACTTAAACGAGTAATTCCCCCAAGACACCCACCAGCACCGGTGTGGAACCTCAACTTGGTCCTCACCAGACTGATGGGTCCACCCTTCGAACCTCTCCACTCATGTGAGATTCAATTCCTCACCTGGAAAGTAGCTTTCCTAGTAGCAATCACTTCGTTAAGAAGAGTTAGTGAACTCCAGGCACTAACCATTCAAGAGCCATTCATACTGGTTCATGCAAACAGGGTCGTACTACGTACCAACCCCAAATTCATGCCTAAAGTAATATTGCAGTTCCACATGAATCAAACTATTGAACTGCCTGTTTTCTTTCAGAATCCACAAAATGTCGCTGAGAGAATGCTCCATACACTAGATGTAAAGAGGGCCCTCATGTACTATATAGACAGAACTAAGGACTTTTCGTTGCCTTTTCTCCACAACACAAGGACCACGCCATTTCCAAAGCAGGTATAGCCAGATGGATCGTTAAATGTATTCAAATTTGCTATCAAAAGGCTAAACGCACATTAACGATTCCCCCACGAGCCCACTCAACACGTAAGTTAGGGGCGTCCATGGCTTTCCTGGGAAACATTCCTTTACAGGAAATATGTAGAGCAGCCACATGGTCCACTATACATACATTTACCAAACACTACTGTGTAGATGTACACTCAAAACAGCAGGCAGCTGTAGGACAGGCTGTTCTCAAAACTCTTTTTCAGACTGCTGCAGCTGGCACTGGTAGCTGCTAATAGGAGGTACTGCTATGTATTCTATGCACAGATATGAATTCAGCAGCCCACATGCCTCGAACTGAATATTCTACTTACCAGTATGCATCTGTTCTTGGCATGTAGGGCTGCTGACATTCATATCGCCCACCCTCCTCCCCGGCGCCTGTAGCAGCTGCAGCTCTCAGAATTACTGTATAGCATGGTCATCACTTACTGTATCTACTCCATCACTGCCACAATGGCGAAAAACAATCTAAGGATGGAGAGGATGCCCATGCGCACTGTGGTCCAGGGGAGGAGTCACCTATCTCAGGATACTTCGAAGACTCTTCCAGGACAACAACGTGCAAACATCCGGACCCAACACTAGGCGGCGATCTATGCACAGATATGAATGTCAGCAGCCCTACATGCCAAGAACAGATGCATACTGGTAAGTAGCATATTCAATATCAAAGCCACGAAAACACAGCCCATTTCAAGTGTGTCTCACAAAATGAATCTAGCAGAAATTATATATGAAACCAACAATTCACCAAGCAAAAAAGAAACGAAACAACCATTGGCAAAGCCAATAAGTCTGGCCTTGGCCTCCAGTCTTTTGGCAATTCTTATTTTGTCATGGTTTTGCTAAACTTTATTGCTTGGGAACCTGCTGAGCCCTCTCAAATCTAAAAAAAAACTTTGTCTAATGGCAATAATGCTGGTTTGGTCTAAAAAAAAAAAAGCACACATTGCCATAGTACTCCCTGGCACTAAAGGGAACTTCTTTGTGTTTTGATGTTCTCCTAGTGAAAGGGCAGCAAACCATAACTCGCACATTGCCCCGTGATGCTTGCTTTAGTGGGTGGAAGGAAAATGTGAATGACAAAACCACATACTAATGGATGAAGCCTTGCTCATAACCCCTTTTAGCGACTATGTTATACACATAGTTTTAGTAAAAGCAAAAGGTCTTGGCTAACACAGACTTTAAAAAGCCAGTTGGTCTGGCATTGCCTGCCAGCCTCTTGCCACTGGAAAAGAAAGAAAGGAGGAGAGAAGGAAAGAATAAGGAAGCAAAGAAGAAAGAAGGATGGAGAAAAGGAAAGTGAGAAACACAGAAGAAAGAAATAATAGGAAAGAAATAACAAGGATGGAAGCAAAGAAAGTTGGAAAGAGAAGGAAGGAGAGAAAGATATGAAAGATAGGAAGAGGAAAGAAAAGAAGGAAAAAAGACAATGATAGAAGGAAAGGAAAGAATGAAAAAAAATAATGAAAAAGAAGGCGAGAAAGCAGGAAAAAGAAGGAAGAAAAGACGGAAAGAAGGGATGTCAGTCAGGGATGCAAAGATAGAGCACCCTCATGAGCTTATATTCGGAGTTCATGTTAGCTGCACTCCAGAAGGAATTTGCAACAGCTTTAGCAGGAGACCGGACCTGACAAAGCTGTAATGTGCCCTGTGCTCTCACCTGGTAGAAAGTGTCCTGCTATCACATCCGGCGGCGCTACAAACCGAAGCAACACTAAAGTAACAATAAAGTAAAAACAAGAACACTGACGGGAACTATCTGAAGGGAACTATCATGTGTGCAGATGTGCTCCTTCTGAAATGACTAAATGCAGTCACTCAAAGGGAAGTTATCCGGTGACTTATTCATTGCCCCATGCTGTATGCTGTTGTGGGCAGAAGCAAAATGTGAATGACACCAGAACAATGGATGAAGAAAGGTGTCTGAAAGACCCTTTATGTAGGTATATTATACATATAATTTTTTTTTAAATGAAACGGTCTTGCTGAATGCCCGAACTAAAAATGTAAGTACTAAAGCAATGCTTTAGATTGTGTACTGTTAGCTTGTAAACCAGAAAGTCAACCATTTGAATACGGGTACAAACTTCACAAACATAAGCTTCTTTGGAAACAATCTGAATCTGCAATGCACCTTCCAGTTGAGAACAAGTACCGCAAATGTGCTTTTAGTTAAATTTGAGATTTGTTTTTCTTCTAGGTATGCTCCTGAGTGTTTGCTTCACTGCAAATTTTACATCGCCTCTGATGTGTGGTCATTTGGAGTAACTCTGTATGAACTTCTGACATACTGCGATTCAGAGTGCAGTCCCATGGCGGTAATTATTCTTTTAAACACTATATTAAGTGCATTTGTACAGTTCGCTCTGTGTGGCCCTAAAGCACTTTCGCAGTCTGTGTGCCTTTTATCTTCATGGGTTTTCTTGGCCTAGAATCATATGGTTCGAGGCATGTGTGCTATAGATACACATGCTTTGCATACTCCCACCATCTAGTGTTGGGTCCAGATGTTTGCAAGTTGTTTTTGTCTTCCAAGAAGTCTTTCCAGTCACAAGGTAAGGTGACTCCTCCTTTCGGTAATAGTGTGCATGGTCCTTGACTCCATTGTTAGATTGTTTTTTTCTGCCATTGGGTTCAGACGTGTATTGCTGCGCTCCAGTTGGGAATCCTTCCCCGGGTTCCCCTTTGTGCGCAATCCACTCTACCCTCGACGGTATTGTTTCAAACGCGTTTCCCACTTCTCTGCGTTTTGATTCGGTCAACGAAATCTCCATTTCTGATCTGAAAGTTTCGTGGGCAACCTTCGGGCCTAACCGTGTCGGTCCGGCCCTTCGTCAATGGACCGGATCATTCCAATTCTTCCCCCGGTGCCACGCCAAGTACCCGTGTACCGACTTGCACCACGTGTGTAACTTGTGCTTGTCTCCAGAGCACAAGACTGCGACTCTTGCAATTCGTATCGATCACTCTCTGTGATAGTTGGACTCGACTTTGGGAGATGCAGTGCCAGCATATAGACGATATGCCGGACATCTTCAGTGAAGAATTCGAGCAAGATGACCCCGAGCCAACAGCAGCCGAGGAAGAACAGGCCTTCGACGTGTCAGACTCCTAATCAGAGTTGGAGATAGACCTCGACGACGTGCCTCACGTTCAGGGTGACATGAGTACAGAAGAACCCTTGCCCCGTCAACCCATCACTAAAAATTCTATGGCTTCGGCACCACCTCCGCCTTCTGGCCAAGGTCGGCTTAAAGACTATGTTTCTGACGCTCCACCTTCTGGCTCGGCACCGAAACATACTGTCAAGCCTTCTAGCTCGGGACAGAGTCGGCCCAAATCCATTTCGGAGCCGAACCCTTCCAGTTACAAGCACAAAGTCGGTTCAGAGCTGAAACCTTCGACACCGAAAAACAGCAAACCACCTTCGGAGCCGAAATCTTCCGCACCGAAAGGTCATTCCATATCTGCTCCGAAACCTTTGTGTGATGAAAACCAAAGAAGTCTCTTCAGCACCTTCGGATCCAAAAATAGACATTTTACCGTCCAAATTGGATCCCAAACAAAAGGAACTCTATATTAATCCTGACTCAGGACATATTCACGTCAAGACGCCATCCATGCACAAACTTCCCAATGACTACAGTCGTCATAAAATCCCTTTGAAAAAGAAAAATGTTGGTGCTAGCCCTTTCCATCCACTACCATCATTTCCTCCTCCTCCCTCCTACCCAACTTTACATCCTTTACACATCACACCTCATCCCTCTCCATTATCTCACCATGGCGGAGACAATACTGATGAGGTAGACACACACTTTTTTTTTTTTTTTGTTTTTTACTTTTCAAAAACCTTTATTTACTCCTAGGAATTGTAAAGGGCAGACAGCCTACTATCCACGTAGCAGTGGGAGGACTCTGCCGTCCAGTTGGGCAGTTAAGTTATCTCTTACACAGCCATTTAGCCGACATCCCGGAGGACCGGCGGCGTCTCAATAAAACATCATATACAATAGCCCAGTCATGGTCGCAACTTCGGTTGGAGGTTGCACTAGTCCCCAGTCTATGTTACAGCCATACGCTTATGATTTAGAAGTATAAAATTATCCACCTGCGACTGCAAACCTGGCTTAGTCCCTGTAGGTTCCAATCGTATCACTAACCCCAACTACCCACCCACCGCACGCTAGCTGTCTCATCCTTCCGCCCATCTACATGTACACGTGTCCTCAGTCCTTCTTTCTAGCAGCAACCAGTGATAGCACCCCCCGCATTCAGTCTATATACAACCTTGCGTTACTCATTCACCCTCCGAGTGACCCCTATTAGAGCGTGACAGTCAGATCTGAAATCTACCTGTCCACACTCTCTACATGCGGGCATCCGTCCCAACTGACGCTCCAGAATTCCTCACAATCGTGCGCCCCTAGAGTCCTGATCTTGTCTCGTGCCCCCCTCGGCCAAATTGTGCGTATTGAGTTCCTCACTCTGTGCCTCCCCCTGGCCAGCCGTCTCGGTGACCCCGGCAGTCAAATACATTCTGTACAACCCCCAGAAGTTCTTGGGGCGACTTTTCGGAGGTAGCAATTCGCTATATGTCCCCGCCTGTGTGCTGCAATACAGCATATCCCTGGCCCATTGTTTCTTAGTGGGAAGTGGCCCTCTCATCCAACATGTCGCCACAACTCGTCTAGCTATTAACAGCGCTATATCAGTCAGACGTCGCAGTGCTAGTGGGAGCGGCCTGGAATACCCCAGTAACGCCAGCGATGGGTTGGGCTGTATCTCTGTTTCCAAAATCTGACTCAGTTCTTGGAACACCTCCGTCCAAAACTTAGCTATTCCCGGGCAGTACCAGGCCATATGCATGAAGTCCGCCACTAGGAAGTGACAGCGCTCACACTCCGCTGTTTGGCGGAGCCCGTACCTATGCAATCTCTCGGGGTATAATAGACCCGCTGCAAGTACTTAAAGTGCACCAATCTGTGTCGACCATTTAGCGACACCTTCTTGGTGCTAGCGCAACAGTATTCCCACATCTCATCAGTGATATCCATTTGAAGGTCGCTCTGCCAGTCTCGCCTCGCTGTGGAGTACTGGTGCGCCTTGTGCTGGTCCCCAATTTTTTTAAGAGTCGTAACCAGTTTGGACGGCGCCACCGTTTTAATGACATAGGTAAGTTCCGGGATTTCCGGGGGTTCTGCCATGCCCGGCCCCAACAGGTCTGACAGTGCACTACGGACCCTATGAAATTGAAAGCGTTGTAGAAGCGTGGACTCAGGTCGTGCCGAGCCGATCTGATCCCATGTCTTGATTACCCCATCCAGAAACAGATCCGCCATCCTAGCGATGCCCAGAGCGCCTAACGCCTGTAGCACTCCTTTCTCTCGCAGTGGGGGGAGCCAATCCGCCCACTCCACCTGCATCAGCGGGGAATACAGTAGTGCACAGTCCTGCGCTCTCAACAACGCATGCCAAGCATGATTCGTGGCTTTTAGAGAGTCGAATCTTCCTACGCTGCGATCAACCGCCTGGAAAACAGTCGCCGGCAAGGGGAGCGGGTCTGCAAACAATCGCTCTAAAATCACATGTGGGACATCAGAGTTGGCATGTATCCACGTGTGCAGGTGAGCCGCCTGCGCTACCCTGTAATATCTTTCCAGGTCCGGGGCTCCCAGTCCCCCCATCTCATACGGCAGCATTAACACCTTCCACTGAACTCTAGGCTGTTTACCTCCCCAGGCCAGCTTAATAAGGGTTTGGGTCAACTGCCTGAAAAAGGCCTTGGACAGTACTATAGGGATGTTATTGAATAGGAACAAGAATCTTGGCAAAACCACCATTTTCATGATGGCTATTCTGCCCAGCAAAGACAGGGGAAGCCGACTCCACACCTCTACGTCCTCAACTAGGTTGGCGTATGACACTCCGTAGTTTTCCCTGAGTAGAACCTCCGGATCCTTGTGGAGCCGAATCCCCAAGTATCGGATTGAGTCAGTCGTCCACTGCAGTGGATATTCCATATGAAACGGCAAAGTAACCGGCGTCAGCGGGAACGCTAACGACTTGTTCCAGTTCACCTTAAGGCCAGACAGGGCCCCGAATTTGACCACCTCCCTCAATATAGAAGAGAGATTCTCCTCCGGGTCCCGGACGTATAGCAGCGTATCATCTGCGTATGTTGAAATACCGATCTTATAGGTGGGAAAGTTAATACCCTCGAATCTATGGTATTCTCTTATCGCGCACGCCAAGGGTTCCGCTACTAGAGCATATAGGAGGGGGGAAAGGGGACAGCCTTGCCTGGTTCCCCTGCCAACTGCGAAGGCCTCCGTAACCTGGTCTCCTATTCCTCAGCCTGGCGGTGGGTCGGTAATACAATGCTCCAAGCATCTGCAAAAAAGGCTCTCCCAGTCCGAATTTCCTCAATACCCTCACCATAAAGGGCCACTCCACAGTCGAACGCCTTCTCCATGTCCAGGAAAAGAGCTAAGGCTTTGCGCTCTGGGCGCATATGCTGCACGGTTCCCAGTACTGTTCGGATATTATATGTGAGATTTCTGGCCGGGATAAATCCCGCCTGCTCCGGAGCCACGTGCTCCGGCACCAGCAGCGCCAAGCGCGTAGCTAGGACCTTGGCGTACAACTTGGCATCCACATTAATCAAGGAGAGCGGTCTGGAGGATCCGCACAAGTTAGGGGGTCTCCCGGGTTTTAAGATGGTGACGAGCAGAGCCTCTCTCATAGTACCCGGCATGCTACCTTCCTGGCATATATCATCAAAAAGAGTCATCAGATGCGGGAGGAGCTTATCCTTGAAGGCCTTGTAAAAGGCCACCATCAGCCCCAGGGGCACTGCCTGATCTCATTCCCTCCAGTGCCTCCAGAATCTCATCCTTTTGTATGGGCAGCATCAGAAATTCCCTCAGAGTTGGACAAAAAGGGCATTTTAATATAATTGAGGTAGTCCTCTATTTCCTCTTCCATCTGAGAGTACTTAGATTTATAAAGCCCAGCATAGTAATCCCTGAATTCGTCAATAATCTCTCTCTCTCCAGTAATCACTGCCCCTGCGGAGGTGACAAGTTCGTCAATGACCAGAGGCCTCCTGTTATTACGAAGTATCCTCGCTAGTAGGAATCCCGGGCGTTCACCCTCCCCATATGTGCGGGCCGTAGCATACTTGCCCATATGCTGCACTTCCCTATCCGCTTCACTATTGTATTCAGAAACCAACGCTTGGATCCTAGCTTCAATATCGGAATCCGCGAACATCCGATGTTGCTCTTCTAACTGCGCCAGCTGCGTCTCCAGAGCCTTCAGCCTTTGTCTTATGGACTTAAGAACACTAGAGTGCTTGGCCATAGCCATACCACGAATATATGCTTTGAACGAGTCCCACACCGTTTGGAAACTCTGAACAGAACCCAAGTTATTATCAAAGAAGGTATCTATGTCCTCCGCCAATTCGCCCCTAAACACCTCATCTAACAGTGAGTAGGGTGGCAGCCGCCATGTGAAAGGCGGGATTCTTTTGACCGGAGTATCCAGTATCAGAAGAAGAGGGGAGTGGTCCGACAGTGTACGTGGTAAGACCACGCACCCCTTAATCACCGTAAGCAGCGACTGTGATGTTAGCCAGTAGTCGATTCTGGTGTGTACGTCATGGAATGCAGAGTAGTGTGTATATCCCCCTTTCCCAGGATGTCCGTGTCTCCAGACATCCACCAGGTCAAGTCTAGTCAGTTCCGCTTGCATATGTAAGGCAGCAGCCGCCGGGCGACGCATCGGCCCCGAAGAGCGGTCTATGTTCGGGTTAAATGTGAAATTAAAGTCACCTCCCCACACCATTCTAGCGTGTACGTACTGCCTACAATGTGCGGCTAGTGCGGCGTAGAACTCAGGATTATCGTAATTGGGGCCATAAACATTAACTACCACTAGCTCCCGACACATCTAGCAATTAAATAGCGCCCTTCCGAGTCAGCTTCCAGCACTGTTAATTTCAGTTTTGAGCGTGGGTTTACCCATGTGACCACCCCTCTGGAGTTCGTAGTAAAGCCTGCCGCTACACTATTACCCGCTTGGCCCTTCGCAGATAGCATTTTACTCGTAAGGGGGAGGTGTGTTTCTTGTATAAGTGCCAGATCGATGTGGTGCCTGTGGAAATAATTCAGTACTTTTCGCAGTTTGCGAAAATCATTCAACCCCCTGACATTCCACGTCCGCGCTCTCAGAGCCGTAGTGTCACTGTCACCATTCGTAACTCTAGAGTCTGACATCCCTGCCATAACGTGCCATAGAATCAGCAAAGATGTTCCCTATGGAAAGTGCCACCCACTGGCAGTCCTTGGGCAACTTAGTCCGAACATACAGAGATAGGTCAGAAGACATGCCTCTCAGCGTACCGTGCGTACCCGTCCCCCAACCCAAAACATCCCCCTATTGTCACTTCCATCCCCACAGCCGACCACCCCCAACCTGGCCAGACAGGACCCCGACCCATCCCCCCACTACAACAAACACCTTGAACATTCCCCAAACCAGCCCCCGTAGGGACCATGCGAGCCAACAGCGCTAGGGCAGAGGTTACCGGGCAAAGTAAATCACAACCTGTCAACAGCTCACAGTATTGACGTGTCCCCGCACCATTGCCCCCATATAGTCATACGGCACGAGCCGCTCTCCTTCCTCCACCATTAGGTCCAGGGGCATCCCCACTATACGTATTGGGATCCAAGCCTTACGCCTAGAGATGCATTCCTGATAGCCCTAAGGGGCCTGTGCAACGAACCTGCCCATCGTCAAGTAGTCCCAGGCGCAGGCCAACAAAGCAAATGGATGGAACAAACCCGGGGAGGGTCCCCCAGCTCCAGAAGGCAAGAAGCAATCAGTTCAGCAGCCAGCAAGAGCAAATACACTCCCCCCCCCCCCCCCCCCCGGGACCCATGAGACTAGGACCACAGTTTCTATTCATACTCAATATATCAGAAAGGTCTCACCAAGTAGCAACTGCGTAGTCCTCATGTGGGACCACACCAGCCGCTGTTGTCCATTCAGCTCCAGGCGCTCCGGTCACTGCCAGGACTGCGTACACCCCCCACCCAACAAGCAATCCCAGACGGTGTGGCCATTTATAGAGTCCAGCCACCAACAGCAAACTAATCCTGCTCCTCCAAACGTGATGCATCCGCAAGAGTGTCATTACGGCCCCGTGGACTGTTCCGCTGTTCCTTAGACCATTCCTTCAAAGATCTCTGCAGTTCCCTCGGGTCAGTGAAGAAATGCGAATGGCCTTGCCTGTTGATCCAGAGTTTCGCCGGGTAGAGCATCGCGTAATCCAGACCTAGGTCGCGAAGTTTTTTTTTGTACGGTGCGAAATGCCTCCGTTCTTCTTGGACTTTCGCCGTGAAGTCAGGGTAAATGGAGATGTCCATTCCTTCAAATTGCAACCTCCCTTTTTCTCTAGCCACCCGCAGGGCCGTATCTCTGTCCCTGTAATTCAGCAGCTTTGCTATTATTGGTCTCGCTGGTGCACCTGGCTTTGGGCGGGGCCCCAGCGAACGATGAGCTCTTTCGTCGACGAACATGGGAGAGAACACGTCCTCCCCCAGCAGGGCATGCAATAGTTTTTCCACAAAGAGCTCCATCCTTCCGGTTTGTGTTGACTCACCCGTTATGCGAATGTTCGATCGCCTCGAGCGGGCTTCCAGGTCCTCCAACTTATCCTGGATGACCTGAAGCAATCTGCTGATTGTTTGCGATCCGTATCCCACTCCGTCTGCGTTCCTCCGCTTGCGTGATTCTCTTCTCAGTCGTGTCCAGTCGCTCCGCATTCTTGTCCACCCGCTCCGACATGTGATCCATGCGGTATGAGAGTGCGTCGAGCTTGGTACCGATCGCTGTCAGACTGCCCTGCAGGCCCTTTTCCATTGTCGCTAACATTTCTCTAATGTCCGCACACATAGAGCTCTCTGAGGCAGTACCACAGGGAGACGCTTCCGGCACTATGACATTAGATCCCTTCGCTTTACGTGGATCGAAAGATATTTTAGGCTGTGTCTTGTCGCCTTTACCCATGGTGATTCTGTGGGTCTGCAATTCCACTAGTCCAGCCGCGCCGAGGCGGATTCAAGCTCCAATCCGCAGGACCTTGTGGTTCTCGGCCCCAACGGAGCAGCTTAAGGGCCGCACCACTGTACCTCTCCGAGGTTTAATAGCTGGGCCTACTGCAGTAGCTGGGCCTGCGAGGTCCCAAGACCCTCAGCGCAGGGTCGCACACCGGCCCCCGACTCTCCTCACAGCACACGGTCGGAGTCCGTCTGCTAGCACCCGATCAGGTCTCTGCCACTGGCAGTCCTCGAAACCACCACAGGCCTGGGCAGTGCGCAGTTCCCATGGGTCAAGTGGCACAATCCACGCTCTCCACGCTATCGGCAGTCCTCCGCCACAGAGAAGGCTCCCTTGGTAAGTCAATCGCCAATCGCCAAGATCAGGGCCTGCTTACGCAAGACGGAAGCCAGTGCTGCACCCAAGCACAGACAACCACCCCGAGGCCCACCTGCAAGACACTCGATAAATCCGCTGCCAGAGCCGAGCAATCCGTACCTCTGTGTGCTCACAGCAGTCTATGGCCCAGCTACCGGCCCTGTCTTCTTAGCATACTGGACTGTATTCCATGCAGCCTCGAGGCCGAGACTGGCCCCCTTCAGAAAGAAGTCAGCGTGCGAAACTGCACCAAACCCAACGCACACCCAAAGTCCAGGTCAGATAGAAACTTGTTCCGAATGGTGACTCCTCACGCAGGCCCTGTATTCCAAAATGGCGACCCGAGTGGCTGGGGAGGGACTGTCAACACCGAGGAAGCCCGCAGGCCTCGTCGTCACGTAGCTCCAGAGTCGCCCCACCGCAGCCCCCCACAGGCCTGCACACAGCGCTGACTCCTCTGGCCTCTGGGGATCTTATTTCGGGCTATTAGAGAAGGGGTGCGCCAAGCGTAGCTCCACGGAGGCGCCAAGAGCCTCGCCTCCACCGCAAGCACCCAGTGCGCACTCCACCATACAAGCCAGTGTTCCGTTTAATGTCCCAATTCAGAGGTGTTCACCGTGTGGGACCTCCCCGCATGAGAAGCTTGCCACTAGCCAGGGTTCCCCGGGTTGTTCAGAGCGGTGTGGCAGCACTACCCGGTCCAATCCGCCGATACTGGCAGTCCCGTGGAACGGCCCCGCCGAGTAAGAGGGTCGCCTCGCTGTGATCGCTCCCTCCCCCTTATGGAGCCGCTCGTGCTTGCACTCCCCTCCGGAGACGTCAGCGTCGCGGCCCTACCGTCTCACTCCAGGTATGTAGCTGAGGACGTTCGACCGGGCTGGCCACAGATGACCCTGCCGCACGCTGTGCTACGCACGCTGGGGAGCGCCTCAGGGCAATTCGGGGATGTCGGCCTGGTCCGCCGAGGATATTACTGCTCGCCGTATGTGCTCCGTCGGGCTCCGCTGCCGGCTGAAGAGGTCCGCACTCAGCCCCGCCAGGTCAAGAAGGGATTCCCCCTTCCTATCCGCTATTTAGCTCTGCCGTGTAGGATCAATGTAAGGATTTTGCAAGGGCAATGGTGGAGAGCTCAGCGCTCACACGTCCGCCATAGTCGCCAGCAAGCTCCGCCCCCCAGGTAGACACACACTTACCAGTGGATCTATAGACAGATTATACAAGTGACCCTCCAATGGATAATGATCCTGACCTTTACCCTGCCAAGCCATCTCCACCTGATGACAATTTCTCTTACCAAGAACTCACTGCCAGGGCTGCACAATACCATGGGGTGGAGCTCCGCAAAGAATCCTTAGAGGAGGATTTTCCATTTGAAACTTTAGGTTCCACACACAGGTCGAGCCAGACACTCCCTATGCTGAAAGGTATGATGAGGCACGCAGATGAAATTTTTAAAGTTCCTGTACGTGCATTAATCCTCCCGCCTAGAGTAGATCAGAAATATAAACCTTCCCCAACAGATCCAGTATCTATCGAAGGCCAGTTACCACTTGATTCTTTGGTAGTATCTAATGCTCGCTAGTGAGATAATTCTCAAACTTCGGGGATGCTCCTTTCCCAGATAAAGAATCAAAACTCATTGATGCTTCTGGAAAAGTATAGCTGCACAAGCAGCCAGTCACTGGCGCATTGCTAACACGCAGGGACTTCTAGCCAGATACAATAGGGCGCACTGGGACAAAATGGAGCAATTACTACAATATCTCCCAAAGGACCATCAAGCCAAAGCTCAAGACTTAGTCCAGGAAGGGAAATTAATTTCTAATTCTTCCATAAGGTGTGCTCTAGATGCAGCTGACACCGCAGCTAGGGAGATAAATACTACCATCTTACTCTGAAGGCCTACCTGGTTACAGATTTAAACCTGAAGTCCAACAGTTCATTTAAATACACCTTTTGATAAGCAACATCTTTTCGGTTCCGAAGTTGATCAAGCGCTCAAAGATGAAAAAGGACACTGAAATTGCCAAATGTATGGGAGCACTTCAGTCTACTTCATACAAAGGTTCCTTTCGACGTTCCTTTTACCGGGGAGGATCCAAGTCAACAGCCTCAGATCAAAATCCAGAGGTAACAACCAATCCTCTTCTCCGAGAGGATTTTTCAGAGGAGGTTATAGTGGAAGCAGTTCCAAAGGTATGGGTAAAAACACCACACCCCATAACTCCCCTTCCCCTAATAAACAGTGACTTCCCCACGGTTCCCTCCGATTGTTCCACACCTGTTGGAGGAAGACTTCAACACTTTCTCCCCATTTGGGAATCTATAACAACTGACAAATGGGTGCTTGGAATCCAACATGGGTATTGCCTGGAGCTTATCACCAATCCTCCAAATAGTCCACCTCGTTTTCACAAATTGTCACCAGACCACCTGATATTGCTCGAACAAGAGGTGCAATTACTGAAAGGAGCTATAGAACCAGTTCCACTTAAGTACTAGGGTCAGGTGTCTATTCTCTTTACTTTCTGATCGCCAAAAAGGACGGCTCATTAAGACCTATTCTAGATCTCAGAGAGTTGAACCAATGCATACTGTCAGAGCACTTTAACAAGGTGACCCTTTAACAAGTACTTCTTTTACAGCAAGGCGATTTTATGTCTACTCTAGACTTAAAAGACGCATACTTTCACATTCCAATTCATCCATCTCATTGTAAATACCTCAGATTTGTCATAGCAGGCAAACATTACCAGTACTTCCATTTGGAGTCACCACTGCTCCCAGAGTGTTTAACAAATGTCTGGCATTAGTAGCCGCTCATCTCAGAAGACCATGTATTCATGTCTTTCTTACCTAGACGACTGGCTCATCAAAGACAGCACTTACCAAAGCTGTCTGCAACACACTCAGACAACAATACACTTAATTCATGAATTGAGCTTCACCATGAATACACAAAAGCCTCACCTGTATCCTGCACGGATGCAGTCTTATCTAGGAGCTACTATCAACACTTTCAAAGCTCTAGCCTCTCCCAGTGCAGCCAGAATTCACAAGACTCAGTCTTTGGTACTACAGTTTCTACCCAATCAAACATTAGCAGCCAGGGTTTTCATGCAACTGCTGGGAACTATGGCATCTTCACATGCGTCCCCTCCAAGAATGTCTAGTGAGTCCGTGGAATCAATCACAGGGTCAATTAACTGATCTAGTGTTGGTAAGCGGGCGCACCCATCGCTCTCTGCCGTGGTGGAATCCACAATTTTTTTCAAAAAGGCTCCCCTTCATAGATCCTATTCCATAGACTGTGCTAACAGCAGACTCATCTCTCAGTGGTTGGGGTGCCCATCTCCAACATTACACAATTCAGGGTCTGTTGAGTGACAGTCACAAAAGTCTCCGCATCAGCTACCTAGAACTTCTGTTAGTGTTCCTTGCACTCAAAGCTTTTCAAAATCACCTTATAGGCAAAGTTGTCCTAGTCCGCACAGACAACATGACAGCAATGTACTATGTACATAAACAAGAAAGAACACACTCTCCAACTGTCACGCTTCTCACAAAACATTTGGAACTGGGCAATTCATCACAAGATCTATCTCCTGGCGGATCACCTCCTAGGAGTAAACAATCAAATTGCCGCTCTCCTCAGCAGGCAAAGGCAGCTAGTTCACGAGTGGGAACTTCATCCCCAAGTTCTTCTTCCACAGTAAACAACACAAAATGCACAAACTTCGCATCCAGGTTCCCACACGTTCTATCCAAAGGCAATGCCCTATAGATGAGTTGGTTGGGTATATTTGGCTACGCTTTTCTGCCTCTCACTCTACTTTCATTGCTAGTTCGGAAGCTCAGGCAAACATCACTCACACTGATCCTAGTACCCCCACATGGGCTTGTTAACCTTGGTACACCACCCTGTTAGAACTATCATTGGTTCCACATCAAAAACTACATCTCACCTCCAGTCTCCTCACTCCGAGCCATGGAGAAATCAGACATCCAAATCCCAAGGAACTCAACCTAGCGATTTGGCTCCTGAAGTCATAGAGTTTGGTTATTTAAATCTACCACCACAATGCATGACTATTTTAAAAGAAGCAAGAAACCCAACTACCAAAACTTGCTATGCAGCAAAGTGGAAAAGATTTTATATCTGTTGTAATAACAAGATCAATCCTCTAGATGCTTCTTTACAAAATATTATCTGTTACCTGTTGCATTTACAGCAAACAGGATTGACTTACACATCTATTCATTTACACCTTGCAGCAGTGGCTGCATATTTGCAAAACAGACAACATTTATTTCTTTTCAAGATTTCAGTAATCAAAGCTTTCTTTGAAGGTTTGAAAAGAGTTATACCACCAAGAGTTCCACTCGGGCCAGTGTGGAATCCTTACAAATCATATGGCCCTTTGAACCCTTACTTAAATGTCCTCTACAGTTTCTCTCATAGAAAGTGGTTTTCCTCATTGCTATCACTTTGTTGAGGAGAGTCGGTGAGCTACAGACTTTAACCCTGCAAGAACATTTTTTTCAACTCCACAAAGATAGTTGTTCTTCGCACTAATCCAAAATTCCTTCCCAAAGTGTTTTCTGCTTTTCATATTAACCAATCAGTTGTTACCTGTGTTTTTTCCTCAACCTGACTCCGTGGCAGAAAGACCTCTACATACGCTAGACGTTAGAAGAGCTTTAGTATATTACATAGAAAGGACCAAGGATTTTTGCAAAACCAAACCACTATTTGTTGCATTTGCGTCACCTCACCAAGGCAATCCCATCTCTAAATCGGGCATTTCAAGATGGATTGTGAAATGCATTAAAATATGCTATGCAAAAGCCAAAAGAGCGCATTCTACATGCAAGATAGGGGCTACTATGGCCTTTTTAAGCAACATTCCTCTAGCTGACATTTGTACAGCAGCTACATGGTCTACACCACACACATTTACTAAACACTACTGTTTAGATGTGTTAGCAAGACAACAAGCTAATGTAGGGCAGGCATTGCTTAAGACACTATTTCAAACAACTGCAGCACGTTCAGGTTATTTTATTTGTATTTATTTTAGGAGTTTTATATAGCGCTAGCCAGACCTGAAGGTATCGGAGCGCTTTACAGCATGAATCGCTCATAGGATACATTAAACAATTTAGTATATACAATGTCCCAAGACGCATCGCATAATATCGTCGTGGAGTGCACAATGTCACTCGGAAAGTCAGTTATCACAGTAGAATGTACAGGGAACATATGACGACTTGCTTACGTTGTCGTAGAGAACCCAGTGAATTACGAAGGGGTTCGACCGGTGAGGGGGGGGGGGGAGTAGTCATGCGGAGAATGAGGTAGAGGTCATTGATGAAGTGTCCATGTGCTACTTTGACTTTGAAGTTGGCACGCATTTCAACTGGGAGCCCTTTTAGCTCTCTGAGTGCAGGCGAGATGTGATCATATTTCTTTACACCGGTGACCATTCTGACTGCTGCGTTCAGAGTTGATCTGAGTGGAGCAAGATGGGATTTTGCTGCTCCTGTGAGGGTTGCAATCCCGTAGTCCAGTCTGGACAGTACCAGGGATTGTGTAGCTTGTTTGAGGTCACTTTGTTGTGTAGTTTAAGGTTGAGGAAGGCCCGCTTTGAGATGTTTTTGATGTGTTTGCTCATGTGTAGTTTGGGGTCCAGAGTGATTGCTAGCGATTTTGCAGAATCGGCTAGGGTGAGGTTGTAGTTGAGAGCATGGATGGCTTTTTTCCATTCTGTGATTTGGGGGTTCTCCTCTTTGTTGGAGATGAGGAGGATTTCCGTCTTTTCCTAATTTAGTTTTAAGTGGTTGCGTGATAGCCAGTGCTAGACTTCTCGTAGAGTGGCGTTCAGTCTCTGAATGTCTTCGATGGATGAGGTTTCCAGATAGATTTGGGTATCTTCTGCTTAGAGGTGGAAGGGAATGTTGGTTATTTTGAGTATGGAGGTAAGGGGCTCCATATAGATGTTGAAAAGTTGTGGGGCGAGTACTGACCCTTGGGGGGACACCCCTGCACACGGGGAGTGGGTCTGACGAGAAGTTCTTGATTTTTATACTTTGGGTGCGGTTCTGTAGGAAAGAGGTGAACCACTGTAGAGCCACCTTCTCTGCACCCGCCCTTTCTTGAAGTGCTTTGATGAGTAGTTTGTGGTCAACCGTGTTGAAGGCTGCCGATAGATCCAGGAGTATGAGTAGGCAGCATTGGCCTTTATTCAGAGATTTGTGCATATCCTCTATTACATTTAGGATCCCTGACTCTGTACTGCGACCTTTCCTGAACCGCGATTGATGAGGATCAAGAAGGTTGGTGCTGTCCAAGTGTTGAGTGAGTTGGAGGAGAACACATCTTTCCAGAATTTTCGCTAGGAGAGGGAGGTTAGAGACGGGTTTGAAGTTATTCATATCGTTTGTGTCAGAGCCAGTTTTTTTTCAGTAGAGGTGTGACTTGGCCGATTTTGAGACAGTCAGGCATGACTCCAGTACTCAAGGAGCTGGTTATAATCTTAGTCCAGTGCGGGGCTAGGTATAGTTTGAGCTTTTTGGCCAGTTGGGCCGGTAAGGGATCCATAACGTGTACTTAGGGTTTGGTGTTGGAGATCATTTTGATGACCTCTGCTTCGGAGATGGGGTTGAAAGATTTCCATAAGTTAGGAGGGTGCTTGGGTGTGATATCTTCTGACTCAGTGGGCGATTTACTGTTGTGGGGACTGCTTTGTACGTCCAAGGAGAGTTCTATCTTGGAAATGTTGTCATTGAAGAAATTGGCAAAGTTGTTACACAGGTCTTTGGAGGCCACAACCTGTGTTATAGGGGGCTTAGAGGTTTGTTGCCTGATGAGGCTGAATAGTTCCTTAGGTCTATTCTTTGCTTTGTCAAGGGCGTTGCAAAAGGACGCTTTTAGGTCTCGCCTAGCGACGCAGTGCATGCGCTGCGCGTCTTGGCGAGATCTGTCGTCGGAAGGGGGTCAGGACATGTGCACACGCGTACGCACATCTCCTGTCCGAGGTGTTTGAGAAGAACGCGCGCATAGCGCGCTTTCACTCTCAAGGCGACACCTTGTACAGGAGTTGTGCACGCACATCTCCTGTCTGGGCTCGCGGCGTTTGAGCAGAACGCTTTCACTCTCACGGCGACAGCTTGTTACTACTGCTTCTGTCGGTTCTTTCTCTGTTGCTCACATGAGGTAGGACGTCCCGCTGCGCTGCCATGCTAAACCTAAACATGTAAGTTTCTTGGTGAGAGAACCATTTTGCCACTCTTTCCATTGCTCAGAACACTTCGAAAATTCCTCTGGCTTTTTCTTTGCTTGCACTGTATTACATATTGCGGGTTACCAAATCTTTCATCATCACAACTAGGAATTGAATATCAAAGTAGTCATAGATTATGCCCATCTAAGAGGAAGTGACATGATTTATCTAAATAGCTACTAAGAAAAGTTCTGTTACAACTTCTCCACATCTTCAGACATATTGGGGATTGCCTCGGTAGCATTTTTCGCTGTTAGATATTGCATACGTGATACGAGAATGCTCAAACGCATCTCCAAATTGCTCCTTTGACAAGGATGCTAACAGGTCTGTCCCCATTGTAACCCATCTCATTGTCCGGGAGTCTGCCAGGTGCCCATCTCCACCTCTGTGATAGCTGTTAACACTCAGTCTGATTTGGTAGAATAGTTACACCCCAATAACCTAGTTCCAACGTTCACCCATTCCAGTGTATCAAAAGGTATTCCCAAGCCAGCAGATTAAAGACACTTCAATGTTCTAGGATGGCACAGCAGATTCAGTATCCAAATCCTACACCTTGTTCATAAAATGGAAGAGTCTTTTGAAATCGCTAGTTGTACCTCTCCCAGTTGCAAACCCATCTGTGTTCCCATGTGGAAAAGGTGTGGGCACTGTTTAAATGTGTGATCTTCAAACTTTATGCCCAGCCCCCCAACCCCACCAAAAAAGTAATAATTCCCCCTCAAACACCATCCATACCCACCATCCTCTCCCTCAATCCATGCAGACTGCAGCTGTCAGTACATTAACATAGTGGCACAATCCCAAAAATGGCACAGTGTATGTGTAAGAATTGGAAATCAGACTGATAAGTCTGTGGAACAGCTACAAAAGTATTAGAAAGTGATTTCGAAGCATAATGGTTTAGCCTCCTTGACCACTTTCCCTGCTGAGTTTCCATTGATTTTCTGCAACAAGCCTTCCAGAGCGAGCCAAATGCAGAACAAGAGCCACTTTCTTTTAAAAATAACTCAAAATGACAACAATTGGAAAAAAAATGCATCATTGAAATCCGCGGTACATTTTAGTGTTGTGGGACTCGAATGCCATTTGGGATTTGGGGCATGGACTCATGCCCCTCTTCAGATGACTTCACGTCCCCCTGGCAGGCCCCACAGTTTGAAGACATCTGGTATAGATTCTAATAACGACAATATTACTGAGGACATTCGCATTTATGTTGCACGTTGTGAATTTCCTGTTCAAGTTAAACCATGAAAGGTCCTATTTGGACTAGTTTTCAAAGTTCTTACAGCTTCTGCAAGGACAGCTGATGCCATGTCTTTGCTTTTCATGAGTCAGTACATTGTAAGTTGTGGTGCAATTGTTCCCTCTATGAAAAATAGATTGACAGGCGGTTCTCCAGTTTCTGGCTTGTTCCCTTTTCATTTTGACTCCATGATGGGTAGTGTTTCACCCGATGAGATTTCCTTCTCGAACGCATTCCTCTCACAACTCTAGGGAGCTTCAAGTTCTTCACAACTCCCTAGTCTTTACCTTCGAAGACTGGTGGGTTTATATATAGTGTGCTCACTAGTATTTCATAAACATTTGACTTACTGCATGTCCAATCATTTGCAATTCAATAGGTCTCACATTTACGCGAGTTTGAGCTATTGGCATTGTAAATGACCATGTCTTTTATTTATGTTTTGGCTTTTAAAACAAATAAAAGGCTTGTCATTTGCAATGCTAATAGCTTAAACTCTCGCAAATGCGAGACCTATTGCATTGCAAATGCTTATTTAATGTTTTATTTGTTTTTTTTGTATCTCCCTCTTACTGCTTTGAGTAGCTCGTAAGATTGTGGACGGGTTGTTTTGCCACAGTCTTTCTACGCTCTTAGTTCTCTTCTTTCTGAGTTTAAATCTGTATTGAACCATGATCTGGAAGGAATGTTCCTGGCTCTTTTTAGTTTCTGGGGGCTATTTGGTCCATAATGGAGGTCATAGTGGTGTTGTAATGCGAAGTGAGTTCTGTTGCTGAGAGTTCACCTGTGTGACTGGGGAGGAGGGAGCTTACCCTCTCCTCCAGGTCTGCAAGTGGAATCTGACTTAGATTTCTCACCCACCACGGAGGGTCCTGAGTGCATGGTTGGCCTTGGATCCTTTGGTTCAAGTGGAACAGAATGATATGGTGATCCGACCAGTCCACAGGCAAGGTGTGGTGAATGGAGACTGTATCTGCATGAGCGATAATGGCATTGAGGATAGAGCTTTTGTTGTGGGTTTTCTCTGTGCAGTGTTGGGTGAGCTTGAGGTTGCTTAGAAGATCGCTTAGGGTTTTGATTAGCGCGGTGTTTTCATCGTTCCAGTTTAAATTGAGGTCGCCTAGAATGATGTTTGAGTCCTGGAGTGAGCATTGAGTTAATAGGTCGGAGAGATGTTCTCCGAAAGAGGAGGTGTTTCTTGGCGGATGGTAGAGGAGATGACAAAGTAGTGATTTGTTGTCACTCATCTTGATGGTTGTAGTAAGACATTCGAAAGAGTTATATTTGAGGGTGTCTGTTTCCGATTGCTATGCCTCCTCCTCTCTGTTTTTTTTCTGTCTCCCGGGGAAGAGAACTCGTTTAGCCAAGTTTCGGTGATGAACGTGATGTCTAGGTCATGTGTAAGGATGGTCTCTGCCAGTTCTGTTGCATGTTTGGAGGCTGACCTGCAGTTAATGAGCATGCAGTTGGTGTTAGATCTCTCATTTTTGAGATTTTTTATTAAAGTGGCCCTGGGGATTGTGAAATGCATTAAAATATGCTATGCAAAAGCCAAAAGAGCGCATTCTACATGCAAGATAGGGGCTACTATGGCCTTTTTAAGCAACATTCCTCTAGCTGACATTTGTACAGCAGCTACATGGTCTACACCACACACATTTACTAAACACTACTGTGTAGATGTGTTAGCAAGACAACAAGCTAATGTAGGGCAGGCATTGCTTAAGACACTATTTCAAACAACTGCAGCACGTTCAGGTTATTTTATTTGTATTTATTTATTTTAGGAGTTTTATATAGCGCTAGCCAGACCTGAAGGTATCGGAGCGCTTTACAGCATGAATCGCTCATAGGATACATTAAACAATTTAGTATATACAATGTCCCAAGACGCATCGCATAATATCGTCGTGGAGTGCACAATGTCACTCGGAAAGTCAGTTATCACAGTAGAATGTACAGGGAACATATGACGACTTGCTTACGTTGTCGTAGAGAACCCAGTGAATTACGAAGGGGTTCGACCGGTGAGGGGGGGGGGGGGGAGTAGTCATGCGGAGAATGAGGTAGAGGTCATTGATGAAGTGTCCATGTGCTACTTTGACTTTGAAGTTGGCACGCATTTCAACTGGGAGCCCTTTTAGCTCTCTGAGTGCAGGCGAGATGTGATCATATTTCTTTACACCGGTGACCATTCTGACTGCTGCGTTCAGAGTTGATCTGAGTGGAGCAAGATGGGATTTTGCTGCTCCTGTGAGGGTTGCAATCCCGTAGTCCAGTCTGGACAGTACCAGGGATTGTGTAGCTTGTTTGAGGTCACTTTGTTGTGTAGTTTAAGGTTGAGGAAGGCCCGCTTTGAGATGTTTTTGATGTGTTTGCTCAGGTGTAGTTTGGGGTCCAGAGTGATTGCTAGCGATTTTGCAGAATCGGCTAGGGTGAGGTTGTAGTTGAGAGCATGGATGGCTTTTTTCCATTCTGTGATTTGGGGGTTCTCCTCTTTGTTGGAGATGAGGAGGATTTCCGTCTTTTCCTAATTTAGTTTTAAGTGGTTGCGTGATAGCCAGTGCTAGACTTCTCGTAGAGTGGCGTTCAGTCTCTGAATGTCTTCGATGGATGAGGTTTCCAGATAGATTTGGGTATCTTCTGCTTAGAGGTGGAAGGGAATGTTGGTTATTTTGAGTATGGAGGTAAGGGGCTCCATATAGATGTTGAAAAGTTGTGGGGCGAGTACTGACCCTTGGGGGGACACCCCTGCACACGGGGAGTGGGTCTGACGAGAAGTTCTTGATTTTTATACTTTGGGTGCGGTTCTGTAGGAAAGAGGTGAACCACTGTAGAGCCACCTTCTCTGCACCCGCCCTTTCTTGAAGTGCTTTGATGAGTAGTTTGTGGTCAACCGTGTTGAAGGCTGCCGATAGATCCAGGAGTATGAGTAGGCAGCATTGGCCTTTATTCAGAGATTTGTGCATATCCTCTATTACATTTAGGATCCCTGACTCTGTACTGCGACCTTTCCTGAACCGCGATTGATGAGGATCAAGAAGGTTGGTGCTGTCCAAGTGTTGAGTGAGTTGGAGGAGAACACATCTTTCCAGAATTTTCGCTAGGAGAGGGAGGTTAGAGACGGGTTTGAAGTTATTCAGATCGTTTGTGTCAGAGCCAGTTTTTTTTCAGTAGAGGTGTGACTTGGCCGATTTTGAGACAGTCAGGCATGACTCCAGTACTCAAGGAGCTGGTTATAATCTTAGTCCAGTGCGGGGCTAGGTATAGTTTGAGCTTTTTGGCCAGTTGGGCCGGTAAGGGATCCATAACGTGTACTTAGGGTTTGGTGTTGGAGATCATTTTGATGACCTCTGCTTCGGAGATGGGGTTGAAAGATTTCCATAAGTTAGGAGGGTGCTTGGGTGTGATATCTTCTGACTCAGTGGGCGATTTACTGTTGTGGGGACTGCTTTGTACGTCCAAGGAGAGTTCTATCTTGGAAATGTTGTCATTGAAGAAATTGGCAAAGTTGTTACACAGGTCTTTGGAGGCCACAACCTGTGTTATAGGGGGCTTAGAGGTTTGTTGCCTGATGAGGCTGAATAGTTCCTTAGGTCTATTCTTTGCTTTGTCAAGGGCGTTGCAAAAGGACGCTTTTAGGTCTCGCCTAGCGACGCAGTGCATGCGCTGCGCGTCTTGGCGAGATCTGTCGTCGGAAGGGGGTCAGGACATGTGCACACGCGTACGCACATCTCCTGTCCGAGGTGTTTGAGAAGAACGCGCGCATAGCGCGCTTTCACTCTCAAGGCGACACCTTGTACAGGAGTTGTGCACGCACATCTCCTGTCTGCGCTCGCGGCGTTTGAGCAGAACGCTTTCACTCTCACGGCGACAGCTTGTTACTACTGCTTCTGTCGGTTCTTTCTCTGTTGCTCACATGAGGTAGGACGTCCCGCTGCGCTGCCATGCTAAACCTAAACATGTAAGTTTCTTGGTGAGAGAACCATTTTGCCACTCTTTCCATTGCTCAGAACACTTCGAAAATTCCTCTGGCTTTTTCTTTGCTTGCACTGTATTACATATTGCGGGTTACCAAATCTTTCATCATCACAACTAGGAATTGAATATCAAAGTAGTCATAGATTATGCCCATCTAAGAGGAAGTGACATGATTTATCTAAATAGCTACTAAGAAAAGTTCTGTTACAACTTCTCCACATCTTCAGACATATTGGGGATTGCCTCGGTAGCATTTTTCGCTGTTAGATATTGCATACGTGATACGAGAATGCTCCAAAACGCATCTCCAAATTGCTCCTTTGACAAGGATGCTAACAGGTCTGTCCCCATTGTAACCCATCTCATTGTCCGGGAGTCTGCCAGGTGCCCATCTCCACCTCTGTGATAGCTGTTAACACTCAGTCTGATTTGGTAGAATAGTTACACCCCAATAACCTAGTTCCAACGTTCACCCATTCCAGTGTATCAAAAGGTATTCCCAAGCCAGCAGATTAAAGACACTTCAATGTTCTAGGATGGCACAGCAGATTCAGTATCCAAATCCTACACCTTGTTCATAAAATGGAAGAGTCTTTTGAAATCGCTAGTTGTACCTCTCCCAGTTGCAAACCCATCTGTGTTCCCATGTGGAAAAGGTGTGGGCACTGTTTAAATGTGTGATCTTCAAACTTTATGCCCAGCCCCCCAACCCCACCAAAAAAGTAATAATTCCCCCTCAAACACCATCCATACCCACCATCCTCTCCCTCAATCCATGCAGACTGCAGCTGTCAGTACATTAACATAGTGGCACAATCCCAAAAATGGCACAGTGTATGTGTAAGAATTGGAAATCAGACTGATAAGTCTGTGGAACAGCTACAAAAGTATTAGAAAGTGATTTCGAAGCATAATGGTTTAGCCTCCTTGACCACTTTCCCTGCTGAGTTTCCATTGATTTTCTGCAACAAGCCTTCCAGAGCGAGCCAAATGCAGAACAAGAGCCACTTTCTTTTAAAAATAACTCAAAATGACAACAATTGGAAAAAAAATGCATCATTGAAATCCGCGGTACATTTTAGTGTTGTGGGACTCGAATGCCATTTGGGATTTGGGGCATGGACTCATGCCCCTCTTCAGATGACTTCACGTCCCCCTGGCAGGCCCCACAGTTTGAAGACATCTGGTATAGATTCTAATAACGACAATATTACTGAGGACATTCGCATTTATGTTGCACGTTGTGAATTTCCTGTTCAAGTTAAACCATGAAAGGTCCTATTTGGACTAGTTTTCAAAGTTCTTACAGCTTCTGCAAGGACAGCTGATGCCATGTCTTTGCTTTTCATGAGTCAGTACATTGTAAGTTGTGGTGCAATTGTTCCCTCTATGAAAAATAGATTGACAGGCGGTTCTCCAGTTTCTGGCTTGTTCCCTTTTCATTTTGACTCCATGATGGGTAGTGTTTCACCCGATGAGATTTCCTTCTCGAACGCATTCCTCTCACAACTCTAGGGAGCTTCAAGTTCTTCACAACTCCCTAGTCTTTACCTTCGAAGACTGGTGGGTTTATATATAGTGTGCTCACTAGTATTTCATAAACATTTGACTTACTGCATGTCCAATCATTTGCAATTCAATAGGTCTCACATTTACGCGAGTTTGAGCTATTGGCATTGTAAATGACCATGTCTTTTATTTATGTTTTGGCTTTTAAAACAAATAAAAGGCTTGTCATTTGCAATGCTAATAGCTTAAACTCTCGCAAATGCGAGACCTATTGCATTGCAAATGCTTATTTAATTTTTTATTTGTTTTTTTTGTATCTCCCTCTTACTGCTTTGAGTAGCTCGTAAGATTGTGGACGGGTTGTTTTGCCACAGTCTTTCTACGCTCTTAGTTCTCTTCTTTCTGAGTTTAAATCTGTATTGAACCATGATCTGGAAGGAATGTTCCTGGCTCTTTTTAGTTTCTGGGGGCTATTTGGTCCATAATGGAGGTCATAGTGGTGTTGTAATGCGAAGTGAGTTCTGTTGCTGAGAGTTCACCTGCGTGACTGGGGAGGAGGGAGCTTACCCTCTCCTCCAGGTCTGCAAGTGGAATCTGACTTAGATTTCTCACCCACCACGGAGGGTCCTGAGTGCATGGTTGGCCTTGGATCCTTTGGTTCAAGTGGAACAGAATGATATGGTGATCCGACCAGTCCACAGGCAAGGTGTGGTGAATGGAGACTGTATCTGCATGAGCGATAATGGCATTGAGGATAGAGCTTTTGTTGTGGGTTTTCTCTGTGCAGTGTTGGGTGAGCTTGAGGTTGCTTAGAAGATCGCTTAGGGTTTTGATTAGCGCGGTGTTTTCATCGTTCCAGTTTAAATTGAGGTCGCCTAGAATGATGTTTGAGTCCTGGAGTGAGCATTGAGTTAATAGGTCGGAGAGATGTTCTCCGAAAGAGGAGGTGTTTCTTGGCGGATGGTAGAGGAGATGACAAAGTAGTGATTTGTTGTCACTCATCTTGATGGTTGTAGTAAGACATTCGAAAGAGTTATATTTGAGGGTGTCTGTTTCCGATTGCTATGCCTCCTCCTCTCTGTTTTTTTTCTGTCTCCCGGGGAAGAGAACTCGTTTAGCCAAGTTTCGGTGATGAACGTGATGTCTAGGTCATGTGTAAGGATGGTCTCTGCCAGTTCTGTTGCATGTTTGGAGGCTGACCTGCAGTTAATGAGCATGCAGTTGGTGTTAGATCTCTCATTTTTGAGATTTTTTATTAAAGTGGCCCTGGGGATATTAGTGAGGAGGGCTGGGGGCCTTGAGGGTCTGGTGGGGGGCAGTCTCTTCCCATACCAGTGATCACCTGAATCTTGGAGCTAGAGGCGACAGTAGTGGACGTGTCATATGAGGAGGCAAAATCCATTGATTCCTTTATGGACATGGTGGCTCTTGTTCGTTTGGGTCTCTGAGCCTGGTTTGGGAGGGTTGTTGTATTCCAGCTGAGCCGTTGGGTCTCGTGAGGCCTTGAGTGATTAGTGTCGGCGGAGGGGGGTGTCGGATGTGGGTGTTGGTCGGGCTTTCTGAGTGTGGTGAGGTTCCGTAATATTTCGGAGAGGCCCAGAAATATCGTTTCTAGCTGGCTTTCCATCAGGGCCAGTCGCTGGTTCGTCTTTATGGAAGGAAGGGAGGGGGCGTCACAGGAGGGTGTTGCGGCTCTTTTATTTCTGGGTCTCTGGGACTGAGTCGTGGTGGGGGTCATGGTTGAGCTAGGCTGTTGGATCTTGGGTGGCTTTGCGTGAGTGGTGTCAATAAATGAGGGTGTCAGGCTGGGCTCTCCGAGTCGGCTTTTGGTGTTGGAGTTGCCCCAGTTATCACTATGGGAAGTCCTGGATATTGGGGGTGGGCGGTCTCGCCGTGGTTCCTTCTGCCATCTCTTGTGTGTCGGTGGAGGGAGGGAGATAGGCGTCATGAGTTGCGACTTGTGGTCGCAGGTTGTTTGTTGGGAGTGGGGGATTAAGGAAGGGAGGGGTAGACAGAGTGGAGGATGGTGTTCCGAGGGAAGAGGTTGGCTTGCATGGCAGAGGTCTTGTGGGGGTGGTGGGTTAAGGAAGGGGGGGTGTTGGTTGGTAGGGAGTTGAAGAGCCTTGTCTGTGTCGGGGCTCTGATTAAATTTGGAGGGTAGTAGAGAGTTGAGCACTCTCGGGGATGGGTAGACAAAGTGTTGGATGGTGTCTGGAGGGGGGAGGTTGTCTTGCATGGCAGAGGTCTTGTGAATTTCATGTGCAATCACATGGAGGGGCGGTCTATCAGGGGATAAGAAGATGGACGGGCGGGGGCTATGTGAATGCGGTGGGGAGTTGCGGAGCGAGGGAAGAGGGAGTCAAAAGCTTCTAGGTTGTCGTTATTGACTTGGATCAAGACTGTGCCGTTGGTGTAGATGGTTACAGAGGTGTTGCCGCTGTGTTTGGGGCGGTTAGCAAGTGTGATCGTAAGTTTGCAGCTGTGGGTGGTGTTGGTTGTTTTGGATATGTGCAGATGTGTCTTGAGGATGTTGTTCTAATTAGCAGATCTCATGGTGTGGAAAATGAGGTCCATTTTTATCTGGCCTTTGGAAGAGCAGTGGTATATGTCTGCGATTAGGGTTTCTGGGTGTTGTCTGATCAGTCTCTGTTTAAGGTTTCTTTTTGTTTTTGGGGTGAGGTTGGGGTGGAAATGATGGAGGAGTTTAGGCCGTGTGGTTTCATTCCTTTTGGTGTGGGGGGGGCGCGGGATGAGGTGGGGGGTGCCATAATGTCTTCACTCAATTGGTCTGAGGGGATGCGCTTCTAAGGGGTTAGTGGTGGGATTAAGCATAGAGGTCTACCCACCGTGCTAGCTCTAGAACTAGAGATAAATGATCTTACCACAGGGACAAAACCCAGGTTAAATACCTTGCGGACTATATGGAGCTTTTAGTAAATTCTGCATCTGACCTCTGTGGTTGACTAGGGTGTTTCTTTTAGTCCGCGTGCAGGAGAGATCAAGTATGAAGAATAGACCTGGAGCTTTTAAAGAACTGTGGCCAAAGCGCTGCCAGGAATAGACACGCCCCTTTCCAGTTTGAGGTAATCCATGAGTGGTGACCTTATTCGAAGATTAGCCACCACTTGGGGAGCATACTGCTTTATAGTCTATGCAAAGCATGTGTATTTACAGCACACATGCCTCGTACGGATAGGGTTACCAACCCAGTAAGCATCTGTTCTTGGCATGGAGAGCTGTAGATTCACAAGCGCACACCCGCCTCCCCGGGTACCCATAGTTGTTGCAGTTCTTTATTATACATTAATACTCATGGACATCTATATACTACACTTTCTTACTCCATTCTCACCCTCTTGTGGGTAAACAATCTAACAATGGAGTTGGTGACCATGCGCACTATTACCGAAAGGAGGAGTCGCCTTACCTCGTGACTGGAAAGACTTCTTCGAAGACAAAAACAACTTGCAAACACCAGGACCCAATACTAAATGGCATGAGTATGCAAAGCATGTGAATGTACAGCTCAACATGCCAAGAACAGATGCTTAATGGGTAAGTACCATTATCCATACTGTATTTGGTTGTTTTTCACGCTGTTAAGAGGTGAACCGTATTTGACTGTGGCTGGAAACAATGGGGTAGTTTGAACTGTTATTTAGTGATGAGTAATATCTGATGTGTCTGGCTAGGTCTTGTTTGGGAGCTGTTTGGAGCATTACATGAATGGATGAGTATGTCGAGAAACATTCCAGTTTGTTCTGTTCTTCTGGGCTATATGGTTGTCATTTTGCTCAGCTTCATGTGGTAATGTTCCAAGGAATCTTTTCATAGTATGTTGCTTTGATACCATTGCATCTTTATGCGGGTGTGGTGTGTTTAAGTTAACTTCGCCCGGGTGGTTAATATCTATATTGTTTAGAGGATTCAATTGTTAGTATATGTTTAAGGACTGTACGGTTGAGACATGGTTTGCTAACTGGTGTAGGGTGTGGTGTAAGTTTGACTCAATCTAAACATGCCATTCAGGGGGCATAGTACACAACTTTCCCAAGGGTGCAATGGGCATGTGCACCCATTTTCTGTGCCCCCAGGGCAGTGTAGTATTACAGGAGATGCTGTATGGACATAGGCAAAGAGATCGTTAGGAGGCGCAGTGACTGCACACCAAAAACTTGATGCACAGTCAGTGTGCCTTCAAGGGTACCATTTGGAAGGGAATAAAGAAGATCCATGGACGTCCCCCCTCTCCCAAACATCCCTGTGCAGACAGGTGCAGTCAGTCACCTGCAAGTGGGGCTGAGGAGGTATATGTCCTCCTTTGCAGTGCAGGTTGGGTGCCTCCTGCCCTGTGAAAGACAGATTGGATATTTCAACCAGAGGCTCAGCCTTTCACTATTGTGCAACCCCGAGAGTACTTTCAAGTTTGCGGCTGATCTGAGAGCAGTGTATTATATGTAATAGAGTGCACTGTCCCTGTTTGCATCCAGCGCACCTTGTCAAGGCACAGATAGGGGCAGTGCGCCCAAGGTGGCCAATGCTTAGCTAGCTCGAATGCTTGGAGCTAAGTTGTGCACATAATGCCTATAGTTTTGTCCACTGTGTACTGTTGTTGCAGGGATACAATCATGTGTAGCTCGATCTCAGTGTGTTGTTGCGGTGGCAAACACTAGCACTCACTTTTATACTTGCTTTTAAGTACCACAAATTTAACTCTCATTATCCGTTCATGGGGTGTTTCTAATTACACATGCGGGGATAACAGGGGAGCCCAATATTCTACAAAACCTCATGCTTAGAAGAGCATGTGGTTTTGTTATGGTCCTCATAACCAAAAAGTGCCAATGCACTATAGGCAGATTTATTTTTACGCAGTCAGCGCTAAAGCCAGAAAAATATCCTGCGCGTGCTCCTCCCGTTTTTTCGTACGTCTTGTATCAAGCACTAATGAGAAGGGGAAAGTTTTTTTCAAAGTATACTTGCAATGTTTTGTTGTGTACCCGATTCCTGCATAAAGAAAGATATTTTCTCATCAGTGATTATGGGAGGTGAGGATGCATTCTAGCCCGTGACAACGTGTTTTTATTAAACACCATCACTGGTGCCCGTTTTTAGGTCGAGGCTGGGCAGCGCATGCGCTGCTCTGTGAGCCAAGCTGTATTACAGTATTTTCCTTTTTCCTGGGTATAAATGAGGTTGCTTGTATCTATCAGTCTCATTCCAAAAGCCCTGGTTCAGAGCTGGGCCAGTTCCTTTGCTCCTGTTTCATCCTGTACAAAGCCTTCCCAGACAGATCTATTAGCTTGAACTCCTCCATACTGAAGCAAGATATTTCAAGATGGGGTTGTGACCTGGCTTATTTTTCATAATTGAGGTCTCTTTCCTTCCTATTCTCACATACACCTTTGTTAAACAAACACTAGAAGGTGCTTCAGACTTTGATAGTGCATGTATTTCAGACAATCAGTCATGCGTTGGTTGATTTTATGACTTTTACATGTTCTTTTCTGACAACAGCCAAAGCAAAATGCGGAATAGCATTGGCAAAGCAAAAGGGTCAGGGAACACTACATGGAGGCAAAACCTGTTGGCTTTGCCAATACTTGTTTAAATCCTGAAACAGAGCCTATAATTAACCAATAGAGACATGGTTCTAAGAAAGAATCTTCAGGAGAAAATGCTGTAGTCTGACATAGTAAGACTAGAGGATATCGGAGCACGTTCACCTTTTGATTAATAGAAGGCAACCGAGCACTGGCCAGTTGACAATGAGGATCTGGAATGTAGCAGGTCTGAACACCAAAATGTTGGATGGAGACTACTTCAATTATACTTTGTCTTATAAAGCAATTAGCTTCCAGGAAAGATGATCTTTGACTCCTTTATATAGCCATAAGAAACTGGAATGAATGAGCATGCAGTTTGCATCCAGAAAACATGGTCTTTAGCTCCTTTATGTAATCATGGATATGATACAAGTTTTGTCTCTGCAGCAAAGGGTCCTTTGGGTACGCATGAAAGGCGGTAACTTTTTATTTTATTTTTTAAGTGTGTAATCTTCCAGTTCCTAATATGTGGAAGTCCTGAGGTAGATCAACAAGACAACCGTTAACTGCCCATAGTAATTTAATTGTTCAATTAGTACACTCATTAAGGTCTTTATATCATACTCCACAATAATCAAGTACATCACCCTGAAGAGAGGAATATTATGTTCGAGGCATATGAGCTTCAGATCACACACTGTGCATAGATCGCAATCTGGTGTTGGGCCCGGATGTTTGCACTTTGTTATTGTCTTGGAAGAAGTCTTTGGAAGTCACGAGATAGGTGACTCCTCCTTTGGACAATAGTGCGCATGGGCATTGACTCCATCGTCCGATTTGTTTTTTTTCCGCCATCGGCCTCAGTGGTGTTCGTCGCGCTCCAGTTCGGTGTCGTTACTGATCTACTTTTTGACGTGAAATCCATCACCCATTCTTCGGTATTGTCTCGATCGCGTTCCCATTCGACGTGCATCTCTTCAAACTTGAAATCTTTGATTCCGGTCGTCGACGCAGGCCTTCGGGCTCACCAGCGCCATTAGGCCTTTGGCTCATGAAAAGGACTCCTTTTAAAAAGTGTCCTAAATGTGGATCCAAGTTTCCACACGCTGATCTCCACGAGGTGTGTAACCTCTGCCTTTTGCCGGAGCACAAGGCCAAAGACTGTCCAACTTGTGCCTCTTTCCGCTCCAAGAAGACAGTTCGGGATCGTTGAGCTCGAAGAACCATGGCTCAATCATCGACATCGATTCCGGATGACATCTTCCACGAAGGCATCAACGTAACAGAGCAGGAGCGGATCAGTTCGTCCGAAGCAGATGACTTCGACGTCGAAGATATCTCTCCGGGGCAGCGGGACGCAAGTACTGACGTCGACCCCTCCCCACCACCCATTCCCAAAAAGGCTTCGTTCACACCTTCACCTTTGGGCCTAGGTGCACACCGGGACAAACCTTCTCACGCCCCGCCCTCGGGCTCGGCAAAGAAGTAGACACACTAGCCTTCAGGCAACTCTGGATCGAGCCTGCCTGCCATCGGTGCCGAAACTCCATCCCCGGCACCAAAGAAGAAACCACTGCCTTCCTCCGCTTCAACGCCTGCTTCCGCATCGTCGCCTTCGGCACCAAAATCAACCAGTGCGGATGTTCCGGCTCTGAAAAAATCGTCGGAACCAAGCAAACACCCGGTTCCGAAGACCTCGGGCGCTGTGCCTTCGGAGTCCAAAAAACCCTCGAAACCGAGCAAACAACCAGTTCCTAAAAACACTGGCGCCAAACCTACAGATCCGAAAAAACCATCGGAACCGAACAAACAACCAGTGCCGAAGACCCTATCGAAACCCAGGAAAACTCCCGATTCGAGACCCAAGGAGCACAAAACGACTCCAAAACCTCCACACGAACAATCTGACCCGAAAAAATCGGCACGAAACACACTCCAGAGGAGGAGCTTTTTCGACCGGATCCAACACAAAAAAACTCTTCAAAAAGACCCCAAGACAGGTCAACTTGTACTTAGTCCTTCCAAAAAAAGAAAAATGGACAAACCTGTACCAGCTCCACTCCCTTTAAAGAAAATAGACATTGCAACCTCTCCTTTAAGGATTCCTTCCCCACCGCCTCCTCTACACCACTCCCCTATCCCATACTCACCTTCTCCTCCACCTCAGGATGATGATGACACCTCTGAAGACGAAGGGGATGATCAACCTTTAGGTGAACCTAGTCCTCCTGGTACCCCAAAAGACCCATGGGAGAATTATGACACACCAGATGTCCCAGACACACCACAGGATGACATCTACCACTCTAGACCATCCCCTCCAGCGGACACTATAGGATTTACTCATACACAGATCAGCAGAATACCATGGTGTGAACTTATACACAGACCCTATGGAGGAGGATTTCCTCATGGACACTCTTGCACCATCTCAAAGGTCCACTTCAATTCTCCCAATGTTAAAAGGGGTAATCAAACACACTCCTGAAGTGTTTAAGGATCCTGTAAGGGTCAGAGTCATTAACCCCAGGGTAGAAAAGAAGTACAAGTCTGCCCCAGCTGATCCTGTTTATATACAAGGGCAGGTACCCTTGGATTCCTTAGTGGTCTCCAATGCCAGGAAAAGGGCTAACTCCCATACCACAGGAGATGCTCCACCTCCTGATAAGGAGTCAAAACTGCTGGACGCATCTGGTAAAAGAACGGCGTCCCAAGCAGCCAACATATGGAGGATTGCCAACACACAGGCTTTGCTCGCTAGATATGGTAGGGCTCACTATGACGAGCTAGAGACCCTACTACAACACCTTCCAGACAAATATAAAACACGAGCCAATGATCTCATCCAGGAAGGCAAGCTCATAACAAATGCCTCCATTAGTTGCGTTCTGGACGTTGCAAACACAGCATCCCGGGCTATTAACACCTGTTTTACGCAGACATGCCTGGCTACGCATTTCAGGCTTCAAACCCGAGGGTCAAAGTACCATATTAAATCAACCGTTTGACCAGGAACACTTATTTGGGCCCACTGTAGATTCATCTCTAGAGAAGATGAAGAAGGATACTGACACTGCCAAATCAATGGGAGCTTTGCAATAGCAAGCTCACAGAAGTTCCTTTTGTTGCTCCTCTTATAGGGGCGCCTCTAGAGGTTTTACCACTGATAACCCCTCCACTTCCTACAAGAGTCCCACCCAGACCTCATCTAACAGAGGCTATTACAGAGTAGGCTATAGGGGCAATAACAACAAGGGTAGAGGCAAAACTACCAATACTCGCACCACCTCCACCCCTAAACAATGACTTCCCTCCACTCCCCCCGGACCACTCTACTCTGGTCGGGGGAAGATTGCTACAGTTCCTACCTGTCTGGAACAACATTACCACGTACAGGTGGGTGAGACCAATCATCCAATCAGGTTATTGCCTGGCGCTCACTTCGACTCCCCCAAACATACCACCCAAACAGCATCCAATGTAACCACAGCACTTAACGCTTCTAAAACAAGAGGTCCTTTCCCTCCTGGAAAAACATACATTCGAACCAGTTCCCCTTCATCACCAAAATACAGGGGTTTACTCCCTGTACTTTCTCATTCCAAAGAAGGATGGAACCCTGAGACCCATCTTGGACCTCAGACCATTAAACCTCTACATACAATCAGACCATTTACATATGATCACTCTTCAACAGGTCCTCCCTCTACTCAAACAAGGAGACTTCCTTGCCACCTTAGATCTCAAGGACGCCTATTTCCACATTCCCATTCACCCTGCTCACAGGAAATATCTTTGGTTTGTGATGGACGGTCAGCATTACCAGTTCAACGTTCGCCCATTCGGAGTTACCACAGCACCCAGAGTCTTCACAAAAAGTCTGGCGGTGGTAGCAGCCCACTTAAAAAGACAACAAATTCACGTCTTCCCATATCTGGACGACTGGCTCATAAAAGCCAAGTCATATACCCAGTGTGTAAATCCCACACACGCCACAATCCAGCTACTTCACGATTTGGGGTTTACCATAAACCTCACAAAGTCTCACCTCCAGCCGTCCCACATGCAACAATATCTAGGTGCTACAATAAACACCTCAAAAAGCCTTGCATATCCCAGTCCCGCCAGTATAGCAAGCATGCAAGTCCTTATAACAAAGTTCCAACCGCAACACTCACTTCCAGCTCGAGTGTTCATGCAACTCATAGGGATGATGGCCTCTTGCATATTCATAGTACCTCATGCAAAACTCCAGATGCGCCCCTTACAGGAATGCTTAGCACGTCAGTGGAACCAAGCTCAAGGTCATATAACAGATCTGGTGTTGGTGGACGGCCGCACGCATCGCTCTCTGCAGTGGTGGAACACCCAAAACCTTTCCAAAGGGCGACCGTTCCTGGAGCCAGTTCCACAGATCGTGCTAACAGACGCATCGCTCACCGGCTAGGGAACTCATTTACTTCATCACACCATACAGGGCACATGGACACCTCCACAAAGGCTACTCCACGTCAACCATTTGGAGTTACTAGCAATCTTTCTGGCGTTAAAATCATTCCAGAAACAGATATCAGGCAAAGCTGTCTTAAGCCGCACGGACAATATGACGGCAATGCACTATTTACAAAAACACTCTGTGCAGCTCTCTCAACTAGCACAGAGCATATGGAGATGGGCTATTCCTCAAAATATATTCCATTTAGCCCAACATCTCCCAGGAATTCAAAATCACATGGCAGACCTGTTATGTTGGCAGACACAACAGATTCACGAGTGGGAACTTCATCCACAAGTTCTTCAACCGTTTTTCCAAATGTGGGGGCAGCCAGAGATGGATCTCTTCGCCACACATCACAACACAAAATGCCCAACCTTCGCCACCAGATATCCACAACCAAAGGCAATGTGATCTGGATGAATTGCTCAGGCAGATTTGCGTACGCTTTTCCACCTCTCCCACTCATTCCATTAGTGGTGCGTAAGCTGCAACAACAGTCATTAACACTGATCCTGGTTGCTCCAACATGGGCCAGACAACCGTGGTACACAACATTGTTGGAACTATCAGTAGACCTGCACCAAAAACTACACCTCTCACCACAGCTCTTAACACAGAACCATGGAGAGATCAGACACCCAGATCCAGCACAGCTCAACCTGGCGATCTGGCTCCTGAAGGCCTAGAGTTTGGTTATCTCAATCTTCCACCTGATTGTATGAACGTTATCAAAGAAGCTAGGCGCCCCACCACTAAAGCCTGCTATGCAGCCAGGTGGAAAAGATTTTTGTCATATACTGTAGCAATAACAACATCAATCCTCTAGATGCCTCCACTCAGCCCATCATAGGTTACCTGCTGCATCTTCAAAGATGTAATCTAGTGTACACATCAATTCGATTACATCTCGCTGCCATAGCAGCTTACCTACAAAATAGATAACATCCGTCATTGTTCAAGGTGCCTGCCATTAAAGCATTTATGGGAGGCCTCAAGAGAATAATTCCTCCGTGAGTACCACCCTCCCCAGTGTGGAATCTAAACCTCGTTCTCACAAGATTAATGGGCCCTCCATTCGAACCTCTGCATAAATGCGAGCTACAATTCCTTACGTGGAAAGTCGCTTTCCTTGTGGCCATTACATCTCTTAGAAGAGTCAGTGAGCTACAGGCACTAACAATTCAAGAAACATTTTTACAACTCCATCATAACAAGGTGGTTCTCAGGACAAATCCCCAATTCCTTCATAAAGTTATCTCTTCCTTCCATCTTCACCAATCTGTTGAGTTGCCAGTGTTCTTCTTGCAACCACAAACAGTAGCAGAAAGAGCTCTTCATACTCTAGACGTAAAAAGAGCTCTCCTTTACTATATTGACAGATCACAACCTTTTCGTACAACAAAGCAACTTTTTGTATCCTTCTCACCACCACATAAGGGCAATTCCATATCAAAGTCTGGGATTGCAAGGTGGATTGTCAAATGCATACAAATTTGCTATCACAAAGCAAAACGTCCATGGTCTATTCCCCCCAAAGCCCAATCTACACAAGAAATAGGGGCTTCATTGGCATTTTTAGGGAACATTCCCTTAGATGACATCTGCAAAGCAGCTACATGGTCTACACCACACACGTTCGCAAAACACGATTGTGTAGATGTGCAGGCAAAACAACAAGCTAGTGTGGGCCAAGCTGTACTCAAAACTCTATTTCAAACTACTGCAACAGATACTGGTGGTCGCCACTAAGGAGAAGTACTGCTATGCAATCTATGCACAGTGTGTGATCTGCAGCTCATATGCCTCGAACGGAAAATGCTACTCACCAGTATGCATCTGTTCTTGGCATGTAGAGCTGCAGAACCACACACGCCCACCCACCTCCCCGGCTACCTTTATCTGTTCCAGTATTATCTTAAATAGATACAACATACATGGACATCTATTTCTGTTAATCACAAAACTCCATTTCCCTTCTTGGCAAAAAAACAATTTGACGATGATGTCGATGCCCATGCAAACTATTGTCCAAAGGAGGATTCACCTATCTCGTGAGTTCAAAGACTACTTCCAAGACAATATCAAAGAGCAAACATCCGGGCCCAACACCAGATGGCGATCTATGCACAGTGTATGGATCTGCAGCTGTACATGCCAAGAACAGATGCATAATGGTAAGTAGCATTTTCCTTCTGGCACTTACAGCCTTCCAGGCAACATAGATATATATCCAAATGAAGCTTTAATACAAATTAGTCAGTCAGTCATAATTGTTTATTGAGACCAAAGGTCTTTACAATTTACAAAAACCCACTATTCATAGAAATACATATTTTTCAATAAATATCACAATAACATAATAACATCATTCAACTCAGACAAAATCTAAAACATCAGCTCCCAAATTATGCTCTTCCATAGGCTTTAAGAGTTTAACTATAGTCTTTCCCTTTGAAATTTCCCTGACCCCAATTAAAATCCTTCCAAATGCACAAGTCCCATCTAAATATTTCATTTCTGTCGCAAGTTCAACTGCTTATTTATGCTCTCAGATCCCATCTTTAAAACAAATTGGTTATCAACTATTTTTACCTGCTGCTAAAAACCTTAAACAATCTAATACAACATGTAAACATTTTCCATTGTTATTTAGGGCTATGGTCCTCACTGCCATAGTTTCAAAACCTGGGTTTAAGCCAGATCTAAACTTCAATAAAGCATGTCTTAGCGAGGGGTTTGACAATTCATTGACTTGCAGAAACCCATCATCTCTTTCCCAGGCCTTTCTCATGAACTGTACTGAAACCTTGCTGGTAAGCTCCAGCATGTTTAGACAAAGTATGTAGCTCAATTTTAGAGAGACTAATTTCAAGGGTACCAATATTTATGTTTAAAGTTAATTGTCTACCTATTTTCTAGCCTCTTTTTGCCCAACTCAATTCACGGTGTCTAATTTCATTTTTTCAAAGGGTAAATATTTTTAATTCTCTGTCCTTCGTCCTCCCTGACTAGAATCTTACTACCCCAGCATATGCTAAGTAGCTCCAGCCTGAGAGATGGGTTTCCACTCTTATGGCCTGTACCATTGCTGACGGGGGTAGGGATAACAATTTATTTAGACACCTACCTTCCTCAATATTCCAGTCTAATTTTCCATTTAAACACAGCAGTTCTGCTGTATAGTGGAGTTTGGGGCAGATCATAGCAAGGTAGGCTGAAAGGTTGGTCCGTAGAGAGGGACCTTAATGGTCTCTATTGAACTTTCTTAATCCACAGTGGGATGACCATGCAGTTGCTTTTAGGGATTCTATATCATCCTTCCAATTCAAATTCTCATTAAACCTCATACCTAAATATTTATACTTTTTCTATTTTATTTCCCCCCATGAAGCTTCTTCCTTCTGCAATAATCATGAAACGCATTCAATTTCCTTTGCAGACCTACTTCTGTCATGTCGATTATTACCAAATCATCAGAATATGAAAGCTATTCATCTTTCTTTGGACATAAACTCTTAGCACCTTTTAGGGTAGCTGGTAAGTCCGCTAGAAATATGGGAAATAGCAATTGAGCCAATAAGCAACCTTGTTGGAGGCCATTTCTAATATTTATCTTTCAAGTTGGGGTCCCTTTTGAATCCACTATCACCTAAACATAATTCTGGCTATATACCTCTTGTGGAATTAATTAAAGATTCCAAAATTAATTTGGGATTCCCAGATCAGGTTCACTGCACCATATCAAACGCCACACGGAAATCTACAAAACAACAAATCAATTTCCTCCTTTGGTCTATGGACTTCCTTGCCAGCGCCTACATACTAAAACAATGATCTAGGGTTGAATTGCCCTCCTTGCTCCAGATGTCATTTGCATTTTCCTTCAACTTGCTCTGATCCAACTTTGTTGTTCTGCTTCTGAAACCTTTTCTTGTACTGTCTTCAATTCATCCCAAGCATCTGTTACAGTCATCAGCATTGAAAACTGTCTTTATATTGCAGTTTGCACATTTAAAATGTCATTTCATGTCTAAATTTTATGTTAATCATTGCACATATGGCTGTTATTCTAAATAATTAGCATCTTAATTAGCTCCTTCACTGCCTTTGCATTTGTTGAATTTCTTGTTATAACTATTATAATGGCATAATTAACTTTGATAAAGCAGAGGGCATATCTCTATTATGCAAATATGTTTGTGCCCTTCTGTTTCTTTTCATAAAAGAAAAAGCTGCAATCATCTCTAGTGTTTTACTTGTATTTATAGGTTTTGGAAAGCGCAGTTTAGAAGAGAGCCCAGTCTCAGGGGACTTTTCAAAGCACATTCCATCCTTTCACCTGTCCTTTGGTGCAATATATGTGTTCATATTTAAGTCAAAGCCCGAGAGTCACCACTGGTAATGTTGAGTTTGGCCCAGTCCCACTCGCTCATCCAAACACACTTTTCAGGTTGCTTATGGCAAAAGGAACAAAACCTGATGCACTGATCACAAACCAGGGAATTCAGGGAGGGGTTGGTAGACTTAAGTTAAGATTATTTGAAAAACGGTGAGGATTGGAAGAGGGGGATGGACCAGTCCTTGAGGTTCTAATGTACATGGCTGCTTTCCACAGTCTGTCTCTGAGTAAAGAGGTCCACAGGAGGGGAGTGAGGCGGAAAACAGTCACATCCATCACTCTTTCTATTCTTTTAAAAGCTAGAGTGCTTTTGAAGTATGTGATGGGCTGAGGCTGAGACAGTTGTTGGCTAAGGGACAAAGAGGGCAAAGAGGGAGATGGAGCATAGGATGTATTGTCCTTGATGGTGATGGCTCTTGAAAGGCCAACAAGGCTGTGATGACTGAATGGCGGTCCATAGTGTTGAGTGCCCATGTAATGGCGGAAGCAGCGAAGAGTACACTGCTTGGAGTTCCAGTCTCAGGTGGGCAGCTGCGCAAGTGGGTTCGGGGAGGAAGACTGAATGGAGAATGATGGCAGTGGACTGAACTCTGCTAATCTCTGTGTAGTGCTGTGGAGAAAACAATCACAACTCGACACCAATAAGCTGACATTTGAACAATTTTGATTTTTATTCTTTGTAAGTATGGTCCAGTACCACATAAATCCCCTTGTATCTATCTACACACATGCACACCCTTAATGTATGCTGAGACTCTGCATCTTTTTTTTTTTTTACATAATTACCTCTGTTGACTTCTTGTTTTGACTTTTTCTTAACGCCTAGAAGCTGAGGTATTTAAATGCCATTTCAATACCCATTAATTTGGTGCTTACACACAGGTGTGGAATAAGCGTGGGTGCAAATAATTGTGAACATTGAAAGACCAACATGTTCTATACTATTTGCCTTTGTGGAACATTTAAAATGGATTGTGCTCAGATAAGGGAGAAGTTAATAATGTACAAGGACCGCAATTCGTCTACTTTTAATATGCTCATCAAAGAAAATCATTTTGAAATGTAATGGGCCAGCTTAGAAAAGAGGTTGGGTGTGGATCAAAGAATATGAGTCAACTTGTGTTACAGGTGTTCTTGAAGTGGATTACACTAAGGGTTTGTTTTCAAATAGTGGTCTGTTTAATTTTTTATCTAATAGATGTTTTTGAAAATGATTGGCCCTACACAAGGACAAATGACAGTGACCAGGCTTATAAAAGTTCTGGAAGATGGAAAGCGTCTACCACGCCCAGACAACTGCCCCGAAGAGGTATGCATGAATTAAGTTTGTATAGAAAAATCTTCTCTTGTGATTGCACCCTTACAAGAAATCATTTGCTTGATCAGTTGCTCCAATGTCTAGGCTGGGCCCATTTTTCCACATAAGTGCTGTGAAAAATAACTACAGTGGTCAGTCGAAATGCAGGAAAAATGTAATAAAGTGTAGATGTTTTCATCATAAAATGCATATTTTTTTGCAACTTAATCTTTATTGAAATACTTTTCAAACCACATTACAGTAATATGGAAGGTGAACACCAGGGTCCAGCTTGGTTATGAACATACGTTTTACTGATAAGTTGTTCTCTAATTTTAAATCTCAAGATATCATACATGGATAGTACCCCAGTAAGCAATGGTTTGCGGAATCCTATGGCAGTATGGCTGACCCAGTCCCTATCCCACTCAAAGTCCTAAACACATTCAGAGACAATTCCTGTGCCCATGATTTAAAAAACTGGATGGCAGGGTGAATGAAAACAGGTGAACATGAGAGAGTGAACTACTGGAGTAGGTGAAAGACCAAAGAGTGTGGTATAAGGCTCAGTAATGGTAATTCTGGTCTGACTTGGGGAACAAAGGATACATAAAAGGGAAAGAGCGGTGGGCGCAGTGTAAGCCTCTTATTTTGGCTACATCACAACATCTTCGTAAGATCGCTAGAACTCTCCCAAAAATATATCCACCATAGGTACTGAACCTCTTTGCAAACTTGTTCAAGTGTCCCTGTTCGCTGATCACCCTGTCAGACTTCTTGGAAGCCCCTCAGCCCGGCGGCAGAGGCAGGCGCCCCCTGTGGATTCACGTCCATAGTGTCCAGGGTTCTGTAAGCATCCATGTGGTTATCCTTATTATATTTGGCCTGCCAGGAGCCTCTGGGATCACGCCCCAGAGAACACCTGAGTCACATCGTTAACTGTTTCCATCACTGCCCCTCCAGTGCCTGGCCAGACTGCAAACTGGGTCAATTCCATCAACTCTGATGAAATTGCCTGTGATACATAGTTTAGTATAGGAGGAAACTGAAAAATAGAGTACAGTATCGCTGCGTACAGCTCTATCCTCTCCCAGCCCGAGGTATCCTTCTACTCATTCCCTTTGCCCTGGTTCCTTTTAGTTCTGTTCTGTTTCTGCGGGCCTTAGTGGCACCATTTCATTGTATACACATATCCAGACACAAAAAAAATCTCGTTTTCATAATTGTGTATTTGATCGTAAAATCTGAGAAGCATAAATATTCATTCCAACAGGCGACACTTCAGCTAGCAAATCATTTTAAAGTCTGTCTTGACAATTTTAGATGTCTGCCATAGCTTTTGTCATTACTCTTCTGAAAAATATACATATAATGATGCTTCTGAGGAGTAAATATCTCCCAGATTATGCTATTGGCTGTTTGGCGTGTCAGTCTGCCTTCTAGAGAGTGGTTCCTTTGTAAAGATTGAGGGACTATTTATATTGCAAAACTACAGTGAATTGTCACACATTCAGGTAGTTATGTGACACAAGGATAGATTGACACTAAGCAATCCTTTTTTCTCTCCTCTACACCACATGAGAGAAAGCATTTTTAATGTATTTGTTCAGGTCTCAAGTGCAAGACTGACTCTGCCATGGGTGCCTTATTGCCTTTTGTTTTGGGAGATGATTGCAGCCTGACCAAAAATGACCACCATAGGTCTTGCGACATCTAACAAAGCCACGGGTTCTCGAGCTATTGAAGGACCATTTTGGGGAGTCAGGCCTTCGGATCTCAAAGGCAGAATCCCTATAGGCATTGGAGCTTCTGAAATCCAGACCTCATATGCCCACAGAGGGAAGTTTATTTTGCCATTGGGCTGGTTTCCTTTCACCACTACGATGCACTGGACGACATGCAAACTAAGCAATCAGCCTATAAGGGCATTGTTTTCTATCGTCATTAATGGATGGGGTCTCAACCTGACCAAACATATAAGGCTGTGAACAGTACAGAATGAGTACATGGAAGGAGAATACAGTACATCAGAAAAAAACTAGAAACTAGGGTCGTTCTGTGCATCGAAGCATGTTACTCCTTGGCTAAGAAGGAGCCCCCTGTGGGGCTGCGTGCCCATTCGACCAGGGCAACTGCAGCCACTACTGCCTTGGGACGCGGCGTTCCCTTGCAGGACATCTGTGGGCCTCGCTGCACACGTTTACCAAGCATTTCTGCTTTGACCATCCGGTCCGGAGAGATGGCTTCTTTGGCCGTTCTGTTCTCTGTGACTTTCTGGTGTAATCTATTTGCAGACCCACCACCGGGGTTGGCATTGCTGGGGTATCTATTCTAAGGTAAGGAATCTATCACTAATGTGTCCCTTTCAGATGCACAAGTTACTACTTGTGTAACGATATATCTGTAAGAGACATTAGTTAGTGATAGATTCCTTACCGCCCCACCCATCCTCCCCGTTCTGCGAACTGATTCTAGGGTTAAGGTCCTCCCTTTCAGGGCCCTAGTTTCATGGCACCAGTGGTCAGTTTCTTGCATGGCTCTGCGTTCCTGGCGCGGAAAGTCGTGTACAGAACTGACGTCAGCGTGCATGGGTGGCACCTAAGTAGTCTCCGTGACGTCATCTCGGCGCTTACGACGCCAGCGACGGATGCGGAGCCGCAGGACGCCACCTACTGACGCGCAGGGGTACTGCTAGCAAAACTTTCCAGATCCAGTCTGACACCTGGGGATATTCTAAGGTAAGGAATCTATCACTTACTAATGTCTCTTACAGATATATCGTTACACAAGTAGTTCTTTGTGCTTTAAGAAAAAATATTTTCTCCATAGGTGTTAGCAAGGGAATGCCCGTGTACCAAACATGGAACATTGCCTTGATGCAAAGTAGCTCAAAGTGCCGCTAACTGCTATTTTGAGTTGCTGTAGGTAACTTTCTAGTGCTGCAAAGTAAACACCAAAACAATGCTTAACACCAGTTTGCGTCACTTTTGGTGACTTTACATTGGTGCAAAGAGTTGATAAATCTTGCACCATAACTCATACGCCCTACCATACACAGTACACCAGCTTCTGTAGTAGGGGATCTCTGTGTATAGTCATAATCTATGAATAATCCCCGCCCATGTGCGGGGACCCCGGAGCAATCAAAATATCTCTTAAGCTGTCCCGCATTTGCAAACCTGCAAAGACACTTAAGAGACAGACAAAATAATACAGCCTAATCACAACAAGGCTGCACTGGCCAGCACTTCCTCTGAAGTGAACACAACAGCCAAAATAAAGTTGAAATGTCATTTTTATTCACATTTGACATGTTCCTTTATTATCCCACACTCCCTTCACCAAAATCCTTTTAAACAATAGAGAGGAAGGGGTGGACAGACAAGCCCTATAGGCTGTCATTATGTGTCTGCTAAAGGGATACCGTGCCTTTAAGAAACTCTCCAGAGACCCCCGGTTTCCCAGGATGCACAGCCAACACAAGTTACTTTCAGTTCTTTTTTCCGGCTCCTGCTAGCAGGACCCTGGAGCTTGAGCGCTACCCTTTTGGGTGGTTTACTTGATTAAAACTGGATTTTTTTGGATAAATAGTGTTTTCATTCGACGTCTAGAGCCTTTGTCTACTACTGCCTGCAATCTGGAGCAGTTTTGGCCCACTCTTAGCATGGCTTTGTTCGATAACTGCCCTGAGTGTGGGAGGTAAAAGGCTAAGACGGACCCACATGATGTGTGTATCCTCTGCTTGTCGCCCTCACATGTCCCAGCTACATGTGCCATCTGCAAAACCTTTTCTAAGAGGACCCTGAGGGACAGGGAGAAGATTCGCCTTCAGGGACAGGAGCAGCAGAGGACCGGTGGGACTTCGGGGCATGGAGGGTCTCATTCCCCCTCCTCCGCCCATGCTTCAGCCCCTGGAGGGACCTCTGGGCAGAGCAGGGAGAAGAAACGGCACCTACCGGCTGGTAGGTCGCGTTCGACGTCGAAGGCGACGACGTCGACGGCGAGAGAGAAGGCACCGGTATGTTCGCCGTCGATCCAGGGCTCTGGGTCGCGGCAGCCTCGGCGTTCGACGGCGAGACCCGGGACCGGGTCGCCGTCGCAGGTGTCACGGTCGACGTCAACAACACATCGACGTCGTACCGAGCCCCATGGACTTCACTCGCCACCTTCGCCGTCGACCCACGACGAGTCGACGCCGAGATCCCGGCGCCCGCCGTCCAGGCGGAGACGATCGCCGCCGTCGTCGTCGAGACACCAGCGTTCGACGTCGAGACACCAGCGTTCGACGTCGAGACACCAGCGTTCGACGTCGAGACACCAGCGTTCGACGTCGAGACACCAGCGTTCGACGTCGAGACACCAGCGGTCGACGTCGAGACACCAGCGGTCGACGTCGAGACACCAGCGGTCGACGTCGAAACATCAGAAGTCGACGTCGAGGCAGAAGTCGACGTCGAGGCAGAAGTCGACACCGCGGCGACGGAGGTCGAGGCGTGGTTCAACGTCGAGGAGGCATGGTTCGACGTCGAGGAGGCATGGTTCGACTGCGAGACGGCGTTCGACATTGAGGGCTAAGAGACGCCGGACGAGGTCGACGTACAGTTCGACGTCACAGACATCGGGGAGCACGTCCTCAGTGATTACGATCTCCAGTCGGGGATCGGGGAGACGTGGACGTTCCCCGTCGGTGGCTTCCACGCGGGACAGGCCCGCCAAGAAGAGGAAAGTGGCCGCGAGCCCGGACAGTTCTGGTGGGGGCTCGCCTGCTAGGAGTGATGGGGCTTCGGAACATCTGTCCCCGCTGAGTACGCAGCAGCCGCCTCTGCCTCCTGTGCCCGACCTTCCACCGGCGCCTCCACCGGTGCCTGCCTTTCCTCCTCCTCCTCCTCCTCCTCCTCCTCTCCCTCCGCCCCCTCCTCCGCTGCCTCTGCCCGTGCCTCAGCTGCCTACGTCGCCGCCACAGCCACCGCCTCCGCCCCCGAGGGTTCCTCACAGGCAATCTCGCCCTCGCCCTCGCAGGCGATCACGGAGTAGGCGCAGATCGTCCACTCGCTCTGGACATGGACGACGGAGGTATCGGTCTCGTTCCAGAGGCTCGAGGGGCACGTACTCTTCTGGGGCTGGCCGGTTTTCGCCCTCGCTGTCGGAGACGCCTCCTACCCGCGTCTCGCCGGTGGATGACATTGCCACGTTCCCGGAGGTGCTGATGAGAGGGGCTGCGAAATTGGGGATATCAGTCACTACCCCTATTCCCACTACTTCTGTGATCTTTGAGACTTTGCATAAGGCTCATCTGTCGCGCCCCCTCCTCCCGTTGGTTCCGGGGTTGGAGGAACCTGCAATGGAGGTGTTCTTGACGCCGGCCGTGGTGAAACCAGCGCCCTCGAGACTGCTAAAAAAGTACAGGGCTCCTGACTCGGACCCGGCGTTCCTCAGAGTGGATCCTCCACCGGATTCTGTTATCGTGGCGGCGGCTCGTAAGCAACACTCTACGACGCCTTCATCCACGGCTCCTCCGGATAAGGAGAGTCGCAAGATGGACTCCTTGGGGAGGAGGATGTGCTCCATGTCGGCCACTACGATGAAGGCCGCTAGCGCCTCCGCTCTGTTGGGGCGCTATGACAGGTCTCTTTGGGACTCCCTGCAACAGTTCGCTGCCTCCCTGCCTAGAGACAAGCGGGAGGACTTTCAGGAGGTGCTGAACGAGGGCATGATGGTCTCTAATCAGATCATCAGTGCGGCGGGGGATGTGTCGCTGCTGGCGGCCCATGGGTACTGCCACGGCATACACATGAGGAGGCATTCCTGGCTGCGGCTGACCCCGCTCAAGCCTGAAGCGCAGCAGAAGATCGCCAATTTACCATTCTCTGGCACCACGCTGTTCGGGTCACATGCGGATGACGAGATGGCCCGCATGAAGGCTGAGGCGGAAACTCTGAAGGCGGTGGGGCTGGAGAAGCCCAAGGAGCAGAGGAGGTCCTTCCGATCCTCGGGCATGCGCTACACCAAGCAGAGAGGCCAAGGGCGTCAGTCGGGCCACCAACAACAGCCCCAGCAACAGCAGCAGTACCCGAGGCAGTCCTTTCAGAAGCGCCAGAGGGGCAGAGGCCAGCATCAGTCCTCGGCGGGGAACAAAGGCCCGGCCAGGTCGAAGCCCTGAAAAGTTACTTCCCCCTCATCCGTTACCCGCTTCGGTGGGGGGGGGGAAGTATTCAACACTACCTGGCAGAGTGGAGGACAATAACGCAGGACAAGTGGGTGCTGAATATTGTTTGCAATGGGTACTGTCTTCGTTTCACCAGCCCGCCCCCACAGATTCCACCAGTGCGCTCCTCCTACATGGTAAGGGAGCTCCAGCGGGAGGCAGACATTCTGTTAAAAAAGAGGGTGATAGAAGCGGTTCCTTTGCAGCAAAAAGGAAGAGGTCTCTACTCACGGTTCTTTCTCGTAAGAAAAAAGGACAAGAACGAGTTCAGGCCTATTCTAGATCTGCGTCAAGCCAACAAGTGGATCCGCAGAGAAAAGTTCCGTATGTTGTCCCTGCATCAGATTTACCCTTAGTTGCATCGAGGGGACTGGCTGTGCGCCATAGATCTGCAGGACGCTTACTTTCATGTGCCGATCGCACCAAAGCATCGCAAGTTCCTGAGGTTTCTGGTAGGCAACAACCATTACTAGTGTTCAGTACATCCGTTTGGCCTGAAGTCTGCACCACGGACGTTCTCCAAGTGCATTGCGGTGGTCGCGGCACACCTGCGGAAGACCAAGGTGTTTGTGTATCCTTACCTGGACGATTGGTTGATCAAAGCGTCCACTTACCAGGAAGCCCAGTGCCATTTCAACAGGACAGCTGCCTTGCTGCAGTGCCTGGGCCTGCACATCAACATGTCGAAGTCAGTGCCGATCCCTGTGCAGTGTCTCCAGTACTTGGGGGCCTCAGTCAATACCTTGCCTGCAAGCGTGTGTCCTTCGGAGGATAGACGCTGATCGATCCGTGGGAAGGCGCGGCATCTCGTCTCAGCCCGCTCTCCTACGGTGAGGACGGTGTCTTCCTTACTGGGGTCGATGGCTTCTTGCATCTTTCTCACCCCCAATGCACGTCTGCATATGAGGCCCCTACAGGAATGTCTGGAGGATCAATGGGACCAGAGGCGGGGGCGTTGGGAGGACAAGATCCGGCTGTCTCAACATGCTCGGCAGTCTCTGACATGGTGGTGTGCCCCAGAGAATGTCTGCAAGGGGACTCCTTTTCACAAGGATATTCCGGTCCAGACCATAGTGACCGATGCGTCTCTCCAGGGCTGGGGAGCGCATTCGGGCCCTCTTCAGATTCAGGGGATATGGTCGCAGATGGAGACGACTTACCATATCAACTTTTTGGAACTCAGAGCGGTACACTTGGCCTTGAAGGCGTTCCATCCCTCCTTCAGGACGAACTCCCTGCTGGTTCAGACGGACAATACTACGACCATGTATTACCTCAACAAGCAGGGGGGCTCACGTTCACGCACCCTGTCTCGGGAGGCACAGGCGATCTGGAACTGGCTGGTGGCCAGGAACCTGACGATCACGGCGACCCATCTGCCGGGAGTGCAGAATGCCCAAGCAGACGCGCTCAGCAGGCTCGTTCAAGAGAACCACGAGTGGGTGCTAAACGACGACGTGCTAATAGACGTCTTCGCAGAGTGGGGCACTCCGGATATAGATCTGTTCGCTACGGCAGAAAACAGCAAATGCCGCGACTTCGCGTCCAGGTACTACCAACCAGGGACGCTGGGGGATGCCCTATGGATCAGCTGGTCCAACAGCTTTCTCTACGCCTTTCCACCCATTCCCCTGATTCCGGCGGTGCTGATCAAGCTGTCGCAATCAAGAGCCAGAATGATCCTGATTGCTCCGGAGTGGCCGAGGCAATGGTGGTTCACCGACCTTCTTCACCGGTCTGTTCGGCCACACCGACGTCTGCCGTGTCGGCCGGACCTTCTCACGAAGTTCGGAGGACAGATGGTTCACCCCAATCTCTCGTCCTTGAGTTTGGCAGCATGGCTCCTGAACTAGTACAGTATGGACACTTGAACCTGCCTCAGGACTCTATGGAGATCTTGAAGGAGGCTAAGAGACCGTCTACGAGGACTTCCTACGCCTATAAGTGGAAGAGATTCTGCTTATGGTGCAAGGCAAAGGACTTTGACCCTACATCCTGTAAAGAAGATGTTATTTTGCCTTATCTGCTGCAGTTAGCTCAGTCTGGGCTTAATTTTCAGTCTATTAAGGTTCATCTCGCAGCTCTGACTGCGTATAGGAAGGGCCCTTCTCAAACCTCATTTTTTCAAATCCCTGTGATTAAGGATTTTTTGGAGGGTTTGCGTAAGGTGTTTCCCCCTGTTAGAAGACCTTCTCCACCATGGGAATTGAATGTGGTGTTATCTAGATTGATGAGGGAGCCTTTTGAGCCTATCCATAAGGCTTCGTTGCAGCATTTGTCTTGGAAGGCTGCTTTCCTTGTGGCCATTACATCGGCCAGGAGGGTGAGTGAGATTCAGGCTCTGTGTTGTCAAGAGCCGTATACTGTTTTCCATGCTTCTAAAGTAGTGATGCGTACCCATCCTAAATTTTTGCCTAAGGTAATCTCAGATTTCCATGTGAATCAGATGATCACTTTGCCTACGTTTTTTCAGCATCCTTCCTCTCCGGCGGAGAGGTCTCTGCATTCACTTGATGTACGTAGGGTGTTGAAATTCTACCTGGATAAGACAAAAGATATCCGCAGGTCGGATCAACTGTTTGTTAATTATGGTTCGGTAAGAACTGGTTTAGCTACCTCAAAGCAGTCCATTTCCAGATGGATTGTTTCCTGTATCCAGCTTTGTTACCAAAAAGCTAATAAAACATTGGGGGGTAAGCCTACGGCACATTCGACTAGAGGCAAGGCGGCTACTACCGCTTTGCTTAGGAATGTTCCCATTGCGGACATTTGTAAGGCTGCCACCTGGAAGTCAGTCCATACGTTTACAAAGCATTACTGCCTGGATTCTGATGCTAGGGCAGATGCGCAGGTTGGACAGGCTTCGCTGAGGAATTTGTTTGCACAGTGATTTGTTGGTGGTTGGACTTACTCCACCGCTTCTTGTTGGTTGGGATGGGCTTGCCATTCTATTCATAGATTATGACTATACACAGAGATCCCCTACTACAGAAGGAGTAGTTTCTTACCTGTAACTCCAGTTCTGTAGTAGGGGTATCTCTGTTATAGTCATAAGCGACCCTCCCTCCTCCCCGGTGGAGTAACCTGACAGTATCAGGCCTGTTATACACCTTCAAAAAGAACTGAAAGTAACTTGTGTTGGCTGTGCATCCTGGGATACCGGGGGTCTCTGGAGAGTTTCTTAAAGGCACGGTATCCCTTTAGCAGACACATAATGACAGCCTATAGGGCTTGTCTGTCCACCCCTTCCTCTCTATTGTTTAAAGGGATTTTGGTGAAGGGAGTGTGGGATAATAAAGGAACATGTCAAATGTGAATACAAATGACATTTCAACTTTATTTTGGCTGTTGTGTTCACTTCAGAGGAAGTGCTGGCCAGTGCAGCCTTGTTGTGATTAGGCTGTATTATTTTGTCTGTCTCTTAAGTGTCTTTGCAGGTTTGCAAATGCGGGACAGCTTAAGAGATATTTTGATTGCTCCGGGGTCCCCGCACATGGGCGGGGATTATTCATAGATTATGACTATAACAGAGATACCCCTACTACAGAACTGGAGTTACAGGTAAGAAACTACTCCTTGCCAATGACACAGGAAAAAAAAGGCTGCCACCAGGAGCAAAGAGGCATGAGTTATGGTGTGCATTGGTACCATTACTGGCAAATTCCAGGGCTTTTTTTAGGTTTGTGTTTGCTGCACCATAACTAATATTTCACTGTAAATGCAGTAAATATGTATGTCTGTGTGTATTGGAAAAAAAAATATATATATATATATATATATATTCACTGAAAAAACCATAGGTTTCACACATGTTATAGTTAGCGGAAATTTTACTGATAAAAAACCAATGAAATTCCCCCGTTATAGTTAGTGCAGGCAACTATAACTCACGCGACCGCAATCCTCTGCTGATGCTAATACTGTATTTAGACACTTATTTGCCCATGTCTTCTTCCATACATTTTTAGCTATACATATATTACAAATATTTTTTTTTCATAAAGACACATATGTCATCAGCAGAAGATTGCGGTCGCGTGAGTTATAGTTGCCTGCACTAACTATAACGGGGGAATTTCATTGGTTTTTTATCAGTAAAATTTCCGCTAACTATAACATGTGTGAAACCTATGGTTTTTTCAGTGAATTTGCAAGGTTTTTTAAATGCTAATTCCTAACTATAACGTGTGTGAAACCTATGGTTTTTTCAGTGAATTTGTACGTTTTTTTAAATGCTAAGTTACTTTACGCCATTCGTGGCGTGCGCGCCCACTTAACGCAGTTCGTTCCGTGCGCGCACGGTGCGCTTCGCGCACAGTGCGCGCACAGTGAGCACGCGGTGCCCTTCGCGCACCGCGTGCCCACTTTACGCAGTTAGTGCCGTGCACGCATGGTGGGCACGCGGTGCGATGACAAAGCAAGAAAGCACGTCAACAAATCTGTTTCTGCTTTCCTCCGTGACTATGGTATGGGTGCCATTTACCACAACAACTTGCGTTATGACATGCAAGACATTTATAGAGGAGATGGTGTGCACTTCAATGATGAAGGGAACAGAGTCTTCCTCTTGAACCTTAGACTCTGCATCGGTACTTACTTGTAGGTACCACTAAAAAATCATTTCATAAACACAACAGCTCTTTTTAGAGCCCCCTAATATCTAAACACTTAAATCTGATTTTCATTTTTTTTTTTTTTTTTTTCTACCGTACGCTTACCGTAAGCTTACCGTACGCGTACCCCGTGATTTTTTTTAAAATCAATAAATGTTTTCTTTGTACTTTACAGTCCTTCTTTGACCCCCTCACAAATGTAAGGGGGTCTGTAACTCTCCTCATTGCCCCCTTTCCTTGTTTTCACTCTTTTTTTTCAGAGTGAAATACACAAAATGGCGGCCGCCGCTTCCTGGTTTCGGCCGATTCGAATGTTTACTAAGATCTAAGAGCCAATCAGAATCGCGCTCGCGCACGCCACCGTACGCTTACAGTAAGCGTACGGTAAGCGTACCGTAAGCGGGCTCAGATATATATATTGATTTAAAGGCTATTTTCTCAGAATCTACTTAACAGATTTACACCAAACCTACAAAAGGCACTTCCTTGACCTAGGGACTACCTCTCTGCCAAATTTTGAGTAATTCTGTTCAGCCGTTCGGGCTGTAGCTCGTTCTAAAGGTCCTATGGAAAAATGCATGGGAAAAACGCGTTTTGGGACCCCCCTTTTATCTCAGCCCCCGCTTGACGAATCCCCCTGAGACTTTCAGGGTAGGAGCGGAGCGTAGCGCCCCACCTATTTTGAGAAATTCGCGAGGATTCGTCGACCGGCGCCAAAGTTATTCAAAATAGAATGTTGAGGTTTTCCTATGGAAACGTGGTCCTAACTATAACTACCTACTGGCAACCGCCAGTAGGTAATATATATATATATATATATATATATATATATATATATTACCTACTGGCGGTCGCTAGGTCAAGGAAGTGCCTTTTGTAGGTTTGGTGTAAATCTGTTCAGTAGATTCTGAGAAAATAGCCTTTAAATCAATATATATATCTGAGCCCGCTTACGGTACGCTTACCGTACGCTTACGGTAAGCGTACGGTGGCGTGCGCGAGCGCGATTCTGATTGGCTCTTAGATCTTAGTAAACATTCGAATCGGCCGAAACCAGGAAGCGGCGGCCACCATTTTGTGTATTTCACTCTGAAAAAAAAGAGTGAAAACAAGGAAAGGGGGCAATGAGGAGAGTTACAGACCCCCTAACATTTGTAAGGGGGTCAAAGAAGGACAGAAAAGTACAAAGAAAACATTTATTGATTTTAAAAAAAATCACGGGGTACGCGTACGGTAAGCTTACGGTAAGCGTACGGTAGGAAAAAAAAAAAAAAATGAAAATCAGATTTAAGTGTTTAGATATTAGGGGGCTCTAAAAAGAGCCGTTGTGTTTATGAAATGATTTTTTAGTGGTACCTACAAGTAAGTACCGATGCAGAGTCTAAGGTTCAAGAGGAAGACTCTGTTCCCTTCATCATTGAAGTGCACACCATCTCCTCTATAAATGTCTTGCATGTCATAACGCAAGTTGTTGTGGTAAATGGCACCCATACCATAGTCACGGAGGAAAGCAGAAACAAATTTGTTGACGTGCTTTCTTGCTTTGTCATCGCACTGCGTGCCCACCGTGCGTGCACGGCACTAACTGCGTAAAGTGGGCGCGCGGTGCGCGAAGCGCACCGCGTGCTCACTGTGCGCGCACGGTGCGCGAAGCGCACCGTGCGCGCACGGAACGAACTGCGTTAAGTGGGCGCGCACGCCACGAATGGCGTAAAGTAACTTAGCATTTAAAAAACCGTACAAATTCACTGAAAAAACCATAGGTTTCACACACGTTATAGTTAGGAATTAGCATTTAAAAAACCTTGCAAATTCACTGAAAAAACCATAGGTTTCACACATGTTATAGTTAGCGGAAATTTTACTGATAAAAAACCAATGAAATTCCCCCGTTATAGTTAGTGCAGGCAACTATAACTCACGCGACCGCAATCTTCTGCTGATGACATATGTGTCTTTATGAAAAAAAAATATTTGTAATATATGTATAGCTAAAAATGTATGGAAGAAGACATGGGCAAATAAGTGTCTAAATACAGTATTAGCATCAGCAGAGGATTGCGGTCGCGTGAGTTATAGTTGCCTGCACTAACTATAACGGGGGAATTTCATTGGTTTTTTATCAGTAAAATTTCCGCTAACTATAACATGTGTGAAACCTATGGTTTTTTCAGTGAATATATATATATATATATATATATATATATATATATATATATATATATATATATATTCACTGCAAAAACAAAACGTTACAGGGACGTTATATTTAGGCTGACATTTCACTCGTACAAAACCCTATAAATTCAGCAGTTTTAGTTAGCCGAGCATGAGTTATGGTGTGCATTGGTCCCATTACTGGCAAATTCCAGTGCTTTTTTAGATTTGTGTTTGCTGCACCATAACTAATATTTCACATGTTTTATTTCAGTGAATATGTATGTATATGTGTGTATTGAATATATGTATGTGTATATATATATATCCAAAATTAGAGATATCTAGGGATTCCAGAATAAATCAAGCGGCACACCAAGAGGACAGCACAAAAGGTTTATTGTGCACACGACAACGCGTTTCGGCGCAGTCTTTTTCAAGTTGTGTGACCTGTGCCCAATCGACCATAGAAATGCAGGTCATGGTACATAGATGACATATTCGATATATCCCGTTTTTTTGCAACTCGAATTAAACATTATTGATTCATAATGCCTTCAAATTATTGCGTATATACAGCTTGGAAAGGATAAATTCCAACAAAGAAATGTATAAAGGATTTTAGAAAAACTTCCACCTTGCGATGCCAGAGGTTTTGACATGAGGACAGACCCAACCAATCATGGCGGTCGCGCGAGTTATAGCTATCTGAACTAACTAGAACGGGGGAATTTCATTGGTTTTTTACGAGTGAAATATCCACCTAACTATAACATGTGTGAAACCTATGGTTTTTTAAGTGAATAAATATATATATATATATATATATATGTAAGGAATAGCCGCGGCAGCCCCCAGACGAGGCAAGAATCCTGCCAAATGGACTAAAGGACAGAGCGCGTATCGGAGGATACGGGTTATGCCGGAGTTTTCATTTAAGGTAGGGAAAAACGCCGAATGTCTGGAGAAGGAGTGTGCTTGTTTTAGGCACAGCTACTAAGCAATAGCCTGAGACTGTAATCCCTAATAATATAATCGCCCACACGTTTGCACCATGTCAGCCGACGCGCTGAGGAGCCGCGAGGCAGCGGCCACGGACATGTTCAATGATTCTCCTAGCGGAGAAATACTAAAAAACCCGAGTTTGAATTCAGCTCCCATAGCCAATCAGAGCGTCAAAGAATTATTCAAGAAATTAGAGAAATTAATGAAACAAGAACAATCTAAATGGTGGGAGCACAAATCACTTACCCGGTATCTCGAAGTCGGAAGAGTGCCAAGAGGACTAAGGATAATGCTAGCACCAAGCTATGAAAATCCGGACCCGCAAATGTTGGCAGATTGGGCTGAAATGAATTTGATATCCTCACGACATTTAATAGAGATCCTGGTAAAATATGCTGATAGTGATCGACAGAAATTACAAATAAATATTGATGAAATTAACGAAGAAATCTCCAAGTTAGAGCAAACAGAAATACTTTCTAAATACCGTAATGAGATGCTGGCCAGATTACAAAAGGAAGAAGACATAATAAAGAAACGAAAGACTTTCAAATTCCACCGGGACAAATGCGACTACGAGCAAGGGCGGGTCTTTACATTTTCCAAAAAATTCGATCATGTTAAAACCACTAGCATCACAGCGCCAGTAGGTATTTCAGGACCCAGCACGAGTGGCAATCCGGAGGTGCAATCTTCGACATCGGAACTGAGCTCCGCCATTGACAGCGAGTCTGAGAATGAGCAGACTAGGGGTCCAAGGTCATTGGGGTTTCCAAAACCAACCCTGGCGCAAGAGGTCGATTACCTACGCCAGGACAGGCGACAAACACTCAGATCAAATGTGCAACATGCAAATGCACCACGACCAGGAACCAAAAGCGGAGAGCAAGACGACGGTGCCACATCAAATGCCAAACCAAACAACAGGAAAGGGAAAAAAACCACCAGAAATTGGCAACGGCGATAAAGGCAAACGACGTCAATGCGAGTACCGTAATCAATCTGACAAGCATCGAACTTAATAAAGAGGAGATAAAAACACTGTCACTAGGATTATCCTACAGCCCACAGACAAATTTTGACTATGCTACCACAAGAATTGATGTGTACAAGTTTATACGCAAACTGAAATTGCGAAAATACCATGCAATGCGAGGAAGAAGCACAGATATTCCAATTACAATGCTGATACCAACATTAGATGATCCGAAGGAATTATCAACACAAGAAAGCATGCTGCTCAGGAATTTGGAGGATCTACATGCAGAAAGCAACGTTTGCACACAAGTACCACAGTTGGATGATTCGACTATGAGTAGAAGCACATGCACTCCATTTAAGCCCAAATCGACTTTTTGCCCCATTATGTTGAGAGATAATCTGGACTTGTTCAATGAAAAAGTAACAATGGAATTGAAGTCTCTCTATTACAAAATCTCTCATTCAGTGAACAAATATAACAAACAAAATAGTGATTATTACAGACTGATTAAAAAACTTCAAGAGCAAAAAAAGATCATCATTCGCCAGTCTGACAAGGGGGGCAACATTGTGTTGTGGCCACATGAAATGTATATGGAAGAAGCATACAACCAACTCAACAATGTGGACTGCTACAAACGAAGCAACATGCAAATGGTAACCACAGCACGTAATGAATTTTACAGAAAACTATTGGCATGGAAATCTGCTGGTTTGCTTTCCAATGATGAATTTAAATTTTTAAAAAATGACCACCCGAAGCTTCCAACTATTTATTTTATCCCTAAAGTTCACAAGTGCATTTCCAAACCTCCGGGCAGGCCTATTATATCGGCCTGTGGCGGCTTATTGGAAAATACCTCACGTTATGTGGATTTCTTTCTGCAGAATCATGTAAAGAGTCTCCCATCGTACATACAGGACACTGGAGACTTTTTAAGAAAGCTCAGAGATATTCAATGGAAAGAGGAGTATTTACTAATAACTATGGATGTGACAACGCTATATACTAGCATCAACCACCGTGATGGTATTAGAGCAGTCGAATATTATTTGAACACAAGAACTGATGTCATGCACTTGCACAACAAAATGTTATCCACCATGATTTTAACCTGTCTTGAGAACAATTTCTTTTTATTCAACAATCAGATTTTTAATCAAATCAGAGGCGTTGCAATGGGGGCCTGTTTTTCTCCCAGTTATGCTTGCCTTCATATGGGATACTGGGAGGAACAGGTCCTGAGAAATGAATATTTGGAGATTGTAACAGACCAGGTTTTATGTTGGTATAGATTTATAGATGACATTTTTTTAATCTGGAAGGGAACTGAAATCAATGCTCAGAAATTTGTGGAGAACATCAATTGTAATAATTTTAACCTTGGTTTTACAGCACAAATGAGTAAAAACACAATTTGCTTTCTTGATGTGGAAGTATACATAGTAGAAAATAAGGTGGAAACAAGATTGCATAGGAAAGCAACCGCGGGAAATACAATTTTACATGCTACCAGCCACCACCCTGTACATCTGATCAATAGCATCCCCTATGGGGAGATGCTTCGCATTCGCCGGGTATGTAGCAATGACGTTGAGTGTAGGAGAGCCCAATTGCAAAGTAAAAATAGGTTCCTGGACAGGGGCTACTCAGAAAAAACTCTAGATATTGCAATAAATAAAACTGCTAACCTAGATCAACCTACTGCTCTCCTAGTACACAACAAACCTCTGATTGCGCCTGAGGAAACCTCTACTAGATTGATTTTAACATATAGCCTACAACATAAAGCTATCCGAAAAATTGTTAACAAGAATTGGCCATTAGTAAAAAGTGACCCGATTTTGAGCAACCAGACTATCCGATCACCCTGTATAACCTTCAGGAAAGCTCAGTCAATGAGCAACTCCTTGGTAAAAAGTAGTCCGGAAGTTCTGGTTTCCAAAACTTGGTTAGGCCCAAAGGATGGCTTCACACGCTGTAATACATGCAAAGCGTGTCGATATGGGGTCAACAAAACAAATTACATCACACCTTTTAAACCTAATCCAGTACCGATTACAAAAAGTCTCAACTGCAGAACAGAATATGCAGTTTATGTACTGGAGTGCTCATGCAACTTGCAATATGTAGGGAGTACGAAATTGCAGGTGCATAAACGAGTACTCCAGCACTTAAGAGCAATCACCAATGTTGATGTTACCTACCCGGTTGCCAGACATTTTAAAGAACGCCATGACAGCAAATTGGACAATTTGAAATATTTTGTCATAGATACTATTCCTCCGCAAAAGCGAGGAGGCAACCGGGAGGCTATGCTCCGGAAATTAGAGACACGGTATATTTTAGAACTGGACAGTAAGATACCCCAAGGCTTGAACTCTAGTGAGGACTTTTATACATGTTTATAAGTAACAAACTTTTGGATATATACTTTTTTAGATGAATTTTAAATATCATCTATTTATCCACTTAGCTGCTGCCTCACCAATGAGAAACATTGTTTATATATTTTTTTTATTCTTTTCTGATCTTTTACACACTTTGCACTTTAATAAGTCACGGCTGTGACTATTAACAGGGGTTTACTTAACACTGTTTAGGTTGCATTATCTCTCAGGCATAACTTAATACGGAATTCATCAGCAAGTATGGCCACTTGGTCTATATTATTAGGAATGAACAAAATGTTTACACTACCAGTTTGCTATTTTTGCACATATTTATGAACTAGACCCTAATATTATGTGGTAGGCATTATATAATTGGTGGTTTTAAAAGTTTTAAAACATAGTAATTTTGTTTTAAATATTTATTACCGTAAATACTGCTTTTATTACTATAAGATGGTTGATGACATTTAATCTATTACCGTCTGGTTTTATTCAGCATTATTTATTTAAACTGTAAACATGTTCACCCATTGTGTATAAACTTGCGGATGTTTTCTATATCTATGCTTGTAACAAAAAAAGAAAGAAAAAAACTTTGCACTGTCACTTTAAATTCTGGTAAGCACTCCACCAGCGCGTCATGTGATCAAGGGCACGGAGTTGCCCGAAACGCGTCATGGCGGTGGTGCAGGGCGTTGGAACACAATAAACTTCGAAATTGCACCAAATCTGGGTCTATGATCGTCATTTTGGATGTGAAAGAGGACATTTTGGACGTAAAACCAAACATATATATATATATATATATATATATATATATATATATATATATATATACAGCGCAGTCTATTTTTTGTAACACTTGATGGTCAGCCACTACAAATTATATTTTTGTATATTCAACTAACCGAATAAGTATTAATAATCAATCCCGACTATTTGCATTTAGGCATGAATGATCAAACGGTTTTAACGCGACCAATATGTTTAATGTATATTTATTTTTATAGACTGAACTGTAAGCAAGCAATTCTAAGTGCAATGGTATACGTAATCTGCATTTATGCATATCACAAATGTCATTTTTACAGCCATGAAATGTTTACAAATATGCAAGTAATATTTTACGGGGGTTTTTTCTTCCTCTATGTCTATTATCACGTGCAACTCACTAACCTATCACCTAGCACCTTGTCACTTTAAAAAACGAATGCTAAGCAAAAAAACTTTACCATGTGATCAAGACTCGAAGGAGTTGAAACGCGTTATGGCGGCATCCAAGAAATAAAGATGATATAATTGGCACCAAGTCTGTGGTCCGTGTCCGTGTATAGCTGACAAAGGCGAGCAAGCTGCGGATTCGTATATATTTGAACCGGGAGGTTTCACCCGATTCTACACGGGCCCCCGCTAAACCAAAGGTCGACAACGTAAAAGGAAACCACTTCCGGAGCGTCCAGCAAAGGAAAACAGAGAAGTCCGGTGGGACTAAGTTTGTCTGACCCCCCTCACAACGTGGAGACACAGCAACGCCAAAACCGAGCGGAAATCGGTGAACGCTGGGTCGGAGGACGCGGTGGAAACTGACAGACGCAAGGTAGGCGAGTGTAAACGTGTATACAAGGGGCTAGCGGTTTTGCCATATACGCGCCGGGGTAAAATTAGCAAATTACCCGGGAACGCGTATTATTCATTTCAATCATGATGTCCGGTGATACGCTGAGAGACAGAGAAGCAGCAGCGCTGGGAATGTTTAGTGATGCAACTGTTACCAAAACGTTACCTCAATCACATAAGGATGACAGTAACGCGAACAACAATACTTTAAGGGACAAATTTAAACAGCTGGAGAAATATATGCGCCAAGAACAAAGCAAGTGGTGGGAGACAAAGTCTTTACAGGGATACATCGATGTAGGGCGCATACCTCGAGGTCTAAGAATCTTCATAGCCCCAAGCTATGAAAATCCAAACCCCAAGATGATGCAGGAGTGGGCACAATGTAATTTAGAGTCATCCAGGAACTTGGTTTTGATATTAATCAAATACGCAGAAATTGACCGTGCTACTCTGCTGGAACAAATAGACAAGCTAAATGAGGAGATTGGAAACTATGAAAAGACAGAGACAAATCAAACACTAATAGAGAAATCACGTAAAGAAATGACGGTACGTCTCAAGAAAGAAGAAGATAAAATAAAAGACAGAAAAGCCTACAAGTTTATAAGAGATAAAAACGATTACGAATTGGGACAGATATTTACCTTTTCAAGGAAATACGACACAATACGACGCACGAACCTGAACACAAAGGAAGATCAAAGAAAAGACACAACAACGCGAGACAAACAAACAGTCTCAACATCCAATTCTGATCTAATCTCTGCCATCGACAGCGGCTCTGACTCTGAACTAAAACAAAACAGGAGGCACTTCTGATCCAATACTTGAACCAGGCGATGAAATCAATTTTTTAAGCATGGACAGACGACAAACTTTACGTCCAAGAATCCAACCCAACACAAATCAAGAAACTACAAACGCAGGCAGAGGCGTAAAGCACGACTTCGGAAGATCAAATCCCAGGAGACAAACCAGGGGAAGATGGATGCGCAAATAAGTACAGAAAAAGAAACAAGCCAAACCATCATCAACTTGGCAAACATCAATCTATCAAAGGCGGAAGAGCAAATTTTAAGTCTGGGGTTATCATTCTGTCCAGAAAGTAACTTTAATTATTCAAGAACAAGAATGGATGTCTATAGATGTATAAGAAAACTGAAACTAAAAAAACATTTCCTAATAAAAGCCAAAGAAAAAGAAAAAGAAACTCCCAGTGACAATGCCATCACAGGGAATGCAGCTACAATGGAGGATGTAACCAGTCTAGAAGCATCATTATTGGACACCTTGAATGCATTGTGGTCGGAAAACAACACAGCAATAGAATGCGATACAACAAGGCAGAACAAGGCAAATAGAAAGCCAATGGAAGTTCCTATTCCATCACCATTCAAAGCAAAATCGACGTTCACACCTGTCAGTCAAAGAGACTCTATTGATGTATTCCATGAGCAGGTAACTGGGGCTATTAAGAAATTACATCAAAAGACACTGAATGAAAGGACAAAATACCACAAAAGGTTTACAGAATATCACAAACTTATGTCGAAACTCAAAAATGACTCCTCCATAGTCATCAGAAATGCGTACAAAGGGGGCAACATTGTCATCTGGAAAAAGACAGAATATATAAAAGAAGCATTATCACAACTTAACAACGTTGATTGCTATACAAAGATAATTGGAACTGACTTAAAAAGAATACATCAAGCCTACTACACAAAGCTATTATCCTGGAAGTCCCAGAATCTGATAACCAAAGATGAATACAACTTTCTAAAAAATGAATTTCCCATCACACCATCGATGTACTTCATTCCTAAAATACATAAAGACCTAAATAAACCACCCGGTAGACCTATCATATCGGCTCGTGGGAGCTTGTTGGAACATACGTCACAATATGTGGATTTTTATTTGCAAAGCCACGTGCAGGGTTTACCCTCTTATGTAAGGGACACAAGTGACTTTTTACATAAATTTAAGGATGTGAAATGGCAGGATGACTACTTAATGTTGGCACTAGATGTCACATCACTCTATACGAGTATTAAGCACAATGATGGTCTTGAAGCACTTCGTTATTACCTTAAGTCTGATACATCTGAATTGACGGATCACAGTAACATGCTCATAGAAATGGTTGAATTTTGTTTAACAAACAATGTTTTTATGTTTAACAACTTACATTTCCAGCAAACAATGGGAGTAGCCATGGGAGCCAGCTTCTCCCCTAGTTATGCCTGCCTCCATATGGGCAGGTGGGAGGAGCTGGTTCTAGTCAAAGAATTCAATGAAATTATGAACAAAAACATTATTATTTGGCTACGTTACATTGACGATCTTTTTATCATTTGGCATGGTGCTGAACAGGAGGCACAGAATTTTATAAATCTGATTAATATTAATGATCTTAATCTGCAATTTACAGGTACTATCAACAACACATCTGTAAATTTTCTGGACACCAATATTTATATTGAAAAAAACCAAATCCAGACCAGACTATACCGTAAAAAGACAGCGGGTAACTCAATTTTACACTGTTCTAGTGCACATCCCCGACACCTGATTAACAGCATCCCCTACGGGGAAATGCTTAGATTAAGGAGAATCAACAGTAGCGATGCTGCCCTCAAACAAGCACAAGATCAGGCGACAAACAGATTCCTAGCCAGAGGGTATTCACGCAAAACAATACAAGGGGCCATAGATAAATCTATGAATAAAGATCGAATTGATTTGATCAAACCTAAGCCACAAGTACATCAACTATTGTCAACCAATTATACCGAAAATGACACCAATAAGGAATTTCGGATAATTATAGACTACAATAAACAACACAAGGAGCTATGCAAGATCTTTACGAACAATTGGCCCCTAATACTGAGTGACCCAATTTTAGGACAATCTTTGCCCAAGAGAATATCCATAACATACAAAAGAGCAGCATCAATGCGGGATAAATTAGTATCAACAACCCCCGAAACAATTGAAACCTGCAACTGGCTAAAAACCCATTATGGGTTTTATAAATGCAAAACATGCAAGGCATGCCAATTGGGTATAAACAAAATGTCATATACAACGCCATTCAGTAAGGATGAAATTAAAATAAAAAAACTCCTTACGTGCAAAACAGAGTATGTCATATATGTTTTAACATGTCCTTGTGAGCTAAAATACATCGGTAGCACAAAGCTACAAGCTCACAAACTAATTTTGCAACACATCAGAGCTATTAACAATCATGACAACACATACCCTGTAGCCAGACATTTCCGGGAGTACCATAATTCCAGAAGCCAAGATCTTAAATTCTATTTAATAGACTCAGTACCCCCAAGCAGACGCGGCGGCAACAGAGAAGCCAAACTGAGAAAACTAGAAACTCAATACATTCTGGAATTCGATACTAAGACCCCAGGTGGTCTTAATATTACAGAAGATTTATATACCTGTATTTAAGAACTGACTCATATAACAAGCACGGTTGTATATTTGCACTTATATTTAACATGAACATGATAATTGGGTGAATTTTAATATCAAGCTTTTATGACCAAATTTTACATCGCTTTTATGTGTTTTTATATATTTATATATTTAATTTATTTATTTATATACTACAGCATTCTTTTGCACAACACATAAGGGACGTATGCTCCATATAAAGCATCCTATCAAGCCTAGTTATGACTTTGTATTCATACTAACACTCTTTCATATGATGTGGACATATATACTCTGGCTCTATGATAATCTCTAAGACTGTGACATATTCAGTTACTGTCACATGTAAAACCAAACCTAAAAGTAATTTCAATGGCAACCTAAGCATCAAAGATAAGAAGGATTCAAGAAACATATCTGTTTCATTTTGTAACTTATTTTATTTTATATTTTGCACTTTGCACATATCAGGCACTAATTTGCACATTAAATAATACAGGCAGCTTATCCCCCCCACAACTATTTCAGATACCATTCCACACTTTGCGCATAAGAACATTGCGGAACATTACAACATCATAAACATAGAATGATGTATATTCTATCGCATTTAAGCGACAAATACTAGTGGATTATCTATGTTTTAAATGATATTAATGTGAATTATGCAATGAACTCTATGCGATGTCAAAGACAAGGAGCAATTCGCCCTATGTCAACAGCAATCAACAGCGCAGTCTATTTTTTGTAACACTTGATGGTCAGCCACTACAAATTATATTTGTGTATATTCAACTAACCGAATAAGTATTAATAATCAATCCCGACTATTTGCATTTAGGCATGAATGATCAAACGGTTTTAACGCGACCAATATGTTTAATGTATATTTATTTTTATAGACTGAACTGTAAGCAAGCAATTCTAAGTGCAATGGTATACGTAATCTGGATTTATGCATATCACAAATGTCATTTTTACAGCCATGAAATGTTTACAAATATGCAAGTAATATTTTACGGGGGGTTTTTCTTCCTCTATGTCTATTATCACGTGCAACTCACTAACCTATCACCTAGCACCTTGTCACTTTAAAAAACGAATGCTAAGCAAAAAAACTTTACCATGTGATCAAGACTCGAAGGAGTTGAAACGCATTATGGCGGCATCCAAGAAATAAAGATGATATAATTGGCACCAAGTCTGTGGTCCGTGTCCGTGTGTAGCTGACAAAGGCGAGCAAGCTGCGGATTCGTATATATATATATATATATATATATATATATAATCTACATATTCACTGCAAAAAAACGTTATAGGGACGCTATATTTAGGCTGACATTTCACCCGTACAAAACCAGAGAAATGCAGCAGTTAGTTAGCTCCCACAATGCACTGCTTATGACCTCACATATTAAATCACTCATGACATCATCCAGTGACCAAGTGTTTTTAAAATGTTTGAGTGTTAAATATATATACGAAGGTGTGTTGATGGATCAGTGGGTGTATGAGTTCCTGTATGGATGATTCAGTGAGTGCGTGACTGACTGTATAAGTGAGTGATTAGGTGTCTCAGTGAATGTATGGGTGAGTGACTAGGTTGTGTGAATGTTTGTATCAGTCAGTAAGTTGATGTCTAAGGGGCTATATGGGTTGGCTGTCATTTGAGATGTCATCAGTGATGTCACTGACCATGTCATGAGTGATTTAATGTGTGAGGTCATAAGCAGTGCATTACGGAGGCACAAGTTATAGTCCAGCTCAGCTAACTATAGCTGCTGAATTTCTCTTGTTTTGTTTGAGTGAAATGTCAGCCTAACTAGAACGTCCTTGTAACCTTTGTTTTTTTCAGTTAATTTCTAAGGTTTTTTTCAGTGAATTTCTGTTTTTTTAAGTGGCAATGGTGTTTGCAGAATGGTGTGGTAAGGGGGCGGGCCTCTAACCAGCTCTCAAGAATCCCGCTGTGTAGGAATTACAGAAAATACCAGGAGGGCTTCTTGGTCCCCTAGGTCCCTTAGCATTCAAGAGAACTTTATTCACCAACCAGTACTGTGCCAGGAGACGCCTTTGAAGACGGGGTGCAGAAAGGGAGTGTGACCTCCAAAGACCTCTTAGCAAACTGACTGTGTGGGACTTGCTGGAGGTAACAGGAGTGGTAGTTTGCCCCCAACGACCCTCTATAGCCCTATAGCCAAGGGGACTGAAACTCTGCATCCGGTTTTATGTGCATCAGCCATATACACACAAGCAACGCAACGGCTCTTGTCAGAGCCACCCTAGTACCTGAAATATTGTGAAGTATTTTCCTAAAGGTTTTTTTTGACAATCCACGTGACGACGTTGCTATCCCCGCAGACACTTTTGAATATTGCACTACACATATTACTATATATACTTCTTTCAAAGCATGTTTAAACTCATAGTTTTGTACTAAGTTTCTTTAAAACCATCTTTCAGACCTATTTTCCAGTTATCTTTGATGTCGCAGTGACGTTAACCGCGACGATTGCGCCTTTTCCATAAAGTCGAAAACACATATATACACACATATAAGTATTTTACAGATTAGAGGTTTATTACTCTACACTGCCAACCCATGTTTTTCTGGTGTATTTCTAGAACAACCATCTCTAAAACCTATTTTCCATTTTTGCAGTGAGGCCGGACATCGCAATAACCCGATGGCGCTGGTCATCGCGAACCCCACAGTTACGGGGATACAATTAATTGTAACCATCACAGTACATAACTCACTATATAAATAACTCTATTAAAAACATTTATCAAAATCTCATTAACTGTATAACAATGCATAATAATGATTTACGGATATATATTTTAAATATTTCTACCAATATTTGGGACGACTTTGATAATGGCAGTTTCCCCGCGATACCTGGGGGGGCATGCTGGCGGTCACAGCATTGTCTCAAATATCAATTCTGGAAACAAACCATTTTGGACACATAACTTGTCACTAACACCCCCATTTCTCAACCATGGAGTCAGAGTATCTCCACCCAGACCCCTTATGTGGCCTTTCACACAAAGTTTCAGCCCCGGGAACCGCTCCCTATAGATAAAATGATGGCCACAGCTTTCTGTTGAGGTTGCATCCAGCCAATCATAGCATTCCCGTTGGTGTGTGCATTCACGATTAATCGCGAAACCACTGCAGACCGAGATATCACTATAATTTTTGGCTTAAATTTAGCAAAAACTACTGAACCGATTTACACTAGTCCGTTCAGCAGTTTGGAGTGTAGGTGTGGCTAAAGGTTCCTATGGGAATTAACATTACAAACGCACCCTTATTTTGCATCCCAAATTCTCGGTTCCCACTGCACGGATTCCCCCTAAACTTTCCATGACAACCAGAACCTACCTTAAAACTTTTTGGGGAGAATTTCATTAAGGTTGGTCAAACGACACCAATGTTATAGGCAAGTCAAAAAATGATTTTCCTATGGAAACATGGTCCTACCCATAACTACCTGCTGGCAACCGCCAGTAGGTAATCTATATATATAACCTAGTGGCAGTCACCACGAGGCAGTTGTAGTTAGGTCTGTTTTTCCATAAAAAGAGCGTTTTTGGGGTGCTGATAACTTTTGCCCCTTTTGATGAATCTTCACAAAAAGTTCCCAAAAAAAGTTCACTCTTTCCTGAAAAACTTTTCAGGGTGATGCGTCAAGCGGTAGCCGAGAAAAAAGGTGGAACCTGAAACGCTAAATCCCCATGCATTTTCCATATACTTCTTTAAAACTGCTGAACAGAATTGTACCAAATTTGGCAGGAAGGTCGATATTGGTCCACAGATTGTGCTTTTTGTTATTTGGTGTAAATCCGTTTAGTAGTTTTGGAGAAATTAAGGTTGAAAAATAATAGTATATCTGGACAGTCTGGTCCGCAAGGTTCTTGCAAGACTCTAGTGGGAGTGGCAATTTGCTGTCAACATTTTGATAAAAATTTAGCTGGCAGCCATTACATGACTCGGGGACTTAGTCCTGAACTAAAAAAAATATATAGTATAAGGGGGCAGGGTAGGGATACCCTGACCCCCTAGGCCCCATGGGATGGGAGAATTAGAGGGATCCTCAATCTCCACCCCAGGTCAAAAGAAAAAAATTGCCAAAAAATGCAGCAAGAGTCTCACATGATCGAAAAATAAAAATGGTGGTCGGGCCACATTGAATAATTATAAGTCCTGGGGCTAGATTCATGAAGGGAAGGAAGGCTGCATGCCGCCTCCCCTCAGGAGCCTCCAGAGGCCCCAGGGCACCCACCCCCGGGGCTGAAATGTTGTTCTGGGGAGGGGAGCTGTGTGGCCCGTGAGCCTCAAAAGGCCCCAGAGAGCCCACCCCTAGGGACAGTTACTTTAAGGGAGGGGGGCCACGCTGCCCCCCCATGAGCTATTAATGGGGGCTGGCTCAGTAGCTATGTCCCGGGGAGCCCTCCTGAGGGACATAGCTGTTTCCCTGCCCACAGCAGCAGGGAAACCTCTGTTTTCTCTCGCTTGGCTGGAGCATTTTTGAATCTCCCTCCAAGCGGCAGCAAACACCAACTCCGCTCCCAGCAGGTTTGAACAGACAGTCAATATTAACTGTTGATATAGTGCATGATGTGCATGGCCATCTAATATGCAAAGCACTATATCAACACAATGCACTACATCAACAGTTAATATTGACTGTCGCATATAAATAAGGATTCCTCCATAGATGGAAGGCCTCGAGTTTCGCTGCCGTTTTCTTCTTTCTTGAGTTGCATCGAGAGCCATGTGATGCACGATAATTCTAGACATTTATCTTAGTAGGTATGTCTATCATTAACATTGAACTTTGATAAAGGTTCGTATGATCATATTTAAGTTATTCTTTGCATCTTAAACATTGCTGGTTTTATCGCCTTTCTTTTGGGTAGTATATCTATATTGCAATACTACCCATTCAATCGTTCAAAATATCCTCATACCTTAGGTAAGTGTACTATCTTTTTAGAATTTATTCACTATTATTCTCTCTGCATTCACACAAAGCACCTAAATAAGATATCCCTCGCATGGTGTTTCGTAGTCACAAGTGTGAGTACTAGGTTAAAAAAAAAAAAAAAGTTAGACACCTAGCCTTACAATCCCACATTTGATTTTATATGAGCTTTATTTTTTGGTTTTGTTTAACAAACAATGCAGCAGACATTAGTACGTAAACATCATATGCACAACACTTGGGCGTCCATTACGATGTCCACCCCCCACCGTAACGGTAAACTGGACCGACCGCCAGAGGTGCGGCGGTCCCGCTGTGCCCAATAGGATGCGACCGCCACCATGGCGGTCGCATCCCGTATATTTAACATTGTGGCGGTCGGTGCTTTTAACAGCACCCGCCACGTTGTTCAATATGCATGTTGTGCATTGGCACGCACAACTTGACAGGCACCGCGCGGTGCCTGCCACCTTGTGCATGCCAATGTTGGGGGGGTACCCACAAGTGCAGCCACCCCCCCCCCGAAGCCCCGGGGGCCCACAATGGGCCCCCAAAGTTTTCACTGCATGCCTTACCATGGCGGAGTCTCCGCCATGGAAAGGCATCCAAACGCATGCTAATATGGACACCACCATATTGTGTCCCTTTTCCGCCCGGCCAGCAATCCGACCGGCGGACAGTCTTTCCGTCCGACGCTGCACCCCTCGCCATACTAATATGGCGGGGGATGAACCAGGGACATTTGGTGGGCGGATCGCCATCGCCGGGCCGGCTGTGGCCACCGCCGACCCGGCAGTGGCAATCAGCCCGATATCATAATGGGCCCCTTGGTGTTCCAATGTCAACATTCTGCCAGATGTAGGTTTACAAGTGACAATGAAGGATGGTAAAAAAGCATTACTGTGTATACATGTAGGCAAGGGGGGTGTGCACATCAATTCCGCACACACCCATTACTTTCCCCGTCTCTTTTCAGCTCCATACGTTCCACTCTCACACAGCTCAGTATCGTTCCGATCACTCTCCGAATTATCAGGATTGAGTGCAGAGTTACAGAGTTCCTGCCATTCAATGAGGTCTGCCTGAAGCTTATCGTCTTTGCAATGTAATTTCATATACATTTCTTCACCTAGAGCCCACTCAGTCACATCCCTAAGCCATGTTGTTATGTCTGGGTTTCTTCATCCCATCAAAGTTAAGGCCACTCTGCATCTAGCCAGGACCATCATCAGTTGCAGCAGACTGTATGCCATTTTCCATTTCTTGGGTTTTCGTACATAGTCCAACAAACATTGTAATGACTCTTAAGGGGAGACCTGTGCTTGCGTGTACCTTTGCCACACCTCTAGGCCAGAACTGCCGCACCTCAGGACATGCCCAAGCCAGGTGCAGGAAATCAGCCCCCTCTTTTCCACAATTAGGCATATGTCAGCGTGGTTCTGTGAGATATGCCGTAGTTTCACCAGTGTAAGGTAGGTGCGGTGTGAAAGATTATAGTGGATCAGTTGGAACCTTGCGTTACAGGAAACTGGGTGTGTAAATGTGCATATGCCTGTCCAAACCTTGTAATCAATTCATTCATTTAGGTCCCCCCCCCATGCCGCTCTTGACCATGGAGTCAGGGCAGTTGAATCTAGCCTCCTGGCTTTATGAAGGAGAGATACCATCCTGCTCCCGGATCTGCATGTAAGCAGCAGGTCCAGAGTGTGCGTCGGTTGTGGGATATTGGAGTACTCTGGCCAGGTGATTCTGGCAATCTCCAAAATCCCCATATAGTGTAGGTTGTGACCCTGACCTAGAGCGAAGCTCTCACAGGCATGTTCATATGTTATCAACGTTTCGCTCGGGTAGAGGTCCCCCAGGAATTCGCATCCCCCGTCCTTCCAAGCGTGGAAAGACGTGTGTACGCTCATGTCTCTTATAGGAACCAATATCCATATGGGGAGCTACCTGTGAAACAGTGCATGTCTCAGTACCTTTTCCACGTACTGTTGCCATATATTCACAGTTTGGCGTACTATATATAGGAGATCCTCGCTGACCCCCTTACCCTGCGTCGGCGGTACTGGCAGTTTACCACATTCGGTTTTAAGTTGGGATCTCTACAGTTCGATCTTCCTTTATTGACCACCTTCCTATCTGTTTCTCCTTTATCTGTCTCTTTTTGATCTTAGACTCCGGTTATATATATATATATAACAAAAAAAAGTTGTGTATATTAGTGACCTATCCTCAACATGTGAAATATTGCGTGTAGAATGTTATTACCATAGCCACTGATATAGTCTGCAACAAAATTTTCATAATTTATGAAAACAATCTCTAGCCATAGATAGATATTACCATTGGATTGCTTTTGATTCACAATCATTTATTGTGGAATCAACATGTCAGTATTTTATTGTACATACTGAATATCTTTAATTGTTAAGAATGTCATGTGTCCTGTCTGTTTTTGATTTCATCTATTGTATCATGTGCTGTATGAAATGTCATTGTGATTATTTTCATATTTTTTAGCTCTATTTATGTACCATTAAATTGATGTCATTGTTTGCTTAGAAGGTTTCTATACCCCATTGATTATATACAACATTGAGTTTTTTATGTGCAAGATAAAATAAAGCATGTAATTTTTTGTTCACTTGTTCTTCTGGCCCATATCTTTACTAGTTAGTTAATTCAAATACAGGTTGCCAAGGGTTGTTTATATACAATTGAACATAGTTACTCTGCAATACAAAGATTTATAATGTGTTCAATACCTCTACGGTGCATTAGGAGCTTATGCGTTTTGTAAACCCTCATATTGATTAGCTGGACACAGGCTGTACAAAATTAGGTAGAACAGTGTTACCTGCCACTATCTAAACTATAAAACAAACTAGCAAACTCATGGATGATGCCATCAGTGATCTCATCATTCATTTGAGATGTCATCAGTGATGTTATATAGGATGTCAAAGAACATGTCATGAGTGAAGTCATACGTGAGGTCATCATAAGCAGTGCATGGTGGGGGCGAAAGTTGTACTTATGGGTTTTTTGTTGTTCAAAACATTAATGTTGTCAGACAAATTCAATTTTTTTGGTCCAATGAATGTGTATAGGTGTGTGTGTGTGTGTATGTATATATATATTCACTGAAAAAACCATAGGTTTCAGGGGTGTTATAGTTAGCTGGACTTTTCACTTGTACAAAACCATTGAAATTCCCCCGTTATAGTTAGTTCAGCTAACTATAACTCGCGCGCCCGCAATGCACTGCTGATGACGTCACATATTACATCACTCATGACATGGTCAGTGACATCACTCATGACATCACTGATGACATCTCAAATGACATCACTGATGACATCACTGATGACATCATCCTTGTGATAGAGTGGCAGACCTCCTCTCACCCTAATATAACCTTTGATACACACATTCAAAAATAGAGACTAAAATTTTCAAAACAATGGACATACCAATACCAGTTACAACAACCTCTTCAGTAATTCTAAGATCCACATACACATCCACTCATTCACCAACAGTCCTATACAGTCACTCATACATGTACTCACTCATCATATGTACTCATACACCTATACATCCTGTTACACAATGCCACTCATCCATAGAGTTACTCACACACATAGTCACTCATGCTAATAAAGAATCAAACATACATTTACTTGCATATACAGTTGTACACACACCACCATACTTACTTCTACGGAAACTTACACATACTGAGTCTTTTAAACAATCACTTATAGAAACACATACTTATTCATACAGGAACTCTTTCAATCTCTCACTCTCACATATACTCACATATATACACCAATAGTCACATATACTAGTTTAAAACATATGTAGTTACTCATAAAGACACTATAGAGACAGTCATTCACTCACTAACACACCCATACACACACTCATCCACCCATACAGTCCTGCACACATGCTGTGTTCAACACATACAGTGAGTCACTCATTCATGCACCTATGCACTACGTAATACCCCCACCGAACCATGCAGACACTCAGACTGATACTCAAAAAACCAACTAATAACCTATATAGACACCCATGTAGCTTCTCACCAACCCATGCAGCCACTTATACACAAAGTGAGAGACTGATACAGATATTTACATATTTAAACATTACTCACTAAGCCATGTATTCACTATGATACACTTAATCAGTCAGTTACACAATCAATTTTTCAAAAACAAATCATCCATTTAGACACTTATATACCCATTTATTCTTCCATCGACCTTGAGATATACATATATAAAACATATTTAATTTTCAGAAAAACACACATTCACTGGATGATGTCATCAGTGATGTCATCAGTGATGTCATTTGAGATGTCATCAGTGATGTCATGAGTGATGTCACTGACCATGTCATGAGTGATGTAATATGTGACGTCATCAGCAGTGCATTGCGGGCGCGCGAGTTATAGTTAGCTGAACTAACTATAACGGGGGAATTTCAATGGTTTTGTACAAGTGAAAAGTCCAGCTAACTATAACACCCCTGAAACCTATGGTTTTTTCAGTGAATTTCTGAGGTTTTTTAAATGCTAATTCCTAACTATAACGTGCCTGAAACCTATGGTTTTTTCTGTGAATTTCAAAGGTTTTTTAAATGCTAATTTCTAACTATGCCTACAAAGATAGGACATGTGAAGAAAGAAGAAAAAATGCACAGAAAGAAACAAAAGAAGTGCAGAAAGAAGCAACAGAAGTCCTCAAATACGAAGATAAGTGCAGGAAGAAGGATAACGTGCAGAAAGAACAAAAAGAAGAGCAGAAAGAAGCCTTGTTGCAAAATCATCCTGTACCCTCAACTTTTTCAGACGGATACTGGTGGTAACTGAGTCTGACTAACCAGTCCTAGAGCCAGTGCTATGTTAAAAGACACTTAGAATACAGTGAAAACACCTACATACACTAGAGAACATTATGCGTTGGGGTCCCCCTGTGATTAGCATGACCTCCTCTGTAAGCCCCTAGTATATAATAGGGCATGGGGATTAAAACTACCTCTTAAAACAGGCCACAGGGCGTTTTTGCACACGTTAACTCAGGCCCCGTCCCCTCCCTTCACCACTGTGTAAACAAGCCCTGTGTCCATTTTTAGTTGGGAGATTAAGTTCATTTGAATCCTGAGGGTCCCTAGGGTCCAACTAGCTCACTAGGTACCTCCAGTAAGTGCCACAGAGCTGCGTTGCAGAGAGGTGTAAAAAGTGGCACGGCCTGGACCACCTCTCTGCAATGCAGCTCAGTGGCGCTTACTGGAAGCACTTGGTGGGCTAGTTAGCCCCCAGGGGCCCTCAGTATTGAAGGGAAATTATATCCCCAATTTAAAACGTGCCATAGTGCGTGTTTGCACACGTCACCTCAGGCCCCGTCCCTCCCTTCACCACTGTGTAAACGCGCCCTGTGGCTGTTCTAAGTTGAGAGATTAAGTCCCCTTGAATCCTAAGGGTCCCTAGGGTCAAACTAGACCACTAGGTACCTCCAGTAAGCGCCACAGAGCTGCGTTGCAGAGAGGTGTAAAAAGGGGCTTGGCCTCAGAACAACTGGCTGCAGCGCAGCTCCCTGGCGCATACTGGAGATGCCTGTTGGGGGCGCGTTTGCAGAGTGCTGCACGGAGGGGGCATGGCCTACGGCACGATGCCAGTCTTTTATTTATTTTAGTTTTTTAAGAAGGGGGCTGTTTGGTTCCCCTTCTTATTCTAATTTATTGGCCCTGATGACCCCATCCCCCAGGGCCAGTCTCCTAATTATATTTTTTTGACCCCAATCCCCAGGGCCGGCCACTGTTTTTTATTATTTTTAAAAAATATATATTTATAGACACACCTAGGACATGCTGGACAAACCGTACGTACCTATCACCATGACGATTTGCGTGATATTCATTAAAAGGCGACTATGCATGCAATGAATCCACGTGGAATGTATTTACACCACTAGTGAAGCTCTGACATGTCTGATGCCCTACCGTGCCTAATCCCGGTAGACACCCTTGTCGTTTATTTATACAAACATGGGTAGCTATTGACGGGCACATTTAATACACATGCACACCAAGCCATTCAAAGGGGATTCGACAAAAATTCGACCAAAACTATGCAAGAAACCCCCCTCACGGTTAATAAAACACACATCCGGATGTGTAATACTTTTTATTTGACTCTCTGGAAAGGGGACGAACATCACTTGAGAGTCACAGGGCGCTCCTGACAGAGCCCAATGCTGTGTTACACCCACCATTGCCTGCCGAGTGCCACACACCTCTGTGTTGTATTCCACTAGCTAGTGCATATGCTATGACACTCTCTAGCCCATGTGCACTGTAACACCACCCCGTGAATATGTCATGCCACACTTGTCTTCGCACGGGTTATATTGCCCCATCTAACGTGCCTTCCTCGATGCCTATGTTATAACGCACAGTGCTATGCCATACATATTACAATCTGGGATCCATATCTTTGTCACAGTGCATATGCAACGTTACACTCCCCAGCACATATTTTATATTACAACTTTAAAGACTAGTTAGGTTACACAACACTGCCCTGTGCATATTACACTCCAAGGCGCATATCGCATAGCACGCGCTAGTGCCTGTGCTATCTCGCACTCTCCAATGAATCTGTCATTGCGCACAATGTATTGCATATTATATTTCACGCCCGGTTCATCTTATATCACACTTTTTGGTGCATAGTTTATACCATACACTATATCTAGTTTTCATTTTCAATCGTGCTCTCAGGACTATGTTCTATATAACACTGTGTTCACCTACCCTTTTCACAGGCATTACATTTTGCGATAGGGGGTGGAGGGTCAGGGGGTGTTTCTGCCAAGTGAGCCCGGAGTCACAGTCACAAACGTCCTCTTCTTCCTGAATAAAAGTGAGATTATGCTGCATACTTGTTCATATTTTAAGTAGTTCGCACAGACACAATGTTTTAAAAACAATAAAGTTCCTAATACCCGCCTTCTCAGAACAGTTAGCTTGCTGCCCCATCCCCTTCCTCCCTATCCTCTGTTGTGTGAATCCATGGACTAGCCTCCTCCCTCCTGCCATGCATGGTCTGATGTGCTGCCACTGCCCTCAATTTAGTATGATGTACCAGTCCACTCCTCCTGCCCTCCATTGCCCAATTCTATGCCCCATCATTGACCTCCTGCTTAAATTCTGTGCTTAGCTTGCTGCCCCTATTCTCCTTCCCCCTGCCCTCCGATGTCTTTGTGCATGCCCCTGCTCCATCCTTTTTGCCCACCATGTCCCATGGACCTGCCACTCCTATCTACTCTGAGTGTTCTGTTGAGCTGCCACTCCCCTCCCACCTGCCTAGCATTGTCAGATGACTGTAACCTGTCCCTGCCACCTCCACCCTGCCTGTCCACATGCCATGCCCCTATCCTCTTCCTCCTGTCCTACATGGTCCATTGTACTGCCACACCCTTCTGCCCTCCCTGGTCTGTTGTGCTGCAACTGCTCCTCCTGCCTGCCCCGTGTGGTCTGTTGTGAGGTCCCTTCCCCTGAACTTTCTTGTCTGTGCACAGGTCCTGACCCTCCCTTCTATCCTCCATCGTCCTTTGTGCATGCCCCTCCACCCTCCTTCTTGCCCATCATAGCCATTGTGCTGCCACTAACCCTCCCACTTGCCATGCATGGTCTTCTGTGCTGCCATGGCCCCTCCCACCTTCCCTGTGTGGTCAGTTAGCTGCCCCTGACCCCCTCCCACCTTCCCTCCATGGTCTGTGTGTATGCCATCACAGTCTCACTGTTGCTCTTCATGGTGTGTCTTGCTTCTAGTGCCCATCCTGCCTGACCTCCATGGCTATCTTGCTGCTCCTGCCCTGCCCCCTTGCCCCCAGCCCTACTCCCTCCCTCCTGGCTTGTCTGTTCCATTGTAATGCCCCTGATCCGTCCCTCCTGCCCTTTATGGTCTGTTATGCTGCAGCTTTCTCTCCTGTCTGTCCATTATGGTCAGCTAGCTACCATTGCCTCTTGCCCCTCTGTTCTCTGTTGTCCATGTGCATGGTCCTGTCCCCTCCCTCTTGCTTTCTATGGATTGTTGTGCTGCACTCCCGTCCTGCATGCCCTGTGTGGTGTATTGTGCTGCTGCAAACCCTGATGCCTGCCCTGCAGGGTCAGTTTGGTGCACCTCTCCATGTGCCTCCTGTCCTCTGTTATCCAAGTCCATGTCCCTATCCCATTTCCTTCCATGATCCAATGTACCATACTTGCGAACATTTTGAACTTGGTAAGAGGGAGATTTTGAAAAAAAACTGGGGTATTGATTTTCCCCTTTGAGTTACATTGAAAAAGAGGATATTGTAGACAGGAGACAGATCAAATAAAGCCCATTTGAGCTTAAAAACATTGGACGTTTCCTGGCTGAATCGGGTCTGTTGGCATGTATGGTTGTACTACCATTGCCTCTTCCTTCTGCCCACAATGGTCTATTACATTGCCACAGCCTTGAAGGAGGGTAGATTTTGTATCACAGGGGCCCCCTGGCCCGTTCTGTCCACACCTGAAGTATGAGACCCTTGTCCTTGCCCTGCCAGCTGCATTTGTAGGCCGTATTAAATTGACCAGCGGGTCCTGTGTTGCTATATAATTATCCTGAGACATCCTTACCACTCAGCCAGCATAAAACCCCTGTGTAGGCCCTTCTGTTCAATATGTAGGCCTCTTTGTTAAATTGACCATAGCTCTGCAATTTTAGTGTATATCAGTCTGAAGGCAGGTCTGCGAGGCCTTCTGCTCCAAACTAGTAGCCCCCACCCTACCCGAGTGCTCCGTGCTCGGTATCAAAGTTCAACATCCCCCTGAAGCTGTCGACATACAGTAGGCTGCATCCTGGACTGGTACTTGCTTCCTGGGCAGGTTTCCCGCTTTTAAGGAAGTGGCAACCGCAGAGCGTCAAGTTAGGAGAACTGATGAGATTTTATACATGAATATATTGAATTCCCGTACAATACCCATTATTTTCTGCTTGCTCTATGGAACTTACGATAAGCGATTGGCCTGAGAGACTGACCTTTTCACCCAGTCCATTGTCAGCATTAAGTGGGTAAATGACGAAATGTCTGGTAAAATCTGCAGACGAAGCTTTTGGGTAGCATACGTAGGTAGATGTAGCGTGCAAAGGAGCCCACAAAATGATATAAAAAGGGAGCACCCACAGATATCGACGGACTACCTCGCCGTCTGTATGTAGGTTAACAGGCAGTGCAGGTTTTCCCCAAGAGCTGGGAGCTCTTGTCTTCCTTTGCTTAAAATGTCTTGCTCTGCTTTGCTTGAAGTATCTTATTCTATTTTACCTATATGAAATGTCATGTTATGTTTAACCATTGTTCTCTTTACTTTTGCATTTAAAAGATTTTGTATTGTAATTGCAGGAATGCTTGCTCTAAGAGTAAACGTGAGTGTTCCTAGGTAACATTTTCCTTGGTGTAACTTGTTTCTCATGATGCATTTATAGATGTGTTTTCTCTCTCTCTCTGTCAGTACATTAATTGAGATACAGAGAATATCATGACAGCTGTATGATTATCTGGATTCTGTATTTTGTACTTTATATCTCTATTCTGCGGTTTCTGTGAAGTTGCATCTTCTCATTAAACTGCCATTGTATTCTGCCTCCAATTCCATGTCTCATATGTCTGTTTTCTTCATTTTTGGAGCAAGCGTTCCTAGGCACCCCGGCTCAAATTAAGGTGCCCCTTTTGTCCCTGACTCACTCTCCTGCTCAGTTCTGTGGTGGCTCCCGGGGATCTGGGGACCGCCCCTAGCTTCCTTGACCCGTAATAGATCTTCCCTCCAACAGCCTCTCTTGCAAGTCCTGTATTGTTGGTTTGTTGCCCCTGCCCCCCTTTCCACTGCCCTCCATAGTCTGTTGTGCTTCCACGGCCCTTCCTGCCTGCTCAGTGTGGTTAAATTGTTGCCTTTGCACCCTCCTACCTGCCTTCAATTTTCAGAGTCTGTGCCCCTGGCCTCTGCCTCTCAACAGTATCCTAATGAACAACTAGATTGCTAACATTCTATATTTATTACAAAAGTGTGGAACGCCTGACATCATCTTGATGTAATCAAAACTGTAATACCTAGAGCATTTCCTTTAGAAATTACATATATGAGAGGGTCTTATTGGCATCAAAATTATGGTTAGTGCTCTAAAAGACTAAAATAAGGACATATTTTCTGAGTTTTCAAATAGCGACAAAGCACTTTTAAATTATTTGTTATCTTTATGTTTTTTATCCAGTTGACCACTTGATTAAATGTTGCACTTAGGGGAGAGGATGTGGTGTTACTTCCAGAACTGCAGACTTTGCAACTGGGGAACCAGGTTGAAGTTTCTGCTTCAGCTCGACATTCTGTGATTCTGGTCAAATCACTTAGTCTCCCCATGTCTACAACCAAAATGAATTTGTTCTTGTGTGATGTAACCAATGCTCATGTAAAGCACTCCAATACCTGACAAGTCTGCACTATATAACACTGCAAAAACACAAAATAATAAGTGTTTTGCACACTTCTGTCATTGGGCTATATTTGGGCTACATCTGGGTGATTTTGGGCTACATTTGGGCTCTTTTGTCTCCGGTGGCCATCTTGGGAGATTTATTTGTTATGAAGTTTCCTAATTTCCTCATGTACTGCAGTCTCCTCAGTAGGAAATGCTTTCAGTTTTTTACTTTGATTCCATCATGAAGGTATTCAGATATGTCACACATTTGCCATAAATTCAGAATGTTAGCACTCTAGTTGCTCATTAGATCACTGTAGTAAAACTACTGCACCATGGAAGTCTGCTCCTGGTATTAAAAGTGCATGTTTCAGTCTGCATGTCAGAATTTTTTAATGAAATAGAAGAGGATTTGAGAAGTCACTCAAAATGTGCCCTCATTTTCTTTCTTCAGCATTAATCATAATTTCTATGGCAAAATGAACCTCCTCATTGTGTTCCTTTTTAAATTAAATGTTTTAAGTGTTACCAGTTTATTCCAATCAAGATGGCTTCAGGTGTGCCATACTTTTGTCATAATGAAGACAGTAAGCGCTCTAGTTGTTTTTAAGAACATTCTGGGACATTCTGTCATTGGGCTATACTTGGGCTACATCTGGGTGATATTTGGGCTACATTTGGGCTCTTTTGTCTCTGGTGGCCATCTTGGGAGACTTATTTGTTATGAAGTTTCCTAATTTCCTCATTTACTGCAGTCTCCTCAGTAGGAAATACTTTCAGTTTTTTACTTTGATTCCATCAAGAAGGCATTCAGATGTGTCACACATTTGCCATAAATTCAGAATGTTAGCACTCTTTTTGCTCATTAGATCACTGTAGTAAAGCTACTGCTCACCAGGGAAAACTGCTGCTGGTATTGAAAGTGCATGTTTCAGTCTGCATGTCAGAATTTTTTAATGAAATAGAAGAGGATTTGAGAAGTCACTCAAAATGTGCCCTAATTTTTCTTTCTGCAGCACTAATCATACTTTTTATGGAAAAATGAACCCCCTCATTTTGTTCCTTTTTAAATTAAATGTTTTAAGAGTTACCACTTTAATCCAAGCAAGATGGCTTCAGGTGTGCCATACGTTTATCATAAGTAGGACTGTTAGCGCTCTAGTAGTTCTTTGGAACACTCTGGGAAGCTGCAGTAGAACACAAAGGAATCAACTGACAGTCTCTGCCCTTGTTGGATGTACATGTTTTACTGAGAATGTCAGACTTCATTCTCACATGACTGAGAAAGATAATGTGAATTTACAGAAAATAAGCTCTCAGTTTAGCCTATAGATCACCTTCCAAACCTCTGTGGTAAAAGCATGAGAAAATATTTTTCTCTCAATCATGATATCCCAGCAGAAGGCTTTTTCACATGGTAAAATCACCTTAGAACATACCACAATTCCTAAAATGAGTATGGTACCATCAACAAATGATTTATAATGTAACTAAAGTCTTAAAACCTTCTATTAACTGCAATGCTTTTTAATGAGGTGCTATCATGTATATTGGTCCCAAGATGGCTGCCAACACTTCTTGGATGAAGTGCTGACAGCCAATCAGATCTCAGGATGAGATGTGTGGTTAGGCTCCGCCCACATATATATATGCTTTTAAATGCTATTTTCTCAGGAAATACTGAACAGATTTACACCAAACCTACAAAAGGCACTTCCTTGACCTTATGGCTACCTCTCTGCCAAATTTCAAGTAATTCTGTTCAGCCGTTCGGGCTGTAGCTGTGTCTAAAGGTCCTATGGAAAAATGCATGGGGAAAACGCGTTTTGGGACCCCCCTTTTTTCTCAGCCCCCGCTTGACGAATCCCCCCGAGACTTTCAGGGTAGGAGCGGAGCGTAGCGCCCCACCTATTTTGAAAAATTTGCGAGGATTCGTCGACCGGCGCCAAAGTTATTCAAAATAGAATGTTGCGGATTTCCTATGGAAACAGGGTCCTAACTATAACTACCTACTGGCGACCGCCAGTAGGTAATATATATGTGTGTATGTATGTATATATATGCTTGTAAATGAGTATAAGCTAATTTGTGTTTTAACACTGAGGCATGTTTTTAACACCCACGCCTAATTGTCATCTGTTTGTCACGTTAACAGGTTTATCAGCTAATGAGGAAGTGTTGGGAGCAAAATCCAGCCAGTCGGACCACCTTTCAGAACCTCATTGAAGGATTTGAGGACATAATAAATAAAATATAGATAAATGTTTTGTACAGTTGATGCTTTATGTGTTTTATATGCAAATGCAAAGTCATTTGATGGTTCCTAGACTGCCATAGTCTACTGTGACCTATCTTGTTTTATTTGTTGTTAATGTTACTATTACATTAAATATAAATGTAACTTTTAAAATAGTTTGCCCAAACCTTCTATCTGTGTCAGATAAGATGATCCCCTCATTAAATAATTTTTCATATTGCAGGAAGAGCTAATTATTTCTTAGATTCCAGCAAATGTTTAATAATAATGATTTCAGAAACAAAATCCTTCGTTCTCATTTAGGTTTGTTGCAATGAATACCTGAAATAGAAGAACATTACAAAGCCAACACCTCTTTTTTTGCTATATCATGGTATTAAATAAATAAAAATGTACTCATTTATACCCTGTATAGTCTAGTTGTACAAGCAACAACTCCATAGGAGAAATATTGCTTTTATAAACATCCAAAATGTAAATAGTTTCCTAGAAATAATTCCTTTTGGCCACCCGTTGAGAGATTGATTCCTCAAACCTCATTAACCTGGTTAAGTTTTTAGTGCAATAAAACATAGCATATTCCCTTGAAAATGTAAGTAATCTTCAGAACTCAATTAAGATTTTGAAAATGTGATTCGCTATGTGGTTCTACACATAGAACTAAATGGAAAAGTTTACATTTGTTGACATGGAGCAAATTTAAGAATATATTACCTACTTAAATTTAGGCCCAGGAACCCAAACTCTGAGAACACGGTTAGTTTTCTTGAATGTATATATGGTCTGTTAACTTGTCTCTCTTTGGAAGTAAACGTTACAAGTCCACAATTGGTGTGATTAAACACTGATCTATCTTTAGTAAATTAACAATGTATATTTGAATGATGGATGACTTTCCAATACACACGTTTCTACCCCAGAAATATTTGATCAGGAATAAATACCAAATATGAAAGCAGTAGTATGCTCGTTTACTCAAAATTAGGCTATAGTTTATATATCTATTTAGCAAATCTCGTAACTACTGGCTATTAAAATACACCCATATTGTTTGTTTTCTGCTGGAACAACTTACACTAATAAAAACATTCATGTGCTTCAGTATATCAGATACATTCTTTTTATAGAAGTGTCTATTTCTTCAGATGTTTCGTTTTTTTCAGGGGTACCTTCTAGTTGAATTATGGGAGTGAGAACCACATTATTTTTTACAATTTTAAAATAGAATGCATTACTAAACAAAAATTAAAACTCAAGTGTCCATGTATTACAGTTACATAGGCATCATTGTCTATATAGAACGGTTTACCAAAAAGTAGTGCTGCTGCTCTAATAGAAAGTGTAACGAAGCTCTCCTAATCTGTGACTGATATAAAAATAAAATTAGTGATGGCAGAACTGCATACATATTAACAAGATACCACTTGCAAACAATCACATTGTTCTCACGTACCAAGGAAGGTATTGTTTCCTATTTTAGATATTTGAATTCATAGAAAATGTTGTCCTGACCACACAATATTAACCTTTCTTCCATCCGAGCAAAACCTTTGTCCTACAGTTTTTCTAGACCACACACACCTAAAGAAGCCTGGGTATCCACACTTTGGTGTAGTCATTTTTATTTCGTTTTTTGCCAAAACATGAGTGATCATTGTACAAATGGCTTTCAGCCCAAATTAAATCCGATGGAGTCTCATTTGCAAGCCTCTGCATTATGTTGTAAATGTGGGAAGGTCTGCAATCAACAAACTCCAGTGGCTTATTAATTCTACAATCTCCTCCACTCACTCAGGCCTTCTCAGAACTTCAGCTTTAAGTCAATTTCAGTTTCATATTTGTTTACTGAGCAGGATTTTCACTAATATTTACCTGCTGAACGTAAAAGACTTGTTTCTCCATGGACAACACAAAAGACATCTCAAACTGTTTAGCTCTTCTTATTCTTTACGGGTTATTTTCTAAGAAAGTAGACATTGAACAACTCAATCTATGATCTTGCTTGATCCTTTGTGTAATATGCACGTTCCCACTTTTCTGGGCAGCTCATTCACTTTCTGGTGTCCTGTATTAGCAAATTTGATTGGTTGCTCTCTGGGAGTAGATTTAGCATACTTAAAATGAGAGAATTTAATTCATGCTCAGTTCCTTGAAAGAATGATAAATATCATGTGATTTATATAACGCAACCATTAATATCGCTGAAAAGAGAAAACAATATCTACTATTATCTGGGAATATTCTGTTGGATGTAAATCTGAACAGAAGAAAACTAGCTGGCATGTCATCCAAGAATAGCTGTTTTGTTGTAACCTATTTTGCTACATTTTCATCCATCAATTTTGTAGAATTTATTCTAGCTGTCGGAGGCTTTATTTCTTATCCATTCAGACTCTCTTGATAAGCATTGGTCTTCTGTTCACCAACAAGTTTGGATATCAGACTAGCATATAGACAAGACCAGTCACTTTGCTTATATCTATTGTGCTTCTCCACATTCTTCGCCTAACACTGTCTTTTGGTACAGTTTTGCCATCTGGTTATTAAACTGAATAGTAGTAAACATTTTCCAAAGTAATGGATACTCTGTCGCTTAGCAAAGCCAGCAGAAAAGAGCAGTGCTTGGTGATTAAAGTTGTACAGCAAAAGGTTTAATGTACATAGATCAGGGAACTTTATCATGAACTGTGCACTGCATAAATAAAGTTTGAGTTTTGGGGCACTCACCATACAGTTCATTGGAATGAGCACATGGCTTATATTAGTTCACCCAACAACGTAAAAGAATCAGTACATGCGGTTTAGTAGTTTTGACACTACTTCCAAGTAGCTAGACACTTGCACATGTTGTATGTCTAGGCTGTAGCAGTTGAACACTTAGATGATAACTTTCTGGAAATTCTGAGCCTCTGCTATTCACCAGGCCTTCTAGGTACCCTGCCAAATTTACTTATGTAGTAAATTGGCGTTACCATTGGGGGGTCCTCTGATTTCTCATTTCTTGTACTTCCACTTTCTAATTGCATACAGTTCAGTCTTTGGCACATCCATTATCTGGACATGCACACCGCAAATATTTTCCTGTATATACATTGTACTTTAACAAAGTATGAGCATTTATAGTTGCTAACTGAATGTAATTGTGTATATGTAAGCAGAATGTGTTTTATAAAGAATCAAGCATTTATTATTTTTTGTTTTACATTATCGACTATTTTACTTGTACATCTGTATGCACTTTGCTACTCTTTATAGAAATAAACATAACATGATTGGTCTCTGCTTATGCCTGTTATGCTTTTAATCATGTATCATCTTATCCAATACTACACATGGACTTCTAGCCTGTATACTGGCCTAAGGATAAAAATATGTAATGCCAAAGAGAAGGTATATTGGGAACCAAGAACAACTTCATAGTGCATGTTAGCATCTTGGTTAGATTGGTTATTACTACTGATATTTCCTTATTATAATTTTTTTTACTCTGGGCCAGTGAAACCAGAACTTGTTTTTAGAATTTATGCCTTTGCCGAGGTGTTTTTTTAGGACAATGCTCTGGGATTTCAAAGTAAATTTTTCTCTTCAAAGTAATAAGCTTTGGATCCACGTAGATCCTTAAAGTGGTATCTGTCCCTATTTGACCTGCTCTCTTACTGCATGTGGCACCTGGGCCTGATAACGACTCAGAGTTGTGCTGTTGATGCCCACAGATAAATTCAGACACCGCAAGAGAATGATGTCTCCCTGCTAGAGTAAGCATGACTTCACAATTGTCATCTAAAACAAAGTGAAAGTTCTCACTCGAAATCTTAAGGTGCATCTATATACTCTCTGAATCCACCTCTCGGGGATACAGAGCAAGGATGTTATCGTCTGGCTTTGCAACAAAATCCAGCTTCCTCTTCTTAGAAGAAGCTAATACTACTGAAGTGGGTAATAGAGACTTTTTATTTGGAACGACACTAGTTATCAAACTTTTTATAAGCGCTCCTTAATTTGGCAGGGTCAAAAATTGGGTTATTAATCTGGGAAGGGGTCACTCCTACCAACTCAATAACCCCACTCTGGTAAGTTCAAAACACAGTTCTAACATCATCTAGGCTCAGAGGCTGGTAACTATCTCTGAAGCATCAGGTCATTTTCAGAAAATTGTGTGCTAAGTTCAAGCACGTTTTCAGGCAAAAAGCACCTAGAAAACGGGAAGCACGTTGTAAAAACAGTTTGTGGTAGACCGGGGTGTAGGCGCAATTTCAGGCTAACTGTAATAGAGCAGAGGTCGGATATCCAAGCATGGGGCCTGATTTATATATTGGGAGAGAGGGTTCACCATCGCGATGGACTTCCCTCCCTGACAATATAGTAGTCCACTTGCCAAATTTAATGGTTGCCAAATTTCTCTAACGGCCCTGCGCAGTAAGGCTGCATGTCTGCCTGCCCAATATAAGTAGGTGGACATGTAGTCATTGTTTACTGTTTCTTACCACCACGTAAACATGGCGGTAAGGAACAGTAAAACCATTCTAATGCTCCTCAATCCATGGCTAGGAGAACATTACGTTTTATTCTTTCAAAAAGAAATTCCAGTTTCGTGATTTTCCTTTTGAAGAAAAAAAATAATACACAGCCCTGCATAAAAAAGTAAAATGCATTGGCAAGAACCACCGTGACCACAGGTCCTGCTAATGCCTTTATAAATCACCGCCGGCTTGGTGGTGTTTTATAAATTAAGTGGGCGGCCTCTTCACCATGGGGACAGAATAATTTACACCATGGTGAAATGGCAGGCCGTCTGCCAAAATATAAATCGGGCCCTTAGTCTCCAATTACTGACAAATCTTCTTCTGGTCAGTCCTTCAGGCCCTGGCTCCTGAATGCAAGTTTCTGGGTGCCAGGTCTCTCTTTAGCCAGGACTCCTGCAGATCTAGTTCTGGGCCCTCTTTGAGTCAGGAGTCCTTTTACGTTTTCTGTGCATGAAGCAGAAACACAGGAGGCCTACTCATTGACACTTGAAGAGCAGTTCTACTCGCTGGATGCTGACAGGGGTCCTTGTGCGAGTCTTCTTCATCCAGCAGGCATTAGAAGTCAGTATCTTTTTCCAGCATGGTCTTCTTTTTCAGATGGAGTCTTCCCATGTACAGCAATGTTCTGAAGAGATGGTGGTGGTGGTGTCAGATTTATCCTGTTCACTAGCTACTGATTAGAGAAATTCTGCTACACTATCCTAACCATTTTCTTGCAGTCCCCCACCTCCTTTTGCAGCACTTCCTTTTTGCCAAACTGTAAAATTTCCCAGGAGCCTATTTTTCCAGATAGCGGGACCCAGCTGCGGCCAGGCAGGCCTGACTTCAGCTTTTTGAGTACTCTCCTACCGGTCAGTGTGAAAACTGGTGTTCTCTCCCAACTGTGACTTGGGCTTGACTGTCTAGTAGGGTGTTGGGGATGAATACGAGAAACCCATCCTGGCATCTTCAATTCAAAAGAGGTCGTGCTAAAGCTGCCCTTTATCCTGCCAACTGTTCCTCTCCACTTCTAGATAACCAATGTCTGCTTGGAGGTCAGCATTCAACACCCATTGGCCTTTTTTGGGGTCCTGTTGCAAACCATCGTTTTAAGATCCGCAGTCATAACTCTCTCAACCGAGGATGTGTATTCCTGCTCTGGACACGTTACAAGTGGCAGAATTTGTTTTAATCCAGTTCTGGCATGGGCAGCCTAAATACATTTTACAGAGTTATTTTTCTACTTAAGTAATCAAAGTTTAGATGTCACCGTTAAGTTAGCTTTTAAAAACGAAGTAGTAAATAACTTGGAACACAAGGAGAGGGGAGACCCAGTTATTTGTGACAGTGTTTGTCTTGCCTGTATCCGAGACAAGTGAGCGTAATGCACCCAGGTAAATCGGGTCTTGCTTCACAATTTCTCAGACAGTAAACTTTCTCTGAGATGGTATGAAAAATGAATATATATATATATATATATATATATTCAAACGAACAAAGTCAATAACGTGCACTCTCAGTTGCAATAGACTCCAACTGAGAGCGCACGTTATTGACTTTGTTCGTTTGAGGATTTACGTTCCGACGTGCTCCGCCGGTGTGTGTGCCGCTTCCCGTGGGTCCCCAGCAGTCGGAAGGAGCATTTTCTGCAAATAGATAATTATCCATATCCTCACCCATAGGTACCACCTGTGGCATGCTTCATCATTGGACCCTCACCCAGACAGTGATCGTGAATGGGTGGGCTCGACACATTTGTTAATGTAGCTCTTTGAGTGGTAGCAGTGAGTGAAGGCAGGGTTGAGTGAGTGTGTTAAAATAGCCTTTAAATCCTTTTGTAACAAATGTATTATTCTGGGATCTAGGGCTAGGATAAAATAGATCAGTGTGATGCTTTTAGGAATTAATGTTCCCAGGCATCTAATAGGTCGACATGTTTAGCCTTTCTATAACCTGTGAAGGGTCAGTAGGCTTTCTTCAGAACCTTGTTTTTACCCTGCTTTTTGTGGTTACAAATTTTCTGTGCAACCGTCTTCCATGTGAAACATGCAGGGACACAGGAAGACGCTGCGAGCAGACGCGTACTTTTGATGAATGTGTTAACACAGTTAGTCCTCCCCTGGCACACCTATGATGTCTTCTGAAAAAACAAGTCATTTACAACCCTACAAGGAAGAGGTCCTATAAATATAGTCTGTATGGTAACATGCATGTTTGTTACTATTTAATTGCACAGAAAATTAGCAATCGTAAAAAGCAGGGTAAAAACGAAGTCCTGAGGAAAGCCTACTGAGCCCTTCTTACCATTTAATGAGGCTTTTATGCATGCTTTATTGAAGCCATGGGCAAATATTGCCTCCCCCCACGCCCCCCCCCGGTTAACTGCCTAATTGCACAATGCCACAGCTGTGCCCTGGGCGACCCAGCATTTTCATCTCCGCACCCCTCACCTGAAAGCTTGGTAGTGCAGGTGTCTGCAAGCAATACTAATCCAAACACATGCTCAACGACTCCCCCTGATAGGGAGTCAAAACGGGTGGAGATATTTGGGGAAGAGGATTTTCTCAGCCACCAGCTTGGCGTTCACGCCAGTGAATGCCAGCTGCCTGATGGGACACTATTCTCACGCTCTTCCTTTGTCTGTGGCTCAAGTCCTCCCAGATGTCCCCATCTCAAACTGGTCCTTGCTCAGGCCATACAGGATGGTTGTAACACAGCAAAGTTAACATTTGTTGAAGTGTGAACACCAATTCCATATGGTGAGCCATTGGAACCAGTGTCGCAATCAGCGCCATGCTTGGCTGCAATCCACTGATTTTTCAGGCAATGTCCAACCGTCTCCTATGAACATGCCATTCAACAGAATTAAAAAAAAAACAAAAGGGGGAGAGATAGGACAAGTGGACGGCCGTCCTTGTCCCTAATTGTAACTATAAACCAACTAAGACGGCCACATTAGCTAACTGTCTGACACTAGAGTGTCTGGCACCTCAAAGGTTTGTTAAGAAAACCCTCAACACCAACCTGGTTGGTGTCATGCTTCATCAATGGGCCCTAGCTGAGTAGCCGAATGCTACCCAGCTGTGCTTCAACACCTGTTTACAGTGGAGCGGGTTGTGGTGTAAGTGAATGTGATGAAGTGAGTGTGAATATAAAAATACCTCCAGGATTCTACCTATTAGTTTATTCCTGGTGATCCGGGGTATGTTTAAAAGCAAGAGAGTGGATAATAAGCTGCGGATACTATGTGTAGCCTGTTATTACCCTTTGATGGTCGACATGCATGTTTGTTACTATTTAATTGCACAGAAAATTAGCAATCGTAAGGGTAAAAACGAAGTCCTGAGGAAAGCCTACTGAGCCCTTCTTACCATTTAATGAGGCTTTTATGCATGCTTTATTGAAGCCATGGGCAAATATTGCCTCCCCCCACGCCTCCCCGGTTAACTGCCTAATTGCACAATGCCACAGCTGTGCCCTGGCCGACCCAGCATTTTCATCTCCGCACCCCTCACCTGAAAGCTTGGTAGTGCAGGTGTCTGCAAGCAATACTAATCCAAACACATGCTCAACGACTCCCCCTGATAGGGAGTCAAAACGGGTGGAGATATTTGGGAAGAGGATTTTCTCAGCCACCAGCTTGGCGTTCACGCCAGTGAATGCCAGCTGCCTGATGGGACACTATTCTCACGCTCTTCCTTTGTCTGTGGCTCAAGTCCTCCCAGATGTCCCCATCTCAAACTGGTCCTTGCTCAGGCCATACAGGATGGTTGTAACACAGCAAAGTTAAAATTTGTTGAAGTGTGAACACCAATTCCATATGGTGAGCCATTGGAACCAGTGTCGCAATCAGCGCCATGCTTGGCTGCAATCCACTGATTTTTCAGGCAATGTCCAACCGTCTCCTATGAACATGCCATTCAACAGAATTAAAAAAAAAAAAAAAAGGGGGAGAGATAGGACAAGTGGACGGCCGTCCTTGTCCCTAATTGTAACTATAAACCAACTAAGACGGCCACATTAGCTGACTGTCTGACACTAGAGTGTCTGGCACCTCAAAGGTTTGTTAAGAAAACCCTCAACACCAACCTGGTTGGTGTCATGCTTCATCAATGGGCCCTAGCTGAGTAGCCGAATGCTACCCAGCTGTGCTTCAACACCTGTTTACAGTGGAGCGGGTTGAGGTGTAAGTGAATGTGATGAAGTGAGTGTGAATATAAAAATACCTCCAGGATTCTACCTATTAGTTTATTCCTGGTGATCCGGTGTATGTTTAAAAGCAAGAGAGTGGATAATAAGCTGCGGATACTATGTGTAGCCTGTTATTACCCTTTGATGGTCGACATGTTTCAGCCCACTTGAAAATTTATTGGGGCTTTCTTCAGGCCATGTCAAATAAAGTGAGTGACGTGAAAAAGTGAGTGGTAAAACAACTACCACGTGTTCAAGCATTTTTAGTGCTCGCGCTAAGTACTGTATATGTAGGGAGGACTGACCTTTTGTGGGTCCTCGCATTTGATAAATACCTGTAAGAAAAAAGCAATATAATACAATACAACGATTAAAAAACATTCCGTAGGTTTTGACCGCAGTAATGGTGGATTATGGTGTTTTGTTTGCGGCAAGCGGTGTCAGAGATACATGCAGTATCTTTCATAAGCATGCCATGCATTCAGTATACCATGTCTGTATACGGTGATTGTGCCTTCTAACATTACAAGAAAGGCGCGCTTTTAGTGCCCCGTATTATGCTCTATTGGTCGTGGTGAACAGTGGCAGTGGCTAATCTATGGACTAACAGTGATTAATGGTGGTGCAAGTCCAGTATAGTTAGCTATGTAGCGCAGTGAAAATACATTTTGTTATAGCTATGTGGCGCCGTGAAAATACATTGTTTTTTACATTGACTTAAGGAATGGTGATTAGTGTTTGATAATTACACTAATCGTATTGCAGGCTCTCGCATCTGGTCCGGGGTGGTGGTGGGGGGGAAGCCTCTTTTAAGTCACATACTAGAATAGAGGAATTTGAAAAAGGAGAGGGTAAATAAGGACATCCGGGCTTGCCTCCTGTAGCAAGCTCTGTATGTAAGGCAGATATTTAAAAGTGGGTTCAGTGGCGGGAGGGCTGATTGTACCCTGACATGGTTAAGTCTTACTTGGTGCGAAGGTCTCGTCCGCGGTTTCACCTATTGTGGTATCCTCAGGAACAGGATGGCACGATTCTCAGCGCCTGAGCTGTTTTTAAAGAGACGCTCCTGTTGTATGTGGAATTGCTTCCGAGTAGAGTGCATGTCATCACGTACGTCGCGAGCGCGTCATCATGCACGTGACAGGTGACCATGACATCTAGTGTCTAGAGTGCTAACTTGTATAGGGGTTGTGCAGTTACTCTCGGATAAGGATTTCAGTGAATCGCGCTAATAGGATGGTGCTTACGTGGCGCATGACCGCATCATAGTAATTTAAATACTCCATTAATGTACACTAGAAATGTAACAGGAAAGAATGTAATTTACAATAAAAATAAAAACGAACGCAGCTATATTTGCGTAGTTTGTATTGTCAGTGGTCACGATGGTGGCATCTGGTTCAGAGTGATTCCAGGTGCAAGTTATTGGCACAATGGTCATAACTTATAAATGTAGGTCGATTACTAAAGTTATGTATATGAAATGCGGGTATTCTTGTATAGCTTGCTGGGGTTCTATACGTGCTATATGGGCATTAGGTTCAGGTTGATTTCAGTTCCATACTATATCTACTGGCGGTCGCCAGTAGATAGTTATAGTTAGGACCTATTTTCCATAGGAAATCCGCAACATTCTATTCCCAATAAGACTGGCGCCGATTGACGAATCTTCGTGAAATTTTCCAAACTTTTGGCCAGCTCCGCTCCTACCCTGAAAGTTTCGTGGTGATTCGTCAAGCGGGGGCCGAGAAAAAAGGGGGGTCCCAAAACGCGTTTTCCCCATGCAATTTCCCATAGGATCTGTTGTCGCAGTTACAGCCCGAACTGCTGAACGGAATTACACCACATTTGGCAAAGAGGTAGTCCTCAGTTCAGACTCGTGCCTTTTGCATAAATGGTGTGAATCTGTTCAGTAGTTCCTGAGAAAATGAGGGTAAAAAAGTTAGTGATATCTATGGTCGGGGAGGATCCGCGCACCCTACCCGCACCGTAAGCGCACCCTCCCCAAACTGAGCGCGCACCCTGACCATCACGCGCTGAATGCTAATTGGCTGTCGAGTGTCTGTCTACATTCGAAACCAGGAACTGTTGGCGGGCATTTTCTGCCTCGGTAGAAGCGAGGCTGAAGAAGCAGGGGGAATAAGTGTGTAAAAACATATAAAGGGGGCAGAGTGGAAATACTCTGACCCTCTAGATCTGCTTAGGGGGTCCCAGAAGGACCCCCTGGGGCCCTCTTATTTTTATTTTTTTTGAAACTGCGAAATGCGCGCAGGGTGCGCGCATCCTATCGCGTTGGGTGCACAGATTCTCTCGCGTTGGGTGAGCAGTTCCTAACACGTTGGGTGCGCAGATCCAAAAAACATGGAAAAAAATATATAAAATAAAGTTTTGAACATATAGTTAAAAAAATATTTTTAAAAATATAAATAGTTTGAAAAACACAATAAAAACAAATAATATTTTTTCATTTTGAAAAGATTTAAATGAAAAAATAGGTTAAAAAAAATAGTGTTAAAAAAGAATTTCAAAAAAACAATTAATGAAATTGACTCACTGAAATTGAAAAATATAGAAATCCAATGAAAATCATTACACATATCTTTAGAGATTCGTTATAGATAGGAATTAGCATTTAAAAAACCTTTGAAATTCACTGAAAAAACCATAGGTTTCATGCACGTTATAGTTAGGAATTGGCATTTAAAAAACCTTTGATATTCACTAAAAAAACAAAGGTTTCAGGGGCGTTCTAGTTAGGAATTGGCATTTAAAAAACCTTAGAAATTCACTGAAAAAACCATAGGTTTCAGGGGCATTTTAGTTAGCTGGACATTTCCCTCGTACAAAACCCTAGAAATTCCCCCGTTATAGTTAGTTCAGCTAACTATAACTCGCGCCCCCGCAATGCACTGCTGATGACGTCACATATTACATCACTCTTTTTTTTTTTTTTTAACACGCAGTTTATTGGTTTTTTGTACAAACACATACAACTCCATACTCAATATTCATCAGCATACGCCCTGAGGATTAATTCAAAGCCCCCCACCAACTATATAGTGCATAGTACGAGGATATGTGAGTCCTTCCAGGGCTGTGCGTCAAATCAACCAAGAAACCTTCGTAACTAAGTCCCTACACTGAAACACTATGAAAACTTTACATTCCCTCCCTCAGTCCACACCAACCAACGCAGGTAGCGGTCTCCGTCCTCTCGTATCATGCAGTCCTAGGAGTAGCTATGTGTTGAGTTATGCGATTTACCCCTCTTGTTCCGGGGCTATCCCCCCGTCCATGACCTGCCCTTCTCTGTCATCGTTTGACTCAGAGTCTCGTAATGTTTGTACTAGCGCCTCCCATGCAGCCGCCGCCTCTAGCGCCTTATCATCGTTCCGTCTACGCGCCAACATATTACATCACTCATGACATGGTCAGTGACATCACTGATGACATCTGAAATGACATCACTGATGACATCACTGACGACGTCATCCATGTGATAAATTACTGCATCTTCTCACACCCTTTGATATACTCAATCAAAATTTCAGACGTCCATTCTCAAAACAATAGATACTCCGATACCAATAACTACATACCCTCTCATTGACTCTTAGATCAACACACACATCCACTCACTCACCTGTACAGTCACTCATACTTACAGTCACTCAGTACAGGACTATCATATGCATTTATACACCTACATAGACACTTACACACCACCAATCATCCATAGAGGTGCTCTCAGTCATGCAAATAATTAATCGCACTCCCATTTACTCACCTATGCAGTTATACACACACAAGTTCACTTACTCATAAAAATAGTACCACATTCTTACGCTCTTATACAATCATTGATACAAGCACACACTCATCCATACAGCCACTCTCACAATCACACACTCTCACATATACCCACTTATATACTCTGACACACATATATACTGCCTTTCACATATGTAGTTAGTCACATATGTACCACTGAGATATACATTCAATCCCTAACACACCCATACATACACTCACCCAACCATACAGTCCATCACAGATGCACTCTTAAAACCATGCACCCATAGAATCACCCACTCACACATGTATGCACAGAGTCACACACACCCCACCCACACAAACACTCAGGCACCCATACAGATACTCAGACAACCAATCAATAACCCATAGAGATACTCGTATAGCTATTCACAAAACCATGCAGCCGCTTATACACCAACAGACAGACAGATACAGACATTCACACAGTTTAGTCACTAGTAAGATACATTTAATGACTCACTTATAGAGTCAGTCACGCACCTACTAAATCATCCATTCACACACTTATACACCTACTCATTCTTCCATAGGTTGTTCCCTATATATGTATTAAACGTATTTAAAATTTACAAAAACACACACTCACTGGATGACGTCATCAGTGATGTCATCGGTGATGTCATTTCAGATGTCATCAGTGATGTCACTGACCATGTCATGAGTGATGTAATATGTGACGTCATCAGCAGTGCATTGCGGGGGCGCGAGTTATAGTTAGCTGAACTAACTATAACGGGGCAATTTCTAGGGTTTTGTACGAGGGAAATGTCTGGCTAACTATAACGCCTCTGAAACCTATGGTTTTTTCAGTGGATTTCTAAGGTTTTTTAAATGCCAATTCCTAACTATAACGCCCCTAAAACCTTTGTTTTTTTCAGTGAATATATATTTAGTGTGGTTTGCCTTGACCCTTTCCGTAGTTGACTGTTTCAGCGGTTGTGACTGTTCCAGGGTATATTATCATTCAGAGCAAAAACCAAAGAAAATGATGGACGGAGTGTTGAACATTACAAGCACTCACCCCCAGTCAACTGATCTGGGTTTAATCCATCACCGTTCTTTAGCCCACTCTGCCACCCCAGTTCAGACATGGCCATATGCAAATCAGTCTGACCCTGTGCCTCATGGGAACAGTCCAGCCCGAACTGCCAAGCCATGTCTTCCCTGGACCGGAAACAAGCTTCCTAGGACCGGTTTCTGGCATTTCTGCCGTCTTCAGCCAGGCTTGCTTGAATCCAGTGGCAAAGTGAGCAAGGGACTCACGTCTGAGCATACCCTGCCAACTTATGGCGAACAAAGCAAAAACCAAAGAAAATGATGGACGGAGTGTTGAACATTACAAGCACTCACCCCCAGTCAACTGATCTGGGTTTAATCCATCACCGTTCTTTAGCCCACTCTGCCACCCCAGTTCAGACATGGCCATATGCAAATAATTCTGACCCTGTGCCTCATGGGAACAGTCCAGCCCGAACTGCCAAGCCATGTCTTCCCTGGACCGGAAACAAGCTTCATAGGACCGGTTTCTGGCATTTCAGCCGTCTTCAGCCAGGCTTGCTTGAATCCAGTGGCAAAGTGAGCAAGGGACTCACGTCTGAGCATACCCTGCCAACTTATGGCGAACAAAGCAAAAACCAAAGAAAATGATGGACGGAGTGTTGAACATTCAGCCCTTCGGCGTGAGTTGACATCCAATATATCAATTTTTAGGTCTCGCCTGACCCAGCGCATGCGCTGGTCTGGCAAGACTTATTGAGAGGGCTCCAAAAAGTGCTACCAGGCCAGCCTAGAGCTACAGTGCATGTGCGTCGGCGCGCGCGCCGCGTTTTACCGCGATTACTTTCACTTTCGCGGCTGCTTTGATGTTCTCCGTGAGGCTTAAATAGATTGTAGCAGTTAAAACAAGCATTGGCATAGCCAATAGGTCTCGCTTTCTGGACCTTATAAGTGTTTAGTTATGCAACTGTTGCATGGCTAAACACTTATAAGGTCCCAAAGGCGAGACCTATTGGCTATGCCAATGCTTGTTCTCTTTGTCCAGTAGTTCTTGTTGGATGTTGTTGGGATTGCCGTCCAGTTGCTCAATCACTACCCATTGCATATTATTCGGGGTGTGGCCCTCTTCTAGAAAGTGGTTGGTCATGCGAGATATGTTGCGCTTGCAACGAATGTTGCTTCTGTGTTCACAGATTCTTGTTTTTACTTTGCGGCTAGTCATTCCTACATATCTTAGGCTACATGGGCAGGTTATGAGTAAGGCTCCCAGTTTTCCGTTTAAACGGATTTTTACATATAAATACAGACGGAAAGCTTTTTAGCTTTTGTCTGTATTTATATATAAAAACGGGAAAATACTAACAAAACCAATGCTCCTGCCTCTGTGCTCCTCTGTAAAATCCGAGTCAGAGGTGCACAGGGGTGTCCAAAAGAAAGGGGAAACTGCTGCCCTGAAACTGCTCCAGAGATGGGGTGGGGGGACTGGGAGCTCCGTGTCTGCAGAGACACTCCAGCACCCCCTCAAAGCGGTAGTTCACGCAAGATAATTGTTGGAGCAGTGGCAGCAGCAGATGTCCATTGAGGTGTGAAAACACCCCCGGACATCGGCTGCAGCTCCATCAACCTTTTGTTTTTTAGCTCTCACGTCTGGGGGTTATAGGGCACAACTGGAATTGGGAGTATTTTGCCACAAATCGGAGTGGGCCGGTGAGAAGGGTGGGTTGCTTAATGAAAGGCAGGACGTTTTTTGAAAGAGGTGGCCTATGGTGTAGTCAATGTGATCTAAACTGTAGCTAGGGAGGGGCACTGCATTTAAACATAAGAAAGGAGGATCACGTGTAAACGGAGGCCTGGGGACATAAGCGAAGTGTTGTGGCATATAGGAACTAGAGGCAGGGAAGAGCAAAGTTAGGTCATCGCCATTTGACGCAGAGATTGGGAGCTAGAGCTGCAAGGGGTGATGTGCCAAGGGAGAAAAATCCACAGGGGTTTACATATGCTGTAGATTCTTAGGAACTGCGATGTGCACTGGGAGCAATTTGCAAAATATGTCTTGGGAAATATGCACTGTTGTGCTAAATAGTTGGAGAGAGTTGTACAAGGTGAATATGACACGAGATAACAGCAGTGATAGGTTTGAGGGGGTCGTTCAGAGACAGCAAAGATGTGTTTTGGGAGAGAGAGGTGCAGTGGGTGAAGTGCAATTGGAGAGAAAGCTTCAGGGAGTGTTGTTCCAAAAGTGAAACAGCTGCAGAGGAAGTGCGGTGCCATGGAGAGAGAGAGAGAGAGGCCCGAACAGATGTGGAAGCATCCATGAGATACAATTCTGAAATGTTGATGTGCTTTGCGTGAGAGCTCCAGGGGTGAGACAACCTGGGAGCGAGATCTGAATGGTGCGAGCTGCGCGTGCGCTAGAAACGAGAGACGCAGGAGGCAAGGCGTGACCTGGGAGAGAGAGCTGCAGGGGTTGGTGCTCTCTAAGAAAACTCTGAGCTTGGAGATGCATCCTTAGTGGGAGAATCATATCTGTAGGCTGTGACATACCCTAGATAGATACCCAAAAGTAGTGGGATGTGCCTTAAGAGAGACGGCTGCAGAAAATGAGTGATGCCCTTAGAAAAAGTTGTGAATCCGATCTGTGCCTGGAAAGATAGCTAAATGGCTGGTGATCCTTAAGAGAGGTGCATGGCTGATGTGCCTTGTGACAGGTGCAATGGTAATGTATCTTGGGAGACAGTTTTGTTGTATTACGTCGCAACTGTAGCAGGTAAATGCTTCGGCATTATAAAATCCATGCGAAAGTTCTTTGACTTCCTCCTGCTCGATTCCAGAAAGACCATTGCGGTAGCCCTCATACTCTCTCGAGTGGACTATTGTAACGGCCTCCCGGCAGGGACCAAAAAGTCCACCCGACTGAAACTGCAAAGTGTCCTGCACACTGCCGCGCGTCTTGTCTTAAAACTCCCACGCAAATCTTCTATCTCCACTGCCCTCAGATTCCTTCATTGGCTCCCCTTGCACAAGAGAATACTCTTTAAAATTCTCGTTGTAGCCTTCCGAGCCTTCAACAAATCCGGCCCAGTCTACCTGTCGAGACGCTTCCCTCACTACACCCCGGGTCGCACTCTCAGATCCTCTCAAGAAAACCTCATGACCCCCTCTAAATTCAACCTGAAGTCCAAAGGCGGAAAAACACTCAGTACCCTGGCTATTAGAGCCTGGAACAGTATGCCAAGGCATCTTAGACTTCAGACGCATGAGAAGCCGTTTAGGAAGCTCCTCAAAACGTGGATTTTTAGTCTCTCTGATGACTGGACTAATGCAGCCATTTAGCCTCCCACCACCTTTCCAGTGATCTGGTCCCAGGTTTTACAGCGCCAAGATGCTCCCTTTGGAGCGAACGTTTGCGCTCTATAAATACCTATCCAATATCCAATATTATGTACACCGAGGGAGAGAATTGCCCAATATAAAATTGGAACTGCAAAAGAGAGTTGTAACAGGCGGAATATGCCTGGAGCATACCCAGTGCTTGAAATGGAAAAATGGAAGTGCAGGTACTCTGCAACAGAGTACCTGCTTGTTTCTGAGAAGTGCTGGTACTCTTCAATTATAAGTATAACTTCTTTTTTTTTTTTTGAAGTGCAGGTACTCTTCCTCAATAAAGAGTTCTGGTATTCAGTACCTGACAGTACCGGCCCATTTAAAGCACTGACCCTGTAAAAAACAGAATGGGCTGCCTTTGGTGACTGCTCAGTGAATACTGTTTTACAGTAGTGGCATCAAAAGTGGATGTGTCTTTACTTCCACTGTGAATGCTCCCTTGTGTCTGGCTATTAGCCACAGTGGGGCAGTCTAGTGTGATGTATGGGGGGTGTTGGTGGTGTAAAAAACATTCATAAAAGACAGTACCATTTACAATACAAAACTCACACTAGTACAAATGCAATAGATTTCACAATTACAACAAAGTGAGCTATTGCCATTTTGCATTACACCATTTGATTAATGCTTCACGAAGGGAAAAAAATCAATGACATTTACAATGCCAATAGCTCAAAATAATGTCATTACGAGACCTATTGCATTGTAAATGCGTGTTGTTGTATGGGAGGGTGAAGGAGGTTGATGTGGCAGGGCACTGGGGCAGAAATGCCTCCAACAACTATTAGCTGCATCTCTCAGTGACTATGCACGCTATTGGGCAATGAGGCTGAGTGAGTGGTGAGAAAGTCAGTTTGCATGACTTCATTTTTCCATTCAATGTTTATTTAAGTGCTACTTAAATAAAAATAAAAACAAGAACAGAAATGACTGTTGCACCACCTCTACATTTTCTCCATAGTGTCCATATCAAAGCACTATTCTGTACAGATGACGATGCAGGATTCTTTAGATATTTGGGCGATTTACAATGCCGTGTGGGGTAGGTAGTCTTCTAATGCACACTAAGAATGATCTGATATTCTTCGAGCAGACACTCTCTGTGATGGCTGATTAAATCTGAGTAGAAGAGGTAGTAATGCGTTGACATTTTGCAAGACAGCTGCGCAAATGAGACCTACTCTCAATCACTAATTCACGCAGCTTTTCTTAGAGGACAGGGAAGAAATTTGCTCCCAATATGTAAAGTGCACTTAGCATAGGCTCCATTTTAAAAAAACAGCTATAACAACCTAGTGCAAGTGTGCATGCCAACTTAAATAAATGTGGAAAAATACTAGCTTTAGCGTTTTTTTTCTTGGTCAAAAATAAATGTGGATAAATACAGATAAAATGACCAAAAAATAAATATGGATAAATACAGACGGAAATGTGAAAAAAATAAATACCATAAAACCGGGAGCCCTAGTTATGAGGTATGACATTTATGGAATTACAGTTCGTGTGCCTGCGTATTTCCCTGGTTCTAAGCTGAGTGTCTTGGTTGGTTGTGTTATATTGCACGTACTGCAGTCTCCACAGGGGTGGTAGTCCCCATGCGTTGAAGATGGTGTTCTTTTGTTGGGGTCTAGTGAGTACCAGACTATCTTTCAAGCTCTTTCCTTTTGTGTATGAAAATAGTGGTTTCTCCCACTCAAAATTGCCTGTGTACAGTATTGCCCAATGTTTGTGCACAATCTTGGCCACTTGATTCGATACAGGATTGTAAGTTGTCACACAAGTTAAAGGAACTGTAGTATCTGTAGGTGTTTTGGGTTCTAATAGTCCCTCACGTTTTGGTTGCGTGCCCGTTTTTCTGCCTTTTTGGTGATTTTATCCAGGTATCCACGATTTTTTAGTTTTGTGATCAGCACTTGTGCCTGGTCTTTAAAGTCTTTGAGATTACTGCAATTTCTGCGTAACCGCAGGTATTGCCCATAAGGAAGATTTTCCCTCCAAGAGCGAGGGTGGAAACTAGTGTAATGAAGCAGCGAATTTCTTGCTGTTGGTTTAAAATGGGTCTTTGTGTCAAGTCTTCCATTGTGGTGTGTTATGTCTAGGTCTAGAAAGGTGATGTTTCTCCTATTTATGGTGTGTAAATTTCAGATTGGGGTCACACCCATTGACCCAGACAAGAAAGGCTTCTAGTGACTCACCAGATCCTTCCCAGATAAGGAAGACATCGTCTATGTACCGTCTGTAAAAGCATATATTTGCTGTGAGTGGGGTGTTAGAACTCAACAGAAATTTATATTCAAAGCTGTAGATGTACAATCCTGCTACGCTTGGGGCAAAAGTGCTCCCCATCGAAGTGCCATAAGTTTGTAGATACAGTTGGCCTTCGAATTCAAAAAAGTTTTCTTTTAGGGCTAGCTCAGCACAATTCAGGATAAATTACTTGGGTGTCTGGTAGGACCAGGTGATGCTGTCTAGAGATGTTTTTAGAACTTCCGAAGTGTCATCCTGAGGTAGACTAGTATAGAGAGACTCTATATCTAGGCTTACTAGGAAGCTGGTGTTGGGGTTGAATGTTAGATCTTTGATTTGTCCTAAGAGATCTTTTGTGTCTTTTAGATAAGTGGTAGTGGCCTGCTCCAGAGGTTGCAGAAAGAAGTTGCAGAAAGAAGTCGCAGAACTTCGAAAGAGGCTCTAGGATGGAGCCTATGCCTGACACTATTCACCTGTTTGGGGAATTCATCTGTTTGGGGACAAGGCAGGCTGTGCTCTCGAGCAGTTCAAAAGAGGGCAGGGCTATGGCATGCTCCCTCTGCTTATCTGCCTTACCTCGCCAGCCGCATCAGTCCTTCTGTTAATTTCCTTGCTTCAACAGGGGTACCTCATGACGTCAGCCAATCCAACCCAAGCATAGTGCCCAGCAGTTTTGTAATTGCAACTGTGGTGCCCACTGCCACTGTGGTGCCCACTGTCCCAGTGGTCACGGTCAGTGGCCACCCAGGCAACTCCCCACTCCCCCAATCTTGAAGCCACACCTGCCAACTCCCATTAACGTCCCTTTACTTGTGCACACGCACCCAGTAAGATGCAGAAGCCGATGATTCTTGCTAGGTTTTTATGCCATAACATCAGACAGGTGGGTTCTGCAAATTGTGAACAAGGGCTACACCCGACCTTTCCTTTCTGCACCACCACAGCTTCCACTAGCACCTGATAGAGGACCATCTTTTCACGAGCCCCTACAGAAGTAGGATGTGTTTGTTATTCCTGCTACTTTCTGGTGGCACAGAAGGATGGAGGTCTTTGTCCGATTTTTGACCCGCAGCCTCTCAAAGCCCTCCTCCCAAAAGATAAATTCAAAATGCTTATACTGGCACAGGTCTTGTCTGCCCTAGACCCTGGAAAGTTGATGGTGGCATAGGACCTGCAGGATGATTGTTTCCATATACCCATCCTGCAGGCCCATTTGCACTACCTGCTATGCTCCCCTTTGGTCTCACCAGTGCCCATAGGGTGATCTATAAACTGATGGCGGTGGTGGCAGTACATCTTCGGAGGTCCGGGATGCCAGTCTTCCACTACCTCGACGACTGGCTGTTAAAGGTGGGCTTGCCCCATATGGTCAACAACCACCTCCAGACCGCGGGGAAGCTCCTGTCATCTTTGGGCTTCATTAACAAAGTGCCCATTAACAATGTGCCCAAGTCACACCTGACTCCTCAGACGCTTCCGTTCATCTAAGCCATTTTGGACACAGTTCAGTTTTGTGCCTTTTTCCTGGGAAAGAGAGTCCAGAACATTCAGACGATGGTCCTGATTTTCAGCCTTGGTGGATTTCGGTGAGGTTGACTCTGCGGCAACTGGGACTGATGGCCTCTTGCATTCTGCTGGTCGAGCATGCCAGGTGGCATATGTGGGCTCTGCAGTGGAATCAGAAGTCTCAGGGGGCCAAACATCAACAGGACCTCTAAGACCACGCTCAGATTTTGGAAGTGACTATGAATGATCTGCAGTGTTTAGTTACAAGACTGCGATTGGGTCTCTCCGCCTTCCCAACCCAGAGCTTACAGTGGTTACCGATGCATGGTTTCTTGGTTTTGTTAGCCACCAAGAAGAGGTATAGACCAGAGTCCTGGCTCCATATCAACTTTCTAGAGTGGAGAGCCCTCTTTGAAAGCCTTCCTTCCATTCATCCAAGGGAAGTCTGGTACAGGTGGCCACTGACAACACCACCAACATGTGCTACTGCAACAAACAGCACTGGGTGGGATCACAGAAACTCTGCCAGGTGGCTTTGCACCTCTGGGAATGGCTGGACCAACAAGGAATCTTCTTGGTGGTGAACCACCTACTAGGATCATTGAATGCATGGGTGGACGAGCTCAGCTGTAAAAGCATAGCGTATCACATGTGGCAGATACACCCAAGATGGCACAAGGTCTTGTAGGCGAATGGAGGGAACGTTGGCTCAATCTGTTCGCCACCGCAGAGAGCATGCAATGTCAGCATTTTGTGTGTTGGAGTTTCCAAGGCATCTCTCGCTCAGCTATGCGTTCTGCCTTTAATGGAATTTGGAATTCCTCTATTCCTTTCTGCCAATACCACTCCTGCCCAGAATTCTCAAGATCGGGTCCATTCGGGCCAACGTCATCTTAGTGGCCGCGGACTGGGCATAAAGTGTATGGTATTTAGAACTCCTGGGCATGAGCATCTCTTCTCGGGTCAGGCTGCTGCTCCAGGAGGATCTGCAGGGCAAACTGGTGTTGTGGACGCAGGCATCTGTCTTGCCTAATGTTATGCACACCATTCCACGTTGGTCAAAACATCACCTTGCTGGCATTCTTTGCTGCTCCTCACCCTTCTAAGGTGGAGGAAAGACTCAATCATTAGGACCCCAAAAGAGCGCTGAGCTTTTATATAGATCGTACCAAGAAACACTGGGTGGATGATCATCCATTTGTGGAGTTCTCTGGAGTGAAAAAAGGCAAGGCTGTCAGAAGAAGAGAACCATCTTCCATTGGACTATTTTCTGCAATAAGGTCTGCTACCCATTGACTAAAAAAAAAAAAAAGTCTCTGGAAAGACTGTGTGCTCATTCTATCTGGCCCAAAGCTGCTACCTCTGTGTTAGCATGCAGAGTCCCTGTCCGAGACATTTTCCAGGCTGCTACATGCGCATCTCTCCATTCATTCAAGAAGCACTATTGTCTGGATAGTAAGGTTTGCAGAGAGGGGCATTTTACCCGATTGGTCCTGCAGGACATTCTGGTTTGAGTCCATCTTACAATAGGTACTGCTCTGGTATCTATTGATAAGATGAGGAATCTGCGGCTAGAAGTCTCTTCTCTGGAGAACAGGTTACTTACCTTCGGTAACACTCTTTCTGGTAGAGAATATCTAGTTGCAGATTCCTCACCGACCCACCTATACTCCTCATTAATGTCATTGGTCTCTATCCATTAATAAGATATCGCGTTTAAGAATCTGCACAGTGGTCACAACAATTTACTTTTGGGACTCTGCATCTAGGGGGAGCGGACAGTCTTGAAACAACTGACGTCAGGGTGTGGGAAGGACGCCTATACAGGCTCTGCACATCATTTCGGGAACAGTGTCAGTGCAAAGCCAAATAGCGCCACCTACTGGCACACAGGTACTGATAAAAAGTTGCCAGATCCAGTTTGATACCTGGGGAATATTCATAAAGTGACAAATATGCGGCTAGATATAGCCAGTACCAGAAAAAGCATTACCAAAGGTAAGTAACTTGTTGTTCACTGCAAGGGCACACTATCCCCAATATGTACTGTGTCCTATTTTTATATATTAGCCTTACAAGGCCCATTTTAGTGAGTAACTTAAAAACATATAAACCTAGGGTGTTCCAATATGATAAAGGCATTTTATTTGCTGTAGTGCATTTAAACTGCAGCCTAACCAGAGCGCAGTGGTGCTCCTACCAGAAACATACGTTCATCATACATGTGGGTGGTGTAAGTACACACTGCAGCCCCCAAATGACATTTCATTTCCATACCATAGGAGCACATAAGGCACGATTTACAGTGGACTTGTATGGGAATTAAATAGGTGACATAGGGAGTTCTAGTGTACAGCTCTGGTTTTAGAGGGGAAGCACAGGTAGTTTATGTGAGAAAGTGCCATCTTTCTTGCATGGTATGCCCCCACTTTTTGCTGAATTGCTGCATGTACTTTGACTGAGTGTGCCCTGGACTCCTGCCAATCAGGTGCCCAGGGCCTATGTTCCTTCCCCAAACACACAAAACCCCAATTGGCAAACCCTGGCCACATGTCAGCCCCTGGTAAATGGTACCCAGGGCCTTGTTGTGCCACCCTCAGAGGCCCTGTACCCTTACACACACACACACTGCCCTTGCAGGCTGGGTGTCTGGGTGCAAGACAAATCAAAGAGTCGACATGGCACACAACCCCGTGTGCCATGCCCATCACCGAAACTGCCATGGCATATATCAGCCATCCCTCTAGCTGGGTGCCCTATGCCAATGGTGTTGGCACAGGAGCAGGAGCCCTGTGCCCCTACAGTACCCAGGTCCATTCCTGGGCACTGTAAGTGCAGTGCTGCCATTTAAGAGTACATGGTGCTGAGAGCTCGTCAAACATGAACTCCACAGCACCATAATGGCAACACTGAGAAGTTTGGTATCAAACTTCTCAGCACATTAAACCCACACTGCCATGTGGGATTTAATGTACCAAGCACCCCAGAGGGCATCTTAGAGATGCCCCCTAAAACCTAACCTATAATCCACGTCTGTTCTTAGGCTGCCACACAGCAGACATGTTGCTGGACCCTGGGTAGGAGAGCCCCTGCTCTCCTGGGCCTGCAACAATGCACATCCTGGGCGAGGTGCTAAATCTCCTCCCCCAGGATGGGCAGGGGGAAGCTTCAAAGGCATGCCGCCTCTGTGAGCTTCCCCAGGCCACTGTAACCCCCCACTCTGGTGGGAAGCTTGGCCGGAAACCCCAAATAAGGACAGAGGATGTGCCAGCCTGCCAACCCCACCCCTCAGGTGGGGGAGGCGAGGTGAAGCACATCTCCGGGCTCTCGCCAGCTTGAAGATGGGAAGCCCTACCCTATCGGGACTAGGCTACTGCCCCCCTCCCACAAGAGAGAGGCAGGATAGGGGGTGTACCCACCCCAGGACAGGGACCCATTGGTCCCTGCTCTTCACCTACCTGTAACACCCCTAAATCTAGTATTTAGGGGCACCCTGAACCTTCCTTCCCCAGATTCCAAAATCCGAAGAAGAGCTAGAAGAAAGAAGACCTGCCCTGCAGCTGCTAAGAAGAGGAAGATACAAACTGCTTTGGCCGCAGCCCTACCGCCCTGTCGTCCCTCGAACCTGCTCCTGCTCCCGCTCCCACCCGGCATCTCTAGTTGCCAGCAACCTCACAAACCCCGGAGGACCTGGCTACCTTTTGACTCTAAGTCCCTGGGACTCCCATGAGTAGAGGCTCTCCTCAAAATCTACTTCCAATCCCTGGCAGCAGCCCGGACCCGCGAACCCAACACACTCTGCACCAGCCAAGCCTGGCCTGTGCCGGAGTGAACAAAGACCACGAGGACGACCCCACAGCGACTGTGACCCCGAGTCCGGCACCCAAGGACCTCCCTCGACACTCCTGAAGAAGCCTGAAGCCTCAGAACAAGGTGCCCCCCCAACCGCGATCAACAGAGGATAAGATTTCCCGACACCAAAAGGCACCCCTGCACCCGGCGGCCCCCTGTGCCCAATCCCGGAGTACCTACCTATCCTCCAACTACCCAACTTACCTCTCGAAGTGGTGGTGGCACCTGAGGAATCCTCGTCCCCGAGCTTTCAGTCTTTTTCTAAACCGGAGATTTCCCATTGAAATCAATTGAGCACCCGAAGGCTCAAAAGCACCCTGCACCCAGCCGCCCGAGTGGCCCTGGCAGTGTAACCTCTACACCTATCTACTTCCCCACTTGCCCTGAGTAAGTGACCAGGAGCCCAGCTCCCACAGCCGCGTGGCCTGCTAGTCAGCAGCCACCAACCAAGGCCCCCCTATCCCTCATAGGATAACATTGGGCCTAACTCTCTCTGTACCCGGCTGCCCTAGTGCTGCTTGGAGTGAACCAACTGTACCTACCTGACCCTGGGGGACCCCTGAGTCTATGCCCAGAACCTCAACTCTGCCAGTCGAGTACTTACTTTTAAACCGATAACTCAATTTTATTCATAGGGTAACATTGACTGGCTTTTTCCTGAAATTATTCACCAAAAATCAGCCGAGTAACGAAAACGAAAATACTCACCTGCTCTTAGGTGAGCTCCCAGTGCTGGATCTTGATGGCCAGCACTGACTCGGAAAACTACTTACAACTGTACTTACCAGTAACCCAATTTTCTTCCATAGGAAATCATTGACTGTTTTTCTGTGAAATTTCTTCTAAATGTCAATTTCTGCAATCTTTAAATATTCTTTAAAAATCGTATAATATCTGAAAACGTAATTACTTACCTGTTTTGGATAATGGTCCCAGTACTGAGTCTAGGCACCCAGTACTGGATTACAAAAGTGACGAGAACATACTATACCTGTAACTTGAATTTTCTGCCATAGGGAGTCATTGACTGTTTTCTATGACATATTTTCTAAGTGTCAACTTTTAAAATAGCAAAATATTGTATAAAAATCATCACAGTAATCAAGTCGACTTTTGTCACTTGATTCCAAGTACTGACCCAAGACTGAATCTAGGATCCAGCATCTCCTTCTGGCACAACAAAAGGGGGTAAATTATTACAGGAAGATAGGAGAACTGATGCAGAGGAAGACTGATTTACCCAGGATTTTGGGAAGTGAGGACTGTTCTTGGGAGAGTGGAAGATATGCAGTAATACTTCTACATTGTTGTGTGTGCTGTTTTTATATGACGATGATGTGTACAGTAAATGTATGTGTCTTGTAAAGCACACTGCTGCCCTGAGGGGTCGTGGTGCTGTAGACCGCTGGGGAACCCGTCCTGGTTATCCCTGTGAGATGGTCCCTCCAAGGGTATCTCCAAGGTGAAACCAGGCATCCCCGGCGAATGTGGGGGGCCGTTGTGGAGATGAGGCAAGCTAATGCCCAGAGTTGCCGAGTGTGATCCCTGGTTAGAGTAGGCACCGAAGCGAGAATTATCGAGTCCGCTGGCCCTGGTCCACGACCCTGCCGCGTCGGGAATCGAACCCTGGTCCCGGGTCATCCTCTGCTTCCGGGTCTGCTGCCTCTAACCAGTGAGCCACACCACTCCACAGTCAGGGTAACGTCCATCTCATCGGCTTATCCCTTCATGAATCCATAATGGCGCGGCCCCACATCAAGTTTCTAAGTATGTGTAGAAACTGTCATATGACCACATGACTCCATGTCTTTGGGTACACCTTGTTCTAGCTTTGGCATTCATTTCAACATAGGCGTGTTGTAATACTTGTTTATCTCAATTGAACCTGCTGGATTAAAGTTCAAAGGGGATCTGGTTTGTACAAGAACATCTTGAACCGGACTCTGCCTGATGATATGGAGTCATCTGGCAACCTTAGCAGTGGTGGCTGCTGTCAGCAAAAAAAGTGGTGGGGCAGTGCAGGTGGCAAGAACAAAAGAAAAAGATAACTTACCTGCTGCTGTCTGCCTTGGTGCTTTTTACTCCTCTGCTGCTGGTATACAAGCTCTCAGACTCCCCAACTCCAATCCAGATGCTGGTAATACTATTACCCAGCATGAGAGAAGTGGCAGGATAGGTCTGAGTAGGATCGCTTTGCGCTCCCACAGGGACGTGGGAGCCTGTGCCTGCTGTTCTCAACCTAGCTGTGCCACACAGCTCTGGTTGGAGAAATCTAAGTGTGCATGTCGGTTTGGCCGTCCTAAGAAAACCTGCCAAACCAACATGCACACTTGCAGTGCCCACCACTCCATCTACATGCTTGCTGTTGTTGTCAAGATGGCCTCGCCCCAAGACTCTGCTCCCTGATGAAAAAGTAAAATGATAATTAAATTGTTTACGTATTTTATTTTTCATGTTTGCATCTGCTGGCTCTCAGTAGTGGGGCTACACTCCTCCGCCCTAACAGAGAAGCTGCCGTAGAAGCTTAGGGGAAACAAAACTGAACAGGTCGATCACTTCTCAGCCATTTATGAACTATTTAAGAAATGTAGGTCCAGGAGTGTTTCAACCATACTAGTCTCAAGTTATCCAATGTACATAAAATAGCTCTAAATAATACTAATTTGAAAAGTCTGTGCTTTTCTTGAAAATGTTGCTTGGATCTGCCCTTCGTGGCCCTACTTTGGACAACAATGCACTGAGGTAATCAGTCCGAAGAGTATCAAGCTAGCTATATTACTGTACATTTTTTCAATATATGTGGTTCAGGTGTGTATGCTTTACAAGCCACACACAATATGCTCCAGTGCTGCATGGGATGTGCCTGAGAGTGTGGGTGGCATGAAGTGTGGTTTTTCTGGGTGTTCCGTATTCAGGGAGCTTAGAAGACATGCAGATGATAAGAGAAGCATACAAGTAACAGATGGGCTGAGGTTCATTGGTAGAACTCTATAGTGTACTGCAGGCCTGCCCTGCACTGGCAGAGCTATTAGTGGGTCGCATACGACAATAGCAAGGTATTCTGGGGCAGCAGGGCAGAGGTGCACAACAGAGCTTTGTGTGGTTCAGTGTACTAAAATAGCAGGGGGGGGGGGTCGCAGGTCCGGATTGAGGGACATTTGCAAACGTGTGTGTTGCCCTGCTTATTTGGAGGATGGCCTGAGAGTCATAAGGAAGTGCATTGGCTGATTTGATTTGAACATTTGTAAAGCGCACAAATTCCCGAGGGGGTCCAGGCTCTAATAGCAGCATGAATCCGAAGGTTGCTGAAGAAATATAGTGAGAAATTTTAGTTGGCGAACAGCCAGGTTTTTAGCAATTTTCTGAAGTATAAAAGATTCGGACTGTTCTTTATATCAACTGTAAGCGAGTGCCATATCTTAACTGTCCCCAAAATAAAACTGCTTCCACCCCAACGAGCCTTCTTACATCTGGGGGTCTGTAGAAGTTTGCTGTGTGAAGACCTTAGGTTTCTAGAGGGCACGTACCAAATCAGATGACTTCTCAGATATTGAGGGCCAGCACTGTGCCTTGTATGCCAAGCATTGAGATTTAAATGTAACCCTTTTTCCGACTGGAAGCCAGTGCAATGTTTTCAGACCATGGGAGACTGGCTGAGATCTAGGGATATCCAGTAGCAATCTGGCTGCCACATTTTGGAGTCGCTGCATCTTTTTTAAGTACTGGGTTTGAATGCTCATGTACAAAGCATTTCCATAATCCAGTATGGACAGGACTAATGCTGTCACAACTGTTTTTAGGGTGTCCGGAGGTATGAAAGGACACATTTTTCTGATAATCTTTAAGATGAAAGAAATTGTAGACGTAAGAATAATGATCTTGTTTTTAAAAGTTAGATTATCATCAGTGATTCACCCTAGGTTTTTCACCTTCTTAACTGGGGCTGTAAGGTCTCCCAGACTAGATGGCCACCATCTCCATTTTTCATTTTTCCGCCATTAAGTTTTAAACAGTTGGAGTTTGTTCACTGATTTACCTGGGTCATGCAGGTATTAAATCGATCTGCAGTTTCTTCCATATTAGGAGAGACTGATACTACTAACTGAATATCATCGGCATAAGATACCACTGAGAAGCCAAACTCCCTAATAATTTGAGCCAGAGGGGTAACGTAGAGGTTAAACAATGTGAGACGAGCCCTGTGAATTGGTCAGATGAAAAATATCCCGTCTCTACTGATTCAACCCTGTTAGAGAGGAATGATTTAACTAATTTAAGGGCAGTGCCTCTTATCTGTAGCTCTGATAACCTATTGGCCAGTATTTCATGATTCACTGTGTCGAAAGCCGCCGATGGATCCAACGGAATCAGGTTGGCCTTACCTCCGGCATCCAAAATTAATCTTAGCTCTTCGACAGCCATGACCAATGCAGTCTCAGTGCTATGCCTCTCACGGAATCCGTATTGAGACGGATCTAAAAGTTCTTTGGAAGAGATGAACGACGTAAGGTGTACGTTTAACACTTTTTCCAACACCTTTGCCGGAAAGAGTAGTCTAGAGCTAGGTGTGTAGGTACTGGAACAGCTGGATCTAAATTGGGGTTTTTTAGAGAGGGAGAATCAAGGCTATTTTCCAAATATCAGGGAAAATACCTGAACTGATGGTCTCTTTAAATACAGCCCTCAGTTGTTCACTGATAATTTCGGGTGTAAAGTGCAGTATTTTTGGGGGGGCAAGGATCAGATTGAATCCCAGATTAGGATGTCCTTACCATCTGAGTGATCTGTTCTGAGATGGGTGGAGAAAAGGAAACAAACAAGTTAGATGGGGAAGGTGTTGTGACTTCTGGAAAATTTCCGTTTGGAGTCAAGTCACTGTCCCTAAAGGACTTATACACTGCCTCCACTTTATCTTTAAAAAACCGTGCTAAGGAATTACGAGATTCAACACTATCAATGCAAGGGGGCTCTGGTAGTTTGGCTAGGCTTTTTACTTACAGAGCTCTTTGCTAGAATTCTTTGCCTGCAGAATTCTTGCCAAGATGTACTTGCTTTTCTCTTCCATTAGTAATTTCTTATCGTCAGAAAGTGATTGTGCATATTTTGTTTTTTCTGAATGATCATAATTTGCTCTCCACTGCCTCTCCTTCCTTCTGCAGATTTTTTTCTGTGCTCTCAGTTTATCGGTGAACCAGGGTTCTGAGGAATTTTTCCGCTTAGTTGAAAAAGTCCTTTCAGGAGCTAGGGGATCAACCGCAACTTTATTCCAGGAAGAAAACCTATGAGCTGCAGTGTTTGCATCTGTGATCAGGTCGGGCTTTGAACAGGTTAAGGACAGTTGTAGTACAAGGGGGTCAATGTTCCTCCAATCTGACCTTTATGAACTGTAGGGGGTGTTATGAGGTCTTGAGGAGTGCTGGGAAGTACTCACTGTAAATATTATTGCTTTATGGTCTGACCAGAGAATAGGTTGCACTTATTTGATGTAAATATACCATCTAAAGTATGTTCTGCAACATGGGTAGAGTGCTCAACTATCTCTTTCAGGGAAAAACTGGCCATATTAAGATGTGTATGTTGTCCCATTACTCAAATAAAAGGCGCTGTTAAAGGTCGAGACTGATGTGCCGAGGTGTGTGAGATTAGATGTGGAATAGCAAACAGTGCTTGAAAGGCAAGTAGTGCTGAGCTAGGTGGGTGTCCTGGGAGAAATCAAGGGAGGGGTGCTGCAGTGGTAGAGATGTGCTGGAGTCTCAGTACCGGAGTATCATTGGGTAGTACATGTCCGCTTTGAGGTACACAGACAAGTTGTTCTAGTACTGGGCAGCAGAGCGAGAGGGTCTGCGGTTCAGTATGATGTGCTTTGGCAGAGCAGAGTTGAGATGTGGTAAAGGAATTGCAGTGTCAGGGATACTGGATGTCAAGATCCATGTGTAATTGCAGTCATGTGTGAGCTCTAATGGTGAGAAACTGGCAGTGAGCTGAAGAGGGAAGCAGCACGTGCTGGGTTGCCCCTACTCATTCCACCATGATGGCTGGTAAGATATTGCAAGGGGGGGGGGGGGCTACATCAAGGACAGGAACCTTGTGGTCTTTCAGGCCAAGAGTGCAGTTTCTGGCGGAGTTGAGAGAGAGTGACTTTACTACAGCTGCAGTACGTGCTGCATGGCAAGGAGGCTAACAAGGCCCATTTCCACCAACTGTCCCTTGCCCCAAGTAAAGTTACTGTGCTGCTTTGCATGAACGGGTGAGCAGAAATGTGCCACAAATACTTTGAAGTGGCCTCGTTTTGCTCTCTCCCTGCTCTGGCAAACTTTTGGCTTTCATGCACCAACACAGGCACCCTTGCGCCATAGTGCATGGGTGTCCGTGTAATACTCAGTAAAGGTTTTTGTGTAGTAAACAGTCCCTTCCTGCACAAAAAGTATGCTTTAAGGCATGTTCCTCTTTGCATGTCTGCTGAATTTTGCAGCACACATGCAAAGAGGAGAAATTAAAGCTTTTCTCTTGCTCGTCATTTTGCCTGCCTCAGGAAGGCACTTGAGTTTGCTGTAAATCCCTGCCTACAATTGTTGTAAATAGGGATTTGCGTCGAAACCTATTGGTGGTTGAATGGGAACACCAACTCAACGAAACGCAAGGAAGTACTTTGCGCTGCTTTGTGCTTCCTTGGGTTACAAACCGACACAAATTGTGATTTGCGTTGGTTTGTAAATCCCAGCGAAAGACTTTGCATCAGATTGCATTAAAAAGTTAATACAAATTCTTTATAAATCGTGACCCTGGTGTGTTGAAATGTTGATCAAGCCTCGGTGTATGGACTTGTATTGGAAGGGTATGTTTCCAGTTCCAATCCTATTCTAGACAGCACATAGTCGCCCTTGCACAATGGTGCAGCCTAATTTACACAATGAAGGGGATTACAGCAGCAGGCTAATGTTAGTACTTGTGGCTCTGCATTGCGATTCCCCCTTGCGCAATGCAGGGCAGCTAATTTGGTTGCTGAGCTGTATTGCATGAAATCATTTGTAAATCCAGCCCAAACCACTTACACAGTGCTGGAAATGGAAACAAAAAATACCCCAGCAAAAGAAGCGAGCTGAACAGCACCATACCATTGTACATTTGGTGCAGTTCTGCTCTCTGCCTTTCATGCAACGCAGCTCAGCAACTTCCCTTGCGGGGCTGTGTTGAGTAAAATCCTAGCAACTACTGCCAGGGCCGGACTGGGACCTCAAACCGGCCCTGGGAAACTGTTCGGCCGCCCCCCCCCTGGGGGCTGAGGGGGTGCGGCCGAGCGGTTTGCAAAGGCTGGTTTCGGCCGATTTTATTACAGGGGGCTGATATTGCCGGCCCCAGGTAGCAAAAACTGCCCCCAGGGGCCCAAAACCGGCCTCCACCCTGGCAGCCCACCGGGGAAATGCCCAGTGCCCGCTAAGGCCAGTCCGGCCCTGACTACTGCTGCAATACTTGTCCTAGTTATACGAATGGGGCTACCTTACCAAAATTAATAGAAAAGGTTTGTGAGGACCAGGGAATGTGAAGCTCAGATTAGCAGGGCCATAGGAATAAATTATGGACTACCTTGTACTATAAATTACTCTCATGCCCCATTATTCACTCACTCTTATGGATATTCCCTGCTGTGCAGATCAAGAGTTCTGAAAGACAATGGCGTTAAAGACCACGCCTTCCTATGAGAGAGGTGAAACATGTTACTCTAAGGACTTCCGGGACTTTTAGGGGTGGCGGCTACATCACAATCTAGATGTGAGATTAGTGGTGGAGGCTACATCACAGTCTAGATGTGAAATTACGAAATAATTTCAGGAAGAAAGAAAACCCCAGTAGGTTCACATTGTCCAAGATATGTCTAGCGTTACCCAGTATTCGTAGGAGAACTGCTGGCTCCTGAATAGAGCCAGATTGGGGCCTGCTGTGTGTTGCTAACACTACCAGTAGCAAACCTACATCTAAGAAGGGGGCAAAGGCTTTCAGTACACAAACATGGTAGTCATCTTTCCATTTGGGACTCGGATACCACACTTGCACCACACAGCCATCCTCCTTGGAGCCGAAAGGTATCTCCCAGTCAGGCAATCCGGGACATGTATGAAAGCAACAACAACCAGCATGCTGCCGCATTCGTGGCTGCTGCTTTGAGACCACACTGCAGCCGCTCTGTTCGATTTGCAGTGTAACATATCTGACTATCGAATACAAACCTAGATGAGCTGCCGGCCAGTTCCCTAAACCTTTTGCTTATGTGTGCAGCGCCCTTACCTGCGGGCTCTTGCGGCTCCTATACATAAGAGTGCGTAGGGGGGGGGGGGGAGAGCTATTATTAGGCCACTTTTTGAACCAGCGACCAATGTCTTTGCGAAAGCCTCCAGAGCTTGGCCAGTTCAGAAATCTCTTAAAACGCCGCTGTTTACCAGGAAATGGCGGGTGGGGGTGGGAGTGGCCGCGGCGGTCTGCCCGAAAGGCGTCTTGGCGCTGACACAGTCATTCCCTCTGGAAAAAAATAACACTAATAATTGATTGGGATCGGCGCGTGCTGAAATGCCACTGTTCCCGCTCCTCTTGCAACCACTTCAAACGTGTCCCTTCTCTCTTTTGTGTACTTATGTGAACAGTGAAAACCTTTTCCCCAATACAAATGCCCAGCCTATGAACTTTGTCAAATCTTTGTTTTATATTGTTTGTGCTACGCCACTTTCATAATCCTGCAATGCTATAAATAAAAAAGGGTACTGTTACCCGACTCCGTAGAAGAGGATAAGGCTGGATACATTGCAAGCCCAGAGGACAACATCCCTGTGGAGCTGGATTCAGAGTGGGCACAGAGAGGCACTTTGAGGCTTGGAGTGAGGCGACTTGTGCTCCTTTCTTCAGGACTGTCTGTGCAGGGGCTTGCAAGAAATCCGCCGAACGAACTCTACCAGGCGAGTCTAACAGGTAATGTACACCCAATATTATGAGAGACAGAAGAGAGTGGAGACAGAGAGAGTTGAGAAAGACAGAGTACGGGGGAAGAGAGAGTGGAGAGAGAGAAGAGAGACTGGCAGAGAGGGACTGACTGAGAGAGGCTGACAGAGAGAGATTGACTGAGGGAGAAAGAGAGACAGAGACTGACAGAGAGAGAGACAGACTAGGAGAGAGAGACAGACTAAGAGACACTGACTGAGAGATAGAGACTTACTGACTGTCTGACTGAGAGAGAGACTGACTGACTGACAGAGAGAGAGACGGATTGACTAAGAGAAAGACTGACTGAATGAGAGAGACTGACAGAGACTGAGAAAGAGACTGACAGAGAGAGACCTGGCAGTACTTTGAGGAGTCAGTACTTTGTGCCAGAGGGAGGAAACAACAAAAGATTACTGTAGGTGAGAAGCAAGGGAAAGCGCACGAGGCCAAAGCTAGATACAGAGAAATATAGGGGCAAGAGCAGGACATGCACTTCCCTGGAGTGATCAATACAAATGGTAAAGAAATAAAAGAATATTTGTGTGACTGATATCAGCATTTCAAGGAAACAACCCATTGAATCAGGGTAAAGCCAAATTCCTCTAGGAGTGGGACCAGCACACGAATAGAGAGAAAATAATTAAAATCAAGATCTGGCAATGGACTGGACAAAAAGCCTCGCAATCATGAGCAGTGGGGCTGCACCAAAGCCCACTCTATGTAATATTGTAAGCAAAGCTGTGAATGACTTCTGAAGCCGTCCATAGTGAGCCCACAAAAATAATCAGAACAGTCAGCGACACTGATAGTGCCTATGGGTAGTAGATCCAGGGTGTGTGATGGCAGTACTCTAGCCCTGCGCCCCCCGCTGTCCCCACCTTACACTGACCCTACCCCTACCGGTGCAGCCGTCGGTCACAAACCACACTGTAATTTTGGCCCCCAACAAAAAGTTTGAGAGTACCAATGGTTTAGAGCTTCAAGTTTCTTGTCAATCCTTGTGATTAGGGCTGCAATGGAGCTTAGAATGTCCACTTAGGCGTCTAATTTCTCAGAGTGGTAGGTCATGGAGTCTGCCAGGGACTGTACAGTGCCAAGCAAGGAGGACCGCATGTTGGTGTTTTGCAATGGGAGAACATTTGAAGCTTCGCTGTTTGTGGGTGGAATGCATGATCTGGCGTTCACTCTTTGGATAGCACCAGCAGCTCCTGCTCTGGTTCACTAAGAATGCTTGGGGAAATTAGAGGTGCTCCAAAAGAGCTAGACAACGGGACCAAGAGGACCAGCAAGCCTCTATCCAGATCACATTGGGGGGCTGGGCTGGAATCTGGTCGAACAGCTGGATCTGCTGAAATTGGGCAATTCCCCAGGCATTCTGTTGCAGTTACATCAAGGTTCTATGCGGGGTTTGGGACATGCCAGGGCTCCATTTTTATGGCCTCTTCTGAACACCATCTAATTAATATGAACGTCAGACCATACTATGGATGTAAACTTTGGGTATGTCCAAAGCAGAACTTTATCTCAGTGAAAGTTGAAAAATGCTTGACTCTTTGCTACCCTCCTAGCCATGGTGAAGACCACCAAGAAGAAACCTGGAATAGAGCCAGGCACTGGTTCAAAAGACATAAATAAGAGGCATGCTAGTACTAACATTACTTCCCTCGTTGGTACCATTCTCCCGTTGTCCACCACCTGATCCACTCCCCTCATGTACGACTCAGACCCTCACCTGAGGAAGTAATCTACATTGGTTTTTTTTTATTTAAACTCTTTTTCTATAATAATCATCGACATATAGCGAATCACAAATACAATCAAAATCACTGCAGGCAAGACGGACCAGTACATGCATCATTTACAATACACATCATTGAGATAAATCACGGGGAGAGTAAGTCATCCAGTTCACAATTTTAAGGGGGGGGGCAAATATCACCACAATAAGAGTTCCACGCACTCCAAATTTGTGACCACTTTTTAGGGCAGCCGCGGGCCACATAGATTGTCTTTTCTCGGAACATGCACCAGTCCAGGTTTGTTTCCCAAGTTCTCAATGTGGGTGGTGTTGCTGCTCCCCAGGCCTGCGCAATATCTATTTTTGCTATCATCAACCCCAAAGTGACCCATTGTTTCTGATGTGCATTTAAATCAGTAGGTTCCCAAATGTGCAGGGGACATCTGCGTGCCTCTGGGTGGATAACCATTTCAAGCACAGCGCTAATAACCCTGTGTATTTCCCTCCAATATGTCTGAATGTGCTTGCAGTCCCATATAATGTGCATATAGGTACCCGGGAGTCCACACCCTCTCTGGCAATCCTCCCCGCCTGTTTTACCCATCTGTACTAAGCGGATTCCCATAATATGTGTCCTGTGTAGGATTTTGAGTTGCACTAGTCTGAGCCGCGCAGGGATCGCTACAACCTTGGGAGAAGACACTGCTTCTGGCCACTCCTCATCGTCCACTCTATACCCTCTGCCAACCACCTATTACGGAGGCCTACGAGGGGGTCTTCCATATTGTATACAAAGTTTTTATATATGAGAGAGATGGTTTTCTCAGGGCCGTCTAGGATTCTATCCTCTAGCGGGGAGGACTCCGGAGGGGAGGAACCTTTTGGGAGAAGTGAGTGCAGTGTGTGGTAATCTTGGGTGTAACGAAAATACTCAGTAGCAGCCAGCTCATGTTGACTCTGGAGAGCCTCGAATGTTTTGACATCTCCCTTTTCCCGCAGATCTGCAATCCGGGAAATTCCAATCAGGTCCCATTTACTAAATCCCTTTGACGTCCACAGGTTACCCAGTCGTTCAGAGTCCCACAGGGGGGTTGCTAGCGTCAGCTTAGTGCCCCAGCCGAGGGATTTGTTGGCTGCATGCCACACCTTTACGGAATGGCCAGTGGGGCCCGTAAGACGAAATCTAGACAGCTTTGAATAAAGTGCCCTATTATAATTACCCCCCGGGAGAAGCCACCTATCCATACGAAATCCAGGGTCATTCGGGTTACCGTATGTGTCATGATTAATAGCCGCCAAGTGAGCGGCCTAGTACATTTCTTTATATCAGGGAGCCTGATGCCTCCGTCATACCAGTTTAGGGTAAGTTTACCAAGGGCGATACGCGGTGTTCCGTTCCAAAATAAGTCCCTCTGGAGACTTTCAATTTCTTTAAAGTATTTTGATGGGACTGGGTCAAGTGTGTTTTGCAAAACATAGAGGAAACGGGGAAGGGACATCATTTTAAAAAGGGCCGCTTTACCCAGTAGAGAGAGGGGAAGTGTTTTCCAGCTGGCTATATCTCGTTTGAGTCTCAACAGCGGAGGAAGCAGGTTGTTGTTGTATCAAAGCATTGGACCTACAGAGAGGAATATACTCAAGTATTTGAATCCCGTAGCACTGATTTGAATCTGACAATTTCGAGGTAGAGTAGGTGTCTCTCCTCCAGAGTATCTGCCGAATATAGCTAGGATATCTAGGACTGCGATTAGGGATTTTCATGGGGAGGCCAGGTAAAGTAAAACATTGTTAGCGTAAAGTGATATGCGGTCCTCCCAGTCGGGGGCCCAACGCAGACCACGTGTAACCGGGTCTCTCTGAATCCACACCGCAAGCAGCTCTAGTGCAAGGGCAAAAAAGGAGAGGGGAGAGAGGGCATCCTTGACGAGTCCCATGACTAAGGTCAAAAGTGGCAGATTTTTTATTGTTAACCACAACCTGAGCCAATGGCATCGTATACAAGAGGCGCACCCATTGAATAAAATTTGGACCAAACCCCCTTTTCTGGAGCACAGCCATCAGATACGGCCACTCAATAGTATCGTACGCCATAGTAGCGTCCAGGGACACCAGAACAGCTGGCTCCATTATCGTTGACGCTCTGCCTAACACACCATGGACTCTACGTAGGTTCAATGCCGTGTTACGGTGAGGTATAAAACCGGATTGATCCGGGTGTACAAGGCTGGATATGATTTTAACTAATCGATTGGCCGACACTTTAGCGAGAATCTTGGGTTTAGCGTTGAGGAGTGATATCGGTCTATAGGAGGAGCAGTCCATTTTGCATTTACCTTCCTTATGGATGGCTACGATGGTAGCCACCCGTTGGTCGACTGGAAGTATCCCCCGCTCTATGCTTTCTTCAAACATGGCTTTCAAATAGGTGTCATCTACATTGTTGTTCGTTATTTATATAGTGAATGTTGTTCGATGTTGAAACCACAACGATCTTGGCATCCACCCACTCACGTGCCCTCACGGATCCATGCCACCTTTTCAACCTTATTATAGTAACAATGGGGTAACCCAGTATCCCTCAGGACCTGGGCAATCATATATAAAGTCAATAATTGATTCTGTCGGGTGTAGATTATTTCTTTAAACCATTAAACCAGTCATTGGATTATTCACATGGAAAACAAATTATCATAAACAACACACATAGAGACCATAGAGGGTATTCAAAAGTTTTATAAATTACGTCATTTATAAATACCCACATTAATTTGCATGGCTGTCAAAAGCGTAAACAGTACACAGTAATTTGTGACAAGGTGAATGTAGTGCTCAGTGCTGTGGTGAAGGTGCGCAATATATACAAAGTGACTTTCGTGGTATTGTCGTTTTTCAAAAGGCCAGGAAAAAACACAGATGTTTGAATAGTTCTGGAGACTGAATGAATAAGTCTTGGTACAGAGTCTTTCAACTGGTCCAGGGGATATGTCGACGTTTCAACCCAAGGGGCATTACTGTGTTAGTCAATGCGGGTCTTCATCAGGACAGGGACAAGAGGGACAGCCTAAAAAGCCCCATGCAGCTCAAAGGGCGTGTATATCCTCAAAGGTTCCAATAGTAGCATAAGTATACTGTGCAGCAAGAAATTCTTCCCCACGGGGACCCCAGTGAAGTGAATCGACTCCTATCATCCAATGATTCTGGAGATTTACGATACCAAAGGTAAAGCTGGTAGGGGGAGGAGGAGTATGGACAGCCGTCCTGTCTCCTATGATTATGTAGCTCACTTGTACAGTTCTTGCAAAAGGACCCGGGAAAAGCAAAGTTGTTCCGAGCAGGCGAACGTCCTGTCTCATCCGTTTCAAGCTTGGCAGCACCACGATAAGCTCAGTACTACAGTCCATCATCAACACATCCATCACCACAGCCACATTCCTGGATGCCTGGAAGCACACAGATGTCACCCCTCTCCTTAAGAAACCATCCGCAGACCCGAAGTCCTCAGCAACTATCGACCCATCTCTCTGCTTCCCTTCCCTGGAAAAAGCCACCAACGGCCAGCTTTCCTGCAACATCTAATTGCACAAACTCCTTGATCACTCACAATCAGGATTTTGAGGCAACCATGGCACCGAGACGGCCCTCATCGCAGAAAAGGCTGACATCCGCACCATCATAAACCGAGGACACTCCACAGCCCTAATTCTGCTCATCCTCTCCACCGCTTTCAACACGGTCTCCCACCACACACTCATCACCGGACTCCACAACGCAGGAATCCAAGAACCAGCCCTTCAATGGATGCGCTCCTTCCCATCTGAAAGAATGCAACGTGTCAGGCTTCCGCCTTTCACCTCCAAACCCAAAGATGTTATCTGCAGAGTCCCACAGGGATCATCCCTCAACCCCACCCCTCTTCAACATTTACGTGGGTCCGCTGCTGACAAGCAACTCATCCACAAAGATGCCATCAACACCAAAAACAACTTTAAATACTACATGATGGAAGTCGTCACATGGATGTGAACCAATTGCCTGTAACTCAATGCCAAGAAAACGGAAGGCCTGCTTTTCGGACCCAACAACTACCCCTGGGACACTACCTGGTGGGCCACCGAATTGAGACCCACCCTGACCTGGCACAATACCTGGGCATCATCCTGGTCACTGAACTCTCCATGAGACCCCAAATCAAGGCAATCACATATGCCTGCTTCAACATCCGCTGCATGCTCATAAAGATCTTCAAATGTCTTCCCCTTGGAACCAGAAATACCATCACCCAGGATTTGATCACGAGCAGGTTAGACTTTGGCAACGCCATCTACCATGGAATTCCCGCCCACCTCACATACAAGCTCCAAACCATTGAAGGGCACGCTGTCAGATATAGCTCACTTATTCACCAGTTTAAAACTGCTTCAATTTAATTCCTCATCAGAACATCATCCTCCTAAACCCTTGTCACCTGCATTTATTAACACTGAAATTCTTCCTGCAGGGTGATACCATGATGATGATGTAAGACACCCAGGATGGCCATGAACTGCTTGACGTTCATCTTGAGAAACTCCCTTGCTGCAAGGGACCTTACTAGTTGATCTTGCAACCTATGTGCCACTGGCCCTATCCTGCAACAAGACTCCAAATGCCAGTCCAGATTCCTGGGATAGTTCAGAGAGAGATTTCTAGAAGTTGATAGTCCCATATATTTGAACAGCCAGATAAATAACTAGATGGTTGCCTTGGCTTTTATCAGATGCTTGTCTGGGTAAGGGAAGGCATAAACCCCTGCATGCAAAGAAGCATCAACACAGGTGCTTAGCATGTTGTCAGTGCCTTATATGCTGAGTGCAACCCAAAGAGCAGGGTCTTGACTGCCAGTGCCATCAGCTTGCCTTGAAAACAAGGAACCTTTCATGCTTCTGGTGGATTGGAATGTGGGAGTCCACGAGGTCCAAAGGTGACATTCCAACCCCATGTACCAGATAGAGGACACTGCAAATGTTACATGAAAGAATGCTGCTAGATTAACTTGTTGATAATGTCAAAGTCTATACTTGGGTAGCAGCTCTTGTGCTTCTTCTGCACTAGTAGTACCTAGAGTAATGCCCTTTTGTTCATGCACCAGCCCTTTCTAGGTCGAGCATTCGAGACCTCTTGAATAAACTTTAGCATATACTTATATGTGTATGTACTTTGTGGGCTCTCGAGATCAGCCTTAGGACTTGTGTGCTTCCGCTTAGGGACTTTTTTTTTCTGTTCAATTGCCTCAATTTAACTGTCTTGATAGAAAATGACCAGCAGAGGTTAGTAAAATACCAGAATCACTTTAGCATTCTCTAGATTCCAGTCCATAGAAATTGTATTCCAAGAGCACCCATAGACAATATTTTTTTCAAATCTTGTATTTTCAGTGATGTGACCACCGAAGGCCCTGCTTTTATATTAAAAACTGAGCTTTGGACTATACCATTTCCCGCTGAAAGGCAATATTTCTCTCCATGTGTTCCCATACCTGGCGTGTCACGCAGTTTGGTGCTTACTTTCATTCCATTTGAAAGAACATTAGATGTTTCAGCACCCAGGCTAATGTGCTGCATAGCTAAATAAATATAAGGTCCCAAAGGCAAGACCGAATGCATTGCAAATGCTTGTTTAGGAGTGCTTTCACCTCTGCTTGGTATGATCTAACTTGTTCCAGGGTCCTTGGAGCCCTGCCGTCTGGCTTTTCCATAAATTCCAGTTTGTGGGAAGGTACCATTTGCCCATTACCCCCATCCCTCTGAAGTAATTGCGACCCACCTTGAGGCCTTGTGGAAAATGCCTTTGGCTTGGCTGAGAGTGGAAACCTGACTCCTCACACATACATTGGCGTAAATCTAGTCCATGATCCTTGAAATGGATGTTTAAAAAAAAAAGAAATTAGGGCCTCATTTATAAAGGCCTGCATCACATTTACGCCACTGTTGCGTCACTATTTGTGATGCTGCAGCAGCGAAAATATTGCGCCATATTTACGAAGTGACGTATCTAGGCAGATGTGTCACTTTGTAAACCCCTGCGCTACATTATACCTGCGTCGGGTATAATGTATGCCGGGTGGGAGATCCCCCGCAAGAAAGGGTCGTAGGAGTGGCAGAGTTAAATCTTTAAGATTTCAATGCGCCACTTCTAGGACACCAATACGTCAAAACCTTATGCCTGCCTCATGGTAAGGGTGACGCAGGCCCTTTCACATGGGGGCTTGCCCCATGGGAAAGGACACATTGATGGAGTTGCGTCTGTTTTCAGACACACCTCAGCAATGCGCCACTTTTGCGCAAACAGATACATCAGTAATACTGACGTATCTGCCATTCCTTGCGACATGATGAGTCATACAGTAAATATGACGCATCCATCATGTCGCAAGGAGGGCGCACTGAGAAGTGTTGCATTGCTACTTTCATGCAGCGATGCAACACTTCTCATAAACGAGGCCCTCAGTCCTCATATAAGGCAAAAAGCAAGAAGTCTTTCCCTGTATTGCCATCTCGGAACTCCCGGCACCGACCCTCGACTCCTATGCGTGGCTTCTTCCAACATTCAAGAGATTCCAAAGTCCCTTTTTGTACTCCTCACTTTGTTGATTTTTGTCTTAATCCTTGGACCTCTGATATTTATTTGGTCACACAGCTAGGCAATCTTTACCCTATCTAGGGGCAGTGTGTCATGTTAAGAAGTATTCCCACATCTTAATATGTTCTCGTGACCCCCTAAGAGCAGTCCATTACATACACGTCGTACTGCTCCAACCTAGTCAATGCACCTTGGTGGATCAGAGACTATCCATTTCATACATATTTCTCTTCATGCTAGTAAAATTAGTATAAAGGCAATTGTGAATGTGCTTTCCCCCATTCTTCTATCCCACTCTTCGACTTCTAAAGTGCCAAATTTCACCAGTGGTAGGCATCCCTTAATGTCTCTGTTCACTATGCTTTAGTCTTACCCACTTCCTGCTAGTAAGATTGGTTACCCGAACACTGCCAAAACATGTGAACATCATCTGCCTTCTCAAGACCACACTTGGGGCAACACATCTTCTCTTGGCCACCCATCATATATAGCTTCTTCTGGGACCAGTAGACCATGTGCAATGTAATAAAATGGTTTCTTCTTAGAGGTGCAGATGTTACAGTAGACCAAAGTGTAGCCATTGATACTTGCCAAAACTTTATACTCCAGCAGCAGGTCCGTTCTCCATAACTTATTTGGAAGGGGGACCATCCTCACCTAAAACCAGCATCCAGTACAATAGTGCTACCTCTTTCTTCAGAGTGTGGGAACCATGCAGTTTTTCTTCCCATTCCAGGTTCCCTTCTCCGAGATCTCCTTGAGTATCTGCCCAGCCTGTCAGTTGATAATATTTAAATTTGGATACTGTGGAAATGTGGATTTTCCTGGTCAGTTATGTCCCCTATCTTGGACCCCAACGGTTCTATGTGCATGTCACAAGTACATGTATGTTCCCTCCAGTTCCAGTTATGAAGACGCAAATACATGTGCGCCCATCGTCAACATGTCCTCTGTCAGATCCGCCATGAATAGGCCGGATATTCCATTCCTAAATATGAAAGGCCACCGGCTTTATATGGTTCACTTATGCCATTTTACAGTCCAGGCAAGTAGGCCCTGATTCTGTCATCAAACTCCTCTTGCCTTCTGCCTCTGAAAGCTCCAGTCTGAGCCTGCATCTGTGACCATGAACTTTGTCTCATTCTCTGCGCGGCTCACGAAGCCTGACATCAGCCTATTCTCTGCCAAAGAACTGTATTTCACCTTCGAATTATCTGCTTCCCCCTCAGCCGATGCATTCCTGCCTAGTAGTTTAAGTAAACATTCTTCCAGTTACCAAGCAAAAGGCCCGGCTTCTCTGTCCTCATGCAAGTAATTCATAGCCCTGTTACTAGGGAATATTCCTACCCCCTCGCATTCAGTGTAGACACTTAGACGCTTGTACACGCACGCACAGTCAGTATAGAATAGATTCTGTCCGAAGAGTCCTTCTTTTGTGGATAACAGAGTTCTTTAAACATAGGATGTTAGATATGATTTGGGATTAGGTTGACTTGACCCCCCAGACTTTTCGTCTCCACATGTAGAGCTAATGTCAAGTCCCCTTCACCCCCTAGTTACACGTCAATTACACGTCATGCTGCTGCGCGCGCATCTATGCCAAGTATTATCTTATAGATCCACCTATATATGACATCATAACCAATCATGTTTCTTTTTTTCTCCTTATTACACCCATTTTCGGTTACGCAGGTACAACGTCAATTTCCTTATCAATTGTTACGCCTACTGTATTCACTTCATTGTAATGTATGCACTATAAAAGTTACTTCTTGTCAATAAAGTATGTACTTCACTTCCTGAACCCCCGTGGTGATGGAACTTGGAGCATCCGATTATAATCGATTATTGGAATAAAGCCCATTCCGAACCTCTAATATCACGGATTCTGCCTCTCATTTTACTGAGCTATTTTATTATGATTCTGTATCAAATTCAGTCCCGGTAAAGGAATTTTATTTACCACATGATGGCGCCCGAATAGGGACACTTTCTCATCTCACGCGCCGGCGGTGAGTTGTAGGCCCGGTCTCCTGCCACAGCTGGACGGACAATAACGCGTACCAGCAGGATTTCCTGTATCTCCCTCCGGTCAAGCGGGGGCGACTGAGACTGCGATCAACACCCAGACGAGGCGGTGAGAAGTGCGAAGTATCCCGACCAGAGCCTAGCTGAGAGAGCAAGATCCGAGGTATACAGAGACCCACCAGTTCGAAGTCAAGCCCAGTTTCCGACGAGTCGAGTCGAGTCCAGTCCGGTTCAAGTTCAAGTTACCGAGGCCTTCCGTTTCCGAAGCTACTCGGTGAGTACCATTACTGGGGAGGCATTTCTGACGTGCACATAGGTTGTGCCGGTCAAGACGGGTTTGGGTACACAAATCCGGTCTGCACTGTTTTAGCAGTGTATCTGTACTGTTTAGCAGTATATCAAGTATTCCGAAGTATCTAGTTATTGTCAAGAATTATGCTTGGTGATTAGTTATGCAGACGATCATCATTGTTGTTTATTTTAAAGGTTAAAAATGTTTAATGTTCAATGTTTAATGTGTTAAACGTCCTGCATATTGTGGTATGAATGGTTGTTCATTATTGTGCTTTTGTATTAAGTGTGTTCAAAATTAAGTATCGGATCAGTTGTCAATATGCCGCTCTTTTCGAAATTAAGACAGATCACTACAAGAAAAGGGGTACTTGAAGAAGCCGTCCCTATTCCTCCTAGGGATACTCCAGGGCACTTCATGTATCACAAACATGGCTTAGACGCTATATTATTTCTTGATTTATGGGTAGACTACACCAAGGGATTACCAGAAAGTCAGAGGTGGCCCGCAGCGGGGACCTGGGATGCAGAGTGCATCATGAAAGTCGAGGAAGAGTTATGGAAAAGGAAAGTCAGACAGTCACAGAAAGACGCCGTTGAGTTATGGCGTAAAGAATCTCATAGACGTACAGAAAAAGCACGTAGACAGGAAGAGAAGAGTAAAGAAAGTTCAAATAAAGATCGAGAAAATATATTAATTGAGGAAGGTATCCGAGTGAAATCAGAACAAGTAGACAGACAAAGAAATGCCCTCATGAATGGTATGTATCCCCTTCTAGCCGAAGGCTTACCTAAGGCTACTCCAGAGATACCGAAAGACTTGCCACCCCCATTATTTCCAATTAAGGTACATCCTAAGGGGCATCCTAGAACCGCAGAAGATGTTTTTCTTTCCTCATATTTAGATGACGTAGCTCCCGAGTATGCTAATTCCGCCCCACATAGACCGCATACCAGGGAGGTCCAACGCCAAGATCCAGCACCCGTATCCGTACAGCAACAAATCGAGTCACAAGTTCTGGCAAGCACATCCGTTTCTGCATCCGTTCCTACAGCTACTTCTATAGCTGTGTCCACACCTATAGTTGCTGTGTCACGTTCGACGAATCCTTTCACACCCGACGCCCCAGATGGGGCCACGGGAGGTGCTACCAATAATTTTTCTACGCCACCTAGAATAAATAAACTTATTTTTCAAGAGTCAGCGCATTCACGTACACCCAAACTCGTAAGTGAACGTGCGCTTAAGGAACTTCTTATAGATTGTAGATATGACCCGGTGATCGGTAAAGAGGATGAAATGATCCTGGCATCATTACGTATCAGACGAGCCGCAGTGTATTTAGCGAAGTTACCAGGAATGACTGCGCATCTAGATAAAATATACCATTTTGTCCAAACAGGGCGAGATCCAGAATGTATTAACAGAGCTATGGAATACCAGAAAGTAGAGATACAGGGGGAACTATTACGTTTCCTCATAAACTGTGTGATCAGAAATCAAGACCGACCGGGGGTAGACCCGGATGCAATGCAAATTCTTACAAGATGGAGCCAGAATATATCAGAAGGGAGACACGATAAGCAAAATTGTATAATAGCCATGTGCCGAAAGATCCGTAAAGAAATAGAACGCCTACACGAAGAGAGATTAGAGACAGACGAGTTCGAACAAAGCGAGGAAGAAGGGTCAGGACCGCCCGCGGGACAGTCGGACACCATAGCCTATGTAGGTAGAGGAAGATCTTGTAATAGAAACCAGACTAGATGTCATACTGACTCAATACGTCCGATATGTCCAGATAATAACAGGAATTTCCAAATACCTATAATTAATATAAGGTCTAACGAGCATTCGTTCCAAACCGCCGACAAACTACTCCGAGAACGAAGGGGTTATCATTTTCTCGATTCTATGGATGAACAAGATTTAGCCAGGGCAGCTGTCCATTGGGTGGACAGTCCCGGAAAATATAGTGATGCTACAGTAGTACGCACATTTTTGAATCTCACCCCAGATGAACAGAGGTTAGCTGGGATTTATATGATTCAACAACTCATTATACTATATCGGAGTCAGCATTCGGACCCTGGTCCTTTACCTGACATATTGACTGAATTGCTTACGAATAAATGGAGAGGTCCAGGTACTGAATTAATTAAAGAAATTCTAGTATCAAGAAAGCAGTATATTCTTTTTGTATGCTCAGAGCATGCCTCATTGTCCGGCAAGGAAAGAACCACGTATCACATGGATAGACAGAATCCCTTACGAGAAGTGCACCCAATAAAAGGCGAGGACAACGAGTTTAGGCGCGTATTTGTATATACGCCCATATCAAAAATAGAACTGTTACAAATGAAGAAAGTGGTACCCAGTCATGACAAAGATCCAGCGGGTTTTCACCGAGAAATTAAAGACATGTTACTCATGGGAGAGTATACCTATCCCGACATTATGACAATATTAAAGGTGTTGATGCCTGCTGGCATTTATGAGAAACTCAAGGAAAAAGAGTGGGAGGTAGGAGACCAAAAGATAGAATGGTCAGCACTAGAAGCAGAAGAAAGGGCCCGAGGTCCAGGTTCGGGGCTTGGGGACAAAACTAAAGCACTACCAGGTTTACTAGTACAGGTACTGCCACGTTTATTAACTACGAAAAAGGAAGATTGGGGTACAATTTCAGCCTGTTAACAGAAGCAAGATGAAGACACTAGTGATTACTATGCCCGATTCGAGAAATGTTTTGGTATAAACAGTGGCATAAAAGCAAGTAGCGAATCATATCCGCATCTGTTTGTAACAAAATTAGTAGAAAATGCCCTGCCCCCAGTAAAGAATAGAGTATTAAAATTCGAGAGTACCTGGCAAGGTAACACCCCATCACAAATGTTACAAATGTTACAGTACCATCACAATAGAATTAGAGAGGAACAAGAACATGAACACAGACGCATGAAAGACACAAAAATGAAAATGCTAGTTTCCCAGACAGTACCAGCTGAAGGACATAAAAAGGGTATGACACATTCCGATTCAGCGGGACCTGTAAAAGGGACATGCAATTATTGTAAAAAGCCAGGTCATTACGTACACGATTGTCCAGTTCTAAAACATAATATCTCTATAGGTAAAACACAAGAAAGATCACGGCCACTAAGACAAGATCAGAATGAACAAGGAGCTATGCAGCATGCCCAGGCCATGCCAGCCGCACAACAGCCAATACAGTTTGTGCCAGCTGCACCACCGTTGCCTGCTGCTGCCACACAGACCACAACACGACAAATGTACCAGACTGCACAGTATGAATATCCTGAGTATCAGCGTTACGCATGAACTAGCCTAGAGAGGGAAGTTGACTTACCCCTTATCGAGATTCCTGTAGATCAAGAAGGACCTTATGTACATAGTGAATTATTAGGTCAAGACAGAAAATTTTTACTCGATACAGGGGCAAGTCGAACAACTATAAAACGTAGTGAAGTTCCAGGGGCACCCCTCTCAGGCTCTCAGAATATTTCCCTTGGTTTTTCAGGAAAACCCATTGTTAATGAAGTATCACAGCCTCTTCCACTTACGATAGGACCTCTGACCCGAACTACAGATTTATTGCTTACTAAATCATGCCCAGAAAATCTGTTAGGAATTAAAACCCTGAAAGCTCTAGGAGCCATAATATGTTGTTCTCCGGAAGGAGTAAGGTTGTTTTTACGTGATTTTAAAGGTCACTATGTGTCTAGAGACATGGATCCCCGACTACAGACTTTACCTACACATCTATGGGCACAAGGCCCTACTGATGTTGGTTGCATGAATATTACACCATATCGAGTTACACTAAAGGCAGGAGTGGTGCTTCCACGAATGCGACAATACAAGTTACCACCAGATGCTGTAGTGGCTTTACTACAAATCACTGACGAGCTAATTGCCCAAGGAGTAGTTGTAGAAACAGACTCCAATGTATGTAATTCACCGATCATTCCGGTTCTTAAACGAACAGATCCTACAGCCCCGCCAGTATACCGATTGGTTATTGATCTGCGCGAGTTAAACAAATGCATTGTGCCACAATTTCCTGTGGTTCCCGATATCTCGTCATTACTGACAGCTATTGATTCCGAAGCAACATTCTTTACTGTAATTGATCTCAAGAATGCCTTTTTCAGCGTCCCAATAGATCCGGAAAGTCAATATTTGTTCGGATTTAGTTTAAATGGGCGTAGTTTTAAATTCTCACGCGCACCTCAAGGATTTACAGAAAGCCCCAGCATCTATAGCCAAGCACTGAAACGAGAACTTGACAGTATCCACATGCCAGTTAACACTGCCTTGCTTCAATACGTCGATGATCTGCTGATCACCGCGAGAAGCGAACCGGAATGTGAAAAAGCATCACTGACAGTTTTACAATTTCTAGCCGAAAAGGGGCACAAGGTGTCCCCTTCTAAGCTGCAATTCTGTGTCCAGCGAGTTGTTTATCTTGGACACTCGCTGTCCAAGGAGGGAAGGCAGCTTACACCCGACCGCATTCAGTTAATAGCTAACATGCCAATACCCAAGACACAAAAGGAAGTACGAGCTTTCATAGGCCTCACGTCATATTGCAGGCAGTGGATCCCTCAGTATGCATTTCTAGCAAAACCACTCATTCAGTTAACCACACAGGAGGCAGCCACACCGACTGTTCTCCCTTGGACTCAGGAACATACACAAGCTTTTGAAAGCCTAAAGAAAGCTTTATGTCAAGCACCCGTTTTAGCAACGCCATGTTACAGAAAACAGTTTACACTCTTTGTTACAGAACGCGAAGGTACTGCCTTGTCAGTACTCACACAGGAACAAGCAGGAGCACACAAACCATGTGCTTATTTTTCTAGTACATTAGATCCCGTAGCTCAGGCTTTGCCTGCATGCCTGAAATCAGTAGCAGCGACAGCTTTAGCAATCAGACAAAGCGATGCCATAGTGTTAGGACATCCATTGACAGTTCAAGTACCACATGCAGTAGAGGTTCTTGTGAATAGAACGCAAACACAACACTTGACTATAGCGCGACTTACAGGATATGAACTTACATTGTTTCAGCCGCATATAGAAATCAGACGCTGTAACACATTGAATCCTGCCACACTTTTACCTGTAATCGGAACAGATCCACTAGCTCATGACTGTATTGAAGTTATTACGATAACGACGAAACCCAGACAAGACTTAACCGATGTCCCATTATCAGATCCAGACCTGACATTGTATGTAGATGGTTCATGCATGAGATCAAGTACAGGAGAGTTAGTGGCCGCTTACGCAGTCACAACAGATACTGAAGTCATTGAAACTAATCGTATAAATACCTTGTCAGCTCAAGCCGCAGAACTCATCGCTCTGACACAAGCCTGTATTCAAGCCATGAATAAAAAAGTCAACATATACACTGACTCACGTTATGCATTCGGAGTTGTACATGACTTCGGCGTGCTGTGGCGAGAGAGAGGTTATTTAACTTCCCACGGTGCCCACATTCAGCACGGACCCCTCATTCATGCCTTATTAGATGCAATACATCTACCCACTGCAATATCAATTATGAAATGTAAGGCTCATACGAAGGTTACTGATATCATTTCCCAAGGCAATGATCTAGCCGACAGAACAGCTAAACAGACTGCTCAAACTCAAACCCCCGACATGACAAAGATCGATAACCATCAAACAAGCAGACAAGGGTGGGGCAACTGTAATACAATCCACAGTTGACTACGATACAGAATGTAGACGTCAACTCAACAATGACAGATACTACGCTCCAATCCAAATTGATCCAACACCACGCCTCGCGAGTTCCATCTCCACAATAGTACATGAGGCTGTTACTAATGGTTGGATCAGTCAACGCGAATCAGCTTTTCTGATTGCAAAAGAACCAAAAATACCATATTTCTATACTTTACCCAAGATACACAAGGGTACAGTTCCGGTTCCTGGACGTCCCATAGTCTCTGGAATTGGCTCTATACTGGAACCCTTGTCTAAATTTGTTGACCATTTCTTGCAGCCCCTAGTCAGTAACACACCATCTTTCGTGAGGGACACGACTGACATCCTCAGAATCATCGAATCTATAGAGGACCCAAGAGACATTGATTTTTTGATTACCCTAGACGTAGAGGCCCTCTACACTAATATCCCCCAGAGGGAGACTCTGACAGTTGTAGAGGCCGCCCTCAACTCCCTAGATTGGGACTCACCCACTCCAATCTCGTTCATCATGGAGTGTGCATCCCTGGCTTTGACTGAAAACTTCTTTGAGTTTAAAGGCCAACTATATCATCAAAGCCAGGGAACTTCGATGGGGAGTACTTTTGCTCCCAGCTTGGCCTGTCTATACATGGCGGCCTTCGAAACAAATGTCATCAACAACACTAATAATCCATATGTCCACCACCTGAAACTGTGGAAACGGTTTATCGATGACATTTTAATCTTTTGGCATGGTACCATTGACACATGTATGGCTTTTATAGGTTGGATCAATCAACAAAACATCTTTCTGAATTTCTCCCACACCATTTCAAAAACCAATGTTGCATTCCTTGACCTTAATATTAGACTATCTGAGGGGGAGCTCTCCACGAGTCTATATAGGAAACCCACCGATCGGAATAGTCTACTCTTATACCAGAGCCATCATCCTAAGGCTCTCAAAGATAATCTACCGTTCGGACAGTTCTTGCGTATCAGACGCAACTGTACATCCACCACTGACTACAAGAAAGAGTCTACCATTCTAGCTACTAATCTTATGACTAGAGGTTACCCTACCAGAGTGATTAAAGACTCTATGAAGAGAGCCAGAAATAACCCTAGGGAAGCACTATTAGAAGTCCACTCCAAACCACCAGTAGACTCGATCACCTGTGTCACCTCCTACACAGCTACCTCAGCTCCAACTAAGAGGGTCATTTTGAAACATTGGAACATCTTGAACACAGGAGACCTAAGGATATCCAAACCCAGATTTGCCTACACCAGAACCCGTAATCTACGAGACATTTTGATCAATACAAGACCCAGGAGCCCCACTGATAAGACACAAACCACTCTATGGGGTTTACCACCTGTTAAGGGACATTATCCCTGCGGCACTTGCACAGCTTGCAAGTACACATCACCAACCAAAGAAGTGACATTACGACCTAACTTTAAGTGGTGCATCCAGACACACACCAACTGCAACACTAGACAGTGTATCTATCTGATCACCTGTCCGTGTGGTCTACAATATATAGGGATGACCATGCGTCCAGTCAAAGTTCGCATTACCGAACATAGAAGCAACATCCGTTGCCAACGCGCCACCACGAGGATATACAGACACTTCACAGAGACTCAACATTCCCCAGATTCATTACATTGGATTGTACTGGAAGCACACCAACATATTTCCAAACAATCTTTATTTAGGATTGAACAGAGATGGGTACACAGATTAGCAAGCCACACCGAGGGTTTGAATGATGATATCCCATGGAGCTCCATCTCTTAATCATCTTAGTCATTAATTCCATCATATAGTTGGCTCACAGGTTGGCATTACAATCTTGGCACTGCCCTTTCTCTTTCCCTCTTTGATTTAATGCTAATATTTGCCCAACCATTGGCGACATTGCGACATTGGGGTACTCCTCCTAGCCTGCGTTGTTTTTCTATCTGAGTACCGATCCTACAACTAACCTTAACCAAGTGGTTTTACTTGTTAATCCTTGACACTACTCACCCACCGTTAAGGCACAATTTACGTTAATTGTACAACAACGTGTCCACACATGACTCTATCCACCTTGGTTGCCTAATAGTCGACACACATAGAATAATATTCTTCCCTGTCCAACATGTCCGCCATGTTCCTTATAGCCTACGTTGTTTTTTAATCTGAGTACCGACCCTACAACTAACCTTTAACAAGTGTTGTCACTTTTTAATCCCTGACACTATTCACCCACTGTAAAGGCATACTTTACGATAATTGTACAATCACTCTATCTATCTTGGTTGCCTAACATTCGGCACACAAAGAAGAATATTCCTCCCTATCCAACATGTCCGCCATAGTAGTTGACGATACCATGTGACCTAACGTCTTGCGTGATTACCACGGTAACGCGTCACGCCCACATCACACCCCCGCTGACGTCAGGCAGCAGAAACCGCAAGTATATCTTTCCGGGTTTCCCACTCACACCTACCACCCCGGTTCCTGGCGGTTTGGGTAGGTCCACAGCATAGCGTGATTCGACGCGGGTGAGTAACCCTTGTACTCCGTACTCTTGACTATTTCCATTGCTCTCGTGAGCTGCTCTGGGCTCGCATGGTGAGCCTCTCCTCCGCTTGTAATCCGGCCGAATCCTCGGCTCCGATCAGACCGCCCAATATACTTTCCACCGTGCGGTTCTCTTCTGGTACCAAGGGATCGCGCCATACGCGGTTGAGTGACCACTCGGCACCCTGTCAGTGCCACTGACTACCCTGTCATCTTTGTTTGATTAACTTATTATTATTGAGGTTGACTGATTGCCTGTCTCTCCTGTGTCTTGTCCCCATCTCGCTTTCTTGACGCTGCCCATTCCCATAGGACCCAATCGGTGTCCTCTAGTCACCGCCAGGACTGTTGCTAGCATATTCTAGCAGCCTACTAGGTGAGTCCGCAGCTACAATCCCTTGTCCATGAGTATTTTTAATTGTTTTTAAACCTCAATATTTCTATTGCATACTCCTTTTGTGCACTATACATTGGGTGTTAATATACACCAACTGGTAATATGATTAATAAATTGTTATATGCTTATATTTACAAACCTTAAATCGGTGGTTTTCAACTTTGTGATTACCCTTGTGGTTAATTAGAAGAGAACTGTTCAGAGTGTCATCTGGAATATTATTATTATTTTTTCTTACCCGTGTCCGCAGGCTATGCACCTGAAGACGTGGTAGGTAGCACACACATCTCCACGTAGTGTAGATAGTCGCTCATGATCCTGAAGAAGTGCCAAGATCCTCCTGACACACGAGGCACGAAACATGTCGATCTATAGAGTAGAGCTTCATGATTAGACACTTTTTCTAATACACCAGCCACTCTACACCTTTTTTAACCGGGTAGTTTACCTTCCGAATAAATTATTGACAAGGACTAACTGACCCTTTTTAACCTCACTATCTCACACATCTACACATTTCAGGCCCCCTTACCCCCATGCACCAACCGGCAGGAACAGAAGATCCCCGATAAAGAGCCCCGGTTCGGGTGCCCGTCAAGGATTGCAGCGCCGCCTTGACGAGGGGCAGAGCTCATATGATGAAGCATGACACCCAGCTTGCTGGGTGTGTGAGAGCTCTAGTTCAAACTAAGGGAATTCCCCAAGTTATCACTAGGCCGTTTCTGATGGCATTTTCTTTCTGAACCAACTCTTCTATGTACCAGAGGAACTTTGTACCCTTTTTTGTTCTTGATTACTGGGGCTTGTACACTGGACCTCATTAAAGAAGCCCATCTGCCTTGTCCCTCTCCTTGCATTACTGTACTAGCACGGGTTCTCACCCGCGGGACATTGATCTATAGGTTACCAGCGGATTTTAATTAATCCAGACTGGACCGTCTATCCTATCTTCTGGTCCGACCTACTGACCACTTATCTTTATTCTCATGGATACCCAGGGGCTTAGCTTCGGCGACGATGCCATCTCAGATATACTTGAGAGAACACCGTCCCTCCTATTAAATGATGGCAACACGGCCTCTGGCTCACAATCTGACGATTGGAATGCTTTGATGCAACTAAAAAGAGAGTGGTTAAAAATAACTCTCCATGGAGCGCTGATGACAGAATATCTGCGTGCCAACATCGCACCCACTGGGCTCATCATTAACAACTTTCCTAGATTATTTCTAGATGATGCGACATTCAAAAAGGAGTGGTCCCTGGTTGCGTGGAAATGCACCAGGGATTTATTAGTACTGATCATTAATACAGCTAGACGCCTAGCTGATGCCCTCCTAGTCAGAATACAAATTGCTGAGGGAGCACTCAAAACCACTATCCAGATCTCAGCCTACAAGAGTAGACTTGCTGAGATCAATGCAGAGATTACCGACAACAAAGAATATCTGATGAAACAAAAAATAGCGAAACTTCAGAAAGATATCCTTAAATTTGACAAAGAGAAAGTGTTCCCTTATTTGAAGGCCGACTACACCTCGGTCAAGAATAGTTACTCATCTGATGAGAACTCCGATAGAAGAGACTCCTCTGACAGCAATTCCAGTACAGGGAGCTGGGGCAGTAATAACGCACGGAGAAACCAACACTCTAACTACCATTACAATGCCCAGACTTTCCAGGGCCCTCCCCTGTTTCCAGGCCATCCTCCACCACCACCATATTGGCAATATCCACCATTCCAACCAGGACCTCCTCAGTTCTTCAATAATGGCCCCCCTTTTTTAGACAGAGGTTGGGGCAGAGGAAGAGGGCGCAACAGAAGAAACTCTCAAAAACGGGTACAATGGCAGGACCAACCAACAACAGGGATGGACACACGCAGCAAAACGGTGAACAAGAGAAACTAGTGGTGAACCTGTCATCACGCATTCTCACTGAATCAGAGACCTCAATACTGCAAAAGGGGTTAGGGTTTGTCCCCACCCCGAAAGTAGACAAATTTAGAGACCTTTGTGAAGTGCAGAAATTGTTTCGCAAGATACGACTGCAGTCCTTCTTTCAGGACAAACCCATAAGCACAGAGGATGACTCTGGTTTGAGGAATCCCTCTACCTTTACCCCTCTCAATGCCATGGTCCCAGTGGAAGTTTTAACTTTTGAGAAGGCAGTATTAAAAGATCTAGCCTTAATACCTCTTCCTTCTCCCTTCCACAACCTTTCTAACATTGAAATACAGACTGCCAATGCACTTGCTGCAGATCTATCGATAACCATCAAACAAGCAGACAAGGGTGGGGCAACTGTAATACAATCCACAGTTGACTACGATACAGAATGTAGACGTCAACTCAACAATGACAGATACTACGCTCCAATCCAAATTGATCCAACACCACGCCTCGCGAGTTCCATCTCCACAATAGTACATGAGGCTGTTACTAATGGTTGGATCAGTCAACGCGAATCAGCTTTTCTGATTGCAAAAGAACCAAAAATACCATATTTCTATACTTTACCCAAGATACACAAGGGTACAGTTCCGGTTCCTGGACGTCCCATAGTCTCTGGAATTGGCTCTATACTGGAACCCTTGTCTAAATTTGTTGACCATTTCTTGCAGCCCCTAGTCAGTAACACACCATCTTTCGTGAGGGACACGACTGACATCCTCAGAATCATCGAATCTATAGAGGACCCAAGAGACATTGATTTTTTGATTACCCTAGACGTAGAGGCCCTCTACACTAATATCCCCCAGAGGGAGACTCTGACAGTTGTAGAGGCCGCCCTCAACTCCCTAGATTGGGACTCACCCACTCCAATCTCGTTCATCATGGAGTGTGCATCCCTGGCTTTGACTGAAAACTTCTTTGAGTTTAAAGGCCAACTATATCATCAAAGCCAGGGAACTTCGATGGGGAGTACTTTTGCTCCCAGCTTGGCCTGTCTATACATGGCGGCCTTCGAAACAAATGTCATCAACAACACTAATAATCCATATGTCCACCACCTGAAACTGTGGAAACGGTTTATCGATGACATTTTAATCTTTTGGCATGGTACCATTGACACATGTATGGCTTTTATAGGTTGGATCAATCAACAAAACATCTTTCTTAATTTCTCCCACACCATTTCAAAAACCAATGTTGCATTCCTTGACCTTAATATTAGACTATCTGAGGGGGAGCTCTCCACGAGTCTATATAGGAAACCCACCGATCGGAATAGTCTACTCTTATACCAGAGCCATCATCCTAAGGCTCTCAAAGATAATCTACCGTTCGGACAGTTCTTGCGTATCAGACGCAACTGTACATCCACCACTGACTACAAGAAAGAGTCTACCATTCTAGCTACTAATCTTATGACTAGAGGTTACCCTACCAGAGTGATTAAAGACTCTATGAAGAGAGCCAGAAATAACCCTAGGGAAGCACTATTAGAAGTCCACTCCAAACCACCAGTAGACTCGATCACCTGTGTCACCTCCTACACAGCTACCTCAGCTCCAACTAAGAGGGTCATTTTGAAACATTGGAACATCTTGAACACAGGAGACCTAAGGATATCCAAACCCAGATTTGCCTACACCAGAACCCGTAATCTACGAGACATTTTGATCAATACAAGACCCAGGAGCCCCACTGATAAGACACAAACCACTCTATGGGGTTTACCACCTGTTAAGGGACATTATCCCTGCGGCACTTGCACAGCTTGCAAGTACACATCACCAACCAAAGAAGTGACATTACGACCTAACTTTAAGTGGTGCATCCAGACACACACCAACTGCAACACTAGACAGTGTATCTATCTGATCACCTGTCCGTGTGGTCTACAATATATAGGGATGACCATGCGTCCAGTCAAAGTTCGCATTACCGAACATAGAAGCAACATCCGTTGCCAACGCGCCACCACGAGGATATACAGACACTTCACAGAGACTCAACATTCCCCAGATTCATTACATTGGATTGTACTGGAAGCACACCAACATATTTCCAAACAATCTTTATTTAGGATTGAACAGAGATGGGTACACAGATTAGCAAGCCACACCGAGGGTTTGAATGATGATATCCCATGGAGCTCCATCTCTTAATCATCTTAGTCATTAATTCCATCATATAGTTGGCTCACAGGTTGGCATTACAATCTTGGCACTGCCCTTTCTCTTTCCCTCTTTGATTTAATGCTAATATTTGCCCAACCATTGGCGACATTGCGACATTGGGGTACTCCTCCTAGCCTGCGTTGTTTTTCTATCTGAGTACCGATCCTACAACTAACCTTAACCAAGTGGTTTTACTTGTTAATCCTTGACACTACTCACCCACCGTTAAGGCACAATTTACGTTAATTGTACAACAACGTGTCCACACATGACTCTATCCACCTTGGTTGCCTAATAGTCGACACACATAGAATAATATTCTTCCCTGTCCAACATGTCCGCCATGTTCCTTATAGCCTACGTTGTTTTTTAATCTGAGTACCGACCCTACAACTAACCTTTAACAAGTGTTGTCACTTTTTAATCCCTGACACTATTCACCCACTGTAAAGGCATACTTTACGATAATTGTACAATCACTCTATCTATCTTGGTTGCCTAACATTCGGCACACAAAGAAGAATATTCCTCCCTATCCAACATGTCCGCCATAGTAGTTGACGATACCATGTGACCTAACGTCTTGCGTGATTACCACGGTAACGCGTCACGCCCACATCACACCCCCGCTGACGTCAGGCAGCAGAAACCGCAAGTATATCTTTCCGGGTTTCCCACTCACACCTACCACCCCGGTTCCTGGCGGTTTGGGTAGGTCCACAGCATAGCGTGATTCGACGCGGGTGAGTAACCCTTGTACTCCGTACTCTTGACTATTTCCATTGCTCTCGTGAGCTGCTCTGGGCTCGCATGGTGAGCCTCTCCTCCGCTTGTAATCCGGCCGAATCCTCGGCTCCGATCAGACCGCCCAATATACTTTCCACCGTGCGGTTCTCTTCTGGTACCAAGGGATCGCGCCATACGCGGTTGAGTGACCACTCGGCACCCTGTCAGTGCCACTGACTACCCTGTCATCTTTGTTTGATTAACTTATTATTATTGAGGTTGACTGATTGCCTGTCTCTCCTGTGTCTTGTCCCCATCTCGCTTTCTTGACGCTGCCCATTCCCATAGGACCCAATCGGTGTCCTCTAGTCACCGCCAGGACTGTTGCTAGCATATTCTAGCAGCCTACTAGGTGAGTCCGCAGCTACAATCCCTTGTCCATGAGTATTTTTAATTGTTTTTAAACCTCAATATTTCTATTGCATACTCCTTTTGTGCACTATACATTGGGTGTTAATATACACCAACTGGTAATATGATTAATAAATTGTTATATGCTTATATTTACAAACCTTAAATCGGTGGTTTTCAACTTTGTGATTACCCTTGTGGTTAATTAGAAGAGAACTGTTCAGAGTGTCATCTGGAATATTATTATTATTTTTTCTTACCCGTGTCCGCAGGCTATGCACCTGAAGACGTGGTAGGTAGCACACACATCTCCACGTAGTGTAGATAGTCGCTCATGATCCTGAAGAAGTGCCAAGATCCTCCTGACACACGAGGCACGAAACATGTCGATCTATAGAGTAGAGCTTCATGATTAGACACTTTTTCTAATACACCAGCCACTCTACACCTTTTTTAACCGGGTAGTTTACCTTCCGAATAAATTATTGACAAGGACTAACTGACCCTTTTTAACCTCACTATCTCACACATCTACACATTTCAGGCCCCCTTACCCCCATGCACCAACCGGCAGGAACAGAAGATCCCCGATAAAGAGCCCCGGTTCGGGTGCCCGTCAAGGATTGCAGCGCCGCCTTGACGAGGGGCAGAGCTCATATGATGAAGCATGACACCCAGCTTGCTGGGTGTGTGAGAGCTCTAGTTCAAACTAAGGGAATTCCCCAAGTTATCACTAGGCCGTTTCTGATGGCATTTTCTTTCTGAACCAACTCTTCTATGTACCAGAGGAACTTTGTACCCTTTTTTGTTCTTAAAGACAATAGTCCCGACATCGACACAGTGTATGACAGTTAAAGATCCTACTCTTGACGTAATTGACATACAGACACATGCTACACCAGACGAAATAAAGAAATGGACTGAATTAGGAGGGATCCAAACGGACCAAGGATGGATGATGAAGGAAAAGTCTGTATGGTTCCTTCCTGACTCAATGGTCCAAGTTATAATTAATACTATACATAGTCCAGCACATCTAGGAGAAAAAGCTATGCTAGACAGCATTCAACACATTTGGTTCAATAAACATTTACGAGCAGCAGCAAAACAAAAGGTCCGTACCTGTATGATCTGTTGTCAGTTTAACCCAGGAAAAAGCGTTCCCGTAGAACAGGGTGGATTTCATCCTCCTAATCATCCTTTTGAAGTACTCCAGATGGACTATATCCAGATGGAACGATGTCGAGGATTCAAATATGTTCTTGTAGTTGTCTGCGCTCTGTCCCGTTGGACAGAGGCATACCCGGTTTCAGATTACACTGCCCCGACTACTGCCAAACAGTTGGTTCGAGAATTCTTCCCACGATACGGTTTACCACGTGCTGTTCACTCAGATAACGGCCAGCCGTTCTCATCCGAATTAATGAAACACGTTTCACTTCTGTTAGGATATCAGTGGAAATTCCACTGTGTCCGACATCCCGAGGCAGCAGGTCTCGTAGAAAGACATAACCAGATACTGAAAATCAGAATGTCCAAAATATGCAGAGAGAAAGGTGTCGACTGGGTAGTAGCGTTGCCCGTTGCACTCTTTTACATGAGAATGGTAGCACACTCACGAACAGGGCTATCCCCGTATGAGGTGATCTTCGGCAGACCACCGAATATGTGGGGGACGCCTATACCACGCAAAATAACTGATATTGACTGTAATATGCTGACAGATTACTTGGCTTCCTTGATGTCTGCACTACAATCTTGTCGTTCACAGGTAGCTGCAGCCTTTCCCGACAACACCAAGGTGAAACCCCATGACGTTGTTCCGGGTGATCTTGTCTTTGTGAGGAATTTCGACCGAAAGACTCAGCTGGAGCCCAGGTGGAAATCACCCAAGTTGGTCCTGTTGACCACAAGGACAGCCGTGAAGGTCGAGGGCCGCAAGGGCTGGATTCATTCAAGTCATATCAAGAAATTTCATGGACTATCCTCGGATATAGACATTGTGCCATGCACTCCCTCACAGACTGATTCAAAACTTCCTTTGGTTGAAAAAACTGAAACCGAACTCTATAAAGAAAAATTGAGGCCTAGAACGTCAGACAATTTGATTGTTTAAGTCCTCTCCAAGGTGAAGCGGTTGAATTTGTCCCTGACATGTATCCTCTAGACCTGAATCATGAACAGTCGCGAAAAATGTTGAAACGACAGGCGTATTGTAAATCACTGCGTAGCCACTGTATAGGGACATTATTAATTCTGTTTTTATTGAGTCTTTTAATAATTATTACAAGTATGATGTTGCACATATATTACCCTATTTCTAGACATGTTTATAATGTTACTGCTGAACATTCTTTTAGTGATTTACCTCCGCATGAATTGTCTTATAGACTTGCGCTGCGCAATAACACTTTCATTAGTATGTTACATCATTCCCATCAGACTAGTAATGCCACCAATTGTTGGGTGTGTGGCCGACTCCCTCCCTATCAGAATTATGAAGGAGTCCTGCCTTTCTTTCCACATCCATTCACACATAATGGCTCCTGTGGAGCATGGTTTAGTTTAATCAATTCCATAGACTCAGACACAGCAGTTTACCAAGATCATTGGATATGGGGAAACCTGAACCTAGTTTTACTCAAGGTCTGTTACCCTGACAAGGAGGGTCGCCCCAAAAGAACAGGAACTGATCTAGAAAATGAAGTATATGGATTAGGTAATTTTACACCTAATCTCATGATTCTAAATGTCGTATCCGAAGTTGAACTAGTCTTACCCACCATGTCAGTATTCCCAGCAAAGGGTGAATTGTGTGTAAGAAAGGTTGGTTCCATACATATGGGCCATAGTACATGCACTACTATAGTAGAATTCAGTGATCAAGGCAAATCTTCATTTAAAGCTTCTCGCCACTCCTACTTTATATGTGGTCAGACTGCATATATGCGTCTACCTCCAGATTGGGATGGTACCTGCTACATTGCATTCCTTTTGCCACCTGTTTTCCTAGCTCCTCCCGATTATTACAGAAATATTCATTTAGTACACAACAGAAAGCGGAGAGATCTCCCCATTGTCGATTACACTGAGACGGCATGGGACAAGTATGTAGATTTTAATAAAGGCATCTTTCCCTATATAGGTACTGTTACTAATAGTAAGCTGATACGTAGATTAACTAGAACCCTTGAAGCAGTAGTGAATGAGACTATTTCCGCCTTAGGCAATTTAACAGAAGAGCAGTCTGCTATGCGGATTGTTGTGCTTCAAAATCGTCTTGTCCTTGACGTCATCCTGGCTGATAGGGGCGGAGCTTGTAGGGTCATCGGATCAAGCTGCTGCGTATTCATACCAGAAAATTCGCCATCTGTATATAAAGCCATCACTCGCCTTCATAAGATTGTAAACCAGATACACCAGAACCCAGGCACTTGGACTTGGTCCAGTTGGTTTTGGAGTGTGATATCAGCCTGGGGATGGAGAGTTTTATCCTTCCTAGGTATTGGCTTTCTCATACTATTCAGTTGCTGTCTATGTCTACAATGTGGACCAGCGATTTGTGGTCTGTGTGCCACATCGTGTATTCCACCACCAAGATTTCATTCAAGATCACGGAAGAAGAAAGAAGAACAAATGATGCTATATGAACAGATCAATGGATTGATGAAGATTGATATCTCTTGAAGGGCAAGTAGGGGACAAGGAGGGAATGTGGAAATGTGGATTTTCCTGGTCAGTTATGTCCCCTATCTTGGACCCCAACGGTTCTATGTGCATGTCACAAGTACATGTATGTTCCCTCCAGTTCCAGTTATGAAGACGCAAATACATGTGCGCCCATCGTCAACATGTCCTCTGTCAGATCCGCCATGAATAGGCCGGATATTCCATTCCTAAATATGAAAGGCCACCGGCTTTATATGGTTCACTTATGCCATTTTACAGTCCAGGCAAGTAGGCCCTGATTCTGTCATCAAACTCCTCTTGCCTTCTGCCTCTGAAAGCTCCAGTCTGAGCCTGCATCTGTGACCATGAACTTTGTCTCATTCTCTGCGCGGCTCACGAAGCCTGACATCAGCCTATTCTCTGCCAAAGAACTGTATTTCACCTTCGAATTATCTGCTTCCCCCTCAGCCGATGCATTCCTGCCTAGTAGTTTAAGTAAACATTCTTCCAGTTACCAAGCAAAAGGCCCGGCTTCTCTGTCCTCATGCAAGTAATTCATAGCCCTGTTACTAGGGAATATTCCTACCCCCTCGCATTCAGTGTAGACACTTAGACGCTTGTACACGCACGCACAGTCAGTATAGAATAGATTCTGTCCGAAGAGTCCTTCTTTTGTGGATAACAGAGTTCTTTAAACATAGGATGTTAGATATGATTTGGGATTAGGTTGACTTGACCCCCCAGACTTTTCGTCTCCACATGTAGAGCTAATGTCAAGTCCCCTTCACCCCCTAGTTACACGTCAATTACACGTCATGCTGCTGCGCGCGCATCTATGCCAAGTATTATCTTATAGATCCACCTATATATGACATCATAACCAATCATGTTTCTTTTTTTCTCCTTATTACACCCATTTTCGGTTACGCAGGTACAACGTCAATTTCCTTATCAATTGTTACGCCTACTGTATTCACTTCATTGTAATGTATGCACTATAAAAGTTACTTCTTGTCAATAAAGTATGTACTTCACTTCCTGAACCCCCGTGGTGATGGAACTTGGAGCATCCGATTATAATCGATTATTGGAATAAAGCCCATTCCGAACCTCTAATATCACGGATTCTGCCTCTCATTTTACTGAGCTATTTTATTATGATTCTGTATCAAATTCAGTCCCGGTAAAGGAATTTTATTTACCACAATACCTTATTGTCCCTAAGCTGTGACAGCTTGTCCTAGGTTAATAAAGCTCCCTTTTCAAACAGTTGTCCCCACTGTGTAATCCTTGCTTCTTTTAGAGGTCAAGATAATGCGTCCTTTAAACACTCTGGAGTTCCCAGGGAATTCCATACAGGCGCAGACTCAGTATAATATAGAATTTTAGCACTCGTCTAACTTCTAAACATACCTTACATGCGATCAAAAAGGTTTCATAAAAGGTAGACAGCTATATAAGTTGACATACAATTTAGTAGGTGCTATAGACAGATCAACAGCGGAAAACTACCCTCTCACCATAATGACATTCAACGCAGCTATGGCTTTCGACAGAGTAAGCTGGCCTTTACTGTTTGCAGTGTTGGGAGAAATATGGGGCAATTAAGACCATCCATAAAAACCCATCAGCTAGGATCATGATGAATGGGAAGTTGACAAAACAATTTCAGATTAAGAGAGGAACTCTGCAAGGGTGACCCTTATCCCCACTACTTTTAAATCTGTATGTTGAGCAGCTAGTAAAAATGCTCACAGAAAATCAGGCAATTATCCCACTTCAACATTTTGTTGGGAGAAAAAATTGGCACTATATGCAGATGAATTAATGATCTCTTCTTGCTAATCAAGATGCTTTAGACGATTTCAGAAGATTGTCAGGTTATTTTGTGGACCGACAAAAGACAAAACTAATGTCATAGAATACTCGGTCAGTTAGCTCATTGGAAAAGAACGAAATGAGATAACTGGAGATTCAGTTTATAAAAATCTGGATGTGATGGCCCATGTGAATAAACCTTTGGGAGAAACAAAAAAATGATTAAGCTCTTGTGCATACCTCTCTCTCTCTCTCAATTCTGGGTAGAACCAATGTAATTAAAATGGTGTTGCTGAAGTTCACCTTTATATTTAATGCCATACCGCTGGAATTTTGTACAGAGTGGTTCAAGAAATTGCATGGGGAACTGAGCAGTTTTATCTGGGCTAAAAAGTGTTTGAGAATTGCCTGTAGGAAGCAACGTAAGTGGAAAATAGATGGTGGTATAACCCTTCCAGATTTTCCATTATACTATTTGGCTTTCCAGCTAAAATAAAAATAAAACTAATCCAATCCAATCAATCAAAAGAAGACCATGACTGAACCAGCCATTCTAAATGCATCCACTATTTCTGCGCCCTTTTTAAAAAAAATATTTAAACAAAGTGACAATTATTTCCTTTTTTAGGTCGAGTCTAGAGTAGGGCTGGGCGGAATTTGCGGAATGCCTCTTCGCGGAATTTTGAAAAAAATTGTGGAAAACGAGCGCACAACCTGAGGGACAGTGTGCCCGGGACTGGGGTCCCTCGTGCTTGGGCAGGCTCCCCGATCTCGCTGCGTTGAGAAGCAGGGACCGGCCCCGGGCCTCCTGATTTTTGGTCAGGGCCTGGGATCCCACGTCCTGCGGCCTGCCAAGTGTCCATCTGCTCGGGACAAGAGACCCTGGTGCAGAGCCCCGGAGCCCTGCAAGAGCAGGCGGGAGCCCTACCGCTATGGCTTGGTGTGGGCAGCTGGGAGTCCTTTCGGTCCCGGCCATCGGGTCGCACCGCTCCCCTCGGCCATCTGGTCGCGCGCAATGCTTTCCAATGGGGCGACCAGATGGCCGGGCCAGCCCGTCATTCGGAGCGCGAGGGTTACAAGAAAGGTGGGTAGCCTTCCTCTGGATTAGTAGCGGCAGGGTATGCCGGGACACCCCTCCTG